>NC_133328.1:219915662-220530662 GCF_042186555.1 Aquarana catesbeiana
CCTAGGCTATAAGAAGATTGCCAAAACCCTGAAACTGAGCTGCAGCACGGTGGCCAAGACCATACAGTGGTTTAACAGGACAGGCCTCTCCATGGTCGACCAAAGAAGTTAAGTGCATGCGTCATATCCAGAGGTTGTTCTTTTAAAAATAGACATATGAGCGCTGCCAGCATTGCTGCAGGGGTTTAAAGGGTGTGGGGTCAGCCTGTCAGTGCTCAGACCATACGCCGCACACTGCATTAAATTGGTCTGCATGGCTGTCATCCCAGAAGGAAGCCTCTTCTAAAGATGATGCACAAGAAAGCCTGCAAATAGTTTGCTGAAGACAACGAGACTAACGACATGGATTACTAGAATCATACTCTGTGGTCTGATGAGACCAAGGTAAAACTTATTTGGTTCAGATCGTGTCAAGCATGTGTGGCAGCAACCAGGTGAGGAGTACAAAGACAAGTGTGTCTTGCCTACAGTCAAGCATGGTGGTGAGAATGTCATGGTCTGGGGCTGCATAAGTGCTGCTGGCACTGGGGAGCTACAGTTCATTGAGGGAACCATGAATGCCAACATGTAATGTGACATACTGAAGCAGAGCATGATCTCCTCTGAGACTGGGCCACAGGGCAGTATTCCAACATAATAATGACCCCAAACACACCTCCACGACAACCACTGCCTTGCTAAAGAAACTGAGGGTAAAGGTGAAGGACTGGCCAAGCATTTCTCTAGATCTAAACCCTACTGATCATCTGTGGGGCATCCTCAAATAGAAGGTGGAGGAGAGCAAGGTCTCTAACATCCACCAGCTCTGTGATGTCGTCATGAAGGAGTGGAGGAGGACTCCAGTGGCAACCTGTGAAGTTCTGGGCCCAATTTGGACATTTTTACTTAGGGGTGTACTCACTTTTGTAGCCAGCGGTTTAGAGATTAATGGCTGTGTGTTGAGTTATTTTGAGGACAACTAATTTACACTATTATACAAGCTGTACACTCACTACTTTACATTGTAGCAAAGTGTCATTTCTTCAGTGTTGTCACATGAAAGATATAATAAAATATTTACAAACATGTGAGGGGTGTACTCACTTTTGTGAGATACTGTACTTGCTTTGGATTACAAGCATGTTTCTGGAACAAATTATGCTCGCAATCCAAGGTTTTACTGTATATTGATTGGTTTGCGCAAAAGTTATAGTGTTTACAAAATAGGGGAGTGGTAATGGCGGCGATCTGCGATCTGTGACACTTTTTGGGGACCAGTGACATTATTACAGTGATAGAAAAATAAAAAATATTACAGTATTAAAAAAAATGTACTGATCAACGTATAAATGACACTGGCAGGGAAGGGGTTAACACTAGGGTGATCAAGAGGTTAACTGTGTTATTTGGGTGTGTTCTAACTGTGTGGGGGCTGGGCTCACTGGGACAACTAGGGACAGCAGATCTCCATGTTGTCCCCTGTCAGAACCGGGATCTGCCTAGTTTACATAGGCAGATCCTCGTTCTGCCTCTCTGTGCAGAGATCGTGGGTGCCCACAGTATCTATTGCATGAAATGACGTAAAGGTACATCACTTGACGCAATAGAGCCACCCTGCCACAGTATACGTGCGGTGGGCAGTCCTAAAGTGGTTAAACTACTGTCTACATAGCGACACTGCTGCAGTAATTTCACAGAATGAACAGAATTGCCACCCTGTTAAAGTAAGTGGAAAGTCATCAAATATTGCTATTATCGCAAAAACAAGGAACAGAGGTCTCACCAACCTAGTGCATTACCTTCAGGATGGCTTTCTTTTTTTTAAACAGACAGATATATACTCACAAACAACATCAGCAATAAGGCAAATCAAAGTTTGTAATGTATTTGAAGCGACCCGGTCACCTAGACAAGTCCCAAGCCTGAGAAGACCTTCCAAAAAGCTGATGCGTTTCGAGGGGGGATCCCAAAAACATGTTAGACTTTTGGAAGGGGGGTCTTCTCACACTTCGGACTTGTCTAGGTGACCGGGTCGCTTCAAGTACATTGTGGACTTTGATTTTCCTTATTGCTGATGTTGTTTGTGATAATATATCTGTCTTTTTTTTTTACAAATAAATCTATCACAAAAGGTAATGCGCTAGGTTGGTGCGCCCTTTGTTCTTTGTTTTTGCAGTACTCCCGCAGGGGGCAGCAAAACCAGTGCAATTATTGGATCAGCTGAAGATTCTGGATTGTCTTTTGCCACTGCACTTCTCTTGAGCGCAGGAAATTAGTCTTTTTTTGTTGATACTTGCAGGATCACCAGGTAATAAAATGATTTTTACAAGCGGGAGGAAGACAAAGACTTCTCTGTTAAAGCAATTGACAGACTGTGGAATAAATATCATGATCACTTTCACCCATACCTTATTTAATTAAAATAAAAGGAAGTGTGTTTATTACATTTAGATCTGATATAGTTTTTTTTGTGTGTGTGTGTTGTTGCACTTCTTAAAGAAGTTGTAAAAGAGCAGAAGGTTTTTTTTTTATCTTAATGCATTGTATGCATCAAGATTAAAAAAACCCTCTGTGTATAGCACCCCCCCCCCGCACCCCCCTAATTACTTACCTGAGCCCCTTCTCTCTCCAGTGATGTCCACAAATATCTAAGCCGTCCGGGACACTCCTCCGGATTGGCTGAGACACAGCAGCGGCGCTATTGGCTCAATCAAAGTCAGTCAACCAATCAGGGGAGAAAGGGGGCAGGGCCAGGGCGGGGCTGTGAATGAATACATGGAGCTCTGTCTCGGTTCGGGTGCCCCCATAGAAATCTGCTGGCTGCAGGGGCACTCGATAGGAGGGAGGGGCCAGGAGCAGCAAAGAGGGACTCGAGAAAAGGAGGATTTGGGCTGCTCTGTGCAAAACCAACTGCACAGAGAAGGTAAGTATAACATGTTTGTTATTTTATTTATTTTTTTATACGAGACTTTACAATCACTTTAAGTATTTGTGCTATTTTCTATACCTTACTATACATGAGCTTTAAAATGTGATTTGCATTCTTAAAACACAACAAAGGGTTAAGTAATGGAGTTCCTTGATGAATAATTACGCCACTCTTTCATTTCTCTAGCACTGGCTAACAGAACTGGAATTTTTGCTATGATTTTCGCTGCTGCGGTTCACGATTATGAACACACGGGCACAACAAACAACTTTCACATCCAAACAAGGTAATACAATGATTGAAAAAAGTGTTTCTCTTGCTGGTATTCTTCATAGCTTAAAAAAATTCTGCACATGGCTCTTAGGGATTCACACATATTTTTAAACATGCCATATAAATAATCAAAAACTACCTCTCACTACGTAAAACTATGGGGAATAGGGGGATTTGGCCTTCTGTGTATTTGTGATGTATATTTATATGTAGATTGACAATTCCAGTCATACTTTAATCATGCTGCCTGAAAGCTATGTACCCCTATGGGTTTATTAACCCTTTCATGACTAAGCCTATTTTTGAAATTTGGTGTTTACAAGTTAAAATCCATATTTTTGCTAGAAAATTACTTAGAACCCCAAACATTATATATTTTTTTAGCAGAGAATCTAGAGAATAAAATGGAGATTGTTGCAATATTTTATATCACACTGTATTTGTGCAGCGGTGTTTTAAACGCAAATTTTTGGAAAAGGGACACCAAACAGTAAAGTTACCCCAATTTTTTTGCATAATGTGAAAGATGATGTTACGCCGAGTAAATAGATACCAAACATGTCACGCTTTATAATTGCACGCACTCGTGGAATGGCGACAAACTATGGTAGCTATGAATTTCCATAGGCGACGTTTTAAATTTTTTTAACGGTTACCAGGTTAGAGTTACAGAGGAGATCTAGGGCTAGAATTATTGCTCTCGCTCTGACGATCACGGGGATACCTCACATGTGTGATTTGAACACCGTTTACATATGCGGGGCGCGACTTCCGTATGCGTTTTCTTCGCTGCGCGAGCTCGCGGGGACGGGGGCACTTTAAAAATTTTTTTTTTAATTTATTTTATTTATTTTTAGACTTATAAATTGTGTTTAAATTTTTTTTTTTTTTTTTTTAACTTTTATTGCTGTCACAAGGAATGTAAACATCCCTTGTGACAGTAATAGGTGGTGACAGGTACTCTTTATGGAGGGATCGGGGGTCTAAAAGACCCCCGATCCCTCCTCTGCACTTCAAAGTATTCAGATCGCCGAAAACAGCGATTCTGAATACTGTGTATTTTTTTTAATTCGGCGCCATTGGCAGCCGAGTAAACGGGAAGTGACGTCATGACGTCGCTTCCGCGTTTACATTGAGAAGGCTGGAACGAAGCCGCCCACAGCTTCGTTCCAGCCCACCCACAGCTGCCGGAGGCAGCCGATTGGACACCAGGCCTCCCGATTGCACGGGAGGCCCGGTAAGAGCGGCGGGAGGGGGGATGTCCCCTCCCGCTCCTCCGGTATAACAGCCGAGCGGCTTTTAGCTGCATCGTTTGTTATACACGGGTAGCCGATCGCCCGCTCAAAACAACAGTACCGCAGCTGCAGGCATCATCCCGGTATAACTCCGGAAAGCCGAGCACGCACATATGCGTACGGTCGGTGGGAAGGGGTTAAAGCTACCTGTATATTCTAGGCAAACAGCTAAATACAAAGATAAAATACATATAGGAGAGCAAATGATTTGTGTTTCTGTCCAACCAGCTCTAAATTTACACAGCCCTGTCTGGCACAGGAAGGAACCAGATCTTTCTTTGCTGAGGTTTTACTTTTAGTTACAGCTTCCCACCCTGTGAATGGACAGTGAAAATAGTAGCAGCACACTGTCGAGTTAATCTCTGTTATGCCGCGTACACACGAGCGGACTTTACGGCAGACTTTGCCCGGTGGACGGGATTTCGTCGGACAATTCGATCGTGTGTGGGCTCCAGCGGACTTTGTTTTCTCAAAAGTTGGACGGACTTAGATTTGAAACATGTTTTAAATAAATCCGTCAAACTCGAATCCGGTCGAAAAGTCCGCTCGTCTGTATGCTAGTTCGACGGACAAAAAGCCACGCTAGGGCAGCTATTGGCTACTGGCTATGAACTTCCTTGTTTTAGTCTGGTCATAAGTCATCACGTACGAATTCGACGGACTTTGGTGGATTGTGTGTAGGCAAGTCCGTTCATTCAGAAAGTCCGTCGTAAAGTACGTCGAAAAGTCCGCCGGGCAAAGTCTGCCGTAAAGTCCGCTTGTGTGTACGCGGCATAACTCTTCTCCTATCATAATGCTCCTTGCATTGCAGCACACCTGATTGGCTCCTCGTGCTGCTTCTCCTTATACATTTTCAGACCTCTGCTATACAGTAGACTGCAAGAAGCTGGTACCATTTTCAGATACTTACTTTGCATGCATTTAAAAAAAAATACCAGGTTCACACTGCTGCATTCCAATAATATGAATGTGGCCACAACACGTGGCAACGTATGCCATGTGCATTGGTGTGCTGAAATGCCATTCATTCTGAATTGCACCCAAACGCACCTGTGATTCAGAACACTGCAACACACTGGGGGAGATTAAGGCTGGCCATACACTATACAATTTTCTTATTAAATTTCCTTTAGATTTACCTTCAACCATGTAGGGCAAGGGCCTGCCTGATTGCATACAGATTGAAAAGGTTTGGGTTTGACCTCATGTTATATGGTTTTGTTAAATCTAAAGGAAAGTTGAACAAGAAAATTGTATAGTGTATGACCAGCCTTACTAAAACTGGAGCACTCAGAATCTGGCGCACCTGTGCATGGTAGACAATCAGCTCTGAGGCTGGGTTCACACTGGTCCGACAAACGCTCCGACATTGGGAGCTCATGTCGCATGACGTGTGAAATTTAATGTTTCCCTATGGGAGCCGTCCTAACTGGTCCGACACAAGTCGTTCCAACTTTAGAAATGCTCCCTGTACTACTTTTGTCCGACTTTGATCCTACTTCAGCCTATTGACTATCATTGAAGTCGGATCAAAGTCGGATTGCCGTCTTGCATGATCCGACTTCGGCACGCGACTTGTGCTCAGATGTTCTTGAGGGGGAACTCCGCGCCAAATTTTAAATAAAAAACCGGCATGGGTTCCCCCTCCAGGAGCATACCAGGCCCTAGGGTCTGGTATGGACCTTGAGGGGAACCCCCTACGCCGATAAAAACGGCGTGGGGGTCCCCCCCAATCCATACCAGACCCTTATCCGAGCACGCAGCCCGGCCGGACAGGAATGGGGGTGGGGACGAGCGAGCGCCCCCCCCCCCTCCTGAACCGTACCAGGCCGCATGCCCTCAACATGGGGGGGTTGGTGCCTTGGGGGAGGGGGCCCGGTCTGCTGCCGCTGTCTTGTCGCCGCTGTCTCGCCGCTTCTTCTCTTCATCTCTTCTTCCGATGTTGACACGACGCTCTCCCCGGCTGGAATGCTCTCTGTGCGCTCTGCTCTGACTTATATAGGCGGTGACCCCGCCCCCTTATGCCGTCACAGTCTCTGGGCATGCTGGGACTGTGACGTTTTAGGGGGCGTGGTCATCACCCGATGACCACGCCCCCTTATGCCGTCACAGTCCCAGCATGCCCAGAGACTGTGACGGCATAAGGGGGCGGGGTCACCGCCTATATAAGTCAGAGCAGAGCGCACAGAGAGCATTCCAGCCGGGGAGAGCGTCGTGTCAACATCGGAAGAAGAGATGAAGAGAAGAAGCGGCGAGACAGCGGCGACAAGACAGCGGCAGCAGACCGGGCCCCTCGCTGGCAATAGAGCTGGAAGAAGATAGCGGCGGGGCCCGGGAGAAGAGGCGGAACACCGGGAGAAGTCGGAAGAAGATACCGGAGCTGCCCAATAAATTAATTTTGAAACCTGTGTACTGTGGTTTTTTTTATTGACACTTCCCTAGGTGAATGGGTAGGGGTACCATGTACCCCATACTCATTCACATAGGGTGGGGGGCCGGGATCTGGGGGCCCCCTTATTAAAGGGGGCTCCTGGATTCCGATAAGCCCTCCGCCCGCAGACCCCGACAACCAACGGCCAGGGTTGTCGGGAAGAGGCCCTTGTCCTCATCAACATGGGGACAAGGTGCTTTGGGGTGGGGGGGCCGCAGCGCGCCCCCTCCCCCAAGGCACCAACCCCCCATGTTGAGGGCATGCGGCCTGGTACGGTTCAGGAGGGGGGGGGGGCGCTCGCTCGTCCCCACCCCCCATTCCTGTCCGGCCGGGCTGCGTGCTCGGATAAGGGTCTGGTATGGATTGGGGGGGGACCCCCACGCCGTTTTTATCGGCGTAGGGGGTTCCCCTCAAGGTCCATACCAGACCCAAGGGCCTGGTATGCTCCTGGAGGGGGAACCCATGCCGGTTTTTTATTTAAAATTTGGCGCGGAGTTCCCCCTAAAGATTCATACCAAACACAGTGCCGGGCATTGGCGGGGATCCAAGTCGGATCCCCGTTCATTGAAAATCGGACACATGCCGGCTTCATGTCGCAGGGCAAAGTCGGATCCAAAGTAGGACGGCTGTCGTGTCGCACCAGTGTGAACCCAGCCTTAACTTCAACATGTTCAATTAAGATTTGGCAATAAAACCTGGAAGCTGATTGGTTTCTATGAACAGCTGCACCAGTTTTTTTCACTCTCAAGTTTTAGTAAATCAACCCACTTAAACACACTACCCTATGCTGTTGCATACTGCATTTGCTAAAAATAATGCATTTGGGTTTTCTTTTGTGATTCAGTGCACCACAGAGCCCAACCAATTGAATAAGCTGGCATAACGCAATGTGCATTAATGTGTAAAATAACAGATGTAAATGGCAGGTCAACTGCAGGTAAATTACACCTGTCATTGAATTCTAAATTACCTCAGAAGCATGTCATATCAAGCCAATGCCATTGACACAGGCCCCCAAACCTTTGTATAGTGATCAGGGTTGTACTGCTATATCATGCTAAGTCCCACTTGAATGATGTCCTCCTATTAAAGCCTGAGTTTAGCTAAAATAAAAAAACATAAAAATCAGCACAAGGGACATAAGTTACAGTTAGTATGATATGTCCACAGTGGCGGCCCGTGCACTGTGGGCGCACGGGCACCGCCCTTCCATCCCTGTGCCCGGCCCCTATCAGGACGCCGGACGCATGAATTCCTATGGTGGAGGCGGGAGGGGGTGGTACTTTTTGAAGCACCTGATTTGAGCCAGAGGCTCTAATAGGCTTCAAAATAGGATGGGCTCGGGGTGCCGAGTGCGCCCTGATCCCACCCAATTGTGTGACGTTAGCAAATTAATTTTCGCTATTTTCACATTAACCTTCCTCCCCGCCAATCAAGAGGCAGGGTGTCAGACCTGTTTCCTAATTGGACAAAGTGCCAGGTAACCCTATTGGATGCCTGGCACTTAGGAAGAGGAGCGTGAGAAGACGCGCTGGAGTGGAGGTCCCTGCCGCTCTGGTGTACGGAGCTGCTGCCTGGCGGTAAGCGTCAGGGGGTGCTGCCAAAGCCGCACACGGGGGGTTGGGGGGTGCTGCCAGAGTCGAGTGCGGGGGGTTTCGGGTGCTGCCAGAGCCACGCGTGCGGAGGGAGGGTTGGGGGTGCTGCCAGAGCTGCGAGTCCCGCGAGTGGGGGGGGAGTCGGTGGGCACAGTGGCTGCATATGATGGGCACAAGTGGCTGCATATACTGGGCACAAGTGGCTGCATTTGACGGGCACAAGTGGCTGCATATGACGGGCACAAGTGGCTGCATATGATGGGCACAAGTGGCTGCATTTGACGGGCACAAGTGGCTGCATTTGACGGGCACAAGTGGCTGCATTTGACGGGCACAAGTGGCTGCATTTGACGGGCAGGATGGCTGCAATTGATGGGCAGGATGGCTGCAATTGATGGGCACAGTGGCTGCATTTGATGGGCACAGTGGCTGCATTTGATGGGCACAATGGCTGCATTTGATGGGCACAGAGGCTGCATTTGATGGGCACAATGGCTGCATTTGATGGGCACAGTGAGGCTGCGATTGATAGGGGGGGCCGGGGGGTGTTTCAGTACTTTTCAGTTTGTTTGCGCCCCCCAAAAAAATTTTGAGCACCAGCCGCCACTGTATGTCCCTTGTGCTGATTCTTCTTCTTTTAGAAGAAATCCTCCACCATTCTACCCCACCCCTATCCCTGTAATCATCCAGTGGGGGTTAATACAGCTAAAGGACTGTCAGGAGCCCCCAGCAAGAGAGCTCAACTATGACCACCCTTTCATAGTGCATGATGTGATAAGTGGATTTTGCCTTTTAGTGCAAGGTCAGCTTTAAGGTCTCTTGTAAACAAGCCCTCTTTATTATCCTAACATTTTATTGACTGCCAATCTTTTCTTGCTGTTAGTGGAAATGGACACATCACCTACAAAAGATCAGTTCATATAAGAGCATTCTAGAAGGCTTAAGAATATGATAGCTGTAATACAGTTTCTACTGTACATAGGATCTTTTATGCAAGTTAAATACTGAATAGCACAAAGGAACCCTGGTTTATCATCATATTTCTATGTAGTTTTCCAGGAATTTGGTTAATGTGACTTTATCTCAGATAATAACACAATGCTCTTTCTTCCGTTGAAACCATATAATTAAACTGAGTAATAGCACTGTGCTCCTGTGGATTACATTATCAATATGAACAATGCAAATGTTCAATAAATGGATAACTAACTTTGAATGAATAGACATGATATATAAGATTGTTAAGCTGAACAACATGTCCATTAATTTTGATTGATTTAGTTATTATGTTTTGTAATTGTTGTTTTACATAATAAAATGCTTCTATTCGTTTTCAAAAAGTTATACCCATTCAACAAGACTGTAGAGTTTTTTCAGCCATACTGTACACGTGAATGTGATTGGCTTAAAAGGATACGTTCACCATAACAAAAAACTCACTCATCCCCCCCCCCCCCCCCAGGCTAAACTCTCCCACCTACCTGAGATGCATACTTACCTCACAATTGTGCCCTCTGCCTTTTCCTCTGTTTTTACATCCTGTGGGCTGACTTAAGTGCTCTGGTCCTGTCTGTGTGGTGCCATCCTTAAAGGTTCCATTGGCCACCTGAGGGTTGCAATATTTGGAAGATGCTTTGGAAATCTCCAAATTGAATTTTATGTGATTTTGCAATATTTCTTTTTTTCTCATCGTTCTTTAAAAAAATTCAGTTTTCTGGAGCATCCAAGTTGCAGTTGTCCCATACACAGTTTCTACCATCCTGGCTGTAAACCTCTGCAGGTCTTTAAGCCCGGGTTCACACTATAACGGGCTGCGGATCGCACAGGAGCGCTGTGCGTCCCTGTTCCCTATTTCAGGGACGAATCAGGGACGATTCTATGCCTGAATTCGGCCCCGAAACGGAGCCAAAGACGCACAGCGTTTTTGTGCAGTGCGCTCCGCAGCCGCCCCGGAGATATGCGAACCGGCTCCATAGGGAGCCGGTCACATTCTCCTACTATGCGAATTAGATGTGGGGAAACGCACATCTAATTAGCACAGATGTGAACCCGGGCTCAGAGTTACCATTGGCCTTTGATTGCTTCTGTGGCTAATGTCCTCCTTACCCATAATAAAACAAATATGATCAGTGCTTAGGACAAAATGATAGGTTTGCAGCCTCCCCTACTAAGTCCCCAAATTGGGGGCTAGAAAACAGGTTATACATGAAAAATGGGGTTGGTGGCGCTACCTATATCCTGAAGGGTAATCCACCCAGATCGCTCTTTATAGGATGTATCTTTACTGGTATGCGTAATATGTAGGTGTAAAAACTACCTTTGTTAACATTACACACCTAAACTTAGTGCAATATAAAAAATGAGGTTATACCCATAAATAAAGTGTCATCTGTGCTTCATACATGTACCAAGTTAAAGTGCTGCCTCCCCTAGGTGAATAAACCTGTACTTGGTATTAAGTATATGTTGAACGTGACCTTAAAATATAAAGTGCAAGTGCAGCAACCATACATTCATAAAAACAGAAAAGAATAGAAAAAAATGAACAGTCCAAAAAATGCATAAGTGCTAGAAAAATGTGCTAACGTGTATATCAAAGTCATTGAAAGAAAGTCTTTATAAAAAGAATTCCAGAGTGGCCAGTGCTTGTAAATTCAGTAATATCCAGGTGACTTTTATGCTCCCCCTCCTGGGTCCCCACTCACCAGCTCCACTCACCCCTACAGGGGTATCTCGCATATAGGGTAGACTTGCTGTTCAGGTCAGGATGATCCTTTCAATGGCGAGTCAATCAGCCAGGATCCCTCCAAGCTCTTTGTTGTCAACGTCCGATGTCCAGTACAGGATAATTCCTTCTATTGCTTACAATAGTAAATTGTCATGCAAAAGAACAAGATATGGGCTCCCATAGAGTAGTATTTCAAAAACTTGGAAGTATTTTTATTAAAACTGATAAAAACAAGCTCAAAAATAAAACCAAAAGTTCCAGAATAGCTACAGCTATGAAGGTATAGATAGTGTCAGTGCTGTGGTGTTAGCACATGCAGTGTGCGCTCCAGCTGCGTTCCACAGGCTCAGCGAGCAACTATCGTACCCGGAAATGACGTGTATGCGTGACTCCGCCTATTGTCCTCCTTACCCAGTCTCTGAGTTTTGCTTTATAGTCTGCTCTAGGCAGAATGAAGGTTGTGCCATATTCTTTGCATTTTTTAATAATGTATTTAATCTTGATATGATGTTTGTTTTGATAGTTCCTTGGTCTAATGATATGATATCTGAAGATATATCTAGGGGGTTTCATACGAAGGGGATGATATTCAATCTAGAGTTTGCAATTTTAAAATGCAAATCATTTCAAAAACATTTTTGCCTCTACATTATGGACTATTTCCAGGTAAAGCGACGTACCCGGACACAGCAGAATGTGGATCCTGATACTCGGGGCCCGGTGATCACTATCACATGATTACAATGTCAATAAAACTGTTTTGAATGAATATGATTCAACAGCTTTGCTTCCTTTGCTAGTGAGCTGTGATTGGCCCCGCAGCTACCACACTGTACCTGGATCAATCACAGCACTCTGTACCATGTGATTAGCTGTAGCCAATCACAGATCACTAGTATTCACAGCTGTCATAGACTTAATCCATTCATGCCAGTTGAAAGCATTGCTGGTACAATGATCTTCATTGTGCCAGCAATTTAAAAAAATCCCTGATTACCCCCCTAGAGTAGTACAATGTTCCTATGGTAACTCATTACTCAACTACTCTGATGAAAGTATTTTAAAAAAAAAAAAAAAACGTTAAAAAAATATTTAATAAAACATTATTTAAAACATTTTTTTAGTTTTTTTTTTTTTTTTAACCAGTCAGTGTCCCTGATCACCAGTCATATCATGACCCTGTACTGCGCTGAAATTGTGAAAAAATGTTTTGATTATTTTCAAAATGTTTTGGAAAATGAAGAAATTAAAATTATAATTTAAAAATAACTTGCCATGGCTCTTACTAAATTCCTATAATTTCCAAAAAGGGGTCATTTGTACTGTCCTGAAATTTTAAGGGCCTCAATGAAGGATCGATCAATTTTCAAAATATATATATACTATATTTTGTGGATGCTATAACTTTCCTACAGACTAAATAATATATATTTTTTGTGATATTTTACCAACGAAATTTGATTTTATTGGATATGTTTATGACAGAAAGTAGAAAATATTGTTTTTTTCCCAATTTTTTTGTCTTTTTTCCATTTATATCGCAAAAAATAAAAAACCAAAGCTGATCAAATACCACCAAAAGAAAGCTCTATATGTGTGAAAAAAAATGATAAAAAATTCATCTACATACAGTATTGCATGATCGTGCAATTGCCAATTAAAAAAGCGCAGTGCTGAATAGCAAAAAATGCTCTGGTCATGAAGGGGGTAAAGTGGTTAAGGCAAATACTTACCTGATTTGTATCCTGTGCTGCTGTTTCTCAATCTCTCTAATGCCGCGTACACACGGTCGGACTTTCCGGCATACTTGGTCCGGCGGACCAGAGTGTGCCGGACAATCCGCCCGTGTGTGGGCGGCGGCGGACTTTTCCGGCGGACTTCTTCCCAAAAGCCCGCCGGACCTAGATTTGAAACAAGTTTTAAATCTTTCCGTAGGACTCAGTTTCGGGCGGAAAGTCCGCTCGTGTGTGTGCTGGTCCGACGGAAAGCCCGCTCGTGTGTAGGCTGGTCCGACGGACCAGATACGACACGAGGGCAGGGTATTGCATCTCGCGCTCTCTGCAATAGGAAAAACAAATTTTCCTATTGCGGTGAGCGCGGTGCATGCCAGGCCCTTAGGTCTGGTATGGATTATAAAGGGAACCCCCTACACCGAAAAAACGGCGTGGGGTCCCCCCTAAAATCCATACCAGACCCCGATCCGAGCACGCAGCCTGGCCGGTCAGGAAAGGGGGTGGGGACGAGCGAGCGCCCCCCCCCTCCTGAACCGTACCAGGCCGCATGCCCTCAACATGGGGGGTGGGTGCTTTGGGGGAGGGGGGCGCCCTGCGGGGCCCCCCCACCCCAAAGCACCTTGTCCCCATGTTGATGAGGACAAGGGCCTCTTCCCGACAACCCTGGCCGTTGGTTGTCGGGGTCTGCGGGCGGGGGCTTATCGGAATCTGGGAGCCCCCTTTAATAAGGGGGCCCCCAGATCCCGGCCCCCCACCCTATGTGAATGAGTATGGGGTACATGGTACCCCTACCCATTCACCTAGGGAAAAAGTGTAAGTAATAAAACACACTACACAGGTTTTTAAAATATTTTATTAAACAGCTCCGGGGGGGGGGATCTTCCTCCGGCTTCGGGGGTCTTCTTCCGGCTTCGGGGGTCCCTCCGCTTCATCTTCTCCCGGCGTCCGGTTGGTTCTTCTCCGCTCTCTTCTCCCGGTGTTCCTGTTCTTCGGCCGGCTCCTCTGCTGTCTTCAAGTAGCTCTCTTGCCAGCAGAGGTCCGGACTTCTGGGCTTCTGGGCTTCTCTTCCCCAGATGTTGACACGACGCTCTCTCCTGCTGGACTGCTCTCCGAGGGCTGCGTTGTGACTTATATAGGTGGAGACCCCGCCCCCTTTTGATGTCACAGTCCCTGGGCATGCTGGGACTGTGACGTTTTAGGGGGCGTGGTCACTGGGTGATGTTGACCACGCCCCCTAAAACGTCACAGTCCCAGCATGCCCAGGGACTGTGACATCAAAAGGGGGCGGGGTCTCCGCCTATATAAGTCACAACGCAGCCCTCGGAGAGCAGTCCAGCAGGAGAGAGCGTCGTGTCAACATCTGGGGAAGAGAAGCCCAGAAGCCCAGAAGCCCAGAAGTCCGGACCTCTGCTGGCAAGAGAGCTACTTGAAGACAGCAGAGGAGCCGGCCGAAGAACAGGAACACCGGGAGAAGAGAGCGGAGAAGAACCAACCGGACGCCGGGAGAAGATGAAGCGGAGGGACCCCCGAAGCCGGAAGAAGACCCCCGAAGCCGGAGGAAGATCCCCCCCCCCCGGAGCTGTTTAATAAAATATTTTAAAAACCTGTGTAGTGTGTTTTATTACTTACACTTTTTCCCTAGGTGAATGGGTAGGGGTACCATGTACCCCATACTCATTCACATAGGGTGGGGGGCCGGGATCTGGGGGCCCCCTTATTAAAGGGGGCTCCCAGATTCCGATAAGCCCCCGCCCGCAGACCCCGACAACCAACGGCCAGGGTTGTCGGGAAGAGGCCCTTGTCCTCATCAACATGGGGACAAGGTGCTTTGGGGTGGGGGGGCCCCGCAGGGCGCCCCCCCACCCCAAAGCACCCACCCCCATGTTGAGGGCATGCGGCCTGGTACGGTTCAGGAGGGGGGGGGCGCTCGCTCGTCCCCACCCCCTTTCCTGACCGGCCAGGCTGCGTGCTCGGATCGGGGTCTGGTATGGATTTTAGGGGGGACCCCACGCCGTTTTTTCGGCGTAGGGGGTTCCCTTTATAATCCATACCAGACCTAAGGGCCTGGTATGCCCCGCGACGGGGCTCGCAAGGTGTCAATCTCGCCGATAAAAGCGGCAAGATTGACATCCTTTTCTAGTCCCGTCGCACCTGAGTCACGTTCAAAATGAACGGACTTGTCCGTGTGTGGGCAAGTCCGTTCATTCTGAAAGTCCGCCGGAACTCCGGCGAAAGTCCGTCGGAAAGACGGGCGGACTTAGCCCGCCGGAAAGTCCGGGTGTGTGTGGGCAAGTCCGTCCGTTTTAAAGTCCGGCGCACCTGGCGGACAAAGTCCGTCGGAAAGTGTGCCGGACCAAGTAGGATAGAAAGTCCGACCGTGTGTATGCGGCATAAGAGGCACAGAGACAGTAGTGGGAGTCATTGGCATGAGTGCTCCCATAGAAAGCAGCTTGCTATGGGAGCACTCAGAGAGAACGAAAGCGCTGGCGCGGGACTACAGAAGTGGAGGTTCAGGGCCGCTCTGTGCAAAACCATTGCATAGAGCAAGTAAGTATGTTGATTATTTTAATAAACATATATACCTTTACAACAACTTTAATCATGTCAAATCTTATACTTCCTTCACAAAGTAAAGTAGTGAATGAGTCAACAGGAATTTGACCAGTTGTGGACATTGGGCATTCTAAATACTTTGGTCATTTGTAGTACACCTAACCTCTCCTCTCTTCTCACACAGAAGCATATCTTTCTGCTCCAATACAAAAAGATACTCATAGAACAGTGGCAATAAGAGTTACAATGTAGTAATATGTCAGCCAAAGCAACCTTATAGAAGTACTATTTAACCTTTTAGTTATTTAAACTCGTAGTAACTCTTAGCAACCCCTAATTATTTTGAATTAACTCATTCCTCCCCTTCGCTCGTTAGCTATTATTTTGCTGCTATTTTTTTTATATTTAGTTTCTGTTTTTTACTATTAATATTTAAATGTTTTATTTATTAGTTCCTTATTATTTTTTTAGAGCTGCATTTAAAAAAAATATTAAAAATAATTTTTATGTGTAAATGGTTTGCTATACTTTCTAAAAGAAACAAAATGTCAGTGTCATTATACGCTGGAAAAATTATAGCAACACTTTTTTTTATCGACAGGAATACTTTTTGTTTTAAAATACTGGTCAAGCTAGAAAAGAGAGCATTTTGTTTTTATGTTGTTGATATCTATCTTTTGTTGATGATTTTATTGTATTTATTTGAAATCTATTTTTTTAAACTATATTGACAAGAGATAGCATTGTTTTTACTGAAAAAAACTATGTGTATTAGGCCCCAAGTCGGATGACATGTGAAATTCAGTGTTTTCCTATTGAAGCCGTGTTAAAGTGGTTGTAAAGGCAGAAGGTTTTTTTTATCTTAATGCATTCTAAGCATTATTATAAAAAGCCTTCTGTGTGCAGCAGCCCCCCTCAGCCTCCCTAATAATTACCTGAGCCCCATCTAGATCCAGAGATGTTGCAGGAGTGTCTAGGCTGCCCAGGACTCCCCTCCTCATTGACTGAGACAGCAGCATGGCACCATTGGCTCCCACTGCTGTCAAAGTCAGTCAGGAGAGAAACGGGGTGGGGCGGGCAGCGGCTCTGTGTCTGTAAGGAAACACGAATCAGTGGCTCGGCTTGGGCGCCCCCATAGCAAGCTGCTTGCTGTGGGGGCATTCAACAGGAGGGAGGGGCCAGGAGCACCAAAGAATGACCCGAGAAGAGGAGGATCAGGGCTTCTCTGTGCAAAACCAACTACACAGAGCAGATAAGTATGACATGACCTTTTTTTTTTTTAGTTAAAATTAACAAACAACAAGACTTTAGTATTACTTTACTGATACTACACAAGTCTGTCAGACTTTAAAAAAAGGTTCCTGCAGATTGTCCCATTGAAGTCATATTAAAGTTGGACCAGAGTGTAAAAAGTCACATCGAAGTCGTATCAAAGTTGGACTCAAAAGTTGCTGGGCTAGTGTGAACTGACCCTTACTTTGTTTTTTTAAGTTGAACTAAAGGCAACACTTTTTCATTTTGAATACAGTTAGCACCCCGGTCACTTTTTTGCCATTCCATTGGGGAAATGTCCCCTTATATCCTGTGACATAGCCGAAACTGGAAGTAAGAAGAAATCCTTAGTTGTCACCAGAACTAGTGCCCTATATGATGATTTCCCTTCCCCTCCCCTCCCCAGTTATTATGACAACTGGTAAAGAAGGTATTTTACTGGGTTTAAAAGTTTTCACCTAACTTTTTGTGTATCAATAGAAATCCCCCAATAGGACACAGATTGCAAAAAAAAGCAGGTTTAACCATTCCCCGCTAGATCCATTCTTCTGAAGCAGAGCTAAACCTGAGATCTCATTTAAGCGAAAGTGTATATTGGAGAATGCAAGTATCAGTAGACACACACAATTATACCATTTAAATAATCTATCCATCACTACCAAGCCACTACACCTCTTTGCACTGCACCGTAGGGTGACAGGAGGCAGCAATACCAACAATACCCAAAATGTCTTTTTATTTATGTAATGTCAACATGCAGGTGACAACAGATGTAGCTGTGACAAAGTTGGCCTTACACTATACAAATTTCATCAGGAACTGGACAAAATTCACTTTGTGGGTGACCCTGCCTATTCAACAGAACAGTGGCTGCATCCAATCAGTTGCAGCTGCGGTTTGGGTACTCTGGCCGCCACTAGCACAGACTGTCAGAATACAATAGCCAGCATTTTAGATTTGTCCATCCATGCTGTATAGCATGGCTGGAGGCATCTGTTAGGAAAGTAGAAATGCTGCTTCTGTCACCTAACAAAAGACATATGCAGGATAAAGTTTTATGAAGCTGCAGAAGCATGTGTGTGAATGTGCCTCTTTTATGTTTATGAAGAAATATTATTTGATCAAAGACAACATATTCAGAGAGAAAAATTTGTGTTGGCCACAGCAACCAATGAGAGTCAACCTGTCACTTTTCTAGTGATATCTAATGAGGCAATACTGTAATGGCATTTGTTAAATTTTTTTTTTTTTCAGACCTGTCCCACTCAATATTGAATTAATTTTGACATTACACTCATACAGAGACATGGGCTACACACGTGTGTATGCACACACACAGGGACACAGCAGTACCTCTCTAAGAATAGGAGAACTGGCTGTGATTAATTTGATGGATTTCTAAAACACTGCCTTAAAACTGCATCTATAATTTAATCCTTTTACAAGATTTGCAACATGCCTTGGTATTTTCATTACAAACGTTCATGCTGATGATACAGCAATAATAACAGTAATTTGGTTGCTCTGAATGTAAAATGCTTAGAAATATAAATAGCTCCAACAATCAAAGTGCATATGAACAAGCTGTCTTAGGAAAAATAAACTTGACATGACTATCAGAACAGACTTCAGTCATGAAATTTGAAGTCACCTAAACATGGCAACATACTTTTTAAATTGTTTTCTAAACTAATATTCAGTGTAAAGTGCACATAAGCCCTAACAATTTACTTTTCTTATTGGCTCTTTTTTGGTCTTTTATATACAGTATACAGTTGAAAGTGTTTTGTTACACCCCGTACACACGGTCGGATTTTCCGACGGAAAATGTGTGATAGGATCTTGTTGTCGGAAATTCCGACCGTGTGTAGGCTCCATCACACATTTTCCATCGGATTTTCCAACACACAAAGTTTGAGAGCAAGCTATAAAATTTTCCGACAACAAAATCCGTTGTCGGAATTTCCGATCGTGTGTACACAAATCCGACGCACAAAATGCCACGCATGCTCAGAATAAATAAAGAGATGAAAGCTATTGGCTACTGCCCCGTTTATAGTCGCGTTCAGAATGATCGGATTTTCCGACAACTTTGTGTGACCGTGTGTATGCAAAACAAGTTTGAGCCAACATCCGTCGGAAAAAATCCTAGGATTTTGTTGTCGGAATGTCCGATCAATGTCCGACTGTGTGTACGGGGCATTAGAAAATGTAAAAATAAAATAAAATAAACCTGATCACCTTGCCAGAAATCTTGAGTTGATAAACCCTTGTGCTTATTGTTATCCAGGGGTCAAGATTCCACCCCCCCACCTCAAAAAATAGGATTTTTATAACAGTTTACCTGTAAAATCCATTTCTTGGAGTACATCATGGGACACAGAGCCTTAAGTAATTACTTAATGGGTTAGAGGCCACTTTCAGGTGATGGACACTGGTATACCAAATCCAGGAAGTTCACTCCCTATATAACCCCTCCTCCTTCCAGGAGCACATCAGTTTTTGTAGCAAAGCAATATACTTAAATCCCAAAAAAGAGGCGAGGCACCTCTGTGTCCCATGATGTACTCCAAGAAAAGGATTTTACAGGTAAGCTGTTATAATAATCCTATTTTCTTTATCGTACATCATGGAACACGGAGCCTTAAGTAATTACTTAATGGGACGTCCTATAGCAATGCTACTTGAGGGGAGGTAAACAACCCGGAGGGTACCCCCAGACTTAAGGACCTATACTGCTGCCTGCAGCACATTGTGCCCGAAGGCGATATCCTCATACCTCCTTACATCCAGCTGATAACATTTTGTGAATGCATGCACTGAAGACCAAGTTGTGGCCTTACAGATCTGAGCCATGAAGGCCTGATGACACACTGCCCAAGAATCACTAACTGCCCTGGTAGAGTGCGCCTTAACTTGAAAAGGGGGAATCTTACCCCTTAAACTATAAGTTTGAATTATAACTTGCCAAATCCACTTAGCGACAGTGGATTTCAACGCTGCCTGTCCTTTCTTAGGACCCTCTGGCAGAATAAATAAGACATCAGTCTTACGAATCTGAGCATTTGCCTTTAAATAGATTTTCACTGCTCTCACCACATCAAGATAATGTAGTGACTTTTCTTCCCTGGAACATGGTTTTGGAAAAACAATGGCAGGACAATATCTTGGTTCAGGTGAAAACCTGAAACCACTTTTTGCAAAAAGTCTGGACGAGGCCGTAACACCACTCTGTCCTAATGAAAAATCAAATATGGCTCTTTACAAGAAAAAGCAGCCAATTCCGAAACCTTCCTTGCTGAGGATATAGCAACCAAAAATACCAACTTCCTTGTCAGAAGGACTAGGGGAATATGTTATATCGGTTCAAATGGCTGTTTTTGTAACACAGACAAAGTTTAAGTCCCAAGGGTTCAAGGGAGGTTTGACTGGCGGATTAAGCCGCATCACCCCTTGCATAAAACCCTGGACTAAAGAATGTTTAGCAAATGGTCTTTGAAATAAGACTGATAAAGCTGAGACTTGGCCTTTAATAGTACTCAAGGCCAATTTCATTTCTACTCCTAATTGTAGAAAGGCAAGAATTCTGCCTATGATATATCTCCGAGGGTGCCAACCCTTGGATTTACACCAGGAAACATAAGCATTCCAGACTCTATAATATATAGCTCTGGAAGCTGTCTTCCTTGCATTAATTAAAGTAGAGATAACTGACCTGGAAAGCCCACGTTTCTTCAGAATGTGGGTTTCAATAGCCAAGCCCTTAAATTTAGAGACCGAAAGGTAGGATGGAGCAGATCTGGCCGTAGTGGGAGGGACCATGGGCCTTCCACTGCCATCTTTACGATTTCTGCATACCATGACCTTCTGAGCCATGCTGGTGCCACCAGAATTACCGGCTTACTTTCCAGCTTGATCCTGCAAAAAAGTCGAGGCAGCAACTGAATAGGGGGAAATGCATAGATCAGTGAGAACTGATCCCACGGGGTCACCAATGCATCCGATCTGCATGCAAGTGGATGCCTTGTTCTGCCCACAAAGTTGACTAACTTCATGTTGAACCTGGATCCTAGAAGATCTATGTCCGGAATCCCCCACCTTTGGCAAACAGTCCAAAAAATGTCGGGGTGAATAGACCATTCCCCTGGGAATAACTGCTGGCGACTCAAGTAGTCCGCCTGCCAATTCTCTACTCCCGGGGTGTATAGACTGCCAATAGGCACGGAACATTCCTTTCTGCCCATTTAGAATATGGTTCACCTCTCTCTGTGCTGAGAGACTCTTGGTGCCCCCTTGGTGATTGATATAGGCCACAGCTGTGGCATTGTCGGATTGGATCCTGACAGGACAATCACGAAACCTGAAAGTCCAGGCCTTTAGAGCCAGACACACTGCCAGAATCTCTACGATATTGATGGGCAAGGTTCTTTTGGTTCTTAACCACTCTCCCCGGACAGTTGTCTTTTCTAGTACTGCTCCCCAGTCTGAAAGGCTGGCATCCATCGTTAACACTTTCCAGATGACTGGTCTGAAGGATTTTCCTTTCAGCAGATTCTGGGTTAGTAGCCACCAAGTGAGGCTTTGGGACACTCTTGGGGACAGCCACATGGCAAGTTTAAAGCTTAAATTGTTTTTTTCCAAGTGGATAGGATACTGTTTTGCAACAGTCTTGAATGGAACTGGGCATAGGGAACTGCTTCGAATGAGGCCACCATGGTTCCTAGCAACCTCATGCAGAGGCGAATGAAGGGATCGCCTTTTGACCTGACCATCCGCACAAGCTCTTTTATGGAGTTGATCGTTGCCTGAGGCAAGAACACCTTTTCATGGGCTGTGTCTATGATCAGACCCAAGTACTCCAGCCTTTTTAGTTTTAAGGAAGATTTCTCTAGGTTGAGAATCCAACCTAAACTTTCCAGATAATTGGTTGTAGTGCGTATGCTTTGCTCCAAACGAGCCACTGACTGGTCTATTAGCAATAGATCATCTAGGTATGCACTGTTATGCCCTGTGCCCTTAACCTGGCTAGAGGTGGGGCCAGCACTTTTGTGAACACCCGGGGTGCTGTGGCTATCCCGAAGGGCAGGGCTACAAACTGGAAATGCTGCTGTTCTAACTCGAACCGCAGAAACTTTTGGTGAGCCGGAAATATAGGAACATGTAGATATGCATCCCTGATGTTGATAGATGCCAGAAGTTCTCCTCCTAGAAGGATAGAAACTACTGACCTGATCGTCTCCATGCGAAAAGGAGCTGATTTAGATTTTTTAGATCTAGAATGGGTCTGACCTCTCCATTTGGTTTTGGTACCAAAAAAGATTTGAATAAAACCCCAAACCTTGCTCTTTTGTGGGGATCTGTATGATCACCCCTTGAGATATTAATCAGTCTAGTGCCTGAAACAGAAGGCTTGACCTCAGGAAACGAGATGGTGGAAAGTTCTGAAATTCCAGCTTGTATCCCAGCGTTACCGTGGAGATGACCCATCTGTCCTGAATTTCCTCTTGCCAGACTTCTGAAAACCCCAGGACTTCTTTGAGCCTGGGTCTGACCCTGAGGTTTTCCTCTAGAGTCTGATGGCGGAGGCCGTCACCACTGCCTAGAGGCAGAAGCCCCTGGCGCAGGGGAAAAGAGCCCATTTAAATGAAGGGTGTTCATACTTTCTTTTGACTGGCAAAAGAGTACTTTTTGCCACTAGAAATTGTTTGGATATATTTGTCCAAATCCTCTCCAAATAGCCGCAACCCATGAA
The DNA here is from genome assembly GCF_042186555.1 of Aquarana catesbeiana. Classification (NCBI taxonomy): domain Eukaryota; kingdom Metazoa; phylum Chordata; class Amphibia; order Anura; family Ranidae; genus Aquarana; species Aquarana catesbeiana. Next base: position 219,938,203 of record NC_133328.1, read on the forward strand.
AAGGGAACCCAGTTAGGAGGTTTTTACATGGTGCTTCGACTGACCAATTTTTTAACCACAGGATTCTACGCATATGCACAAGCATAAGCGTAAGGCCGGATGCCTGGTGAATAGAATCTTTAATGGCATCCATGGAAAAGCATAATGCCTTTGGTAGTTCAGCCAATTCCCAGGCTTGTTGTGCAGGAACCTCTTTAAAGGCCTGTCTAAATTGGTCCTTTAGGAATTGACAGGCACCTATTGCAGCGACTGCAGGCTGAGTAATGGCAGCTGCCAAGGAAAAAGTACATTTTAACAGGGATTCCAACTTTTTATCTGTTGGATCCTTAAGCATTTGTGCATTGTCTACAGGAAAAGTTAGGCCTTTATTCACACTGGAAATCGCAGCGTCAACTGCTGGTACTTTCCATTTTTTGGAGAATTTCTCCTCCAGGGGATAGAGCAGGGGTCTTCAAACTATGGCCCTCCAGTTGTTCAGGAACTACAATTCCCATCATGCCTTGTCATGTCTGTGAATGTCAGAGTTTCACAATGCCTCATAGGATGTGTAGTTCCACAACAGCTGGAGGGCCGTAGTTTGAAGATCCATGGGATAGAGAAGTGAAAATTGTGGAGAGGGATGGATGATGCTGGGTGGGGATGGGGATACATTGTGGAGAGGGATGGATGATGCTGGAGTTGCATTGTGAAAATGGATGAGGATGACTCTGGGTGGGGATGAGAGTTACATATTGAAGAGGCTCTCCACAATGTAACTCTCATCCCCACCCAGAATCATCCTCATCCATTTTCACAATTAAGACATGATACACAATGCATAGGGGGGCCGAGAACGCAGGTGGAGGGGGTCACCAAAGATCACTGGGGGAACTGGAGAGCACGTGTCAGCAGTAAGGTGGATTTTACGGCTGACTCTCTTGCACAACAATGCCAGAACATTCCCTTCCATGTGATGGTAGAGAGATGGAATGGCCTTACGTGAAAAGTAGTAGCGACTGGGAACCTGCCATTGTGGTACAGCACATTGTGCGAATTCACAGAAGGGGGCAGAATCCACCAGGCTGAAAGGTAGAAGTTGGAGAGCCAACGGCTTTGACAAGCTTGTATTTAGACGCTGGGCATGTGGGTAGCAGGGACTGTATTTTTTTTTTCCGCTGCAGCAGATGGGGCAGAGAAATTTGCCGGCTACAGTCTACAGCTGGTGGTGTGCTGCTGGCAACTGGGACACCCTGTGCTTATCATCATCCCTGTCAGTGGAGGCTGCTGAGAGGTAATGACTCGGTATAGCAGGGGCAGACTGAAGTGGGTAAGGAGGAGGAGGGACAGATTTGTGCCCCTTTTGTGTGGCTTTTAGGTGCTCTTGGCAACAGGCTGAGTCAGTGGAGGCTGCTGAGAGGTAATGACTCGGTATAGCAGGGGCAGACTGAAGTGGGTAAGGAGGAGGAGGGACAGATTTGTGCCCCTTTTGTGTGGCTTTTAGGTGCTCTTGCCAACAGGCTGAGTGGTTGGACGTTAAATGCCTTGTTAAGCATGTGGTACCCAAATGGCTGGTGTATTTGCCATGTTTGATGTGCCTGAGACACAGTTTACAGATAGCAACAGTGTGATCTGCTGCAGATGTGCTGAAAAAGGCCCAGACAGCTGAGCTTTGGGGAGTGGGCCGGGAGATAACAGCTGCAGAATGTGATGGAATAGGGTGGCTGCTCTCTACTCTTTCTTGATGTCGGCCTCCTTGGGGTTGTGCTGCCTCATCTTCAGTTTCCTCCTCTGCTCTATCTGGCACCCAAATTGCATCAGTGACCTCATCATCATCATCATCTCCACCTTTATCATTACCACTGGAGACAACTTGGCAATACACTGCGGCTTGGGAAACATGAATGCCAATTTGTTTACCGGTGTTTCTCCCGTTCTCTAGGCTCATGTTCCTGTCATCCTCAAACTCAGAACCAACATCTGAATCCAGTAATGGCTGGACATCATCAAGGTGCAAGTGGCTGATGCTGTGGTCAAATAACTCAGCTGACTCCTCAATGGCTGATGTTGGGGCTATGGAATATATGTGAACAAGGAGGCAGGTTTATCCACTCTGACAACTGCAGGGGACTGCACACTTGTCTCTGCTTGCGTGGTAGAGGATGAGGAGGATGAGGAAGGTTTAGTAAGCCAGTCCCCCACCTCCTCTGCATGCTCTGGCTGAATAGCACGGGCAAACTTACTAAACAGAGGAAAAGATGCCTGTAGACACATTTGTTGCTGGCCCCCTTACAGTGCCAAGGGAACGTCTGCCTCCTCCTTGTGGTCCTCCCAGACACTATTGGGGGGGAGGGGGCAGTGCTTATAAGCAAATGTAAAGAAGTTGAAATCTGTACGTAGAAGCACTTTAATCAATGTAAAGAGGTGTTTGGTGCACTTTAATTTGAGTACTCACACTACACAGACACACTCCACAGATACACTATAATATACTGCAATATAATGCGCCAAACGTACAGTGATGCACAGAACTATATGGCGTTAAACTAGCAGTAACGCATACAGAACTATATGGCGTTAGACTGGCAGTAACTCACACAGACGTAAATGGCGTTAAACTGGCAGTAACACAATCAAATAGACGGTGTTCAACCGTTACTTTACTGACGTTATCTGAACTGTCCCTGCTCTAGCTATACACTAATGTAAAGATTACTGACACTGTCTCACTACACTACACTGAAACTTTCTGAGCTGTCGCTGCACACTATGCAAAGCTGAATGATGGTCCACCTCACTACACTCACACACTATCCCTAGACTGACACTAAACTAATATTCTACACTGACAATTTAAGCAAAATAGCACAGTATAGCACACCAATAGCACTGAACAAAGCCCTGTTCTATCTCTCTCCACACCAAAATCACACTGAAAATAGCTGTCATTGAAAGAATACTTTTATACTGTGGGGCAGGAATGAGCCATGATTGGATAAAGTCATGATGACAGTGTCCAATCATGACTCTGACAGTGCTCTGTGCCCTGATTGTCTGAAGCTTTCACTGCTTCAGCCAATCAGGGCTTGCAATGCACTGTTCAGCGCCGCAATGCATTGTGCTCGGTTCAGGGGGTGGGGGGGCGAACAAACGGTCGAATGACACGTTTGTTCAGCTATTCACCCAACGTCCTAACAACGAAAGTTCGGCCCGAACTTATGCTCGGGCTGAACCATTCGCCCATCCCTAGTTGGTAACACCTGGTTTTAGCAGGAGCCTTTTCACTGCTTCAGCCAATCAGGGCTTGCAATGCACTGCTCAGCTCCGAAATGCATTGTGGTCGGTTCGGGGTGGGGGGGCGAACAAACGGTTGAACAACCCGTTTGTTCAGATGTCTGCTGTATGACCGAATAACAAAAGTACGGCCCGAACTTATGCTTGGGCTGAACCGTTCGCCCATCCCTAGTCCTCATCAACATGGGGACAAGGTGCTTTAGGGTGGGAGACGCAGGGCTCCCCTGTCCAAAAGCACCCACCTCCCATGTTGAGGACATACGGCCTGGTACAATTTAGGAGAGGGGGTGCTCGCTTGTCTCCACCCGCTTTCCTGATCTGCCAGGCTGTGTGCTCCGATATGGGTCTGGTTTGGACCTTGGGGGGACTCCTCGACGTTTTTGCAGCGTGGGGGTTCCCCTTAAAATCCATACCAGACCAAAGGGCCTGGTATGCTCTTTGAGGCGGAACCCATGCCTTTTTTTTTAACATTGTGCTTGGAGTTCCCCCTAAAGGTTCATACCAGACACAATGCCTGTCATTGTCAGGGATCAAAGTCGGATTTCTGTTCATTGAAGTTTGACGCATGTCGGACATCAAGTCGGATCCAAAGTGTTCTGACTGTCGTGTTGTACCAGTGTGAACCCGGCCCTAAAAGTGACATTATCCAGTTAAAGCAGTTGTAAAGGCAGAAAGTTTTTTATCTTAATGCATTCTGTGCATTAAGATAAAAAACCTTTTGTGTGAAGCAGCCTCCCCAGCACCCCCTAATTACTTACCTGAGCCCCATCTCTCTCCAGCGATTTCCACGAATGTCTAAGCTCTCCGCAACACTCCTCCTGAGTGGCTGAGACACAGCAGCGGTGCCATTGGCTCCCGCAGCTGTCAAAGTCAGTCAGCCAATCAGGGGAGAGAGGGGACAGGCCAGGGCTCCGTTTCTGAATGGACACATGAAGCTGTGACTTGGCTCCAGTGCCCCCATAAGAAGCTAAAAACAATTAGTGCAGTGCTAAATCAATAAATAAACAATGACAATTTGATACAAAAAATATGATAAAGTGCAAAAAAATCACACAGTGTCCCTATTTAAACCAATGTGTAAGGTTACAGTCTATTTTATAGATAGATAGATAGATAGATAGATAGATAGATAGATAGATAGATAGATAGATAGATAGATAGATAGATCTATCTATGTAGATATATCTATATCTATCTATATATATATATTTATATAGATAGATATCTATCTATCTATATAGAGATCTATAGATAGATAGATAGATAGATAGATATAACATAATATACAATAGACTGTCACATTATGCATTGGCTTGAATAAGGACACTGTGTGGAGTACTAAGCACATTGCACTTTATGTTTGGACATTTAAAACTTATTTTTTGCACTTTATCAGATTTTGCTATTGATTTAACGCTGCACTAATTGTTTTTGGATTTGTATTGTCATATTATCAGGAAGTGTGGCGAGTGTTGGCAGCTTTATTTATTATACAGTACATAGCAGCTCACAAGGTTTTACACATATCCTCATAGGAAGCTGCTGTCTGTGAGTGCACTCGATAGGAGGGAAGGGCCAGGAGCAGCAAAGAGGGACCCAAGAACAGGAGGATCTGGGCTGCTCGGAGCAAAACTGACTGCGCAGAGTAGACAAGTATAACATGTTTGTTTTTTGTACAAGTAGACTTTACTACGGTATTACTTTAAGTAAATTAATTGTCAGTCACGGCGATCTGCCCCCCAAAGATGTTTACCCTTGCTACGACATCTCGCCATGTATTGATGTTTCCTCGTGGCTCTCCTGTCACTGATTGACAGATCCTGGGCATTGCTCTAATGTAAATACAGTGCCAGGGATCCTGGGTTCTATCATTTGTCTTGAATGACAAGTATTTAGATCACTGGATGTTGTGATACGATGAGTGATTTAGATCACTGGATGACATGATTGATGCAAAATCTGGTGCAGCTGTATTAGCCAATCACCTTCTAACTTCAGCTTGTTCAATTAAGCTTTTGACAAAAAAACCTGGAAGCTGATTGGTATTTATGCAGAGCTGCACTAGATTTTGCACTTTCTATTTTAAGTAAATCAACCCTATTTTAAGATTTTTTTTGTAATTTAATTTTAAGACTTTTTCTGGTGTGTATGTTTATTTATTTCCCTTTTTTGGCAGTAAGTAATAAGGGGTGCTAACTCACCCTGTACCTATTATCCCGGGAGTGGGAAGCCATCTGGGGTCCCCCTTATTATAAAGGGGGCTTTCGAATTCCCAAAAGTTTTCTCACCAACTCCTACCTCCTTTTTTGGGGACAGGATTTGGGAAGAGGGATGTGGTTTGGCATGATACAGGAAGGGTTGGGAACATGTTTGCTGCCACCTCTTTCTTGGCCACCAAGTTGCATGCCTGGAAAACGTTTTGGTTAGCTTATTGAGAGGAACACTGTGCTGCTTTTTTCCCTTTTTTATTTAAAGTATTAAATTGTACTGTTCTGTAACTCCTCGTGCAACTTTAAGGCATCCCCCAAGCTTGTAATGTAACCGTTTGCCGACCAGTTGCCGCAGTTATACTGCGGCAGGTTGGCTAGGCTGCGCAAATCACAGTAGGTGTACGTTGGGCTGGTACACGGCGATCTGCGTGCGCCCATTGGCCAGCAGGGGAGCCAATTAGCGGGTCCGGCGGGTTATCAAGTGTCCGCCCACGATCGTTCCCCGCAGTGACAGAACAGGGATCTGCCATAGTAAACAAGGCAGATCTCCGTTCTGACAGGGAACCACACATAGATCCTGTCTTTCTGCTATGCAGGAAGACGGATCTGTGTGTTGTCCCAGGCAGCCCATCCCCCCACACAGTTAGAAACACATTGAGGGAACACATTTAACCCGTTGATCGCCCCTGATGTTAACCCCTTCCCTGACAGTGTCATTAGTACAATGTCAGTGCATATTTTTAGCACTGATCACTGCAATAATGTCACTGGTCCCCAAAAAAGTGTCAAAAATGTCAGCTAGGTGGCCGGTCTGTCTGCCGCAATGTCGCAGTCCCGCTAAAAATCGCTGATCACCGCAATTACTAGTAAAAAAATAAATAAATAATAAAAATGCCATAAATCTATCCACTATTTTTAGACGCTATAACTTTTGCGCAAACCAATCAATATACGCTTATTGGGGTTTTTTTTTTATCAAAAATATGTAGCAGAATACATATTGGTCTAAATTTATGAAGAAATTTGGTTTTTAGATTTTTTTTATTGGGTATGTTTTATAGCAGAAAATAAAAAATAATGTGTTTTTTCAAATTTGTTGCTCTTTTTTGTTTATAGCGAAAATAAAAACCGCAGAGGTGAAATACCACCAAAAGAAAGCTCTATTTGTGGGGGAAAAAAGGACATACATTTTATTTGGGTACAGCATCGCAGGACCATGCAATTGTCAGTTAAAATAACGCAGTGCCATATTGCATAAAATTGACTGGTCAGGAAGTGGATAAATCCTTCCGGGGCTGAAGTGGTTAAAGGAATTGTGCATTTTCAAAGTCGCCTTTTAAGTACCATAAAAAGACCTTTTTTTTACAAACTTAAATCCCAGAAACAGATAATGGTTTACAAATTAAACTTTATTTTTATTTTTTTCACACAATTTTATTATATCACTAGAGGGGTTTCGGGGTTTCTATCAATCTCTCAAATAAAAAAAAATTAAAAAAAAGATTTGCCACAAGTATAAAATATTTATTAAATTCTCCAAGGGACCAAGTGCTAATAGCATTTGTTCCTATTTAAGCCCTGGTTCACATTGCACAGATTTGGCATGCAATTTGACATGTCAAATCGGCGATTATTGCCAGCAATGGATCCATCCGAATCGGTGCGACTCTGCGCCGATTTCCAAAAGTAGTTTCTGTACTACTTTTGGCAACTTCAGGGTGTGATTTCAACAGACATCTGTGCAGAAACCCACACAGATATCTCTAAAATCGCCCCTGAAGTCGGGACTGATATGGGTGAACTCGCACCATTTCATTCCCGCTGTCAGCGTGAACCTAGGCTCAAGGTGTTCTGTGGTTCTTGAGTAGAATTGCTGGATAGCTGGCCACTCATCCCTTTCATTGCTATCCAACAATGGATGAAGGAGATGACAGTTCTGAATAACAGCTCAGAGGAGAAAGAACATGATGGAGAGTGTAAAGCCCCCATCCCCACTCCTCTGTAGGCTGCCAGGTTTCCTTCTGTAGCACCCTCTTAGACAGATTGTTAGGCTGGTTAGGTAAATCAATTTTTTGGTTCCTCTGTAATCAGTAGAGCAACTTGTGATTGCTCTGGGCTACACTGGTTGCAGGCTTGTTTGTTTCCCCTTGCTTTCCGAAGGATACTAGAATGTAGTGGGCTGGAAAGGCAAATTAGCAACCTGAAAAAAGTGTTGTCCCAGCCAATCCCTGGGGGAGGGTGCTCAGAAGGTGGCTGTGGGGTGCATAAACAGTCTGGTGTCTGGAACTGCCCTGTTGTTATCCAGGAGAAGATCACAGTCTGTACGGCTGCTGTTCTTCTAGGTAGCCCAACTGAAATTCTACGTATGCTCATTAAGGTCCCAATTACGCTAAACCTGTGGGGGCCTGCTTGCTGAAATTTTTTGGAATTAATCAAGGGATTTCACTGAGCATCTGGTCTGGAGAGTTTACTGGAGAAATGTCTGGCTGATATTGGAAGGAGGCTTCCAAGTATCCAGGGGCATTGGGAGTACAGACCTGAGTGCAGGATTAGGGTGACTGCTATCCCTTGTGTATCAGTACTATTGCTTGCCTGGCTTGGAATATTTCTGACAGTGACTCAGTTCTGGCTATTTTCTCAGCCATTACTAAAGGGAGAGTCTTAAATAGTAGCAACAGGGTGAAGAGTGTCCGCTCCTTACTCTTATGTGCTAATGGAGTATCACACAGCTCCCCTTACCCTATCCAAGTTTGTTCAACAATACATTTAAAAAAAGGCAACCCCTAGATTGTACATTGACCCAGAAGAGTTGCTTTGTGCCTGGCTGCTGTTACACTAATCTGGGAAAGGAACCTGTGGCAAATCAGTGGCCCCTGCAGGAGTGACTGCTACACTTTTAATTGTGCAGCCCTATATGTATCTCCTTCTGTTTCCTTTTATTTACTTAAAACACTAGCTTGACTAACCCAGACTCTCCTGCTATTTCAAAGGAGATAGATTATCAGGCTGTCAGCTTTTGTTTTCTTGTGAATGCTGCAGCTGTAATTTAAAAGAAAACAAGCCAAGGATACAGCAGTATATGATTTTAGCTATAGCGATAGAGGGTCGTTGAATGTGAGTGATATAATGTGAGGTGTTTTAGGTGCACACTGTTTCTCCACTTAGTTTTATTTTTCTTTTAAACAATGAAACGGCGTGCTAGAAACAAAAAGCAGTTGCAAAGAAAGATGGTCAGGAACAAATGAAGACTACGCTTTGAGAATCCCAGAATAAAAGGCTCTATTAATATAAAATAAAAAAATTAAAAAATACCAACCCTGAAAATAAAGCCCCATTTCTTTAAAAGGGAAGACTTGCAGAAAAAAAAAAAAAACAGTTTAACCTAAAAAAGGCCCTATCAACATAAAACAAAAATCAACATATCCCAAAAATAAACTAAAACCCAAAATACTGCGATCACTTTGATTTGCTATCACTGTGATCAAGATCCAATCTTATGCAATCCTGATCATTACTCTGAGACCAAGAGCTGTTAGTGACAGCTCAGTCTTCATGCTGATGGCACCCAACTGAGTTTACTTTATATTCCAGGCAGCTCTAATGTTTAATGAGACTACTCTTTTGGTTCACAAATTGGAGGGTAGGTGGTACAATCAGGATGCATAAAGTTTACTAACAAAGAAAAATAAAGTAGGATGAACAAATTACAACAGTCTATTTTATCACAGTGAGGTCAGTAAGATATATTTAAACTGGTTTTATGGGACTTCAAGACATTGGATTCAGGTATTTGCATAGATGTACCCATTAAATACAATTTTAAAGCCTTGTATCAGTCATTTAACCTTGCATTCTGTGAAGAAAAATTATCAATTAGTGGTTCCCAGGGACTAATTTAGGTAATTCTGCTCTAACACATAAAAACAATACTTCAGTACTAAAGTACTTTATATATATTTTTTTTTTTAATACAAAAGATTTTATTGTAGAAAATAAAAAGTAGTAACAATAAGCATCAAATACAGAAGGTGGTACAATGTATGTAACAAGTTATGCAATCAATAATAGTGAAGTACATATAACAATATTTGGTGGTCCAAAGACCAAATGGGGCCATTTTTATCAGCTTCAATCTATATTGTCACATATGTTGATCAGCTAAGAGAGTCAGCCCAATGAGAGGAGCCCAAAATCTTGCTGAGGGTATAGTGGGCATCCCAATTTCTCATTGACACTTCTACTACAGAAAGAAGGTGGAAAGGAGCAAAAAAAAAATTCAGAACCAACAAACCATAAAAATAAAGAAGTAATTACGGGAAACCTTAGGGTAACAGATGCTTACAATGCAGTTTTATCTGGGTCGTTTTCAATGGGAGAGCATATATAATCACTTTGGGATCATGAGGACCAGGACTTCTACTTCCTATCATAGATGGGCATGGTGTCCATGATAGTATGAAACACTTTCTCCATGAGTTGTATGGCCGCCATACATTTAAGGACCTGGTCCCATGAGACCCCAGGAGCACGCCAGAACAAGGCGATAGTCCAGTGGGCCGCACTAAATAGAGTATGTGCCAGTTTTTGTTCGGGGGGGGGGGGGGTTGTCGGTATTTCTGCGAAGAATAGACACATTTGGTGTTTCAGGGTCGTCAAAATACCGTGATCTCAGCCACTTTGGAAGCTATGTTTTGCCAGATCTGCTTAAGTGCTTTACAACTCCAGAAGATATGCAGGTGGGTCCCCCTCTCGAGACATCCTCTGAAGCAGTTTTCGGAGACAGTGGGGAAAAATTTATGTAACTTTGAGGGGGTGTAATACCATTTCGTGTGTAATTTCAACACTGTTTCCTTCACCACTATGGATTTAGTGCATTTGTGCATGTTGGAGATCCTGTCAACCCAGTCATATGGGGAAGACTCTTGACCGGTTTCTGCCCCCCAGCCGAGCATAGCTGCAGATTTCTCTGGAAGGCCCAGACCATTCAAATAGCTATATATTGAGGAGATAGTTCCTTTGTCCCTAGATGAGGGACCACATAAGTCTTTGAATGTGGTGGCTGTACTAGTTGCACTCAGGGAATAATGGGAGCTGAAAAAATGTCTGATCTGAAGATATTCTTAAAATTCTCTTTTAGGGAGGGAGTGGGTGGTTTGTAGGGATGAGAAAGAGCAGATTACCCCATCCTTTAATAATGAGTCTAGGGTAATAAGGTCTTTCAAAATCCAAAGGGCAAAAACACTTGAGGAGGGGAATGCTGAGTGGAATGCGGGGTCCCCGACAAAGGATGCTAACCTGGGGCCAGATGGGAGTAGTGCAAATTTTCTTTTGTATAATGACCATAAGTGTAGAGATTGTCCCACCACTAAGTTTAGAGGGGATAGATTTTTGTTGCGAATCGAGATAGCCCATAGTAGCCTGGGTAGGAAATATGGAACTCCGCTCAAAGAGGAGCCAAGGGACACAATTCGGGAGGGTGTGCTATTGTGCCATTTGGATAAGTCTGGCAGAGAGGTAATATAGCCAAAGATTCGGTAGTCCCAGCCCAAGGTCTATATACCATATTCCTACCCAGGCAGGGTTTTTTGTTTTGCCAAACAAAATTGTTGACATGCCTTTGAATCAGATCAATCATCTGGCGTGACACATAGATGAGGAGGGCCCTGAAAAAAAGCAATCGTTTTGGGAGTATTGACATCTTCACGGCCTGGATCCTACCTAAGAATGTAATGTGGTATGGGCCCCACGTGTGTAGTAGCTGCCTAATACGTGCAAATGCTTGAGGGTAGTTAGCGAGGTATAGTCTGTGGAGTGTAGGGGCCAATTTAATGCCTAGATAAAGCAGCTTCTGTCCTTCCATTGAGAAGCCGAAATTAGATTGAATGGAGGATACCATATTTTGGATATATTTATCGGGAGGGCAGAGCATTTGGAGAGGTTAACTCCCAGACCCAAAATGTCTTGAAATTTGCGTAGAGTGGAAATAAGATTGGGCATAGAAACGATCGGGTCTGTCAAGAATAATAGGACGTCATCTGCGTACAAACTAAGTTTGAATTCTTGGTCCCCCTTTAAGTATCCCTTAATATTAGGGTCTAGACTGATAGAACAGGCCAGAGGCTCAATGGCCAGGGCAAATAAAAGTGGTGACAAAGGGCAACCTTGTCTTGTTCCCCTGTCCAGTGTAAAATAATCTGAGTTGCAGCCTGGGAGTTTTATCCGTGTGCGAGGGTGGTGGTAAAGTGCCTGGAATCCATGGACAAAGGCTCCTAGGCAGCCCAATTTCTTGAGGATCAATTCGAGATATTGGCATAACATGCTGTCGAAGGCCTTGTGGATGTCAAGGCTCAGGAGAAGCACTTTGCATGAGAAAAGATCAGCGTCTTGTATAATATTATCTGTGATTTGCCTGGTCGGGATGAATCCCGTTTGGTCAGGGGAGATTAAAGAGGTAAAATATTTTCAGGACAGTGTTAATGACCGAAATCAGCCTATAGTTTTGGGGGAGGGAGTGGTCCTTGTTAGGTTTAGGGATCAGGGACATATTTGCCATGAGCATATCATCTGGGAAAACGTGACCTTTAAGGATATGATTGAAAAAGGATTTAAGATGGGGAATTAAATTACTTTGGAATTTTTTATAATATGGGGCCGAGTATCCATCAGGGCTGGGGGTTTTGGAGGGTTTTAGAGATTTGATGATGGCAATTATTTTGGAGTCAGAGCATGGGGCGTTCAACTCCTGTAGGTTTTCTTGTGTGAGTGCAGGGAGAGATAAATTATCTAGCCAAGTCTCGAAGGAGGGGTCCAGGGAGGAGGTAGGTGGTGAGAGGAGTTTTGTAAAATTTGGAGAATACTGTATCTGCAGTACCTCTGAAGGGTGGGAAACCAAATTTCCGTTGGGGTTTCTAAGTTTGTATGTGTGGGGGTGTTGTATAGTTTAATTGAGTTTTTTTGCAAACATGGCTGAGGCCAAGTTACTGTGTAGCAGGAACTTAGCTCTCAACCATCTCAAGGATTTCTCAGTCTGTTCTGAAAGGATCATTTCTAATTCTAATCTGTTAGTGTTGATTTGCTGTAGTAGGTCTGAGGAGTGATTTTGGGTATGCAGGTGATATAGTTTATCTAGGTCAGTAGTGAGTCTGGCAATATCAGCAAGTCTCTCTTTCTTCCTAGCCGCTACTAGGTGGATCAGTTGTCCTCTAATTACCGCTTTATGAGGGACCCACAAAACGGTGGGAGAGATATCTTCTGTGTCATTAGTGGCAAAGTATTCTTCTATATGTTTATAAATTTGGGATACCAAGGCTAGGTCCGTGAGGAGGGACTCATTAAGTCTCCAACCTGCAACGGAAGGCCAAAGACCTATGTGTGTGATGTCTAGGGAGACTACATGGTGGTCTGACCAAGGGCAAGAATGTATAATTGCTGTGGTAGAGTTTGCAAGGAGTATAGGGGTACAGAACAGGTAATCCAGTCTGGAATAGCTGTTGTGGGGGTGTGAATAGAAAGTATACTCCCAGGCTCCCAAATCATGTGCCCGCCAAGCATCTACCAATTGGTGTGAGTGTAGCAGTGTTTTCAGGGTAGCATTGGTGTCGACTTCTATCAAGAGCTGAGTGTGCCACCAAGTTAAAATTGCCCCCAAGCAGTAAGTGCGGGGAGGAATATTTGTCTAGATTTAATGAAGATTGCTTTGGGAATCATTAGGGGCGTACACATTGGCTATAGTAACCTTCTTCCATTTTAGTGAACCTTGAAGGATAATAAACCTGCTCGCTGGATCCTTGTATATATGTTCAACATCAAACATTATGTTATTTCTAATAAAGATTGCCACTCCTCGGGACCTGGACCCAAAAGTAGTATATCAAAGTATGTTGGGTGATTAGCTTCAGAGAAATAGGTCTCCTGTAGGAGCTTTTAGGTGTTTGTATGATTTAAAGGCTTTTTTCCTTTTTTGGGGGGAGTTAAAGTCCCTGACATTATGGGAGATTACTTTAATACCCATTTTAGATGGGGGAGGGTCCCAAGGAGCGGGGTGCCTGTAGGTGGAGCCAGCAGGATGACAGTACTCAGAACCGCAGAGTAAGTTCTACCATAATAAAGAGTCCCGTAAACAATAAAGACATAAACATAGGACAAAACCATAAAAAAACAAACCAATGGGGTTGTGAGGGTATAGGCCAGTGATGGCGAACCTTGGCACCCCAGATATTTTGTAACTACATTTCCCATGATGCTCATGCACTCTGCAGTGTAGTTGAGCATCATGGGAAATGTAGTTCCAAAACATCTGGGGTGCCAAGGTTCGCCATCACTGGTATAGGCCTTCTCGACAATGAGATGATGTAATTGTCAGGTATAGATTTCCTGAACAATAGGACAATAGTGTCCAACACTCTTGTCAACCTGCTAGGGAAAAAAAAAGTTATAATGAAAAAAAAGGCACTGGGAAAATAAATAATTGTTCCTTTTTTCCTTTTTAATGCGAGACAGTGGGGAGGTCTGGAACCTACCACCCCAAACCTGAGGAAATCTGTCTCAGTCTCGCTGTGCACTTCAACTAAAGTACTTTATAAGTGCTGGAATCTATATTCAGAAGTAAACACTGCGGTGAGTTTATTATTTAAGCTTACAAATTTCCACACCTTAATGGAAATGTACTACAGAATTTGTATTGTTTTTTTTAAATTTTCCTCAAAAAGAGAAGTACAGACACAGCTTTTTCTGATTATACTTCGATCCTGGGTCACAGGAGTGCACTTACTTTTTCACTCCTGTAACCCAGAATCAACCGTCAGCGGGCTAAAGCCTACTGTCGGCTGATGTCCAGGCTCTGGAAGGATCGTAACCATATGTAGCACTACCCCTTAAGGGCTGCTTGATTAAAAGGGTTTCCGTTCACTCTTGAGGCCCCAACTTTTCCCCTTTTCCACTGACCCCACCAAACACGCACACACCGCTGCTGACTCTGAACAGGCAAAGCGGTTTTATGAACGAAGCAAGATCTTTATAGAGAAAGCAAGGTTTTGAAACAATTTGACATTACACTGTGATGAGCATAACATGAGCAGAATTTACATAAGCAGTACTGTATGCTATAAGTGTTTGACTTCAATGGTAATTCTAGTAAATCTGAGCTTAGCATAAGACAGGACCTGTTTTCCTTTAATTAGTCCTACAGCACAGAAAATTTATAAATGATCAGCCCCATCTCTGGTTATGGAAAAGGGCGCCCTGAGATCATAAGCAGAGAAATAATGTTGAAACTAAATCTCATGGATGTCCTGAGCCAAGGACTAAGGTTTGTGACATTAACCTAAATGTAAAAAATAACAAATATTTTTGGCCAAACATTGGAGCTGTTTTGATGGTGCACTTTGGAGTCCTTAATGTCTCTTCTGTGAAACTACTAGCAAGTGAGAAGACAAAGTGAAAAGATGCATAAACTTTGGAGTTCCCCTTTAATAATCCCTTGTTCAGCGTAGCAGCTAGGGGTATTAAAGGTATGAGTTTAATCTGAAGAAAAGCATAATTATTCCTGTGTGGGAAATCCCCAGCTGCAGCTATTTATATGTAGGGCAGGTAAGGCACTTGCAGAATGTCTCCTACTTTAAGTACAGCAGCTATTTTGTAATCCAAAACTGAGTGCAGAAACTGGTAACATAGGACCAATGGTTCTGTTAGGAGAATGCCTGTAAGGAGTGGAGACCAATGGCCAACAACGTCAGACAAGCTCAGTTATCAGGTCTGTGAGAGATAGCAAAGTCTTAATAGCTAGACCTGGGGGCGTGGCTTAGCTATGGAAGCGTGAGGACGCGTCACCGGGAGCTCTGCACTGAAACGGGGCGTGAATCACCCGTAGCACCGAACAGCTAAACCATCCCTTCATGCCAGGGGGCCGCAAGCACCCACCGGTCACTGAGGAACGGAGGGGACCTGAAATTTCACACTACTTTCTGCGGCAACAGCAGGTTTCCTCGCCGGCGGGACAGAGCAAGATGGCGCCGCCTCGAGTCAGCATGGCGGGCGCTGCATCCACAAGTAAGAAGGGCGCTCCTGCAATCACCTCCGCAGCGGAGGAGGACTTTCCCCCCCTACTGCACAGAGCGCCCTCTCCTATAGTGTCCCCGGCTCTCATGACTGCCGACACCCTGTTGCCTCCGGACAATGTAGGGGACCTGAGCGGCCTAGTTGAAGGCTCTCTACGAGACATAGTGTCAGGCCTCCCCACCAAACAGGACCTGAACGCTATGGCCACCTCTATTGTCAACGCACTAACCAGAGAACTGCACGACCTAAAACAGCAGGTGGATGTTGTCGAGGAGAGAGTGACCACGATTGAAGCCTCCCAAACTACCACAGAAGCACGCCTCACTACACTGGAGTCGGAGTACGGGGCCTTCCGCCGCCATCTTGTCGATGTTCAGCTGCGCCTGGACGACGGTGAGAACAGGAGCAGGCGGAACAATTTGCGCCTTAGGGGGATCCCAGAAGCCACCATGGGCCCAGACCTCCGATCCACAGTGGTCGCCATCCTAAACCAGGTTCTGGGCAAACCACCGACGGCCGACCTGGAACTGGACAGGGTGCATCGTATTCCAGGCCCCAGACCCCCGCCCTCCACACAGAGATCATCGTCCGAACTGGACTTTCCCCGTGATGTGTTATGTAGGGTGCATTTTTTCACTATTAAAGAGGACATTCTTCGCCTTGCCTGGGAAAAGGGCCCAATAGACTTTGACGGGGCTCCCATCAGGATTTTCCCAGACATTTCCAGACAAACACGCGCCATGCGTGGGCTTATACGACCCTTACTGGAAGTTATCCGCGAGGCTGATGCCACCTACAGATGGGGTCACCCCTTTCATCTTATTGTCAAGAGGCGGGGAGCGGAATTCTACCTCCGCACGCCAGACCAACTCCCTGCCCTTTTTCATTTCATTTCCAGCCCAGTGATTGAGGTGCCCAACTGGTTTGACCATCTGCTCTCCCAGAATCCACAAGGTCCAGCACCACCCAGACAGCAGAGGGTTCGACGTTCAAGATCTCGCCCGCCAAACCGAGAGGTCAGAAGAGCCCATCCAACATCATCCGAGGACTAAACACACGCTACCGTACGGACTTCGGTAAGACTTTCAGTACCTCCTGTGGGCAGATATCCCGCTCCTTCCCCCCTCTTTGGCGATCCTCCCAGGAACATTACAACCCACGCACCAAGACCCTTTTTTCATTTGGGAGACAGGCCTTATTCGGTCGCACCACTATTTTTTATTACTTTGCTAGGTCCCCAGGAAATTTCTTCACCAGATACCATTTTTATTTTTGTTTTCCTGAAGATGCCTCCTTTTTCTATGGGTTAGTTCTTAATATTGGTAAGGGTCGGGGGGTGGGGGAACGCATTATAAATGTTGCATTTTTGGTTCAGGCTAGACTTCATGCACTTCATCCGAATGTATATTATGTGAACGATGATGTAGAAGAGGGGACGCATGTCTTCATGATTCACATCTGGCTACGCTGCCTTGACGCACTGACAGTGGGGCAGTGGGGGTTCCCACCTAGACCGGTCTAGGGGAAGGGCGAGTGGACCCATGGGTTCCTCTGTCCTCGGCCGCCTCTGCAATGCGTCAACACCAGTAGGTCATAGATGATAGAGGTCTACCTAATTGCACTTACTTATCTTAAACACAGTTGCGTTTTATGGATGTTATGCCCAGATTTGTGGTATTTTTCACTTTATTTACGATGGTTAATATATTGTTCTCTCAATGTATTTGATTCTGAAGGCCCCCCACTCAGTGCATCTCCCTACCACTCCCAAAAGTACCTTTCTATATTGCTTTTCTTGCTTCCATAGGTTATAGCAATAACTATTTTATTGCACACCTCGCTGCACTGACCACCCCCCTCTAGGCCGACCTCCCGGTTGCTGCACTTTTTCTATTGTGCCTCAGCCGGGAGCTCATAAAGTAGTTACTTGACTAACTTAGATCTCTCCCTCCCTCTTTCCCCTTCCTCACCCTCCTCTCCTCTCTCTCTTACCCTGTCATCTCCTTTCTTGTTTCCCCCTCTCACCCGGTGCTGTTGCCCTCTGGTCGGGCGGGGGCGTGAACTAAAAGTGATTGTCCTCCTCGTCCTATCAACAATTTTCAGCGCCACGGCTGTCACAATGGCTCTCCTAAAGGTGACTTCCCTTAATGTACGGGGTCTCAATGTCCCGGAAAGGGGTTCTCAGCTCCTAGCTGACCTACGCAGAACTAAAACTCAAATTGCCTTTCTACAGGAAACCCACTTTCATGGTGAGCATATTCCTAAACTGACCAACAATCTGTTCCCGACGGCATACCACAGTATCTCACCTATCTCCAAATCTAAGGGGGTTAGCATATTAGTGGCAAAATCTGTACCATGGGCGTTCGGGGCGCAGCAGACGGACCCCAGGGCCGCTTTCTCCTGATTAAGGGAAGGGTGTCTGACGTTCAGGTCACTTTTGCTAATATCTACTTCCCTAATACCGACTATGCGCGGTTCCTGCGTGGGCTGATACCCAAACTGCTTGAGTTCACGGAGGGGATGCTCATCTTTGGGGGTGATATGAACTTTGCGATGGACCCCCTGTTAGATACCTCGCGGGGCGCCTCCCATCTCTCCTACGCCCGCCTTAAACAAATGAAATCTGATCTTCACTCACTTCGTTTGATGGACCCTTGGCGCCTCTTACGCCCCAGGGACAGGGACTACTCATACTTCTCACAAGTACATCATTCGTACTCAAGACTAGATTACCTGCTCTTGTCCCATAAGGACCTGCCAAGGGTGGTAGATGTCATCTCCTTTTCGGACCATGCCCCAATACACCTGACGCTTCAATTGGGACCAATGTCTAAATCTCCACCTTCGTGGAGACTGAACGAGTCATTGCTACAATCTGCAGAGACCCGCGCTGAGATTCAAGCCAAACTACAGGAATACTTTGCACTTAATGAAGCCTCGGTCCCCAACCCCTTGGTGGTGTGGGAGGCGCACAAGCCAGTTATCAGGGGCATTCTGATCAGCATTGGGACACGTCTCAAGAGGGAAAGAATTCGTAGAACTGAAGAGCTTCTTCTTCAGATTAAAACCCTTGAATGTACACACAAGGCTAGCCTAGCTCGCTCCGTATACCAGCAGTTACTTAAAGCTCGCGAAGAGCTTCGCTCGCTTCTATTGCATAAAACTAAAGAAAGACTAGCGTGGTCACGTCGCACAATGTACGAATTCTCTAACAAACCTGGCTCTCTTCTAGCCAGAGCTTTACGTGGTCCCCGCACCAAAACTTTCATCCCCCACATTCTGTCCCTTTCGGGTCGGAAGGTCTCTACCTCAACAGAAATGGCGGAAGAATTCCGTTCGTTCTACAGTGGTCTCTATAACCTAGACAAACCCTCTTCCGATGCCCCCAACCCCACTGGGGGACCCACCCCACACGAATACTTAGCCTCCTCTGGCATGCCATCTCTATCGGCCGATACCGTGGAAGAATTGGAAGACCCCATTACGGTGGAGGAGCTGGGGGTAGCACTGGCGAGTTCCAAGCCAAAGAAAGCCCCAGGCCCTGATGGCCTTACTCCAATCTATTTCAAAACCTTCTTTGAGACGCTTTCTAAACCGCTAGTGGAAGCACTTAACTCGATCACGAAAGGTAACTCCTTCCCCGTAGACTCCCTTAGGGCTTACATATCTCTCATCCCTAAAGAGGGAAAGGACCTACTTCGGTGTGGGAACTACCGACCGATAGCTTTGCTAAACACCGATTTGAAACTATTTGCCAAGATCTTGGCAAACAGATTACTCCCACACATACCAAACCTAATTCACAAAGACCAAGCGGGCTTTGTCCCCCAGCGGGAACCCCGTGACAACACAATTAGGGTGCTGAACCTTATACATGCCGCGAGGACCGCGCGACGACCCCTTCTCCTGCTGTCAACCGACGCGGAGAAGGCTTTCGACCGTGTGGACTGGACATTTGTTAGGGCTACTCTCGAACACATTGGTCTCCGTGCGTCGATGCTCAGCTGGATTTTATCACTCTACTCTAACCCCTCAGCGGCGGTTAGGGTTAACGAAACTAGGTCGGGCTATTTTAACATTTGGAATGGTACCAGACAGGGTTGTCCCCTGTCCCCTCTAATCTTTATACTTACCTTGGAACCCCTGCTCTGTAAGATACGGGCCAACCCCCACGTTGAGGGCTTCCGCAAAACATCTGGAGCCCATAAGGTCGCCGCTTTCGCGGACGACCTTATTTTCTTCTTGACCGACCCCATTGCCTCGCTTCCAGTGCTGCTTCATTCCTTGAGGGAGTACGGGGCCTTGTCTCTATTTAAAATAAACATGTCTAAATCCTCCATGCTTAATATCACACTGGGCTCGCAAATTATCCGACAATTGCGCTTGAAATACCAGTTTCACTGGGCAACCGATACCATTCCTTACCTAGGAGTGGCCATCACCGCGGACCCCTCCGACCTTTACCAAGCAAATTTTGCCACTCTGCTACACAGACTTAAAACAGACCTGCAGCGTTGGCACTCCCTCACTTTAATGTTGTTTGGACGCTGTAATGCCATCAAGATGACAGCTCTCCCGAGGATACTCTACCTCCTGCAGGCCCTCCCCATACATCTCCCACCCTCCTTCTTCAAGCGAATTGATGCACTTTTTCGAGAATTTGTCTGGTCGCACAGGCAGCCACGCATCAAATTACAATTACTCTATATGGCGAAACGCAGGGGAGGGGTGGGACTTCCAGACGTGAAAGCTTACCACAGGGCAACGCATCTCACCAGAATAATAGACTGGTACTGTCATTCAGATGCCAAACAATGGGTTACTATGGAGATAGAGGACTCCGGTGGTACGGCTAGGAGTTGGCCATGGCTCTCCACTCCGATCCCGAAGATCATCGCCGAACACCCAACCCTGGGAAACACATTGAGAGTTGTCAGAGAAACCTTTCGTAAAACCCTGATATCACCCACTCCCTCCCCTATGGTGCCGATCCTCGGCAACCCGGATTTCTTGCCGGGCTGCCAGGGTCCGATTTACAGATCCTTATCAGAAGGAAATAGTTGGCCACACCTTCACGACTTCCTGGATTCCGGTGGCCGGCTCAGAACGGCCGTGGGAATGGAGGATCCGGATACGCCATTGGACTTCTTGAGCGGTCTCCAACTGCGCAACTTTTTACGCCGAAGCGCTCGGATTCTGGGTCCCCCATGCCCACTTACGGAATTGGAACGTATCTGCCACCGAAGAGAGCCCGTGCGCCATTCTCTCTCCCTGTTCTACCTCTCTCTGATTGCCCCGGCTGAAGGCTATGTGCCCCCCTTCCTTACTAAATGGGAGACAGAATTAGGAACTCATTTTGATGAAGCACAAAGGGAAAAGATCTTACATTTTGCCCAAAAATCTTCTCTAGCCACAAGGGTCCAGGAGACATGCTACAAGATTGTGACCAGATGGTACAGAGTACCATCCACTCTTCACCGGTTCCTCCCGCAGGTCCCAAGTCTATGTTGGCGTTGTGGAACAGGAGAAGGAACAATGTTGCGCATTTTCTGGGACTGTCCCAGGATTAAACCCTTTTGGCAGGAGGTGACAGATACGGTTGAGCATCTGACGGGTGTCACACTGGGGGGAGATCCCGGGGCCTGTTTGCTGCACCTATCTAGAAGTCCAATTAAGAAGTATAAAGCCTCACTCACTATTCAACTACTTAATGCGGCTAAGACTTGCATCCCTCTATTTTGGAGATCGGTAATCCCACCAAAGAAGATCCAGTGGTATGCCAGGGTTAACGAACTGCGGGACATGGAAGATCTTATGGCTACCCTGCATGACAGGGAGGAAGCCTTTCGGGAGACTTGGCGCCCCTGGCAACACTTCATTTATTCCGAAGCCTACCTCCCGGAGGTGACTTAGCGTGGATACTCCCGGATACGGGGGCCCCGCCTGACTGGGGGGCGACACCGCCGCCTCCTCTCTTTACCTCTCTCTTTTACCTCTTCCTCTTCTACTTCGCCTCCTACTCCCCCTCTCCTTTCCATTTCTTTCACTCCTCCATCCCTATTGTTCTCTGTGTTTTTATCTCCCCCCCCCCCTCTTTCCTTCTGTGTTTTCACACCACCCCTTATACTCTTCCGGCTAAGGGAAGATCAGATCAGATATATTGTATATCATGGACCACATTACATTATGGTAGTTACCCTTTCCCGGACTCTACTGATCAGTAAGGAATATCTCCACTCCTGGTTAGTGGAGAGTTTCTTTCTTTGTTATTTTGGTCTACCTTATTATCTGTCGATAAGGGATAATTACACAAGTCATCAGTCTGTACAAGGCATATCTCAGGGAATTGCTTGTAAATGGGCACTAAGATAGTCATTACATTAGACCCTCCCATCCAATCAGGCTCCGCCCTCACCATACAGATTGTGTAATTAAGAGGAATTTATATGTGTTACATCTTTGTCGACGACAGTATCTGTTAAAGACCTCTCCCTACTTCTGTTTTACATTAGTCATAAAATGTTATAGATCTTGATAACATGTACATCAAACTGTAACCTGCATTATTGAAAATAAAGGAATTTAATAGCTAGACTTCTGTTCAGTGTTGGGGTCACAAGACAAGGTCGGTGCAGGAGAGAGTTTCCTAATCGAGGTCTAAAGTTTGATTCGTTCTCTCAGTCTGCCCAGTTGATTGTGGACGAAAGGCAGTTGATAGGTTAATTTCAATTCCCAGAGTAGAACAGAATGTTTTCTATAGTTGTGATGTGAACTGGACTCCTCGATATGATATTATTTAATCTGGGAGCCCATGAAGTCTGTAAATGTCTTGTATTAATATTTCAGTGGTGTCTTCAGCTGTAGGAATGCTAGTGATGGGCCATCTTAGTTAAACGGTCAACCACCACATGACAGTTGTAAATCCCTTGGAAGGAGGTAGCTCCACAATAAAGTCCATGGAAATGGATCCCCATGGTCATGATGGCAAAGGAGAGGCTGTAGCAGACCTACTGGGAAGGAGTGTGGTACTTTATGTCAGGCACAGGTTTCACATGAGAGAACATACTCCTTTGGATCTTTCCGATAGGAAGGCCACCAAAATGTATGAGCAAGGAGGTCTACCATTTTTCTAATTCCAGGGTGACCAGCAGATTTTGAATCATGCACGAGCTGAAGGACCTTCAGTCGTGCCTCTTCAGGTCATACATTCTTTTTTCAAAGGTGCAGCGGCCCTCATGAAAGTTCATGTACAAATTTCCTGGTGGATTGTTTAAGAGTGGGTCCCTAGCATAAGTTTCTTTAATCTTTGAAAGAAGCTCTGCAGGGTACATTAGTCCCAAAAAGTGTCTGTCTTGTAAGATAGTACTTACAGGTTCTAATTCGGTAGAAGAGTCACCCGACATTCTTGACAAAGCATCTGCTTTTCCATTTTTACATCCTGGTCTGTAAGAAATTACAAAATTGAATCTTGGAAAAAAAAATAAAAATTTTTATTTTTTTGCGGATTTAATCAATTCAATATTTTTGTGGTCAGTAAGGACAGTTACGGGATGTGTGGTGCTCTCCAGAAGGTGTCTCCATTCAGAGAAGCCTTCCTTTATTGCTAAAAGTTCCTTGTTGCCGATATCATAGTTCTGTTTTTAATAAATCTCCAGTAAAAGTTTGCGAACCCCAAGCACATCCTTTATTTTCTTGGGGGTAGGCCATCTTGGATCTTGCTGGAATCCATGTTCAGCCCTTCAGGAGAGATGATGTAGGCCAAGAACTGTAAACTGGTTTGTTCAAAATCACCAATTTAATATATAATTTATATTGTCGTAGTCGCTCTAAGACAGTACGGACATGATCCTACTGCTCCTGTGAATTGGTCAAAAAGATAAGTATATTATCCAGATAAGCCACCACAACTTGGTCTAACATTGGTCTCTGAAAACATAATTTATGAAATGTTGAAAGGTAGCTGGTGCATTACAGAGTCCAAAGGCCATTACTAGGAATTCATATCTTGTCCGAAAGGCCATTTTCTATTCATCTCCAGGTCGGGTGCAAACAAGATTATATGCACCCCGCAGATCAAACTTGGTTAAAAATCTTTGCTGTTCATTGTCTCTCAAATAGTTCTGGAATTAATGGAATTGAGTCAAGATTCTTCACTGTCATTTTATTTAATTCTCTGTAAACAATGCATGGGCGCAGGGTTCCATCTTTCTTTTCAACAAAGAGTAGCTCCAGCAGGGGAAGATGAATGGCGGATAAACCCCTTTGCCAGATTTTCTTGAAGAAAGTCCCTTAATGCATTCAGTTCTGGCTCAGAAAGGTTGTAGAGGTGACCAAAGGGAATTGGGGCACCTGGTACAAGCTCTATTGGGCAATCATAGGCTCGGTGCAGTGGCAATTGATCTGCATTTTTCCTATCACAATTGTCTTTAAAGTCTTGATACTGGGGGGGCAATCTTTCCAGGTTAGTCAATGTCACTCCGATAACAGTGGGTGCGGTGTCTTTTCTTTAGACAGTGTAACTGACAATGTTCAGAAGAAAAGGCAAGGTTACTGGCCTGCCAGTCAACGGTGGGGTTATGAACTGATAGCCATGGTATTCCTAAAATAACATGAAATTGAGGAGAATAAATGAGGTTGAAAGATATAAACTCTTGATGTCCAGGCTTGATAATTAACTGCAGAGGAAAAGTCTCATGAATGATTAATCCGAAGGTGAGTAGAGAGCCACCCGCTGTCTCCATATGTACTGGGGATGGTTTAGGTATTTGGGTGATGCAATTTTCTTCAGCAAACTTCAAATCCACAAAGTTACCACCAGCCCCGGAATCCAGCATTGCTGAGATGGAGACTACCTAATCTTTCTCTTTAAGAGTGATGCTTATGCTGCGTACACACGAGCGGACTTTACGGCAGACTTTGTCCTGCGGACTTTTCGACAAACTTTACGACGGACTTTCCGAATGAACGGACTTGCCTACACACGATCAACCAAAGTCCGACGGATTCGTACTTGATGACGTATGACTGGACTAAAACAAGGAAGTTCATAGCCAGTAGCCAATAGCTGCCCTAGTGTCAGATTTTGTCCGTCGGACTAGCATACAGACGAGTGGACTTTTCGACCGGACTCGAGTCCGTTGAAAAGATTTGAAACATGTTTCATTTCTAGGTCCGTCGAACTTTTGGGGAAAAAAAGTCCACTGGAGCCCACACACGATCGAATTGTCCGACAGACTCCGGTCCGCCGAACCAAGTATGCCGTAAAGTCAGGTCGTGTGGACGCGGCATAACAGTAAAATGTAAGTGATGACAGACAATCTCATTTACTTCTTGTGTTACGGAAGACAAGGGTTATGTAATGGATCCCACTTGTTCCCTAGATGTGCACAATTCTCTTTGACCGGCCACTGCAATGGTTTGTCTTGTTCGTCCTGATGTGTAGTGATCTGACTGACCGCAATAGAGGCAAAGATTCAGTTCACGTCTGCGCCTCTTTTCAACAAAGCTGAGAGCTCCAATCTGTATAGGTTTGAGTTCAAGTTTATAGCTGACAAACGATTTAGGCATTGGTTGACGATTGGATGAGGAACTAAAGTCAACAGATCTATTCTGAAAAGTTCATCTTTATGTTCTCAGAAAGTACTTTTCTAAAGTGAAAGCGTTTTGCACTGTTGTTCCAGGTAGTATCAGTTACCCCTCGACGAAATTCAGCAGCACATTCAGCAACAATACATCTTCCTTGGAGCAAGTTTCATGGTTGTCACAAACTCCTCAAAATCTCCTACAATCTGATGGTCTTGCTCCAAGTATGGGGAAACCCATGCCATGGCCTCATCAACGAACAGATATATAATAAAGCCTATCTTGGAGTGTGAGGTTGCAAATCGCTAAGGTTGCAGCTGAAAGTGCAGTTACATTGATTCAGGAAGCCTCTATAGCGTTTAGGATCCCCATTGAATTTATCAGGCAAAGCGAAGCAGTTTGAATCATTGTTAGTAGCTGTCTGTTGGCGTTGCTGCGCAAGTTGTGTTCGCAATTCAATTACTTCTCCTTGTAACTCTTGCACTCGTGCCTGTAAGCCTTCAACAACCTCAGTTAGTGAGACAACATGTTCACTCAGGGATCATGGCGGTCTCCATGTTGTGGCCAGATTATTCTGTTAGGAGAATACCTGTAATGAGTGGAGTCCAATGTTCGACGTCAGACAAGCTCAGTTCTCAGGTCTGCGAGAGATAGGAATGTCTGAATAGCTAGACCTTTGATCGGTGTTGGGTCACAAGCCAAGGTCGGTGCAGGCGAGGGTTTCATAAATGAGGTCACAAGCCAAGGTCGATGCAGGAGGAGAGTTTCGTAGTCGGGGACACAAGCCAAAGTGGTTTTTAAACAGCAATAGAAGTAGCTCAAGTAGTAAGCAGGATCAGACCACAATAATCTGACGACAGGAAGTGCAGAGGCAAGGTTTTGAATAGGAAGTTCATTGGAGGACAAAGGAGCTCAAAGTTCAACAGCAATCAAGACACAAGGCATGGTTTTTCAATGGATCGGGCAGGATTGTCCAATAGATCAGGCAGGGAGCTGTCCAGCATGACAGATAGCTCAGCGTCAGCGAGAAGAATTAATGCTAAGACACAGAAGAGGGTCCAGGTCCTTACAGGTTTTTTAGCAATGAGACAAGCACTGGTGATGATAATCCAGCTCCTTATTCATTAGTAATACAGGAGTCTCTCAATTATTGTATCCCAAAGGATAATAGTCTTGCTTAGGCTGGGTTCACACTGGTACAACATGACAGTCGTACGACTGTGAGTCTGACTTCAATGAACGGGATCCGACTTTGATCCGGACAATACCAGGCCCTTTGAGTCTGGTATGAATCTTTAGGGGAAATTCCATGCCAAATAAAAAAAACAGCATAGGGTTCCCTCTCCAAGACCATACCAGACCCATTGGTCTGGTATAGATTTTAAGGGGAACCCCCACACCAAAAAAACGGTGTGGGGACCCCCTAGAATCCATACCAGACCCTTATCCAAGTACGCAGCCCTGCAGGTCAGGAAAGGGGGTGTGGATGAGCGAGCACCCCCCCTCCTGAACCACACCAGGCCACCTGACCTGCATGCTTTGGCCAATCATATTGCGATCTGCTGGGAGAGGGTGCCTTTAGCCAATCATGGCTCAGGGGGCTAAGTCCAGCCCCCACACTATATAAGGCTGCTTACACGGCAGCCGTATGTAATGTGATAACGTGGAGAGATTGAGAGAACTAGAGCTAGATAGGCAGGTTAGTTAGTGGTGTGCAGGCAGTTTAGTGTGTATATATATATATATATATATATATATATATATATATATATATATATATATATATATACACACAGTGTAGAATATATATACAGTGCAGGCAATGTATTAATATATACAGTTTTGCCCCTAAGTTTACATATCCTGGCAGAATTGATGATTTCTTTTTCAGAGAATTTGAATGATAACACAAAAACATTTCTTTCCCTCATGGTTAGTGTTTGGCTGAAGCCATTTATTATCAATCAACTGTGTTTACTCTTTTTAAATCATGGAAACAGAAACTACCCAAATGACCCTGATCAAAAGTTTACATACCCTGGTGATTTTGGCCTGATAACATGCACACAAGTTGACACAAAGAGGTTTGAATGGCTATTAAAGGTAATCATTCTCGCCTGTGATCTGTTTGCTTGTAATTAGTGTGTGTGTTTATTAAAGGTCAATGAGTTTCTGGACTCCTGACAGACCCTTGCATCTTTAATCCAGTGATGCGCTGACGTTTCTGGACGTTGCAAGTTGCAGAAGGTTAAGTCAAGTTCCAAGCCATAGTTGATTCTGGCACCTGCAGTTGTTTTCTGGATCTTACATTAGCCAAGAAATTACAGAATCCACTGAGACCTAAGAGACTGAGTTTTATGCCCCATACACATGGTCGGAATTTCCGACGGAAAATGTTCGATGTGAGCTCGTTGTCGGAAATTCCGACTGTGTGTAGGCTCCATCAGACATTTTCCGTCGGAATTTCAGTCACACAAAATTTGAGATCTGGATCTTAAATTTTCTGACAACAAAATCCATTCTCGTAAATTCCGATCGTGTGTACACAATTCCGACACACAAAGTTCCATGCATGCTCGGAATCAAGCATAAGAGCCTGCCCCCCGTGGATGAATAGGGGATTCAAAGATTTGTGGGATTCGCCAACACCTGCCTGAGATACATTAAAGGGTTCTCATCCATCATTGCTCCCATTACCAATCCTACACATCAACACTGATTCCAGTGGACCCAGGAGGCTCAGGCAGCCTTTGACAAACTGAAGGCCCTCTTCTTCCCCTCAGTGTCCGGAGTCTGAAGTTTGTCTTTCTGGCAAAAAGACATTTTCGTACCACAGGTAGCAATGACCCTATGTCACGACCACCAATTGGCAGGTAATTTTGGGGTACCCCAACCATCAAACTCATCTAATGATCTTTTTGGTGGCCAGGCCTGAGTCAGGACTGTAAAGATTATGTGGGCTCCTGTACAACGTGCCTTCGCAACAAGGGAAGTAACACTAGAGCCTGGGGCCTGCTAAGGCCCTTACCAATTCCTGATTTGCGCTGGAAAGTGTTGTCCACGGACTTTATAGTTGAATTGCCTCCCGCTGAAGGATTCAAATCTATCTTTGCAGTCGTTGATCGATTATCCAAGATTTCACATTTTGTGCCTATGGTGGGTATGCCTTCTGCCGTTGATAGGGCTCATGCTTTTATCAAAGAAATAGTTTGACTTTATGGCCTGCCCAAAAGCATTTTGTCAGACAAAGGTGTGCAGTTCACCTCCAGATTTTGGAGAACCCTTTGCATAGCCTTAAATATTGATGTCTGCTTGTCCTCAGCTTACCACCCACAAAGCAATGGTCAGACAGAGAGGACCAACCAGACCTTGGAGCAGTATCTTCGTTGTTTCTCCACCTTCTCACAAAACAATTGGGTATCTCTGCTCCCCTGTGCTGAATTTGCCTACAATAATTCAGTGCATGCAGTCACTAACCAAACCCTATTTCTGGGCTAACTATTACTTTCACCCATGCTTGTTCCCGAATCCCCTGCCAAAAACCGCTGTACTCGCGGTGCAAGACAGGCTAACCTCTATGTCCACAAACTACCAGTTCCTGCAGGAGGCAATACAAAAGACCCAAGAAGACTACAAAAGATACTATGATAAGAACAAAAGGGAGAACTCAACTTCAAGGTTGGTGGCAAAGTCTGGCTCTCTACGGCCAACTTAAATCTCCCCTGTCCTTCTCGTAAGCTTGGGGGCTGAGGTTCATCGGACCATTTAGAATGAGAAAAATGATCAATCCTGTGGCTTTTGAACTTACTCTTCCCCAATCTTACAAGATCCACCCACTCTTTCACGTGTCTCTTCTTAAACCTGCTGTTTCAGATCATTTTCCAGGAAAGGAAGACCCACCGCCACTTCCAGTTACCGTTGAGGAGGAAGTCGAATTTGAGGTGGAAGCAATTCTGGGCGAAGGAGACATATTCAGAATTTTGTTAAAGTGAAAGGGATAGCCACCTTAAGAAAATTTGTGAGGAAAATATTCATGCCCCAGGGTTACTCCGAGAATTCCTCAATAGGAACCCTGAGAAAGTGTCACATTTGGGCATCCAGAGGCTGTCTGCAAGGGGGGACACTTTCAGGGAACAAGTCTGAGGATAGTTATCCCCAGACCTGGCACAGTAGCCAATTCCCAATATGGCCACACCCACACAAATACGTGTACATGTATTGCAAACACACTTTTGCCATGGCGAACACGTGTGTGTGTCAGCACATGCAATTTACGTCAGATTCTGGCACCCTCAGGTCTTTAAAAGGATGACTGTGGCACATGGATATAACTGACTGGTCTTCAGCTTCCTATTTCCTGTTCCTGTGTTTGCGGCTGTATCTGATCACCTGTTACCGACCAGGCTTGCCCTATAATAACCTCTTGTCGCGCTCCCAGTTTTGACCTCTGATTGCCCACTGATCTTCTCGTCCTCTTGCCCAGAGGATCTCTGCCTTCGCCTTGGTCAACATCACAGAGACTCTCGTGATGCGTTCCTGTTAAAGACTTGCTTGGCTGACATCTCTTCTGGCTCCAGATCCTGCTTGTTGTTCCACTACACTGATCCCTGACTTTCTGGCTTGGCTGACTATCCATTCTGGTTACCAAACTTTGGCTATGTTTTGACTATGTTTGTTCTATTTACTTTTATTATAATGTGATTTAACTGTAATTCTGTCTCGGTCTGATTCATGGTTTCTGACAGTAGGCAAAGGCCATGAATTTAGAAGATACAGTCAATCCACTTGTTGGTAATATTTTTTCCAGATTGGATGAGCAGGATCACCGCATGGATCAGTTTGCTATGGTGTTACAAACGCTCCTGAGTCGCATGGCTCACCTGGAATCTCCCACTGTGGCTGCTCCGGTACAACCTGTGTTGCAAACCGTCACTGCTGCTGCTCCAGTCTCTGTGCAGGCACACGCCTCGAGTATTACCTCTACAAGAGGTATGTCTGGTTCTGCTCTGCTTCCCCAGCGATTTAGGGGCAATCCAGTCCAATTCAGAAGGTTTCTCAACCAGGTTGAGATATACTTTGAGATGCTGCCCCAGGCGTTTCCCACAAACAGAAGCAAAAGTAGGTTTCGTGATATCTTTGCTTTCTGAGAGAGCCTTGGCCTGGGCAAACCCTCTATGGGAGACGCAAAAACCTGTTGTCATGAGTTACCCTGAGTTTGTGGCTTCCTTTAAAAGGGTATTTGACGTTCCCGCACGCTCCGCTTCTGCTGCCAAGTGCCTCATGTCCATCAAACAGAGTACAAGAACTGTTGCCGATTACGTCATTGAATTCCGTACTCTGGCAGCAGAGGTTGCTTGGAACAACGAGGCCCTCGTGGCTGCTTTTTCTCACGGTCTCTCGGATACCATCAAAGATGAGATAGCAGCCCGAGATATACCCACTGAGCTGGAGAAGTTGATCACATTTGCCATCCTCATTGACTCCAGACTCAGAGAAAGACTCTCTTTTAAGGAGCGCTTGTGGAAGCCTCCTGTACATTTGTCTTCGAGCTTTGCAGTCCCACCCTTGCCGCCCTCACCTCCCATGCCTCCTGGTACCGAGTAGGTCAGTGAAGGTGAACCCATGCAGTTGGGTTTTACGCATCTCTCTGTGGATGAGAGAACCCTTAGGAGGAGGGAGAGATTGTGCCTTTATTGTGGCCAGGCAGGTCACTTTTCGAAGTCTTGTCCTACCCATCCAGGGAATGCCCGAACCTTGAGGTCCTGTCCCGGACAGACCTTAGGTGGTGTTATTTCGTCCCCAGTTATCCAGAAGTATAAGCTTCTAGTTTCGGTCACCCTTTCTTGAGTCGTCCGTCGAGATACATGCTCTAATTGACTCTGGGGCTGCAGGCCTGTTCATTGATGCTGCCTTTGTATCGAAGCACTCGATTCCGCTGCAGCTGCGTGACACTCCACTTGCCATTGAGGCTCTTGATGGGAGACCTCTACAGCCTGCCCATGTGACTCCTGAGACTGTTCCATTGTCCATGGCCGTAGGGGCTCTTCACCATTAGATAATCCAATCCAAGTTATTTCTTCACCTAAGTTTCCGCTAGTTATTGGTTATCCTGGGTTACGGAGGCACAACCCCTCTTTTGATTGGCTCCGTGCTGAGGTTCTCTCCTGGTCTCCACAATGCAGTAAGACATGCTTCCAGAAGGTAGCCAAGGTCCTGTGCAACTCTTCATTCTCCTCCCTGCCGGCGGATTACCGCGACTTTAGCGTTGTCTTTGACAAAGGTCAAGTCGGTAGTTTGCCTCCACATTGACTGTATGATTGCGCAATTGACCTTCAACCTGGTGCCATACCCCCTCGTGTCCGGGTTTACCCTTTGTCAGTCTTGGAGGATAAAGCCATGGAGGACTATGTTGCAGACGCACTTTCTCGAGGTTTCATGCGCAAATCCTCGTCTCCTGCTGGTGCTGGTTTCTTCTTTGTGAAGAAGAAGAGTGGTGAACTGAGACCTTGTATTGATTATAGGGGGCTCTATCATTTCACGATTAAGAATGTGTAGCCGATTCTGTTGATTACGGAGTCATTTGACCACCTCAAGGGAGCAATGGTTTTCACGAAGCTTGATTTGAGAGGGGCATACAATCTCATGAGGATTAAGGAGGGCGACGAGTGGAAAACTGTGTTTAATACCAGAACAGGCCATTATGAGTACCTTGTTATGCCTTTTGGTCTTTGTAACGCCCCAGCATTTTTCTAGGAATTTATTAATGATATCCTCCGTATTGCAGTTATGTGTGGTGGTTTATATTGACAATATCCTCATATTTTCCAAGTCCCTGGAGAGCCACCACACAGATGTCTGTCATGTGCTTCAGAAACTAAGGAAGAACAATCTCTATTGTAAATTGGAGAGGTGTGAATTCCATTGTGAACAGGTTAAATTCCTGCGCTATGTCATTTCCACTGCTGGTTTTTCGAAACTTTCAGCAGTCCTACAGTGGCCCTGACCCGTGGGTTTACTTCCTCTGCAGCATTTTCTTGGCTTTGCCAACTATTATCGGAAGTTTATTCGTATATGTTCTCGTATCTGGGCAAGTCTCTGACTGATATGAACAGAAAGGACGATAACCCACAGAGCTGGTCTCCGGAGTCCATTAAGGCCTTTGAGAGTCTTGAGGCTGCCTTTGTTTCTGCTCCTGTGTTGGCACATCCTGATCCTACGTTACCTTTTATCCTTGAGGTTGATGCTTCTGAGACTGGTGTTGGCGCCCTTCTGTCTCAACGTCCTACCTCTGAGAGCACTATGCATCCTTGTGGCTACTTTTCCAAGAAATTGTCACCTGCGGAGTGCAATTACAAGATTGGTGACAGAGAGCTGTTAGCAATCATTTTAGCCCTGAAAGAATGGAGACATCTCCTCGAAGGTACCACTGTGTCAGTTCTCATTCTTACTGACCATAAGAATCTCACATTCTTGTCTGAGGCTAAACGCCTCTCTCCCAGAAGGGCGCGATGGGCTCTTTTCTTGTCAAGTTTCAATTACATTGTCTCATTCTTACCCAGTACTAAGAATGTAAGAACTGATGCTTTGTCAAAACAATTTTCCTCCACTTCCAAGATGGAGTTGGTTCCGGTTCCTGTGATTCCTCCTGATCATATTCTGGCTATGGTACGCACCAGTCTCATTTCTCCTTTGGGTGACATGCTCCTCCTGCGAGACCTTGTGACCGCTGCTTTGTCCCAGAGAGTCTCCGTACTGCTGTGCTCCAGACTTGTCATTCTCCCAAGGCTGCTGGCCACCCTGGGAAGAATCAACTCCTTTGGGCCATTTACCAACAATTCTGGTGGCCTAGTCTAGGTGCTGATGTAACCGCCTTCATAGCTGCCTGTTCCATGTGTGCTCAGAGTAAGACTCCACGACACCTTCCAGTGGGCCTCCTACAACCCATACCCAATGGAGAGAGGCCCTGGACCCACCTGTCTATGGATTTCATTGTGGAGTTACCCAACCCAGGGCAACACAGTTATCCTTATAGTGGTTGACTGGTTCTCGAAAATGTCTCGTTGTATTCCACTTAAGAAGTTGAAATATAGAACAGCGCTAAATCTATAGGTGTGAACAAATACAAACTATAAATAAATATACGTGCACATCCATATGAACTTAAATACAGTGCTGTGTAAGTCCTAGACTAAGAGATAACCTAAACACACAGCTGTGTATACGTGATAAATATGGTCCCACAATGCCGAAAAAATATACCAAAAACAATATAATAAATCAAATGTGAATGAAAAATCCAATAAAATAAATGAATGTTAGAAAATGATGTGAAAAGAGGGAGGTGTCATCCCAGTAGGCACTGTATATTTTTTTCTAGAGGTAAGCCCCCATCCCAATTTTTGCCAAACATAAGCACCCCCTCCTTCAGGGGGTGCTTAGGTTAGAAAATGATGTGAAAACAAAAAGTCTTAATGTGACAAATAATGAAGTGTGACATCCACCCGTGCCAAATCAAAGATAAAATCTATCCATAAATGAAAAATATCTTGAATCTCTGATGAACGAAAAAGACTAGCCAATGCATCCCATTGGGTAATAAATTTAAAAGAGCGAACAAAAGTCCTGGATGGCTTAACTCCAATGTAAAAATGCATATAAAAGCAAAGGAGAAAGCCTTCAAAAAATACAAGGTTGAGGGATCATCATCAGCATTCAGACTTTATAAAGAATGCAACAAGAAATATAAGGGTGCAATTAGGACGGCTAAGATAGAACATGAAAGACACATAGAGGAGGAGAGCAAAAAAATCCCAAGAAATTCTTTAAGTAAGTAAACAGTAAAAAAGGGAGGACAGACCATATTGGCCCAATAATAAATGAGGAAGGACATCTGGTTACAAAGGACGGGGAGATGGTGAAGGTATTGAATTTATTCTTCTCCTCAGTCTTCATGAGTGAATCGGGGGGCTTCAGTAACCAAAACTGCAGTGTTTATCCTCATGGCACAACACAGGAAGCACCTCCATGGTTAACAGAGGGCAGAATTAAAATTAGACTTGAGAAACTTAACATTAATAAATCACCGGGACCAGATGGCTTGCATTCAAGGGTACTTAGGGAACTCAGTTAAGTGATTGCCAGACCGTTGTTCCTAATTTTTACAGACAGTCTACTGACTGGAATGGTACCACCTGATTGGAGAAAAGCCAATGTAGCACCAATATTTAAAAAGGGCCCAAAATACATCCCTGGGAATTACAGACCAGTTAGCTAACATCAATAGTATGTAAACTCTTCAAGGGGATGATAAGGGACTATATACAAGATTTTAGTAATCAGAACAGTATCATTAGCAGTAATCAGCATGGATTCGTGAAGAATCGTTCTTGACAAACCAATCTACTAACCTTCTATGAGGAGGTGAGTTGCCATCTAAATAAAGGAAGGCCCGTAGACGTGGTATATCTGGATCTTGCAAAAGCATTTGA
Source organism: Aquarana catesbeiana (assembly GCF_042186555.1). Taxonomy (NCBI): domain Eukaryota; kingdom Metazoa; phylum Chordata; class Amphibia; order Anura; family Ranidae; genus Aquarana; species Aquarana catesbeiana. The sequence continues at coordinate 219,972,812 of NC_133328.1, forward strand.
CACAGTTCCCCATAAATGTTTACTGTACAAAATAAGGTCCGTTGGCATGGACCATAGGGTGAGTACATGGATTGAAAACTGTCTACAAATCCGAGTTCAGAGGGTGGTGATAAATGGGGAGGGGTGGGTAGTGGGGTTCCCCAGAGTTCTGTGCTGGGACCAATCTTATTAATTTGTTCATAAATGACCTGGAGGATGGGATTAACAGTTCAATCTCTGTATTTGCAGACGGTACTAAGTTAAGCAGAGCAATAACTTCTCCGCATGATGTGGAAACCTTGCAAAAAGATCTGAACAAATTAATGGGGTGGGCAACTACATGGCAAATGAGGTTCAATGTAGAAAAATGTAAAATAATGCATTTGGGTGTCAAAAATATGAATGCAATCTATACACTAGGGGGAGAACCTCTGGGGGAATCTAGGATGGAAAAGGACCTGGGGGTCCTAGTAGATGAGAGGCTCAGCAATGGCATGCAATGCCAAGCTGCTGCTAACAAAGCAAACAGAATATTGGCATGCATTAAAAAGGGGATCAACTCCAGAGATAAAACGATAATTCTCCCACTCTACAAGACTCTGGTCCGGCCGCACCTAGAGTATGCTGTCCAGTTCTGGGCACCAGTCCTCAGAAAGGATGTACTGGAAATGGAGCGAGTACAAAGAAGGGCAACAAAGCTAATAAAGGGTCTGCAGGATCTTAGTTATGAGGAAAGGTTGCAAGCACTGAACTTATTCTCTCAGGAGCTTGAGAGGGGATATGATTTCAATATACAATTACCATGCTGGTGACCCCACAATAGGGATAAAACTTTTTTGCAGAAGAGAGTTTAACAAGACTCGTGGCCACTCATTAAAATTAGAAGAAAAGAGGTTTAACCTTAAACTATGTAGAGGGTTCTTTACTGTAAGAGCGGCAAGGATGTCCCTTCCACAGGCGGTGGTCTCAGCGGGGAGCATCGATAGCTTCAAGAAACTATTAGATAAGCACCTGAATGACCGCAACATACAGGGATATACAATGTAATACTGACACATAATCACACATAGGTTGGACTTGATGGACTTGTGCCTTTTTTCAACCTCACCTACTATATAACTATGTAATTATGACTATGTTAAATCCACCACCACTTCAGAAAGAATCACTTCTTACCAGATAGCCATGATCCCCCGTTACAGAGGATCAAGGGAAGCATATAGTGTATAGTGTAGACACAGCTTGAACATAAGAACTGGAGTGCAGAAAATGGCAGCAGGTGCTCTGGATTGAAGAGACAAAATTTGAAATATTTTGCTGTAGTAAGATGATTTTTTTTTCGCTGAAGCGCTGGAGGGCAATAACTGTCTGTAGACAACAGTGAAGCAAGGTAGAGATTCCTTGCAAGTTTAGGGCTGCATTTCTGCAAACAGAGTTGGGGATTTGGTCAGGATCAATGGTGTCCTCAATGTTGAAAAATACAGATAGATACTTTATCCATCATGCCATGCCATCTGGGAGGTGTGTGATTGGCCTCAAATTTATTTTGCAGCAGGACAATGACCCCAAACATACAGTCAATGCCATTAGGAACTATCTTCAGTCTAAAGAAGAACAAGGAGTCCTGGAAATGATGGGTTGGCCCCCACAGAGGCAGTCTACATACACAGAAGATCTGTGGTTAAATGTTTGGAACAACCTACCTGCTGAGTTCCTTCAAAAACTGTGTGTAACTGTACCTGGAAGAACTGATGCTGTTTTGAAGGCAAAGGGTGGTCACATCAATTATTGATTTGATTTGGATTTTTCTTCTGTTTATTTACTTTACATTTTGTTAATTGATAAAAATAAACTACAAACTATATGCATATATATACACACACAGCACTGTACTCTGCATACTACTATCCCCCCCTTATAAATGCAAGAGAACTACAGACCAACTATCCAATATCAATAATGGAAACCAACTTCTTGCAATTTACACAAACCTATATCTATTCATAATTAAACCACATATGAATTGTGAGATAACAGGATACATTTTTATTATTTTGGTAAACAAAATATGCTGTTGTGTAAAAATACTTTAATTATTTTGAACAAACAAAAATTAAAATTGTGGCGCAAACAAATGCCAATGCACCATCCACATGAGTTATCCTCTACCCCCTAAATACCCTTGTGTAGCATAGGTGGTTCATAAACTGTTCCGAAAAATTCCATAGTAGGAAGGGTGTTGTATTTCACTAGGCAGCTTCACCTGAGAAAGGAACAAAGCTCTGAAATTACAAAAAAAGGAACAGAAGGGGGCACCAGCTAAGTATAGCATCAATGGGTATATTACGATTAAAAAGCCAAATTTAAACTCACAGAAATATAAAATAAAAGCTTATCTATGTTATTTTGTAAAATTCTAAGTATTTCCATTTAAAATATTGCTATATAATTGTTTATATTTTTCTCTTAAAAAAAAATAACTGCACATTTTGACATAATAGTTTTACAGATGGTGTCCTTAAATTTATTATTTTGCCTGTATTCTTTAAATGTCAGTAAGCAATTTCCAGTCTGGGTGAAACCAACCATTCAGAAAAGGCCTGCCTTTTGTCATCAGTCTCTCAGTGCACTATAAATAAATCCTAGAATAAGCTTAGAATTAATGAAAAATCATATAATGTTGGAGAATCCTTAGCAGTGAAAGTGACTCTGTATTGCTGCCATTTATATTTAATGCTATTAATATTTAAGCTATCAGGTGAAGTGTGATTTAACCCAAGCTGCACTTGAATACCTTTGACAGATACTATTCAGGTCCCACAATTACAGTTTCAGAATGTTACATGCAAATGCTTTTTGTTCACTAGGATGTTTATAGAATGGTAATGCTAAACTGTTTTGATGGATTTTGTTTTACTGTGTAAGTACTATTATGCTTGTGGCAAAGCAGTGATTTTTAAGGTTGGCATCTCTGTACTGGGACTTTATGCGTTTGCAGATAATGAAGGTTGCAGATTCTTGCTATTGTTCATTTGACAGAGAAATATTGGCCTAAAATTTTACCAGAAATCTACCTTTGGGACTGGTACAGTGCTGCTCTACCTTTGGGATAGGTTCAGTGCTGCGCCAGCACTGAACCTATAGTTGATCTGATAGCCATTGCCCTGTACTAAACTCAGAACTAAACGCTGATTTTTTCAACTACTGAGTTGCTAGTTGTGTAATATGGAGTTTATTGTGATCATGTTATAGCACCAAGAATTCTTATGGCGGATATTAAGGGCTTGATTTACTAAAGCTAAATAGATTGTTCACCTTGTGAGGGAAGTTTTACTTTGCAAAGGGAATTTTCCTTGTGCATAGTCAATACGGTGAACATTCATTTTATAAAGACTTCCCATTCCAGGAAAAAAACATTATTTTTGCTTGTATATGATTGGATGATGGAAGTCAGCAAAGCTTCACCACAGTTACTAAGCCAAGAAAAAAATTCCACTGAAAAGTGAACACCTATTTTGCCTTTAGTAAATCAATCCCCAAGTCTTCACATTTAGAGAACTGGTTACACACATCGCTCTCTATTGAGTTTCACAACTCAAGCATCAGTGGTTCCAAGCAAAGCAACAAAAATGGGTAATGCCTCGTACACACGAGCAGAATGTCCGACAAAAAAAGTCAGACGGAAGCTTTCCATCGTATATTCTGATCGTGTGTATGCCTCATCGGAGCCTTTTTTTGAAAATTCTGACGGACCTAGAAATAGAACATGTTCTAAATATTTCCAACGGAACCAATTCCTATCGGGAAAACTGCTCGTCTGTATGCTATTCCGACGGACCAAAAACGGCACATGCTGTGATGCAGTAGCTATTGGCTACTGGCTATTGAACTTCCTTTTTCTAGTCCCGTCGTACATGCTGTACGTCACCGCGTTCTTGACGATCGGACTTTGGTGTGATCGTGTGTACGCAAGACAATTTCAGCGAAAAAACCTTCAGAGTTTATTCCGACGGGAAAACCGGTCGTGTGTACGCGGCATAAGGGTTAGAATCTCTGCCAAGTTATCTTCGCTATCTAATTAGTAAAAAAAACAAGCACTACTTTTACCATGAACTACAATGTGTTTAATAGCGACTATATACATTAAGTCTAAACAAATAATATACAAGTGCAAAAAATGTATATTATTTAAAGTGCTTGTGCAATTAATCTTAATAAACAGAGTTCATTGTGCAACCCAAGAGTGCTTGTGCAGATGGGTTCACACTTCTGCAATCACAGACATCGCATATGATTCACACCACACTGCTGCGCGGATCACATGCGATATCTGTGCGATGCGAATTCAGCCAGATTGTATGGCTGACTTAACAAAGCATTTGGACCAAAATTGTGCAGGACCCTTTTTTTTGTCCGCACCAGAATCAGATTGCATGGGTGTGCACACCCATGCGTTCTGATTCCTTTCCAAATTCACAATTCGCACTGTGATATGCGAACCGATCTGTGGGTGTCAGTAACTTTGTATTGACACCCGCAGTGGTTCGCATGTGAACTGCCTGCGAGTTGTATGCAATGTGGTAACCGCCACTGGAATCGCACTGGTTCCTGCATCGCATATGTGTGAACCGGCACTGAATAAATAAACAAAAATGTTCCCATCTCACTTGTTTATTTTCATCTGTTTAAGTGAGAAAAATAAACATACTATTTAAAATTTACAAATAAACATTTCTGACATAAAAAAAAATAAAATCAGTGACCGATATAGCCACCCTTCTTTTCAATAATATTCATAAGCCTTCCATTCATGGAGTCTGTCAGTTTATTGATCTGTTGACAATCAGCTTTTTGTGTAGCAGCAACTAAAGCCTCCCAGACACTGTTTTGAGAAGTGTACTGTTTTCCTTCACTGTAAATCTCCCGTTTAGGAATGGCCTACAAGTTCTCAAAAGGGTTTAGGTCAGGAGAGGAAGGGGGCCAGATCATTATTCTCTCATCTTTAAGGACTTTACTGGCTAGCCACACAGTTGGGTACTTTGATGCGTGCGATGGAGCATTGTCCTGCAAAAATATCATGGTCTTCTTGAAAGATGCAGAACTATTTCCTGCACCACTGCTTGAAGAAAGTGTCTTCTAAAAACTAGCAGTAGGTTTTGGAGTTGATTTTGAGTCCATCTACAACCTGAAAAGGTCCAACTAGCTCATTTTTAACCACTTGACCACTGGGCACTTAAACCCCCTTAATAACCAGACCAATTTTCAGCTTTCGGTGCTCTCACACTTTGAATGACAATTAGTCAAGCAACACTGTACCCAAATAAAATTTTTGTCCTTTTTTTCACACAAATAGAGCTTTCTTTTGGTGGTATTTAATCACTGCTGGGTTCTTTAATATTGCGCTAGAAAAGAAAAAAGACCGAAAATTCTGTAAAAAAATGCATTTTTCTTCGTTTCTGTTATAAAATTTTGCAAATTAGTAATTTTTTCTTCATATATTTTGGCCAAAACTTATACCGCTACATATCTTTGGTAAAAATAACCCAAATCAGTGTATATTATTTAGTCTTTGTGAAAGCTATAGAGTCCACAAGCTATGGTGCCAATCTCTGAAAACTGATCAAGTACTGACAGCCTATCTCATTTCTTGAGACCCTAACATGCCAGAAAAGTACAAATACCCCCCAAATGACCCCTTTTTGGAAAGAAGCTATTCCAAGGTATTTAGAAAGATGCATGATGAGTTTTTTGAAGTTGTCATTTTTTCGCACAATTCTTTGCAAAATCAAGATTTTTTTTTTCTTTTTTTTTTTCACAAAATTGTCATATTAGCAGGTTATTTCTCACACACAACATATGCATACCACAAATTACACCCCAAAACACATTCTGCTATTACTCCTGAGTATGGCGATACCACATGTGTGAGACTTTTACACAGCGTGGCCACATACAGAGGCCCAACATACATGGAGCACCTTCAGGCGTTCTGGAGCACCCAGGCCAATTCTGACATTTCTCTCCTACATGTAAAAATCATCATTTATTTGATAGAAAATTACTCAGAACCCCAAAACATTATATATGTTTTTTTAGCAAAGACCCTAGAGAATACAATGGCGATCATTGCAACTTTTTATCTCGCACGGTATTTGCGCAGCAATTTTTCGAACGCTTTTAAAAAAAAAAAAAAAAAACAGTTTTGTGCTTTAAAAAAAAACAAAACAGTAAAGTTAGCCCAATGTTTTTGCATAATGTGAAAGATGAAGTTATGCCGAGTAAATAGATACCTAACATATCACCCTTCAAAATTGCACACGCTCGTGGAATGGCGCCAAACTTCGCTACTTAAAAATCCCCATAGGAGACACTTTAAAAATTTTTACTGGTAACACGTTGTGAGTTACAGAGGAGGTCTAGGGCCAAAATTATTTCTCTTGCTCTACCGATCGCAGCGATACCTCACATGTGTGGTTTGAACACCATTTTCATATGTGGGCGGGACTTACGTATGCGTTCGCTTCTGCATGCGAGCACACGGGGAAAAAAACATTTATTTTTTTTTTATTGTTTATTTTACTTTATTCATTTTAGTTTGACGCTTTTTTCCAAAAAATACATTTTTTGATCACTTTTATTATTATTACAAGGAATGTAAACATCCCTTATATATATACATACTAGTAATGGCGGAGATCAGCTTCTAATAGTGGGACTGTGATATTTCCAATATATATGGCCAATCTGACACTTTTGAAACTTTGTGGGAACCAGGGACACCAATATAGTGATCAGTACTAAAAATGTGCACTGTCACTGTACTAATGACACTGGCTGGGAAGGGGTTAAACACCTAGGGCAATCTAAGAGTAAATGTGTGCCTAACCAGTGTTTTAGTGTACTGTGCTGTTTTTACCAAAGGATGTGCTGAATTTTATTCCCTGCTTTTCAGGGAAGCAAAATCCACCACATCCCTGCTGACATAACGGAGTACTCACTCAGTGAGCAATGACATCTAAATATTTTTCAATTGATCATAAAGTGCAAAATATAAAATGCAAAAGTGACAGTGCAACAAATGTCCAATAACGTAATCTTTACACACCATAAGGTGCTACAGTGTTTAACCCCTTTCCGACCAGCCCCCGCAGTTGTACTGGGGCAGGTTGGCTCCCCTGGGCGAAATGACGTAACTGTACGTCGGTTTCAGAAAAAATAAAAGATATTCCTGCGCTATCGTACTAATGGGGACATGGAGATAGGTAATAGAGAGTAAAAAATATTGCTGCGGTATGGAAAAGCAGCTAACACCGGATAGGGTACAGCCTGCCCCTCGCTGAGATAAATAAATAGAAGTGTGGTGTTGCGCTGATCCTTAACTGTAACAAAAAATTATAAAAAATATTCTGAATTGAATGTGGTAACACAATAGTGGTGGGTGTCTCTAAAGTGCAGATCTCTTGCAATCAGCCATTTGTGACTCTATAATAATGTACGTCGGTTTCGTCTTTTGACCACTAGGGGGCGCGTGTGCACCGCGGCGCCGGAGCCGTTGCGTGTGCCCGGCGGTGGCGATGACCGCTGGGCACCCGTGATCACTCCACACAGAGACAGAACAGAGATCTGTGAATGTAAACAAACAGATCTCTGTGCTGTCAGGGGTGAGAAGAGAGATCTATTGTTCATACTAAGTATAAACAACGAATCGCTCTCCTCACCCAGTCAGTCCCCTCCCCCGACAGTTAGAACCACTCCCTAGGGAACACAGTTATCCTCTTGATCGCCCCCTAGTGTTAACCCCTTCCCTGCCAGTGACATTTATACAGTAATCAGTGCATTTTTATAGCACTGATCGCTTTATAAATGCAATGGTCCCAAAAATGTGTCAAAAGTGTCCAATCTGTCTGCCATAATGTTGCAGTCCCGATAAAAATTGCTGATCACCGCCATTACTAGTAAAACTAAATAAATAAATAAAAATGCCATAAATCATTCCCCTATTTTGTAGATGCTATAACTTTTGCGCAAACCAATCAATATACGCTCATTGCGATTTTTATTACCAAAAATATGTAGAAGAATACATATTGGCCTAAACTGAGGAAAAAATTTGCTTTTTTAACCATTTAAGCATAGAGCCTCTTTCTGAGATTTGTTGTTTACAAGTTAAAAACAAGTTTTTTTTGCTAGAAAATTACTTAGAACTCCCAAACATTATACATTTTTTTTCTAACACCCTAGAGAATAAAATGGCAGTTGTTGCAATATTTTCTGTCACACCGTATTTGCGCAGAGGTCTTACAAGCGCACTTTTTTTTGGAAAAAATACACTCTGTTTGAATTAAAAAATAAGACACCAGTAAAGTTAGCCCATTTTTTTTTTTATATTGTGAAAGATAACGTTTTGCTGAGTAAATTGATACCCAACATGTCACGCTTCAAAATTGCACCCGCTCGTGGAATGGCAACAAACTTTTACCCTTAAAAATCTCCATAGGCAAAGTTTAAAAAAATTCTACAGATGGCATGTTTTAAGTTACAGAGGAAGTATAGGGCTAGAATTACTGCTCTCGCTCTACTGATTGCAGCAATACCTCACATGTGTGGTATGAACATCGTTTTCATATGCAGGCGCTACTCAAGTATGCGTTCGCTTCTGCATGCGAGCTCGTCAGGACGGGGCACAATTATTTTTTTTATTAGTTTACTATTATTTCTTTATTGATTTTACTGTATCACGTTACAGGGTTTAACTGTTTTTTTTTTTTTTTATTCTTATTGATTTTACATTTTATTTTTACACTGTTTTAAAAAAAAAATTATCACTTTTATTCCTATTACAAGGGATGTAAACATCCCTTGTAATAGAAAAAAAGCATGACAGGACCTCTTAAATATGAGATCTGGGGTCAAAAAGACCTCAGATCTCATATTTACACTAAAATGCAATAATAAAAAAAAAAAGGTCATTTAAAAAAATGGCCCTTTAAGAGGTATGGGCAAAACTGACGTTTTGACGTAGCTTCCGCCCTGCAATGACTCGTCTCCATGTCAGGCCACGGGAAGGATTTGATCACCGCTGCCGACGGCTCCGGTGAGCTGCTGATAAAAGTGATCACGCGGCGAATCCACCGCAGAGACCACTTTTATCTTAAACCGGACTGCTCACTGAAGAAGAGGATACCGGGGTTATGGCCGCTAGCTGCTGCCTGAACAACAATATCCTCCTTCAAAGTACCGACGTATAATGACAGTGGGCGCTCCGGAAGTGGTTAAGAAAAAAAGGGGGATATTTATTATAGCAAAAAGTACAAAATATTGTTTTTTTTTCAAAATTGGGCTTTTTTTGTTTATAGCGCAAAAAATAAAAACCGTACAAATGATCAAATACCACCAAAAGAAAGCTCTTTTTGAGGGGAAAAAAAGGATGTCAATTTTGTTTGGTATAATGTACCAAAAAATGGCCTGGTCATTAAGCAGCCAAATCTTCCGGGGCTGAAGTGGTTAAAGTGACAATACAATATACAAAAGGTGCTTCAATCAGAAAAAAGTTAATAAATAAATGTGTTTGTGTGAAGGAGAATAGAATCCAATATATCCAGATCATTTACAACTTCTACCATCCGTAGTGCGCCAGTGGTTTGCCCCAGCCTCTCACCTCAGGTAATGACACCTACAGGTCTAGTTGGGCTTGTATGTAATATCTGTCTCCAGGATCCAAACACTGAATTCCTACTCCTGGGACCTTCAATCTGACAGGAAAAGATTTCCACGGATACCAACGATATCTTTAGACAGGTCCTCACTTCCCTCCATATACTGTTCACATGCAACATAAAGGAATCTCCATGGTGTAGTAGTCCAATAAATTGTTTATTAAAAAAAACTGTTTAAAATCAGGACAAATGGCTTCACATATAGTACTTCCGGTCTCGGCTGCGACCGTAAGTGACGTCACCTGCCTCCTGCTGATGTGTTGCGTCACCGATCACGTGACTTCATCAAGGGTATGGAGTCAGGTGAACGATGTAGGTTTTTATACACAGCTCCGCTGAACCCCTTTTCATGTTGGCAGCTACTCTGGCTAGCTTTATTTATATCTATTACTTATTTGGTTTGCGCATTAGTATATTTACTTGTAATAACAGAATACTGCCTGGTTTACATACAGTACCCCTTGAAATCTTCCACATTTTGTCATGTTACAACCAAAAACGTAAATTTTATGTAATAGACCAACACAAAGTGGCACATAATTTTGAAGTGGAAGGAAAATGATAAATGTTTTTAAATATTTTTTTACAAATAAATATCTGTCAGGTCACCTTGAGGCTAGGTGACAGATGCACACGTTGGGATCAAGAGTGCACCGCAAGGTAGTGGACCCTACGGCTGACTGCTGCGAATGGGAGTCAAGGTGGTAAGGAAGACAGGGCTGCTGGAACACCAAGACAGATCCCACCGGGGTTAGAGTGCAAGATTCCCTAGGGCGCGGAGTCTAAGAGCCGGCAGGTGTTCACCAGAGCCTCTAGTGGTGAGGATGGACTGGGCTGCAACTGGCTCCAGGTCGCGACCCCCAGGGTCCCCCAGCTCACGCCCACAGTAGGCAACAGGAGGATAAGGATAGTAAGGGAATAAGCCAAGGTCGGGGCCACAAGCAGACAAGGACAACAGAGTTCACACCAACAGTTCAGGGTCACAGGCAAACAGGGATAGTCGGGGACACGCCAAAGGTCAGGGTCACGAGCAGACAGGAATAGTTGAGAACACGCCAAGGTTGGTAACAGAAATAAACGTAGAGAATACAGCAAGCAGGAACAGGAAGCCAAACACACAAAGGATACACAATGGTTGATCACCCCTGCTGGCTTGCAGTGCACAGGTTAATATAGGGTTCCCTGATAGGGCCTGGGGTGGGGCCATGCTTAGAGGAGAGGTTATAAAACCAGCCAGGTGTGAGTGGCTGGCCTCTTAGTCTGAAAACATGAGGAGCAGGTAAGCTGACAGAGAAAGATTACTGCATAACCATGACAATATCTGAAACGTGTGGCGTGCATTTGTAGTCAGCCCCCCTGAGTCAACACTTTGTAGAACCACCCAGTTTTTTTCGGGATGTCTCTACCAGCTTCGCACATCTAGAGAGTGACATTTTTGCCCACACTTCTTTGCAAAATAGCTCAAGCTCTGTCAGATTGGGTGTAAAGCGTCTGTAAACAGAAATCTTCAAGTCTTGCCACATATTCTGAATTGGATTTAGGCCTGGACTTTGACTGAGGCATTCAAACACATGAATATGCTTTGTAATGGTAATGACTAAGTACTAACGTTTTTGTCCCTGCTCTGTCTGTCAAACACTTTTCCCATTTTTTCATAAAGCTTTGTGTCTATACCTATATAAACTTCCATCGGAAGGACCAGATTGTTTGATCTTCCCCCACTGGGCCAAAAATACTCCAGGTATGCAGGTTGAATTAAAACTTCCATACACACCATCCACTGACAACGCCATTTTTTACTCTTGCTGCAATATTACTATTTTTTGTTTTGATTACGGTGCCATTCACCTAGTTTAGGTACGTTGTCTTCTCTTTTCCCTCTGGGCCCACCTCCCGCCCCTCTCCTTCCTCTCTACCCTTGCCCTTCCCCTGCCTCTGTAAAATTTAGCTGCACTATGCTCATCATGCCTGTTTAAATTGTGGTCTTGCATCATAAACTATATTGTACCTTTTCTGTTTATCAGAATATAAATCCTATATAATTACCCCTGATGAAAGGATTTTGAACCTGAGACACGTTGGGTACTGCTAGGACTTATCCCGGATGTTGGACACCATCATATTTAATTTGCAAGATATAATTTTATGTGTAATTGTGCTATCGTCAGTGTTTGTTTTATCAATTATCATGTGAGGATTATTTTTTAGCATAGTCTTTCTGTCTTTTTTGTTTAATAAATCTATATTTTTTTAAACAATTTATTAGTGTCTTTGCAAATTTAAAGTCCCATTCGGCCAGCCATCCGGAACCATTTCCTTTATAAATATGCTTTGTAAACCATTCCATTGTAGCTCTGGCTGTATGTTTAGGGTGCTTGTCCTGCTGAAAGGTGAACCTCCGCCCCGGTCTCATATCTTTTGCAGACTCCAACAGGTTTTCTTCTAAGATTTGCCTTGTATTTGGCTCCATCCATCTTCCCATCAACTCTGTCCAGCTTCCCTGTCCCTACTGAAGAAAAGCATCCCCACAACATGATGCTGCCATCGCCATGTTTTACGGTGGTGTGTTCAAGGTGATGTGGTTTTTTGCCACACATAGCATTTTGCTTTTAGGCCATTAGTTCAGTTTTGGTCTCATCTGACCAGAGCACCTTCTTCCACATGTTTGCTGTGTCCCCCACATGGCTTCTCGCAAACTGAAAACGGGACTTCTTATGGCTTTCTTTCAATATTGGCTTTCTTCTTGCCAGTCTTCCATAAAGGCCAGATTTGTGGAGTGCACCACTAATAGTTTCCTGTGGGCAGATTCTCCCAGCTGAGCTGTGAGTCTCTGCAGCTCCTCCAGAGTTACCATGGGCCTCTTGGCTGCTTCTCTGATTAATAATTAATTATCCTTGCCTGGCCTGTCAGTTTAGGCGGACGGCCATGTTTTGGTATCTTCACAGTTGTGCCATACGCTTTCCATTTTCATATGATGGATTGAACAGTGCTCCGTGAGATGTTCAAAGCTTGTGATATTTTTTTTATAACTTAACCCAGCTTTAAACTTCTCAATAACCTTATCACTGACCTCTCTGGTTTGTTCCTTGGCCTTCATGATGCTGTTTGTTCACTAAGCTTCTCTAACAAACCTCTGAGGGCTTCACAGAACAGCTGTATTTATACTGAGATTAAATCATACACAGGTGGACTCTGTTTACTATTAGGTGACTTTTGAAGGCAATTGGTTCCACTAGATTTTAGTTAGGGGTATCAGAGTAAAGGAAACTGAATACAAATGCACACCACACTTTTTCAGATATTTATTTGTAAAAACTTTTGAAAACCATTTATCATTTTCATTCCTTTTCACAATTATGTGCCACTTTGTGTTGGTCTATCATGTAAAATGAACAGAGTTTTTAAGTGGTCCCACACAAATGGCTGTAGGTAGTAAATGGAACTGCTGCCCCTACAAATACAGCTACCCGAGTGGAGTGTATGGTGAATAATGATTTAAAAAAAGTAGGTGTGGCGCTGTTCTTAGGAGTAAATTAATACTTAAGATAGAAGTCTAAGTGCTCTAATATTCACAATCATATCATTGACTCAAAATCCAATTGTGGTATGCTTAGTAAAGGTTAATATGGACCTTCCTTAATAAAACTAAAATAAAGTGACTGATGCTTTAAATATGGCTAGTATGTCTTAGCTAGTAATTCATAAGATATATACTGTACATCTCTAAGAATATGGTGACAATAAGTGTGCAATCTTATATAAAGTGACTAGTGCTCCAATGAATTAATGAAAAAATTCTAATGCACAGTTCTTTTAAATCCACAGCAAAGTCTTTTGTAAAGTGACAAAGTGCTCTTCAGTCGTGGATTTTTTTTACTTTAAACTTGTGCTGGTGCTTCTTATAGTGCTCCCCTTAAAGTGTTGCATTCACCCCTCAAAGGGGTATTCCGCATTCACAGTGGATGCTACCACGCCTGTGTTTACCTCTCCTCTCTTTGCTCCTTTAAAGGTTCAGCCCCTCTGTCTCATCCACATGCAGAGAAAAAGTTTGCTCCCATAGCCTAATACCGTTTTCAAAAGTGTTTATTGGATATACACTGTTGTGAACAGAATCATGCAGAGTCTAAGTATAGCCATGGCGCCCCCTACCCGGAGGTGCTGGATCAACTACTAGGTACACAATCCAATGCAGGAGAGCTGCTCTGCTGCCATACTCCTACGTGAGGCAGTTGGCAAGCAGTTAAAAAACTATTTTAAGGGGAAAATCATAGAAAATGTCAACTTGTTCGAGTTTCATATTTCTTTGCTTTACAAAATAAATAAGGAAAACCTTCATATTCACTAAAAAATGTATCTGTGAAATTTAAAGTACGTTTGTGTCAATCTGTTTAGAGATAGAAGTGTAAACCACTGGCAAATCACCTTCTATCCAGTCTATTTATTGTGCCTCTTTTTTTTTTTTTTTTTCAGATCAGATTCTGCCATTTTGTATAATGATCGATCTGTACTTGAAAATCATCATGTAAGTGCAGCATATCGCTTACTGCAGGATGACGAAGAAATGAATATTCTCTATAACCTGTCCAAGGATGACTGGAGGTGAGATGTGTAAGCAATATATATTTTGTAAGCATGTCTATGATTACAATACAATTGTGAAGACTTAATAAGTGTATTGTCTACATTTGTGGTCCTTATAGCATAGTCAATGATTACATACACTTTCTCATAATTCTGATAACCTCGTGCTGAGTATCCGCCCAATCTTGACCATATAGAGATTTGTAGATGAGCCCCTAGAGAAAGCTGTGACTCAGACTTAAAGTTTCATCTCAAGCAAGGAATCTAAGTTTATGTTTGACATTGGGGGGAGGTAAATATAGGTGGTTAAGCCATGTTTTAACCCCCAACCACTCCCACTTAAGCTGCAAAGGCAGCAGATGGGGTGTGGCCATGATGCTTTGCATTGTGGCATGATAACCCCCCCCCCTCCTCCCCATCACATTCAGCAGGCAGTACTGCAGTGGTGCAGACTTCAGGGGTTAAAACAGAGGATGAGGAGGCGATATGTCACTCTTCAGAAGGCAATGCATGTGAAAATAAGCTCTAATTGTTTCTGGCCAAGTTTTTTCTTTGTTTCAGATGATTCTCAGTGCCTACTTGTTAACAATGAGACAGCATAGTAGGCATACTGGTTCCCACTGAAACCCCCAACAGAAGCAGATGAGGGGGGATAAGCTACTATTCTGAAACAAATTTTCACCTTTAACTTCTCAGCCCTATAAACAAAATAAGCTTTTTGCAACAGGAGAAAAGGAAAAAACTGTAAAAAGTGTAAAAAGTGGAAAGGAGCTTTAATGAAACATCCAGGGTCTGTGATTTGCAAATGCAGATTGCAGATAGTCATTGTTCTCCTGCTCACACAAACTTTGCTTCCAGAACACTAAAGTTGAACTCAGACGTGTACTGGACTAAGCATTCCATGTTGATTCACAATGTTCTTCCTAACCTTCTTAAGCATGAACCCAAAAGAACATGGATACAGTGTAGTGGAGACCAGTAGTTTGGTAAGCAGTAGTACCATTTTGGGTACCATTTTGATGGCCTATTTTGAGATAGTAGCTGTGAGAGAAGTATTGGAATCCTGGTAGAGGGAGTCTTCATTCTTCCAAAATTGGTTTCTTAAATGTGCAAAAACTCCTAGGCAAAAACAATTTAGATATGAAAGAATGTTTTTCTTCCATAGAAATTGTCCTAATCCACTAATACCACTGCTGTGGTTCTCCTTTATAAACACCTATATCTCATCCCTAGCATGATTTGCCACTACCATGGGTTTAAGGTAAATCCTGCAGGTTGAAGATTGTCATTTCTATTAAATTTATGTGAGAATTCACATGTTATGCCGCGTACACACGGTCAGACTTTTCACCTGCAAAAGTCCGACGGACGCCGCCGGACCAAGTCCGGCGGACAATCCGACCGTGTGTGGTCTCCATCGGACTTCCGACGGACCGTTTCGGGCGGAAATCCGACGTACTTTAGATTTGAAGCCTGCTTCAAATCTTTACGTCGTACCTCCGCCGGACTCAGTTCCTGACGGAAAGCCCGTTCGTCTGTATGCTAGTCCGAAGGACCAGATACGACGGAGGAGCAGGTTACTGCATCTCGCGCTCGCTGCAATAGGAAAAACTAATTTTCCCATTGCGGCGAGCGCGGGGGGCATCCCAGGCCCTTAGGTCTGGTATGGAACTTTAAGGGGAACCCCCCTACGCCGAAAAACCGGCGTGGGGGTCCCCCCAAAATCTATACCAGACCCCGATCCGAGCACGCAGCCCGGCCGGTCAGGAAGGGGGGTGGGGACGAACGAGCGCCCCCCCCCTCCTGAACCGTACCAGGCCGCATGCCCTCAACATGGGGGGGTGCTTTGGGGGAGGGGGCGCCTTGCGGTGCCCCCCCACCACAAAGCACCTTGTCCCCATGTTGATGAGGACAAGGGCCTCTTCCCGACAACCCTGGCCGTTGGTTGTCGGGGTTTGCGTGCGGGGGGCTTATCGGAATCCGGGAGCCCCCTATAATAAGAGGGCCCCCAGATCCCGGCCCCCCCACCCTATGTGAATGAGTATGGGGTACATGGTACCCCTACCCATTCACCTAGGTAAAAAGTGTCAATAATAAAACACAACACAGGTTTTTAAAATAATTTATTAAACAGCTCCGGGGGGGGTCTTCTTCCGTCTTCGGGGGTCCCTCTGGTTCATCTTCTCCCGGCGTCCGGTTGATTCTTCTCCGCTCTCCGGCCTCTTCTCCCGGTGTCCCAGGTCTTCGGCCGGCCCCTCCGCTGTCTTCAGGTAGCTCTATTGCCAGCGGAGGTCCGGACTTCTTGGCTTCTTGGCTTCTTGTGTTCTCTTCTCTTCCCCCAGATGTTGACACGACGCTCTCTCCGGCTGGACTGGTCTCTGAGGGCTGCGTTGTGACTTATATAAGCGGAGACCCCGCCCCCATATGATGTCACAGTCCCTGGGCATGCTGGGACTGTGACGTTTTAGGGGGCGTGGTCGACCACGCCCCCTAAAATGTCACAGTCCCAGCATGCCCAGGGACTGTGACATCATATGGGGGCGGGGTCTCCGCTTATATAAGTCACAACGCAGCCCTCAGAGACCAGTCCAGCCGGAGAGAGCGTCGTGTCAACATCTGGGGGAAGAGAAGAGAACACAAGAAGCCAAGAAGCCAAGAAGTCCGGACCTCCGCTGGCAATAGAGCTACCTGAAGACAGCGGAGGGGCCGGCCGAAGACCTGGGACACCGGGAGAAGAGGCCGGAGAGCGGAGAAGAACCAACCGGACGCCGGGAGAAGATGAACCAGAGGGACCCCCGAAGACGGAAGAAGACCCCCCCCGGAGCTGTTTAATAAATTATTTTAAAAACCTGTGTTGTGTTTTATTATTGACACTTTTTACCTAGGTGAATGGGTAGGGGTACCATGTACCCCATACTCATTCACATAGGGTGGGGGGGCCGGGATCTGGGGGCCCTCTTATTATAGGGGGCTCCCGGATTCCGATAAGCCCCCGCCCGCAGACCCCGACAACCAACGGCCAGGGTTGTCGGGAAGAGGCCCTTGTCCTCATCAACATGGGGACAAGGTGCTTTGTGGTGGGGGGGCACCGCAAGGCGCCCCCTCCCCCAAAGCACCCCCCCATGTTGAGGGCATTCGGCCTGGTACGGTTCAGGAGGGGGGGGCGCTCGTTCGTCCCCACCCCCTTTCCTGACCGGCCGGGCTGCGTGCTCGGATCGGGGTCTGGTATGGATTTTGGGGGGACCCCCACGCCGGTTTTTCGGCGTAGGGGGTTCCCCTTAAAGTTCCATACCAGACCTAAGGGCCTGCGACGGGGCTCGCAAGGTTTCAATCTCGCCAAAAAAAGCGGCGAGATTGAATTCCTTTTCTAGTCCCCGTCGTACCCAAGTCACGTTCAAAATGAACGGACTTGTCCGTGTGTGGGAAAGTCCGTTCATTCTGAAAGTCCGGCGGAAGTCCGTCGGGAAGACCGGATTCCGGAAAGTCCGGCCGTGTGTAGGCAAGTCCGGCCGTTCAGAAAGTCCGGCGGTAGTCCGCCGGAAGTCTGGCGGCAAGTACGTCGGACCTAGCTTTCTAGAAAGTCCGACCGTGTGTATGCGGCATAAGACTTTTTTGAACCATAATGCAGTGCATTGCCTTTGACCTATAGCCAGCAGGATTTGAAGGGCTATTAGGAGGACTTTTGGCTTTAGCCCTTTCACTATAAAATGGGAGGAGTGCACAGAACAGTCATAATGTCAGTGAATTGGAAGACGTTTTAGGGAAAACATAGGAAAAGCTAACAAACTACAGTTAGAAAACTGTGCCTAAATTTAGATTTCAAATCTTCAAGCAATCAGCCCATTTGCTGCCTTTTTAATTAATACTGGATCTTTGTAGTCTTTAATTTTATTTTGTAGCTGATTAGAGGTTAGTTGTCACTTTTATCTGCTGTCCTGGCCATAGCAAAAAAAAATTTTTAAAAACCTTGCACCAAAAAAAAAAAAAAAGTTTGTTGGGGTTTGTTGGATTTATTTTATGTTGACTGGGCTTTTTTTCTTCTGCTCATTTTCCTTAAAAAAATTACTTTAACCACTTGCCTATTAGGCACATTTACCCCCTTCCTGCCCAGGCCAATTTTTAGCTTTCAGCGCTGTCACACTTTGAATGACTTTGAATTGCTCGCTCATGCAACACTGTACTTATATGAAAGTTTTATCAATTTTTTTTTAACACAAATAGATTTATGGTATTTAAACAACCCTGAGTTTTTTTGTTTTTTTTTTTTCTAAACAAATGAAAAAACACAGAAAACTTTGAAAATAAAAAAGTTTTTCTTAGTTTCTGTTATAAGATGTTTCAACTAAGTAATTTTTCTCCTTTACTGATGTGTGCTGATGAGGCTGCACTGATGGGCACTAATAGGTGGCACTGATGGGCACTGTTGGAGCTGCACTGATAATCAGGACTCTACAGTAATTATCAGTGCCCTGATTATCAGTGTAGATGTCCCCTTTCACACTGGCTGGTTACCGACTCTCCTCTCCTCATGTGAGAAAGGAATGACAATAACCGGCAAGTGTGTTTACATCGTGATCAGCTTTGATTTGACACAGCTGATCATGTGGTAAAGGGCTGCTGTGATTGGCCCATTACCTTGATCACAGAGCACGCAGGATGAGTGCAGCAGGGGGCATGGTTCTGGAAGGACGTCAATAGACACCCTCCCAGAACTGTATGACCACGCTGTAGCCGTCGTTCAGCTATAGCACAGTCAGCAAGTGGTTAATTTTATTTTTTTATTTTTTTCAATTTGCATTCTATGTTGATAGTTTGGGGTGCTCAAAGTAATTCATATGTTTTTAAAGCTTGTGTTTACAGTTTGCTGCTGTACCTCACAATTTATCACTCACATTTACCTCACCCCCCCCCCATCCCCATAAATAAAGGTTAGGCCTACTATCCCTAATAAACTGCCCTGCTGCTGGACAATTTTACACTGCTTTATCCTAATTTTTATAGCAAAACCCCTCTTTGCCTCGAGAAAATTTGGGTCTAGTCCTTGTATTTTTTTTCCAGTGAATTAAACATGTCCTCTGATTGGATGAAACAGAGGTAGAGAGGAGAGGCTGTGATGTTACAATCTGTACAGTATTAAAAAAAAATGGTTTGGATTATTACATATGCCAAAAGTAGTGTCCAGTGTTTTTTGACAGTTTGTCAATTAGCGCTAAAAATTGATAGAATTTAATAACAATATTCATACCACAAACTTTAGTGGGAGTTGCAGAACTTCAAACAAGATCCATCCATGAAACCATATGGCAAATCAAAACTGGGTAGATTTTCCCATCACTAATGCCTGTACAAAGCTCTTGCAATAATTGTGGAAGGTGACTTAGCAATATTATTGCACAGTTATACAGTCTGTGATTATTTATGTTTTTTACAGTAACAGTTACATTTTAAGGACAAGCTTTAGGGATCTACTCCTTTTTAGGTTTAGAAAAATGCTAAAGACAATCTGCAAATATGTTCTCTGGGAAAAAAACACACATGCAAAGGGTAAAACAAATTGAGAAGGTTGTCCAATAAGGAGTAGTGATGTGGGCTATAGAATGAGAGTGGAGAAGAGTCACAGAGGTGGGAATGGTCATAAAACTATTTGATAGTAATTAGAGGCATTTTGTTTATTTTTTACACTATATTTATTTTTATTATTTTTAACAATTTCACCATTGGCGGGTGAAATATCAGGGGTCTAAACAGGTCCAGGACATAGCCCTCAATCTCCATCTCTGCAGCTTCAGCTACACAGATTGAATGGACAGGAAAAGCTCTGTAAACACAGTTTACAATGCTTCAGCTATGGATGGACATGGTCAGTGATTGGTGCCCATCACTGACTTTGTCCATTCAGAAAAGGAAGGGGCCAGTAAATTACACATTTAACAGCCCCTTCCCTCATCTCCATCCTGACACATCCCCCACAGCAGCCGGGGAGGGGAGGGGGGATGAGTGAGGGCCAGGGGGCAGCAGTAAGAAGAGAAAGCTGGATAGGAGTGTTATGAGGCAGCATATTGAGAAACCTTTCTTCTTCATTTTCCTCCTGTAGCTGCTGAATGCCTGCGGGAAGGAGAGGAAAAAAAGCAGGCTTTTAGTGACTGAAAGAGAAAAATGGAGGGACTTGGTTCCTCTATATGACACCCTCTTATCCAGATGTACAGGGGAAATGCAAGGGCCCCCTGGTGCATGGGGCTGGGTCACAATTGCGACCCCTGCAACCCCTGTAGTTACGCCCCTGATAGTGATTTAGAAAGCTCATTCAGTGAGCGATGTTATATTTCTGTTTGACACAAGAGATAATGGCTAACACGTGGAACTTAGCTTTATACATCACCATCAAATAGTATTATGACTATTCTAACCTTGGTGACTCCCCCACCCCTCTCTTTCCATAGCCCATAGCTCTCTACTCCTTATCTTACTAAGTTTCTCACTTTTATTTATTTATCTAATGTTATTATTTTTTGCTCCTAGAGATTTTTTCTTAACATTTTGCATACATTTGTGTATCAGTAATGCTTGGACTAAAAAGAAGTGGGTATACACCTGAAAGCTTCTCCTTAGGCCTCGTACACACGGTACGAAAATCAGAAAGGAAAATTCTGAAGACAAGCTGTCAGTGGATTTTCGGATCGTTAGTACGGTGCATTTGACAGACGATTTGACTTTTACATCAGACAAAAGCTGGATGTGAAGGCTATAAAATTTTTGTCTGATGTGAACTCAATGTCTGATTTTCTTATGGTCAGTACAGAAATACGTCACACAAAAGTCGAAAGAACAAACATGCATTCTCGGAATCAAGGAATGACTGGGAAAAGTTTGGTCCTGTAAACTACTGTTCGTAATCTAGAATTAACAATCGTGACAGGGCAATTAATGAAATGTCAAAGTTCTCATCTTCTTTAATGGGATAATAATGAAGCTGCTTTGCATGTTGTTATGCCAAATGTATTTTAAAAAGCATTTGTTTTGTACGATCTGAAAATCGCGAATTAATGCTCACCAAACTTCTACTAACATGAAATTAGCAGAAAGGGCCCAAAGGGTGGCGCTTGAGAAATGAACTTCCTCTTTATACTCTCATAGTACATCACTACGTTTGTGTTTGTCAAACGACAATTTGCAGATAGTTAGTATGCTAGACAAAATCCTGCACATGCCCTTTGAACAAAAATTAGACGCTCGGTCGTCCAACAGACCATGTGTACGAGGCTTAAATGTTAGTGCAAATTAAAAAATATCACAGACAGTACACAACTGTGGTAATACTTGAGGAACAATCTGGAGAAAGAAACACCCTGAGCTGGCATCCTGAGTTAAAAAAAAGTTCATGCTTTCTGAAGTTGTTCAACTATTTCAGAGAAGGACTCTAGTCTAAGTTGTTTGAATGCTGGAAATGCTGTCTGGGTCCAAATAGCAGTTTAAATTTAAACTGGCCACAACCAGCTTTATTGTGTTTCCAGTATTAAAACCACACACACTATCTATACAAAATCCCCAAATGAAACTGTTCACCCCAAAAGACCGTTAGCTATCATCACACAACATAAACACTTTATGTAGCACAGTAAGAGAGGGTTAGAAACTTTGGAAAGTTTATATTGCTCAAACCCTTTACCATTCTATGTAGTGTGATTTTACATATTCATGGTAAGATTTGATGATATCTAGATGATTTTCTTTAGGTGGAGTGATTGGGTTAAAGTGATTGTAAACGATCACCTTGTAAAACAACCCATTAGAGTTTAAAATAGAAATGAAAGGCAAAACATTTTTGTATAGATATAAAAATACATCATAAATATCTTATTTACCCTTTTTTATAAGTGATCACATTCCCTCTATTCTCAGCTGTATAGGGGCATGGGGGGGAGCAGCAGTACGCTGAGCTTCCCAGTGAACCAGTGAATGGCTGTGCAGCGGGGGGGGGGGGGGGTGTCAGGACAAGTCTGCTCATTGGAGGAGAACGCACAGAGTTCCCAGCAGAGCTTGGGAACTGACCGCAGTGTGATCTCCTGCTTAGTGTGATCAGTTTTTTTTTATAGGAAAGCAGAGGGACTGGCAGGAACACTAGGGATTTCACATAAAGGAAGCATACGAAGAGTACAAGATACTTTGTCATACAAGTACATGGTACAGCAGGCACATTTGGGCTAGCAAACTCTTTAACACACCCATAATCTGTAACATTTTCAGGCAGGGTTCCTTGTTTCAGGAGTATGTTAATCTACAGGTATATTTTAATTTAGAACTGACAGCCACTGTTTTAAAATTATAATTCTAATTGGCTTCCAATCAGGTTATGATCACATGGGTTTGTTTACAAACAAACCTGTTGTTTTTATCCATCACTGCACTTCACACAAAGAGAGGCACATTGCCAGTTTATACCAGAGAGCTGCAGGTGTCACAGTGCAATACTGTGTATAAAATAATGAATTAATATGTGGTAAAAGTTTGTTTTATATGTTTAAAATTAATATATGTAAATAACAAAAATAAATTACAGTTGGATATAAAGTATGAGCACAGTTTTACTAAAACTACAGTACACAAAATAAAAAAACTTTTTTTGTCTTAACAAGTAAAAAAAACTTTTATGTAAGCCAATTTGTTATACTGTTATTGTCAAGTCTACTGATTCATACTGGTGCTGCAAAGTTTGGGTATCTAGTCTTTAACCCTTTCATGAGCAGAGGTCATTGAAGTGATTTTAAAGTCTCATTTTTTTTTTGTTAAAAATAATAAACACGTCATACTTACCTGCTCTGTGCAGTGGATTTGCACAGGGCAGCCCGGATCCTCCTGTTCTCCAGTCCCTCTTCAGCTCTTCTGGCCCCTCATTCCGGACGAGTGCCCCCACAGCAAGCAGCTTGCTATGGAGGCACCCGAGCCGAGCTGCAGCTCCGTGTATTCATTCAGACACAGAGCTGTGGCCTGGCCCCGCCCCTTTCTCATCTCATTGGCTGACTGATTTTGATTGACAGCAGCATGAGCCAATGGCGCCGGGCTGCTGTTTCAGCCAATAAGGAGGGGAGTCCCGGGTAGCCGAGACAATCCTACAACATTGCTGGATAGAGATGGGGCTCAGGTAAGTATTAGGGGGGCTGGGGGCTGCTGCACACAGAAGGCTTTTTTATTTTAATGCATAGAATGCATTAAGATTTAAAAAAACTTCTGACTTTACAACCCTTTTAACTTCTCACTGGGGCCAGTAATCATCCACTACTTTTGATTAAAATATAGCTGAAATGTAAAATTGTGCACATTTCACAGTTTATCGCTATACAGAATTAATGATATCAGAGCATAGGCATAAAACTGCTGAGTTATAATTTGTGATTTGCTATTGTGCGACATCATCACCATCGTTTCTCATTTAAAAGGCGGCCTATATTACTGCAGAAATAGTCACACTTGTCATTCTGTGATCAGAATCAAGAGTATACACTATACAGTATGTTACAGCAGGCCCCCAGAGTCCAACAGGTTCTTTATACAGTCTTTCTGCTGCTAACAACGTCAGCACGTAGGATGGAATGTTCATGCACTCATTAATTCTCATGTATAATTCATAGGTGCCTGGCAGAAGGTTAACATACTGTACAGCGTGCATGATCCTATCTACGAGTCTATACAGCTATATTTTACAGCATATTTTTATTTACATGTTGTCCATTCAGATGTAACAGTCCATTGCACAATATAAAAATAGAACAATGTAAATTAAATAATAAAATATTATTTGTCTCAATCCTTGGTAAATAGTTAGAGAAGAGGGACACAATTCAAATAAACCAGGATTCTATCAATATCATGTCAATTCACCTGATGTAAATATCCACAAACTTTGTATTGGAAGAATTTGTGCCATTTCTGGTTATTAGTGACCCTTGGCAGGCTTCTTCATGCTGCATTTCTTGTCCCAGCATTTCCTTTACAACATTGTGTCATCAGAAACAGCCTGTAATAGCCATCTAAAGGAAGCGTATGAGCACAACAGTGATAATTTTCTTGCAATTTTCTTTACAGTGCTACTCAATACCATAATTTGTCACAACAGGGGATGCTGTATTTTCAGACAGTATTGTAATTTTTTTTTTTTTTTATCATTAAAGCGGTAGTAAACCGCAAAAAAAAAAATTCTCCCTGAAAGTTAATGTCATAATGTGCTAGTATGCATTGTATACTAGCACATTATGAAAGACTTAATTGAAAATGAAGCCCTCCAGAGGCGAGCTGTCACCGCTGACAGGGCTTCCAGCTTCACCAGGTCTTCCTTCTGGGTTCACAGGCTGCGGTCATCTGCGGCTGGGGCGCGATGTTGTCACTCCCGTGCATGCAACGGGAGTCACGGCCGCGGCAAAGCTCTCACAATGGACGGCATGCTGTCCATTGACAGCGCAGTGCACATTCACCAGAGCTACTTAAAGAAGTTGTAAACCTCCAAAAAAAAAAAAACTCAAAAGGTTGGACTTGTGTCTTTTTTCAACCTCACCTAACTATGTAAGAAAAAACCTGCAAGACAAAGGCATAATGAGCTAGTATGCATCACATACTAGTTCATTATGAAATACTTACCTTAGAACAATGCCCTGGATCGGTGCTGGCACACCGCTGACAGGGCCAACATGTTTCCTGGAGTTACTTGTGGGTTTGCGGGCTCCAGTGCTATGATTGGCCGAAAACCACGATTATGTCACTCCCGCGCATGCTCATGGGATCTGCCGGTCTCAGCACTGGCCCTGAAGAAACGGCATAAGCAGGCCGTTCCTTCAGTGCACATGTGCATGCGCCGATGACATAGGTGGCAGGGTATACAGTAATTATCTCCTAAACTGCAAGTTTAGGAGATATTTACAGTACCTACAGATAAGCCTTATTATAGGTTTACCTGTAGGCACAATTAACCGCTTCCCGACCAACCGCCGCAGTTGTACTGTGGCAGATTGGCTCCCCTGTGTGAGCCGTCGTAGCTGTACGTCGGCTTGCGGGGTCGGGATAGCAGGCGCGCAAGATGCACAGCTGGGTGCTGGTGTGATGGCCACTGGCCTGGTCGCGATGACCACTGGCCTGTTCTGTTCTGACAGGAGTGACAGATTGTGCGTTCCTATTAGCTAGGAACCACCATCCGTCACTTCCTCCAGTCAGTCCCCTCCCCCTTAAGTTAGAATCACCTCCCAGGGAACACAGTTAACCCCTCGAGCACCCCTAGTGTTAACCCCTTCACTGCTAGTGACATTTTTACAGTAATCAATGCAATTTTATAGCATTGATCGCTGTATTAATGCCAATGGCCCCAAAAATGTGTCAAAATTGTCCAATGTGTCCACCATAATGTTGCAGTCATGATAAAAATCACAGATCAACGCCATTACTAGTAAAAAGAAAATAATAATAAAAATGCTATAAATCTATCCCCTATTTTGTAGACGCTATAACTTTTGCGCAAACCAATCAATATACGCTTATTGCGATTTTTTTTTTTTACTAAAAATATGTAGAAGAATACATATCGGCCTAAACTGAGGAAAAAAATATTTTTTTTATATATTTTTGGGGGATATTTATTATAGCAAAAAGTTAAAAAAGTGTTTTTTTCAAAATTGTCGCACTTTTTTTGTTTATAGCGCAAAAAATAAAAACCACAGAGGTGATCAAATACCACGAAAAGAAAGCTCTATTTGTGGGAAAAAAAGGACGTCAGTTTTGTTTGGGTACAATGTCGCAGGACAGCACAATTGTCAGTTAAAGCGACGCAGTGCTGAATCGCAAAAAGTGCTCTGGTCATTAAGGGGGTAAATTCTTCCTTGGCTAAAGTGGTTAAAGAGGAAAACTTTACTTCCTTTTTAAGTAAATATCTCCTAAATGGTAAACGTTTAGGAGATATTTACTGTACCTACAGGTAAGCCTTATATAGGCTTACCTGTGGGTATAAATCAGCAAAAACACCTTTACTACCTTGTAAAAAAAAAAAAAAAATATGCCCCCACCATCTAACCACATCCAGCCAGCTCACCCTAAACCTATGTTTGGACATAAGGACTAGGGCAAGAGTGAAATGGATGAGGGAGTTGCATGGAAACTCAAATGGTTCTATGCCATCTGAAAATGAGGCAAGATCCAGTCTTTCTGAAAGTCGTTTTCTAGAGAGAAGCCTTGTGACCCAATTATAACCCAGTTATTGAACAAAACTAGGATCAGGCCACATAAGACTGCCAAACAGTGCGACGCATTAGTATTGCCTTGCACACTCTAGAATCAATAACCACTTGCCCACTGTGCTATAGATGAAAACCAGCTACAGCGCAGTTGTCCAGTTCTGGGAGGGCATCTATTAATGTCCTCCCAGAACCCCACACATCATGCATACTCTATGATTGTAGATCGAGGTAAAGGGCTAATCACAGCGGCCCTATACCATGTGATCAGCTGTGTCCAATCACAGCTGATCCCATGTAAACAAATGCTGGTTATCAGCATTTCCTTTCCTCGGTGCTGTCACTGTGTGAGGAAAGAAAAGCCGATAATTGGCTATCCTGTGACAGCACACATTTACACTGATAATCAGTGCCCTGATTAGCAGTGCAGCTTATTAGTGCCAATCACTGCAGCCTCATCAGTGCCTCCTCATCAGTGCACATCAGTGCAGCCCCATCAGCGCACATCAATGAAGAAGAAAAATTACTTATTTGTAAAATTTTATAACAGAAATGAAGAAAAAGTTTTTGGTCTTTTTTCATTCGTTTAGCAAAAAATATAAAGCCCAGTGGTAATTAAATACCACAAAAAAGCTCTATCGGTCTAAAAAAAAAAAAAATTATAAAAATGTCATATGGGTACAGTGTTGCCTGATTGCACAATTGTCATTCAAAGTGCAATAGCACTGAAAAGCTGAAATTGGCCTGGTCAGGAAGGGGGTAAATGGGCCCGGTAGGCAAGTGGTTAAGGATTCATATATAATTTGATTATATATATATATATATCTCCACATTAACAAAACCACTTATATTACATTGTAACTGTTGCAGATTGGATTGAGGATTAACGATGTAGTGTTGATCTGTAATTTGCAGAGATCCCCAGTAAATAATTTTATAAGGGCTATATTAAAGTATCTATATTATGGACATGCTCATCTTATCAATGTGAATTGTTTACAGAAAATAATGCATTCTTCTGTTTAATTATGTCTTAAAGTGATTGTAAGGCTTTGTTTTTTATTTTTTATAAATAACAAACATGTCATACTTACCTCCACTGTGCAGTTCTTTTTGCACAGAGTGGCCCCAATGGAGCTGGTAGCTCCTCCCAGCATCGTATAACCCCCTAGGAGAAGCGCTCTCCCAGGGGGTTACCTTGCAGGTGCGCTCCCGAGTCTAGCATTTGACATCCATAGACGCCGAATGTAGGACTCGGCCCCGCCCCCCGGGTCATTGGATTTGATTGACAGCAATGGGAACCAATGGCTGCGCTGCTATCAATCTATTCAATCAAGAGCCAAGAACCCCGGGCAGAGAGGAAGAGCACATCTACGGCAGGGAATATAGGACTCAGGTGAGTAAAACGGGGGGGTCTGGGGGACAGTAAGTTAGAAGTTTTTTCACCTTAATGCATAGGATGCATTAAGGTGAAAAAACATGAGGGTTTACAACCCCTTTAAATTGATTGAAAATGTCCCTGTAATGTTAAAGATTGTTGACTCCGGCCATTGTGTCCAAAGAAATGTTTTCATTTTACTGAAATGTTGGCAAAGATTCACACATTGTGGCAAAATATACTATTTTTGGTAAAATGCATTGAAGTCAAAGGAGAAGTTGAAATGAAGGCTTTTGTTGATTGTTAAGCTACAATGGGCTTTGAGAGTTAAATAAACTCTTTTAATTTTTCCCTTTTTTAATGTTCAAACATATTACAACTTTTAATATTTTATTGAATTTTTTACATCATTTAAGAAAATTAATGTAAGTACACACCACATACAACTCTAAAGAGTTACAGTGGTAGCTTTGCTGATAACAACAATAAGGCAATCACATGACTGTTTACAAATAGTTAGGGTTAGCATTGTTGGTGTTAGGTGGTTAAGCATTTAAAGTGGTTGTATACTTCTGAAATAAAAAATGAAAAAGCATATGTTCATATAGTGTGTACTTACCGCAGTCCATAGCACTCAGTGTGTATCCTGTCTGCTCCTTTCTTCCTCTGCTATCTGCAAGAGATACTTCCAGACATAAGGCAATCCTTGGAGATGCCCCTCCCCCCAGCACACAGCATGACCTCAAATGTGCATGTTTCCCAGTAAGGCTGTGTACAGAGGGGGGTCCTTTCCCTTCACTTAGGTCTCAGATTACACTCAGCTCTATGCTGTACAGTGTGTGACATTAGATTCCTACCCCCTGCAAGCTGGAAATTACCATCCAAAAAGTGTAGTTTGGAAGGCTGTGAAGGAGAAAAGACTGCAGATAAACAGGTACAGCTTATGTATAAGGCTTTAATTAATACCTGTGTATCATCTTCATGGTTCCTTAATTTTTTTTTCACATATTTTTAAACTTATTTGTTTTTTTATTAAATAAAGGATTTTTATCTGGTAGGTACATAGCACATGCAGTTTGAAAGAATTGCATTGGTAGCTGTCAACTACATGATAGAACTGATAAGACAATCACATGAGTATATTATACTATTACTATTATAAACAAATAGGGTTTTCATTTGGATTAGTGTTGGCATTAGGGAGAGTGTTAGGATTAGCTTTTGCTTTAGCACTTTAGGTAAGGATCATTTTTATCATTCAACAAAGCACTGATCACCATGTCAGTGCTAACTTGATGATCACAGTTGTTTTTGTTTTTTTTTTAGAAAACTAAGCCACCTGATTTTTTTCAAGAAAATTAAATCAAAGTGGTCATTTTTGTGAAAAATCATTTTCAGCTCAAACCAGAGAAGTTTCCAAAACACTTGCACAGTTTTTTCACTGAGACAAACATTTTAGGGTGAAGGCCCTTCTGAACTTAGTGACATCTATTATTCATTCACAGATGGGTCCTAATACTGTATATACATTTTTATTTCTCAGAACTGTAGGGACTCAAGCAGTACCTGATTAGAAAACTATATGATTCTCCCTCAATTCACTAAAATTGCTATTTGATTTGCATACCTCTCTCCCTATGTTTTTCAACAGTAAGTAAATTATTTTGCAGTTTTAGTGTATGTAACAAATCTAAATGTATAGCAGAACATCTCAGGATTTAAAAAAAATGAGTTTTTTTTAAAGCAAATCATATTATCCTTTATTTTATGAAACCTACATTTATTAAAAAGACAGCCGTATAAAAATGCCTCTTCTTTACGTGCATTAATTTTAGCCAGAGTTATTCTTCTGACTAACTTGCTCACACTAAATTTGATATTAAAAAAGAATGAGCTTACCTCCCTTGGAATAAAGATATCTGCAAGGAGTTTGTGTCTCATATGGTTTGCAGTCAAAATGTCACAAACAATTAGCATATGCACAAGAAAAACTAATGCCTTACACGTTCTTTTACTTTCTGCCTTATGACAACCCTGAAGGGAATTCCGCGCTTTGGTGATTGAGATGGTGTTGGCTACAGATATGTCCTGTCATTTCCAACAAATCAAAGCAATGAAGAATGCTTTGCCGCAACCAGAAGGGTGAGTAACCTTGTTTTGATGTCCTGCAGTAAAAGGTCACAGCAGATATGTATAGTTTATTTTCTTGTACCTCAAAGGCAACCTGCAAAAGTTGTTAGGAATTCTGAAGTTAGCACTTTCTATTTTAAAGGAGGTTCAAAGATGTAAGGATTACAATTTATATCCCATTTTATAGTGGAACTGATCAAGAAAATTGCTAATTGTAACATTTTCTAAATATAAATTATATATATATAGAGAGAGAGAGAGAGAGGGAGGGAGGGAGGGAGAGAGAGAGAGAGAGAGAGAGAGGGAGGGAGGGAGAGAGAGAGAGAGAGAGAGGGAGGGAGGGAGAGAGAGAGAGAGAGAGAGAGAGGGAGGGAGGGAGAGGGAGGGAGAGGGAGAGAGGAAGGGAGGGAGGGAGAGGGAGAGAGGGAGGGAGGGAGAGAGGGAGGGAGGGAGAGAGGGAGGGAGGGAGGGAGGGAGAGAGAGAGAGAGAGAGAGAGAGAGAGAGAGAGAGATCTATATAGATATAGATATCTATCTATATCTAGATAGATATCTATATCTATATAGTTTTAATGTATAAATTAGCCAGGAAATGTAACATCCTTTTTTAGAAGATATGTTGAAGGGATTTATTAATAGACACCCTGAGCCATACCATTGTGCTGAAATGGTTAAATGGGAAAAGCTGTATGGGTCCATTTTGTATGTTTTCGAGCCTTTCAGTTTCCACAGGTAAGCCATTAGTATACATTGGAAATTCCACTGCAGGCCAAATGGATGGTGTCAAGATGGTGACATATGGAGCGAAGGGTATTGCCTGCATGCTTCATATTATCCTTGCCTATGAGCCTTACTAGATCGATAAATAACAAATGACCTGAAAATGTGAATAAATCATGTAAAATCGTACTCACAAATGCAAATAAATAAATAGAGTGTACGCACAAACAAATGTCACTAGATGATATATAAAAAATTAACCGTGATCAAACCAAAATGAAAATAAAATAAAAATAAAGATAAAAAGGCTGGAAATGTATACCAGCAAAGAATGTGCAGGGGTATGTGAATCTGCTAAAAAAGGAGCATAAATCCAAAATTTATCATAATATCATGAAAAAGTCCTCCAATGAAATAAGTATAACCATGTGTATATAAATAAAATGATCAACTGATGATATAGGTACACACGTGAATAATAATCCTCTGGAGAAGGATCCTCTGAAGAAGTCACGTGACGTGACGATACGCGTCAGGAGCACGGGACGCTGCCACACACTAGCTGGATGTGACGAGCTCGGCGCTCGTAGATGTTTTACCCCCCAGCTGCTTTTAAATGTAAGTGCATGAACTTTTATGAGTGTTTCAATAAATTACATGACATACGGGATTATGCTATGTGCGGTTTCTGTTTTTTATATACCGCACTAAACAACTCTGCACAACGGGTGGTGAAACTGGAAGCGGGGAGAATCCCTCAGAAGATCTAGAGCCTGGGATTATACGAGCTCGGCGCTCGTGGGTTGAGGCGTGCGCTCACTGTCTAAAAGTGAGTGCAACCCCCCCTCCCCCCTCCTCCCCCCTTTCCCCCACCTGTATCCTTACATCAAACGGTATCATACTATATACCACTCGTTCTCTGTTTTCTACATATGATATACGGCATCACCAATCAACGCCACCTGCTGTACCATGGGATTTCCCCGTCTGCGAGGTCTCCTCTGCATATGCTGTATACCTTACAGCTGTAAGGTAAAGGGCCTGGGAACACGAAGGTGCCCCCACCTGTCAGCACACTGTTTTTTTCCTTCCTCCTGGTTCATCATCATCTTATCTATATCCAGGATTGTCACATTTGGTGGTGGGACTGTCGTCATCTTGTGATTTTTATTTTTATTTTTTCTATTGTATTTTTTCGCCAAGTGTTGGCGGGTCACTAACACTAATCACTGGGACTATTTCTATGGACACTTATACTTACTTTTTATTCACATTGTCAATTATTATTCACGTGTGTACCTATATCATCAGTTGATTATTTTATTTATATACACATGGTTATACTTATTTCATTGGAGGACTTTTTCATGATATTATGATAAATTTTGGATTTATGCTCCTTTTTTAGCAGATTCACATACCCCTGCACATTCTTTGCTGGTATACATTTCCAGCCTTTTTATCTTTATTTTTATTTTATTTTCATTTTGGTTTGATCACGGTTAATTTTTTATATATCATCTAGTGACATTTGTTTGTGCGTACACTCTATTTATTTATTTGCATTTGTGAGTACGATTTTACATGATTTATTCACATTTTCAGGTCATTTGTTATTTATCGATCTAGTTTAGCCCCCCTCATCCCAACCCCCCCCCCCCCCACCCCACCCCCCTCTCTATCACAGCGCAGCCACCACCTTCTTAGTCTATTATTGTTTTGTATGTTTTGGAGCAGTCTTGTGTGTTGCAGCAGTGTCCCCTTAGTATAGGATCCCTTTGACAGCGCAGGAGTTTTCTACACATAGGTACATGAATCTGTTGTCTACACTGACATTTGTCGTGTGGAGGCACGTCAGAGTTCTAAAGAGTGTCATAGGCACTCTTTATAAATTCCCCTGATTATAGTTCTGTGTATTAAATAGTTACTACTACGGTTTCAGTTGAGTTCATTTAGTAAAGCTTTATGAACATCCAGATAGAGGAAAGATAATTGTAGAATTTGACAATCTCTCTTGAAAAAAATATTAACCAAGACAGCAGGACAGGTGCCAGGAACTACACTGAGGAGATCTCACAAATAGAGAAATTTAGTGGATACAAACTTTTAATTATTCTAAATATTATTATTTTTTGCCTTACTATGTCAGACAATTGCTAAATGGGAAGTACCGGAAATCTAATAAATTATAACGATGTGAGAAGTGTTCGTTTCTAATAGAAAAAGCTGATAAATGTTCCCTAGGAAGTATCTTGTGTTTGGAGTGTGGAAGGAAACTCGAATATCCAGAAGAAACTCATGCAGGCACAGAGAGAACATGGAAATTCCAGGCATTTATCCTAAGATGACACTGCTCCCTATGCATATGAGCATAACTTTGCTTGGTCAGCTGAACCTGCTTGCAAAAGACATCTTTTACACATACCTTTCAATGGTGAACACCTGTTTGGTGAATCACTTGATAAATTTATAAATGTATCAAGAAAAGGGGGAAAAGCGCTTATACACCATAAAAACAGCCTAAGCCTACTACTTCTATAGATACTACCTCTTTTCATCGAAAGGGGTCCTGTCGTCCCACCCAGGCATTCTCCTGTAAGTCAAAAGTGGGTCCATCCTTTTATCACACGCCTTGAACCCCAAAACCCTCAGAACCTACTCACAAGCCCTCTTTGCAATGAAGGAGTAACTTTACTTTTCAGAGTGGAAAGACATATGTTGGCATTTGGGTCAGTCTGGATCAGAGGTGTCCAAGAACTCTGGGTCCAATCTGAAGTTTCGAGGCGTTACGAAATAGAATTTATATCCCTGCCACTCCTCATTTCCTAACCTCCAAGCTGCCAGTTTCACACCACAGACAGGTAGACTTTTAAGCTGCCTTGAGTCAACTTCAGAGACTAGTATTGGTAATCTCTATTACTGCAAAGGAAAGGTTCAAGGGATTTTACTCAAACCTATTTACTATTCCAAAACAGAACAAAGGAATTCACTTCATTTTAGACCTAAAATCAAATTTGAATTGCTCTGGGTTGCCCACTATCACTGTCCAGTCATGCAAAATCTTTACGGCATATTGGATTTCCAACTTAGCCCTAGAATCCTGGAAATAACATTATCCAGGGAGGGGGAATGAGGTATTCATGGACATAAGCCTGATGGGCAGGGGTGGGGTCTACAATTTGCAGACTGTCCAGGGAAGCTGATCTCCATAGGAGCCAATGCTCCCCATCAACATTCGGATCAACAGACTGACTCTCCTACAGTGGACTCCCCTCCTACATGTTCACCCTGTCAAGGTGCGGTCAGGCAAGCCACAATTGTGGTATACATAAACTACCAGGGGGTATCAGAAGCTGGGTAGCCCTGAAGGAACCAAGCCTGATTTTCTCCCCAGTGATATACCACATTCCAACTCTTTCTGCTATGTATATACTAGGATTGGAAATTGGCACGTGGAATTCCTGAGTGGCTAACATCTGGACTCAGATCTTCCTGATCCTCTGTTAGAAAAAGGAAACACCAGGTGTGGACATCATTTCCTTTAGATTAAAAAGAAAACTATACAGGTCTGTGGCCAGCTCTGGGATCCCATAGCTCTTGAGGTGGATGCAGTGGTGATGACGTACAGACTGGTGTATATTGCCTCCAGTGAGGACTCTTCCTTGACTCCTCTGCAAGATAGAGGAAGACTGGCTTCCAGTGACCCTCATTGCCCCAGGCTGGCTTAGGAGAAGTTAGTACATAGACATTCATAGGCAAACAAGCCTTGGTCTTTTCCAAACAGGGGCCTCTGTTTTATCCCGCTGGCTTTTATCACGACATGGCTTTTGAAACCCAGGTCATAAAGGTAGTGGCATTTTCGACTTTGACATTTCCCCCTTACTCAAGGTGAGAAAGACTACATCTCATAGGATC
Source organism: Aquarana catesbeiana (assembly GCF_042186555.1). Taxonomy (NCBI): domain Eukaryota; kingdom Metazoa; phylum Chordata; class Amphibia; order Anura; family Ranidae; genus Aquarana; species Aquarana catesbeiana. Next base: position 220,007,440 of record NC_133328.1, read on the forward strand.
CACCATCGGACCTGGAAGGCATACTTTTTCTAGTGCTATATCTTAACCCCAAGATATGCCATTTCCAACTTGGTGACACTTGTGATGTGATGCAGCCACGTTTGATGGCGGGATTACAGTAAAGTGTGGAATGTCTGCTATTTTGGGTAGAAGATCATCTTTTTGCTCTTGAAAGAAGTCAAATGTACTCAACTATTGACAGACACTGATAGCCTTATAAGATGGTGGCATTGATCATTCTATGCAGTTAGTGGTAATTGCACATTTTTTTTCAGTATTTTGACTGGGCTGTGGGTCTTCGGTGGTTTGAAGATCTCCCTTTATTTTGTAGTATACAGTTACATCAATTGTCATTAAACGTTGTGGATCCTAATGAGCTGGTCCTCTTTGACGAAACACATTAGATGCCATGAATTAAGCTCAAGACAGTGTCATGGATCAATCTGGGATTTTGTATCTTCCAGTTATGATGTGATATGTGTCACTATTTTTGTGCAAAGTTGGCATTGATGGATCCTCATTAGCTTTCCTTATGATCTTACATTTTTTATAAAAGTGACTGTTTTTATTTTTATGGTATTGTGATATTCCTTGTAAGGCACAGTGTAAATCCCTATATTGTATGTCTCTCCCTGTTCCTGGTCTTGTGGTTATCAGGAAATATACAATTGAGTCAACCTCCAGTGGGGCCCGGATCAGCATCTGGCTTTTAGAACACTAAAGGGACAGGTTTCTGCCTTATTCATCCAATTCCAGAAAGCTTTGGCTTCCAATTCTCTTGTGAAGACCTTTTTGAAGGGAAATATTATTATTGTTATGCAGAATTTATATAGCACCATCAGTTTGTACAGCGTTCTTACAATATAAAGTGAGTCAGCACAGGTATACTGCAGTTCAATACAGGAGGATTACCAGGGCCCTGATTCTCATGTTGCTTTTGTCAATCTTCAACTTCAACCTCCCATGTCTCCCACCGAATCTGGTACTTTTGATTCTTCAAAGACCTCCCTTTGGGGGATCTCAAAAAGAAAGGTGATCATTAAACTCTGTCAGGCGTGTCTCTAAGTTGATGTTTTTTACCTATAAGGAGCCTTTTCTTATCTTACATAGAGACAAGTTGGCCCTGAGACCCAGATCCTTTTTCCTCCCTAAGGTGACCTTTTCTTTTCACCTCAAGTATAATATCCTCCCTTCCTTATGTCCTGCCCCAAAGCAAGTCAAGAAGATTTCTCTACTCCACTACCTGGATGGGGTTAGAGCAGTTCGTGTCAACTTAGCTGCAACATCTTCCGTCAGAAAAACTATAGTCTCTCTTTGTCCCCCCCTAAAGGTCCCAAAAAGGGGCATCCTGCTTTCTCTTTCACCATTGCTAGGTGGCAGTTATTTACTGGACTTATGCCATCATGGAAAAGGTTCCTCCCTTCCATATCAGGGCCTTTTCTACCAGATGTGTCTGGGTCTCTTGGACTTTTCAGCATCAAGCACATGTTTCTCATATTTGCAAGGCTGTCACCTAGTCTTCCTCAACGTTTTACCAGGTGAATATTCAGGCCTTAGCCGATACATCCTTCAGTCAGAAGATGTTTCAAGCTGTCATCTGAGTGTTTCAAGACTGTAGACCCTTTTTTTGTAGGCCTGTTTGCTATGTTGTTGCCCATCCCTCGGTGTATTGCTTGGGGATGTACAATGTACAGAACACTCACAGGTTGTCATTTTAATTTTTTAAAGTTTTAGGAAATCACAACAGCTACTAATAACTGCAATGAAAAGGTAAGTTTTACAAATTACAAAATGGGTTGTGCAACTATGTATAACTATGTAATATAAAGTTTAGTGGGTGTTTTTAACATCATTTTAAATGAACACAACAAAATATTTTCTTGCTTTCCAGACTGCTGTAATTAACTTGTTCACTTATTTCAATTTACAGGATTGATAAGCCGAAAGCCTTATCATTGTTGTTGCATACAGCAGATATTAGCCATCCAGCAAAAAACTGGGACCTCCATCACAGGTGGACTATGTCCTTGTTAGAAGAATTCTTTAGACAGGTATTTACTGTCTATTTACTGGTTATTTTACATAAAGTTATAAGAAAAAAACCCTTGTTAAAACAAGCCTGGAATAAAGCTTAATGGTGCATTAAATATTAAATAAAATGTACGCAGCTAGTTTAAAAAAAAATAGCTAAATAATTGTCTTGAGTTTTGCTGAACACTCATTTTTCTGTAATTTCTAGAAGTCATAAACGGAAACATGACAGTAACATTAGTTATAATGATGCCTTTATGAAAACTAGCAACACTGAGGATTGCATGTTGGTAGAATTTTCAGAAGGTTGACAATGGCAGCCCCTTTAATTACCTTATTAGAGATTTAACTTAATAACACTTTAATCAAGCCAGGAATAAAGAGTACAACAAACTGTGAAATGAAATGTGAGAGGGGAACGTGTGCGCACAGAAGGAGTCTTCAGAATCACTGCTAGTTAAGGTTCCCTCTCACATTCTCTGTACAGCAAGTGCATGTGTTTAGGGATGAGCTGAACACTCCCCGGTTCGGATCGCACCAGAACTTGCGAACAGATGAAAAATTCGTGTGAACATGCGAAAAATCAAAAGCGCTCATTTTAAAGGCTTAGATGCAAGTTATTGCCAAAAAAAGTGTATGGGGACCCGGGTACTGCCCCAAGGGATATGTATCAATGCAAAAAAAAGGGTTTTTTTTAGGAGCAGGGATTTTAAGAATGCTTAAAGTGAAACAATAAAAATTAAATATTCCTTTAAATATTGTGCCTGGGGGAGGGTTCCCTTAGTCTGCCTGTAAAGTAGCACATTTTTCCCATATTTAGAAAAGTACCGCAGCAAAATTTACAAAAAGAAAAAATGACATTTAGAATTGCTCACATCTGTAATGTATTGCCAGATCCCAGCAATATACATTAAAAATCATTTAAAAAAAGAGCGTGGGTTCCCCCCAGTCCATACCAGGTCTAGTATGGATAATAAGATGAACTCCACGCCAACATTTTTTTAAAAAAATGGCGTGAGGGTCCCCCCTAAAATCTATACCAGACCCAAAAGGCCTGGTATGGACGGGGGGACTCATGCCGTTTTTTTCTTAATTCTGTCATAGGGCTCCTCTTAACCACTTAAATACACTATATTATATATTGTACACTGCACTATATACCCTGCACTGTATTATATATACACTACACTGAGTGCACTATATACTCTGAACTGCACTATATACTCTGCTGAAAAATTGGGCCTTAGGTGTTGGTGGTGGCAAAACATGGTAACCCCTCACAGTTACTCTTGTTGGGCGCAGAAACGGTCCCTGCTGTTAAATTTTATTTCAAAAATTGTAATTACATGCCCCTATTAAACAGGGGCAGAAACACTGGGCCTTAGGTGTTGGTGGTGCCAGAACATGGTAACGCCTCATAGTTACTCTTGTTGGGTGCAGGAACGGTCCCTGCTGTTAAATATTATTTCAAAAATTGTAATTACATGCCCCTATTAAACAGGGGCAGAAGCATTGGGCCTTAGGTGTTGGTGGTGCCAGAACACGGTAACGCCTCACAGTTACGCTTGTTGGGTTCAGGAACGGTCCCTGCTGTTAAATATTATTTCAGAGGCTGCTTGCCCTCTTTTAGTGGCCTGTGAGTGTCTGCCTCTCCTTGGAGGCCTTCCGGACATGATGGGTATTTTTTTTTAACACCTCACTACACTGTATTATATACTGTGTACATCGCCTGAAGTGTATTTGAAATTGTATACACTGTATTATATACTGTGTACAGCGCCTGCACTGTATTAGAAACTGTACCCCGCCGAATGCACTGTATATATAGGCTACGCTCAATGCAAAATATATATATATATATATATATATATATATATATATATATATATATAAAATATACTGCCTGTACAGACTGATTAGATCAAATACACTGCCTGTACTGACTGAATATAGAGTGTATACAGCCTAATCTAGCTCAATCTCTCTATCTCTGTCCACTATAACACACTATACGGCACTGTGTAAGCAGCCGTATATAGTGTGGCGGCGCGTACTTAGTCCCCCTGAGCCATGATTGGCCAGAGGCCAATTTAGGCTATTTAAAAATTTTAATTAAAAAAAAAAAAACGCTTCTAAACGCGAACGCTGCATGTAAATGCGGCAAAACGGACAATTTAAACGTGGGTTACTATCTGTCAAGTTAAATCATTCGGGAGAGGTTGTAAAAACGGCCCGTATACATGAAGCCTAAAAGTTTAAGGCAACGACCTCCTACAACTACAAATAAGACTTGGGCATATTTATAAATCAATCAATCTGACATTCATCAAACATTCAGTACAGATGAATCTTTAAGGTGCATGTCTTTTAAATTACAGTGATTAACCACTAGTGAAGGTCACATTCACTACCTTAACCTCCCTAGCGGTATTCCCGAGTGTGGCTCAGGGTTAATTTTCAGTGCCAAAAGCGGTAACCCCAAGCCACACTCGTGATTGCATCGCAGGATCCAGGGAAAGTTACTTACCTTGTCCCCAGGATCCTGCGATGTCTCCCCGCTGTGCCTGTGGGCTGTGTCCTCTGCCTGATGCTCTGTGTTCTAGGCTCCATCCCCTGTGAGTGTTGCGACACACGGGGAATTTAAAAAAGTGAAAAACACAAAACACATACAGTACACTGTAATCTGTAAGATTACATTACTGTATCAAATCATTTCACCTCCCTTTTGTCCCTAGTGCTTTGTCCAGTGCCCTGCATGCACTTTTATATTATATCTACTGTTCTTTCTGCCTGGAAACTTGAGAATGTCCATGGCATCCAAACAGTGTCCCTTTACGTCAAAAGTGGTTTTAGACCAGCTAGAAAACAGCGATAGTAAATTAGAATAACTTAATTGAGCCGAGGGTAAAGGTGATGGACTGACAGAATTGAGCGATAGTGATTTGTGGGGAAATTCGTCATCAGACACTAAGAGTAATGACAGCGATAATTCTGCAATTGAGCAAATTTCAGTGTTTTTAATTTTAATACATTATTGAATGTTATAATCATACCACCAGGGAGGTTAAAAATGTGCCCTTTAGTGAATTTGTGAGGGTCATGGCAAAACGTATTTCTCATGTGCAGAATAAATGCTGTAGGATTTATAGTACACTTCTGGATGCCTGGAAATTTAGATGATATGTACATATTTTACTTAGTCTCTTGAGTGTTATCTGGGAAGGGTAAACTGCTTTGGCAAAGATAGTGAATGCTGACAAAAACGAGTGAATGATGATAAGTAAACAGTAAATCAGTACCTTAAGTCAAACAAAGACAACATTATTACACATAAAGATAAACAAATAACAATACCGGAAAAAATTACTGTTTTCAAGGTCAAAGTAGACTGACAGAACAAAGTTTGAAGTCCTAAACCTCAAAAAAATGAGTTGAGCTGTTGTATTGTTCATATAATTGCAGATGTGTTAATGGTTTTTATTACACAAATATATGTTTGTTTCTAAATAATTCTTATGTCATTGCTTGACCTTACATTTTAAATAATACATTATTAACATATTCATTACCTACCAGCAAAACTCAATATCTGTTTGAAAAAACAATACCTCATGCAATAAGTAAAATAAATGAGATGTAAATGCAAAAAATATTGTGTTTTCATTCTGAGCAGGTATTAAGATTATTAAGTTTAACATATATGGAAACATTAACTGATCATAAAAGTAGAATATGCTGGAGCATTGCTGCAGTCTTTTGATCATAGAAATTGTGTTCATTGGGGTTTAGACACCTAAATACCCATCCCTGGGCTCTGTGCACCCCACTTCCTAAATCAACCTCCTCTCCCCCTTGTGACCCCACTGGGCTATTTTAATACTTGCCTTTTTTGGTAACTATTACATGCACCCCTAGTGGAGTGCAATTACTTTGAGAATGGGTAGATCCTATTAATCCCCTACAGCAAGGTTTTTCAACCAGGGATCCGTGGAACCCTGGGGTTCCTTCATAGGCTGCTAGGGGTTCCTTGAGGAATAAGAAACGTCTGCCTCTCAGATAAGTTCCACTGACGCCATTGATCCTTTTAGCTATTTGTAGGAATGTAATGTTTCCCAATGACCACAAGCGTAAGGAGCATTCTCCCCACTGACCATCACACTAATGTATTATGAGTTCTAGATGTGGTAAATTTTAGCAAGGGTTCCCGAAGATTGGAAAGTTATTTTAAGGGTTCCTCGGTTTTGAAAAGGTTGAGAAAGGCTGCCCTGTGGAATCTGCTTGCCCAGGGCTTTTCTACTTGCACCTGGCTTGGAGTATTTTTTTTTAATCTAGTCCTTATATAATGTAATTATTACTTCAAGCTCAGTATACTACTGTTTTCAGGGTGATAAAGAAGCAGAACTTGGCCTTCCGTTTTCTCCACTGTGCGATCGCAATTCAACAATGGTTGCCCAATCCCAAATAGGTAAGAATGTCAAAAATGCTTTTTACTCTATTTAAATGTTAGCATATTATAAAGCATTTTTTTTATTTTTTTTTTATAAAATGTACTGATATACAAAATATTTGTTTTCGTGTATTTATTCTCAGAATATCTTCTTATATTCAAAAATAAGGTGTGTCAAGAAAATCATGAAGAGAATTTAGACATAATAATAAAAAATCCTTTTCATCTTACTGTGTGCCTATTCAAAAAAGCACAATTACTTTTAATGGTTTGGCAGTACAGTAAATACAATTCATTTGCTTAATGTGCCATACAAAACTTTTATGGGAGTATTGATTTATTCATGATTGTTTTATTTTTCTCCAGACAATATTACTTAATCATGCTAAATGTAAAGCACACACCCACCAATGCATGTACATATCTTTAAATACTTTCTGGAGCACCACAGAGAATGGGTGGGAAACTCTGATACTGAAGCTCTGACAAGTTGTCCATCCTCTTCCACCCTCATTAACTATTAGGTCTAAAGCCTGCTCATCATGCGTAAAACAAAGCAACAGATTTCTTTAATGCTCCTTTTCCCAGCAGCACACCAATTATTTTACACCCCCACTGCGCCATTCAGCCACTGGGGGTGAGGAAATTACCTGGTACTTCCAGGTATAGAGGGTCAATATGACTCACTCCCTGTGGTGATTGGCCCACCACTGTCACATGGGGGCATGGAGAGTCCTGTATGATTCATCTAGAGCATGGTGTCAAACTCAATTTCATCATGGGCCTCATTAGTATTATGGTTTCCCACTCACTTGGTGCCTTATCTGCATTAAATTAGCCAGAGAAACTGTGTAATTAATGTGTTCGGGTTTAAAGGGATGAGGTGGCAATCCTATGCATATGATGCAATTCTGAAAAGAAAGGTCACGCACCTCCAGAATCAAGTTTAAAAACAGAACAGCAGGGTGGAACTTTGTATGAGGTGCGAGGTGTGTAGAGCCAAGCGCCTCCATCCCCGATAATTTGAACAAAAAACAAAAAAGGTGGAACTTTAAATGAAACATGCACCCCAGGAGATAACACGATGACAATGAATATGACAGGTACCCAAAATATAATAGAACCAAAAATGTTGCATAGAAGCATCACATGGCATCAATTGGCATTAAATGGTTTAATGGTATATAAATTATGACAGAAGTAAAAATCATAACATAATGCATACTAGTAACTATAAAAAAAACAAATTCATTAGAGGCAAGTCTCCAATTGTATATATGATAAAACAGAAATACAATAACATGATTAGTTCATACTGTAAATACTGTAGAAAACAAATTCATAAAAAGGCAAGTCTCTATGATAATTGATTGTAATCTTGGTTAATTGATATGTAGGGTAAGGTAATGATGCAATTGTAGACATAAGGGGGCAGCTAATGGCTCACAATCCCATAGTAAGGCAACATAATTGGTTCATACTGTGAACACTGTAGATAACCAAATTCACTGAAGCATGTCTCCATGGTAAATATTTATAGCCGTAATTAGTTGGTACAGTCCAGTTGGTGTATAAGGTACTAAAATGGTGATAATATAGTATAGATGAAAGGGCATCTATTGGCTCGACGCGTTTCATGGCGACTGCCACTCTTCAGGAGCAGGTATGAGGTAGGTGTCTATAAATATTAAAAACATATGTTGGGTACCTTATGTGCCCTTTCATCTATACTATATTATCACCAAGAAACATGAAATTGCCATTTGGGCCTTCTGCACTGACACGTGATCTAAAGCAACTTAGATCTGACACAGGGTTGTCTCTTTCCAATCCAAGTGTAATGACCAGATGAAAAGCAGAGTATGTGCAGCTTGAAGGAGAATAAAGTGAACTTGTTGTTTTGTCCTGAAATTATGTTGACCAGTAGCTATAGGCAATAAAAGGTGGGCTGGCTTTTGACATTGGAATTTATAGCATATGATTGCATATCCGAGTGCTCCTGATTAATGAGGTCCTAAGATGCTCAAAGTGGTTTTCAACAGTACTCAGAGACACAAAGGTTTTTTTCCCATTCTTTTTTCTTTCTCCTCTCTTATTTTGTTATTCTCTCACCCCCCCCCCCTTTTTTTTTCCCTTTCCTATTGATTTCTACTCCCTTGTTTTTTTTTTTCTCTTTCTATTCTTACTGTCCCACACTAATTGACCTTGTGACTTATACATTTATGCTCCTATGTGGGGTCAGCTCGGTTCTCTGACCTTTACATATAACCTTTAGTTATTTTTGTCTATAGAGTATGTGATATGATTCTTTTTTTTACTTGTTGTAACAGTGTTGCTATAGGCTGGATTTGTTTTCATGTGTTAGCTTGTTTATATGAACATTTTTAATAAATTCAGATTGAAAAACATTTTACAATTTTAAATCCTAAAGCAATAATATTATTGTAACTATTGCTACACTTCTGATCCTTTTTCCAACCAATGCAGTCGCGCCCAAAGCGGGCTTATCAGTAATGTATGTATTTGAAGCTGAACATCCATTTAGATACGCTCAGTAATATTCGAGCCACATTGCAAGAAATACACAAAAAATAGGGGTATATTGATATTTTGTTTTACCCAAGATGCATACAACTTTTACCCGAGATTCAAGATTGGAATGGGAAAATATGTGAACCCTGGGTAAAAGTTGTGTGAATAATTTACATATAAATCCATAACTAAGCTCAGAATTTACCAAATAAAGCGAACAATGCAAATAAGGCAAACATTGCTAGTGGCAACCAGGCTTTGCAGAAGGAAAAATGGAAAGACAGGACTTTTCAAGCATTATGAGCACTTATATCACATATTGGTGTACATTTATCAAACAAATATATTTTATCTCATTTCAGTTCTCAGAGAAAAATCATCTCCTCTGGCACCCCGTTTATGAAGCAGAGAATATTTGTTCTCAGGAGGAGATGAGAGGAGAAGTTTTTCCTCTGAGTAAAAGGGGGAGGGCTGCCTGTGATCTAGTGAGATATCTGTGTGATTACAGAGCAGCTAAGTTTTAAAAGTAAAACCAAAGTTAAAAAGACAGTGTGATTACATTAAATAATAAGCACTGACGCCTTTTTATTTTTTTTTTACACACATTTTGGCACATTCTTTAAATGTTTATTTTGGCCCCTTTTTATTGTGCATTCTGCAGTTTTTCAACATGCCGTATTTTTTAAACGTGCATCTGCCCGTGGGTCTTTTTATTGTGCATTTTGGCGCACTTTGGCGCATTTTGGCGCACACATTTACACACATTTTGTTCCTTTAGCGCACATTTTGGCACAGGCTATTTTAACAGGCATTTTGGTGTAGTTTGTGCTGCACATTTTGGCGCTTCTTTTAGCATATAGTTTGACACTTTTTTAACATGCATTTAGATTTGGTTTTTATGTGCATTTTGGCAAACAGCACATTTGCTAGCTATTAAAAATGATTGGCACCGCAAGCATATCATGCATTTTGCATGTGTTTCCGGATTGCACACAAAAATGAAGGTAAAAAAAATTAGCCAAAATACATGTTAAAAAAAGCACCAAATGCACATAAAAATGTGGTAAATTGCATTTTAAAAAACACGCCAAAATGTGTGTTGAAAAAAGCAGCAAAAAGTGCATTAAGAACTGTACCAATATGCGTACAAAAAAGGCTCAAAAGGCCAAATTGAATTTTTTGAGCATGAAGTGTTGTGTGCTTTTTCAATGCGCATTTTAGAATGTTGGTAGTGTATTTATCAAATGACAAAATGCATGTCTGCTAACTGCATTTGTGGTGTCATTAACTATGAATGGCACTCAAAAGCGCATTGCATATTTTGACACAATTTTACAGCAATTTGGATTCGTGACAAGAGTTGCGCAACAATTCTGCATTGCTCAGATGTGAATGGGTCCTAAAAAACAATACATTATAACTATACAGTGTATATATATATATATATATATATATATATATACTGTATCTATAAAACACGGATAAACATATATAGTTACTATTTATATTGACCTTTAAGCTTGCTGTTGCTGATATTAGGAAGAAAGAAGCCTCCTTCCTCACATCATAGCAACTTCTCACCCATATTCTCCACATCTGTGATGGAGAATCTGGGCGATATTTTACAGAGATGGCCTGTGAGATCTTCAGATCTCACCTTCATAAATCAGCAATCTGTGTAAAAGTGAATGACAGAAGGGTGTGTCATGTGATGAGAAGTGAAGAACATGTTCTCCACTCCTCATCTCAGCTTCATAAACTGGCACACCTGAGAGATCAGCTGTGATTATCAGGATCTTGGCTCTTCTCTCTTTCATAGACACCTCTGTACGGTTAGCAGATATGCCAGTGCAGAAATATTTAAACATTATTAAACCTTAATGTTAGAGATTTTGGTTTTGCTTGCTGTACATTACCTCAAACACAGGAAAAACAGGCATGCAATGCCTGTACAGGTAATTTTCAGAGTCGGTCGCAAGTTCAGTACTTACCCACTTCAGTAGTTCATTCTCACATTGCAGAATCAGTGATTGCTCATATTATATTAACATTTATCGGTCCCAGAATTAGGTAGTTCTGGAACAGGATATTTTTCCTTGATCCACAAAGTGACAAGTTACAGGCTCCGAAGAACCCCTGCCATTGCTCTCCCTAACTCTAACCTTCCTAGGACATCCAAAGCCAACCGCAAATTGATCCATTTTATGCTGCTAGGGGCCAAGCTGACCATAGCCAAAGCTTGGAAACAACCCAGGGTCTCCTTCTTAGCTGCCAAACGAAAGATCTTATGGATTATATCTCAGGAGAAGTTGACTAGCATCTTAACAGATTCAACCTCTACATTTGAAACTATCTGGGAACCTTGGGCCCTTGCATGTGGGCATCTCTTTCATACCTGGAATACAGGTCTAACAAATAGTCGCTATCACTTAGCTAATACCTCCCTTCATGTTGATTGGCTCTTCCACCTCTTCTTTTCTCTTCTCATGACCATCCACTTTCTTCTATTCTCTCCCTTTCTCCCACACTATGGTCCATTGTAGTTACCTTAATGACAGTTTGACAAATGGTCCTTTCCACTAGTTTGGTTTAGTTCTTTTCTACCCTCCACAAGGCTCATTGGTTCCTCATGGATTGTTGGCGTGGTCCTCCGGGCACAGTGTGATCCCATAAGGGGTTCCGGGAGTGCTTCTCATACAAGCCAAAATGCGAGAGGGCCTCTCAAGGATTATAAAGCCAAATCATGGTTCACTGTCTTACTCTTCTTTGATTGCAGGTTTTACATGTAATCACAACAGTTTTTCATTGCCTCATTGTAAATAGTGTATTTCATGTACTTTTGTATTAAATAAATACAAATCTTTTATTAAAGTATTTTAACATTCATATTTTGTACAATCGCTTTCAGTAGATTGGTAGCTTTTATCTTGCAGGAATAAAAACCTCACTACTTATACTTTGGCTCCATCTAGCGGAGAATTTGAATATAACAATGCTGTATAAAAACATTTTGGTTACCAATGGGCAATAAAAATAATTTCTGTAAGTTTGTTTGATTCAGTCCGAAGGAAAAGAATTGGACACTGACACTGGCTTATTATTTCATTGCAATTTTAGGATTTATAGACTTCATCGTGGAGCCAACATTTACTGTGTTGACAGACATGACAGAGAAGATTGTAATTCCGCTCATTGATGAAGCCTCGCGGTCTGGGCTCACGGGATTTAGGCGATCTAGGTAAAGATTTATTACACAGAGACAGTTTGCACATATTATCAATGAATGTGGAGAGGTGTAGACACAAACTATGTAGAAAGAAAATCAAATATTAACCCCTTCCCACATATTTGCAGCTTCATGAATGTGAGTTTTTATCCGTGGGGCCATTTATATGGGTACTTATGCTGGTAGCCCCTGCACAGTGCATAAGAGACCGGGCTCTCACTGAGAGGCCTGGTTCCCAATTTCCTGATCCCTGTGACAACCTCTGACTGACTATCACTGTATAGTCCGCCCCTGTTTTTGTTTTCTCCTCTTGAATAGAAAAAAAAGGATACATTTAATTTTTTTCTCCTTGCTAGAGTGGAAACATATAAAGAATTGTGTGCAAAAATAAAGAAAGAAAACATTCCTAGACCAGGGTTTGATCTAGGTCACAGTCAGGACCAGGGTTAAGGTCATGATCCAGGTCACAAATGTACTTGCCAGGAGTAGTTATCCTGGTTGATTGCTTGAGATCTATTGATTTCTCCCCAAGTTTGGCCTTGTTGCACTTTTCTCTGCTACCACTAGTTGGCTGGGTACTTAGTGATATTAGATACGAGAAGGGCAACACAAGGTCGGTATATGGGGTATCTCAATCAATGGGCAGGAGTTTTCTTCAATCCCTTGGCCTACTGGGAGAGCCTATATATTCAGGTGAGGTCAGGTGATCTTTGTTCTGTGCCACCCGGACAGCTGTCTGGGTGGACATGTGTCATGTTGCCCTGGACTTCTGGGCCAGAGATTGGGCCTATCCCAGGGCATCTGGCTGTTAATCTGTCTGAGGGCCTATCCAGAAGCAAGAGAGCAGCACAGGGTTGAGATGGCGGCTTGAAGTCCAACCAGAAGTGATGGTTCTGCTGGCTGGAGAACCTGTCAGTGGTTGGAGGTAGAGGGGAAGCTGTCACCACTAAAGGACCATCCACCTTATTACCAGGGGCCTCAGTGAGTAATTGAACCAAGTACCGGAGCAGTATTCTCACTGAACGGACACGTTGGAGAATCGGGAAACTTAAGGCGGTGATCAAGTCAAGGACCCAGCCAGTGGAGGTGACACTTGCAGAGCAGTAGACATGTGCATTCGTTTTCGTCCGAATGCATTTTCGTCCGAATTTCAGGTATTTTCGTTATTGTTTTAGCAAACGATAACGGAAGTGCAGGATCGGAAAAACGAAAGATCCGACACAAACAAATGCTTTATTTTCGTTTTCCTTGCTACAACAGTTCGATATAGATAGGAGATTCAACATGATGATGACAATAACAATCTGTGTCCATCAAACCTGTGGTCGAATGTGCCTAACCTTAACTCTATTAGTCCAAGATTATTCTACATAGAGAGAAAAGATTTGAAGTAGAGAGAAAAGATTTGACGTAGGGGAGAAAAGATTCGACGTAGGGGAGAAAAGATTCGACGTAGGGGAGAAAAGATTCGACGTAGGGGAGAAAAGATAAATAAAAATAATGATGATGATGATGAATGTTATTGGCTGATTGTAACCAAAGAGGAGGAGCAGTAAAATAGCTAGAACTAAGTACACACGTACTTTGGCTTATGGTGTCTGTTGAAAGTTCTAAGAGGATTCGACAGAGCAGGTAAACTATGCAGCGTCGTACAGTTTAGGTGCTCCGTCGAATCTTCTTTGAACATTCGACAGACACCATAAGCCTTCAATGACAGATTCGACCCTACTTTGGATTTTCGGATGACGAAAAACGAAATAAATAAAAACGAATTTCGGGAGTAACTAAATATATTTATTTTTCGGACGAAAACGAAATTCCGAAACAAAATATTTCAGTGTGCACATGTCTACAGAGCAGCCTTTTGTGTCAAGCTAGGCCAGTGGGGTAAAGCTTGAGAGGTATCGGGAGTGCCAAGCTAGGGAACCAGTAGAGAGCAGGGGTGACGCTTGAGGAAGATACCACCGTGAAGATTGGAGGAGCTCAAGGGATTCAGTGGCAGTGAATCAGTGGGTCTAGTGAGAGACCGGGAGGCTCAGTGTATTGAAGAACTACAAGGAGTGATTGTAGTGAAAGTGAAGGAACTGTTAAAGACTGTTGCCATAGGAGACAGCATTCCTACACATGAAGATATGGTGTCTTGCTGGATGCCTTTCCCTGCATGGCTGTCCTTCTATTGATGTCTCGGAGTCTGCCAATTAATCTTGCAACTACCTAAGGGTGTCCTGGCTCTAACCCTCTCTCCCCCAAAAAAAGGTTTGTGAAGAGAAATAAACTTTCTTTTACATCCAAGAAGTGTTTAGTGCCCAATAACTTTAACAACTATACGCCTACCATGCCTCACAACCCACTACATACAGGAGGATGTCCCTGGCCCTGGAGGTTCTCATTAAATCAAAGGAGGCCAGGGACCTTGCTACATAAATATTAGCTTGGCAGCCACACAACACGCCCAGTCAATGCTCCTATATTAAGGCTTACCTAAAAGTACTGCAAATATCTCCTAAACGTGCACTGTTTAGGAGATATTTACTGTACATGCAGCTGGTGACTTCACAGGTGCATGTGCTCTGAAGGAACAGCATACCCGTGTCCTGTGCTGTACACAGCGGCTCCCGCGTGCATCGCCACTCACACAGCTGGAGTCCACAAACTCTGAAGGAAGGCCGGGTGAAAATGGAAGCACCTTCAGTGGTAACAGTGCGCTGCTGGAGGGCTTCGTTCTAGGGTAAGTTTCTCATAATGTGCTAGTATGCGATGCATACTAGCACATTAAGACATTGCCTTGCAGGTTAAAGAAAAAATTGGTTTACTCCAGCTTTAAAGACATTATAAAGCTTCCTACCTGCACCTTGTGTTTTCACCTGCATTGGATGTGCATTGATCATGTCGTTTCATGGTGTCAACTTTTTAAAGTCTTCATAGAGATGAAAGGGTTACATGGTCTTCCTGGTTTTTACTGGTGCCTGCTTTACGGCTGAGGAGATTTTGCTGTACTTCTGTGTGCTCACTAGGACAGGAAGTGGGCATGGAGAATTTTAGAATAGAACAAAAACAGATAAAATAGCACATTTTTGGACAAAATGTAAAAGGAATAGAACCCCTGACAGATTTCCATTGCAGTCTGTGTGCAACGACTTGTATGTATGTGTATTCCATGTAAATGTTCACCAAGACAAGCATTAGATGCAAGCACCAGGGGCAAATCAATAGAACAACTGACAGAGCTTCTAACTCTTACAACTAAAATAAAACATTGCTTACGTTCCCCATTGAAGTGTTAAGCCCCGTACACATGATCAGACTTAAACCGTGTGTGTGCTCCATCGGACAATTGTTGTCGGATTTCCCACCAACAAATGTTGGCTAGTAGGTTTTCAAATTTTCCGCAAACAAATGTGTTTTTTTTGGATTTTTCGAGTGTGTGTGCACAAGTCCGTCGGACAAAAGTCCAAAGTACAAACACGCATGCTCGGAAGCAACGACGAGCCAGAAGTGGTCGGTCTTGTAAACTAGCGTTTGTAATGGAGAATTAACATTTGTGACGCGGCAAATTATGAGATAAGGAAATGCTGCGCACAATTCTCTTCTTTAATGGGATAATAATGAAGCTGCTTTGCTGGTGATACTGATGGAGTTATTGCAAACTAATTTTCAAAGGCTTTTTTTTCTAGTGATATCAAGAATTTTATTATGCTTTTTTTTTTTTTTTTTTTTTTGGGCAAGTTACCACAACACCATTATCCCGTAGTTTTTAAGATCAAAGATACAACTATGTTGGTGTCCCTTGTCAATTTTACATTGTATTTTTAAAAATGTAACTGCCTACTCCCAAACTGTCATTTGAAGTAAAACACATAGCCAAGTATTATTCTCTACATTTTTTAATTGAGCATTAAAAAAAGAAAACAAATAAAATTAGACATGCTATCTGCCAAAAGAACTTAACCAAAAAGTGCATGCAAATGCATCCAAAAATATAGAAAATATACCAAATCAAATCATTATTCAACCAAAAAAATAATGTCAAAGCAATAACTCCAAGGCCAATAATAAATAACACGTAATCTCCTCCGGCCGTTCAGAAACGAACTGAAAAGCGCGAAATGAAAAGCGCGAATCAACACTCTCCAAATTTCTACTAACATGAAATTAGCATTAGGAGCTCAAAGGGTGGCGCTAAAGAGCTGAAAACCAATGTAGTATGTCACTACGTTCGTATTTGTTGTCCAACAATTGTGTGACCGTGTGTATGCAAGACAAGTTTCCACGGTTCCACGGTTTTGTTGGCGAACAATCTGATTGTGTGTACGAGGCTTTAGAGTATTCCTGTTGGTAAGCAACTGAAAGTCTGGCAAATTATTTAGCGGAATTGTCTAGCAGAGGCAGTAGATAATGTTGTCTTATTTGTATTACCTGTAATACCAGTCACCTTTATTTTCGACCTAGACTGTTGCATCTACAGTATATAGTTTTCTTTTAAAAGAAGACCACCTGAAAACAAACTGAGTAAATGACTGCGTCAAAGTAGACCCAATCTAATAAAAAAATAAAAGTGCCAATAAGTGAGGGAATATTTGAAAAATCTAGAAATCCCATAGGAAAACAGGTAACAATACAGAGATATGGCTCCAAAAACCCAGCACACATTAACTGCCTCTTGTGTTTTCACTAAATTGACACAAAATGTGTAGTAGTTCTAAATAAATTAAAAAAAAAACACACACACAAAAGTTGGAAGTAGATTATGATATTTTACCTTATGTTTACTCTTTTATTACAAAGCAAGCTTAGGAAAATAACCTTTTTGATCTTTCTATGTGTAATCACTTTTCTAACAAATTAATTGCATTCATTCATTTTTCAGTTTAAACAGCATAACTCCCTCAGACGTTAAACGATCGAGTGTGAAAAGCACTGGATCAGAAGGAAGTGCCTCTTTGAATTGTTCAATCCTCACTGTGGACTTCAAAAGTTTTAAAAATACATGGTATGATGTTGTACTACAGAACAGAGAAAAGTGGAAGACGCAAGCAGCCAAAGGTGATGTATATGCAGAATTAATAAGTCTTTATGAGTGTTAAGAGTTATATTATTTGGCACGGACATAATATTATTATTTTATCCTAAGGTAGCTTCAGAGTACAGGCATACCCCACTTTTAAGTACACAATGGGGTTTATTTACTAAAGCTGGAAAGTGCAAAATCAGGCTCACTTATGCGTAGAAACCAATGAGCTTCCAGGTTTTATTACCAAAGCTTAAAGCTGGGGTTAGAAGCTCATTGGTTTCTATGCAGAAGTGAGCCTGATTTTGCACTTTCCAGCTTTAGTAAATAAACCCCATTGTGTACTTAAAACTGGGGTATGCCTGTATGTATTTTTCTTTATTTATGTTCAGGAATAAATTACATTTAAAATATATGTTGTAGCCATAGAGACATTTTATACTACATAAGAGAATTTCATGCACACCAGCAGTTAGAAAACTAGACTGCCTTTTATAAGTTTATCGGAATAATTCACCTGCTTTACTAAAAAAAATTCAAGTATACATATCGTCAAAACTTTTTTTTTACATTTTGGATAGGACAGAGAGGGATGTGATTTTTGTTGTTGTCAGTGCCCCCATCAGGGAGATTCACCCTCTCTATTTCTCCTGTTTACCATTATCGTTGAAAGAGAAAGTAAAAGAAATCCCACATTTTGGGCTGTCCCCAAAAAAAGTAATAGAGGGGAAATCTTCCAAAGGGGACACTAGTTTTGGTGACCTAGGGGCCCCAAGTGATCGCCTTGATTATCATGAATTTCTTCTCTGTTCCAACTTTGGCTATGGGACAGGAAATTAAGCTAAATCTCCCCAATGGGACACAGATGGCAGAAAATAAAAACTGGCAGAAGTTATAACCCTCCCTTACTCTATCCAAAATAAAAAAAACAAAAAAAAAACAAAAAAACGTTTTGCCTTAGATGACCCTCTCCGTCCAAGTTTTTCTGTGCTCTGTACATCAAACAGAGATTTAATTAAGAGATGTTTAAAAAGTTTTAAAAAAGAAACAGATGCTGCTGTGCTTTCTTTTTAGAAAACCCAGAATGCTCTGTGGCACCAGAGTAATAGATGACCTTTGTATTGAATATTAACATTAAGTAAAATAAATTGTACACACATTTTACACAAATAATAGAAATATATAAAACAGTATAAATTAAAAAAAAAACATAAAACAACCTAACAACAAATCAGGTTTACCATTTTTCATTATGTATTTAGTTGACATTTAGTTGTGACTCTAGACTTATGCTGGCCATACACTATACGAAAAAGTCGGCCAGACCCATTTTCGAAAAAAGAACATTCGGCTGTAAACACAAACGATAGTGCCATCGTGTAGACATAAATGAATGCATTTTTTTTTTTTTCGTTTTTTTACATACACCTAGTGCAGACAGTTCAGACGGGAAACACATTAACCTTTCAATTTATCGTTTGTTCGGCAGAAAATTTCCAAACTTGTGCTTCCTTTTTTTCGGCTCTAAAACGTCTCAACGATTATCGATTTTGTGCCCATTAACTGGCCAAAAAATGAATGAACTGTCTAAATTACCACATTTCGGCCTATTTTTGTATAGTGTATGGCCAGCATAAGTTAAAGGATATACTGGATCATAATACCCTTTTCAAACAGTAACTTGCTTTGTGAGCATCACATTCCCTCAAGAATTGGTAGTAAAATCATACTGCCTGCCAGTTTTTATTTTTAACATATCCAGCATGATTTGATATCACATTTACATGGACCCATTAGCGGAGATAATTAAAGCTAAATCATTTTAAAGCTTTCCTTTGTCACTAGCACAGAAAGCCAGTAAATAGTTTATATTTCCCTTCACTAACAAACACTGTATACTATCACAAGTGCAGGAATATGCATGGCATCACATTTTACAGTCTGTAGTAGGGATGAGCTTCGCAAGTTCGCCAAACAGCGAACAATTTGGGGTGTTCGCGGCAAATTCGAATGCCGCGGAACACCCTTGAAAAGTCTATGGGAGAAATCAAAAGTGCTAATTTTAAAGGCTTATATGCAAGTTATTGTCATAAAAAGTGTTTGGGGACCTGGGTCCTGCCCCAGGGGACATGGATCAATGCAAAAAGAAGTTTTAAAAACGGCCATTTTTTCAGGAGCAGTGATTTTAATAATGCTTAAAGTCAAACAATAAAAGTGTAATATCCCTTTAAATTTCGTAGCTGGGGGGTGTCTATAGTATGCCTGTAAAGGGGCGCATGTTTCCCGTGTTTAGAACAGTCTGACAGCAAAATGACATTTCGAAGGAAAAAAGCCATTTAAAACTACTCGCGGCTATTGCATTGCCGGTCCGACAATACACATAGAAGTTCATTGATAAAAACGGCATGGGAATTCCCCACAGGGGAACCCCGAACCAAAATTTAAAAAAAAAATGACGTGGGGGTCCCCCTAAATTCCATACCAGGCCCTACAGGTCTGGTATGAATATTAAGGGGAACCCCTGCCAAAATTTAAAAAAAAAATGACGTGGGGGTCCCCCTTAATTCCATACCAGACCCTTCAGGTCTGGTATGGATTTTAAGGGGAACCCCGCGCCAAAAAAAAAAAAAAAAAGGGCGTGGGTTCCCCCCAAAAATCCATACCAGACCCTTATCCGAGCATGCAACCTGGCAGGCCGCAGGAAAAGAGGGGGGGACAAGAGAGCGCCCCCCCTCCTGAACCATACCAGGCCACATGCCCTCAACATTGGGAGGGTGCTTTGGGGTAGCCCCCCAAAACACCTTGTCCCCATGTTGATGAGGACAAGGGCCTCATCCCCACAACCCTGGCCGGTGGTTGTGGGGGTCTGCGGGCGGGGGGCTTATCGGAATCTGGAAGCCCCCTTTAACAAGAGGACCCCCAGATCCTGCCCCCCCCTGTGTGAAATGGTAAGGGGGTACAAAGGTACCCCTACCATTTCACTAAAAAACTGTCAAAAGTGTTAAAAATGACAAGAGACAGTTTTTGACAATTCCTTTATTTAAATGCTTCTTCTTTCTTCTATCTTCCTTCTTCTTGTTGTTCTTCTGGCTCTTCCTCTGGCGTTCTCGTCCAGCATCTCCTCCGCGGCGTCTTCTATCTTCTTCTCCTCGGGCCCATGGCATGGGGGGAGGCTCCCGCTCTTCTCTTCATCTTCTTCTTTTCTTCTCTTCTTCATCATCTTCTCCGGGCCGCTCCACATCCATGCTGGCATGGAAGGAGGCTCCCGCTGTGTGACGGCGTCTCCTTGTCTGACGGTTCTTAAATAACGGGGGGCGGGGCCACCCGGTGACCCTGCCCCCCTCTGACGCACGGACATGACGGGACTTCCATGTGGCATTCCCCGTGACGTCACAGGGAAGTCCCGTCAAGTCACCGTGCATCAGAGGGGCGGGGTCACCAGGTGGCCCCGCCTCCATTATTTAAGACCCGTCAGACGAGGAGACGCCGTCACACAGCGGGAGCCTCCCTCCATGCCAGCATGGATGCGGAGCGGCCGGAGAAGAAAATGAAGAAGAGAGGAAGAGAAGAAAAGAAGAAGATGAAGAAGAAGATGAAGAAGAGAAGAAGATGAAGAGAAGAGCGGGAGCCTCCCCCCATGCCATGGGTGCGGAGTGGCCCGAGGAGAAGAAGATAGAAGACGCCGCGGAGGAGATGCTGGACGAGAACGCCAGTGGAAGAACCAGAAGAGCCAGAAGAACCAGAAGAAGAAGATGAAGGAAGATAGAAGAAAGAAGAAGCATTTAAATAAAGGAATTGTCAAAAACTGTCTCTTGTCATTTTTAACAGTTTTTTAGTGAAATGGTAGGGGTACTTTTGTACCCCCTTACCATTTCACACGGGGGGGCAGGATCTGGGGGTTCCCTTGTTAAAGGGGGCTTCCAGATTCCGATAAGCCCCCTGCCCGCAGACCCCCACAACCACCGGCCAGGGTTGTGGGGATGAGGCCCTTGTCCTCATCAACATGGGGACAAGGTGTTTTGGGGGGCTACCCCAAAGCACCCTCCCAATGTTGAGGGCATGTGGCCTGGTACGGTTCAGGAGGGGGGGCGCTCTCTCGTCCCCCCCTCTTTTCCTGCGGCCTGCCAGGTTGCGTGCTCGGATAAGGGTCTGGTATGGATTTTTGGGGGGGCCCCACGCCGTTTTTTTTTTGGTATGGAATTTAGGGAGACCCCCACGTCATTTTTTTTTTTTAATTTTGGCCGGGGTTCCCCTTAATATCCATACCAGATCTGAAGTTATACAAAAGGGTAATAGCTGTGGGGGATGAGCTAATGGAGAAAATAGTGCAGTTGTTAGATGGAGGCAGGATAGGCTTCTCTGAAGAGGAAAGTTTTCAGGGATCGCCTAAAAGTGGATACATTTGGAGACAGTCTGACAGATTGGGGTAGGGAATTCCAGAGGATGGGCGAGGCTTGGGAGAAGTCCTGGAGGCGGATATGGGAGGAGGTGATGAGGGAGCTAGAGAGCAGGAGGTCTTGGGAGGAATGGAGAGGGCGATTAGGTTGGTATTTTGAGACTAGGCTAGTGATGTAGCTGGGGGCAGAGTTGTGGATGGCTTTGTAACTTATTGTTAGTATTTTGAATTTAATTCATTGGGCGAGTGGCAGCCAATGGAGGGATTGGCAGAGAGGGGTAACAGACACTGAGCGGTTTGTAAGGTGGATCAGTCTGGCAGCAGCATTCATGATGGACTGAAGGGGGGATAGTCTATTTAAAGTTAAGCCAATGAGGAGGGAGTTGCAGTAGTCGAGGCGAGAGATAACCAGGGAGTGAATCAGGAGCTTTGTGGTTTCATTGGTTAGAAAGGGACGTAGTTTAGAGATGTTGCGGAGGTTGAGGCGGCAAGCTTTGGAAAGTGATTGGATGTGGGGCCGAAAGGAGAGTTCAGAATCCAGGATAACACCTAGCACCCTGACATGTGGGGATGGGTGGATGGTTGTGCCATTGCTCTTGACAGACAAGTCAGGGGAAGAGGCATGTGGGGGAGGAAATATTATAAGCTCGGTTTTGGACAAGTTGAGTTTGAGGAAGTGGTGTTACATCCATACAGATATGTCGGTTAGTAAGTTAGTGATTCCTGAGGAGACTGATGGAGTGAGTTGAGGGGGGGAGAGATAGATTTGTGTGTCGTCAGCGTAGAAATGATATTGAAAGCCGTGAGAGGCTGACCCAGGGAAGAGGTGTAGATTAAAAATAAGAGGTCCAATAACAGAACCTTGGGGGACCCCAACGGAGAAGGGAAGAGGAGTGGAGGAAGTAGAATTGTAAGTGACACTGAAGGTGCGTTGGGATAGGTAGGATGGGAGCCACTGAAGAGCACAGTCACGGAGACCAAGGAGTTTTTTTTTTTGAGGAGGGGGTGGTCAACCATGTCAAAGGCAGCTGAAAGGTCCAGAAGTAGGAGTACAGAATAGTGTCCGTTGGTTTTTGCAGTTAGTAGGTCATTTGTGAGTTTTAAAAGAGCAGTTTCTGTGGAGTGTTGAGGGCGAAATCCAGATTGAAGGGGGTCACTCGGTTGTTCTTAATGTGGTGGTCACTCGGTTGTAAACCAGGTGTTCAAGGAGTTTAGAGGAAAAGGGGAGCAAGGAGATAGGGCGTAGGTTGTTAAGATTGGTAGGGTCCAAGGATGGCTTTTTAAGTATGGGGGTGACCAGTGCATGTTTTAGAGCATAGGGGGAAATGCCAGAGGTGAGGGAGAGATTGAAGATGTGGGTTAGAGAGTGTAGGATGGAGTCAGAGGGCAACTGTAGCATTTGAGAGGGAATAGGGTCCAGGGGACAGGTTGTTAGGTGGGCGTTAGAAAGGAGTTTAGCAACTTCGTCTGTAGTAACAGGAGTGTCAATTGTACCAGTTGACATGGGGTCTTAACTGGGAGAGATACCTGTAGAGTGGAGATTTCATCACGGATTGTATCAATCTTGCTTTTGAAGTGATTAGCGATCTCCTGGGCAGTGAGTGAGTCAGTGGGTGGAGGCGGTGGAGGATGAAGTAGAGAGTTGAAGGTAGAGAAGAGTTTACGGGGACTGGATGAGAAGGTGTTAAAAGAGTTCTAAAATAGGTTTGCTTGGCAGTGTGGAGGAAAGAATAGTATTTTTGGAGGGCAGATATGTATTAGTTGAAGTCTTTGAGAGACTTAGTCTTGTGCCACAGACGCTCAAGAGCGCAACTACGTTTTTTGAGAATTTTAGTGTCATCTGTTTGCCAGGGTTGTAGGGGTCGAGGCCTGATTCTGCGTGTAGTGAGGGGTGCAAGCTTGTCCAGAGTGGAGGACAGGGATTTATTGTAGATGGACTTGGCTTGGTTGGGGCAGGACAGGGGAGAGATTTTGAGCAAAAAACAGGTAATAAAAGAACCAAAACACTCTGTAATCAAATATAGTTATAACAGACTGTGGGCATAATATGACCATGTCTGTGTAAGTTTAACGACAGTTTCTGACACCAACCAATGATGGGTGTGTTCCTCTGAATTCATGCAGCATATAACAAAAAAACAGGAGGGAAAGTGAATTCATAAATGAGGAACATGCAATAGTCAAGTTAATTAATTAAGTACTGTTTAATGAAAAAACTCACTATAAACACCAATCCAAAAATATCCTGAAAACACAGGTACCATCACCATTTTAAAAAGGACAAGACAGTCATGTGCAGACACAGATGGCCACCTATCACATCCAGCCACTCGCTTTAGACAAATGAGGTCATTCAAAACGTATGAACATGAATGATTTCAAAATAAGAGGAGTACAAAACATTGCTGGAAGTCCTTATGGCATAAGGGAAGGACAGCAAATGATAAATAGTAAAAGCTGATTAGGTGGTGGGTGGTTGCGACAACAGTTCTGATCAACACTATATAGTGATCTGGGGAGCAGGAAAAAAACGGAGAGGGGGGAGAGTTGCAGGGCCGTGGTGGAGAGGCCCTGGACGGAGAGCATGCTCTGATGAAATCCGATCTACGGATGAAACGCGTCAGCATGACGCCATCAAGCTATCTGTAGCGCACTTGCCGACCAACAGACCCCCCCACCAGCTCTGATCACACAGGCCTGCAACCATAGCGGCCGCTTGAATCTACCCGCGGAAACCGCACGAGGGGAGGACTGACGGCATCAGCCAATCGGGTCTTGCCTGCTGCAACAATCTGGGCTTACCCCCTCCTACTGTCTACTTGCTACCAATGATGGAGGTACACTTCGGATGATCTCTTGCAGGATCGAACCACTTGCAACAAGGCACTTTACAAGCGGGAGACGGTGACAGCTTTAACTTCCTCTCCTGACGTGGACGGCAGTCAATACTGGGTGAGATCTTACCTCTTTGCATCCCTGGTTTGGGACAGTTATTCTTAATAACTCCCAGTGTTCATTACTTGGTATCCGTTCCACATAGTAAGCCATACAGCCTAGCCCGGCTCCTCCAACTTCAGTTGCCTGCATCTTCCATCCCCACCTTCCGGTCTCCAGTCTCATGAGCCATTCCCGGCCTAGAGAGTTTTCGATCCCATAAGTCTGCACACATCTGTGCCCCGAGGCCGCTGCTGAGTCATCCCTGCATCCCTCTGTCCAGGGCCTCTCCACCACGGCCCTGCAACTCTCCCCCCTCTCCGGTTTTTTCCTGCTCCCCAGGTCACCATATAGTGTTGATCAGAACTGTTGTCACAACCACCCACCACCTAATCAGGGGAGAGATTTTGTCATAGAGGTGGTCAGTAGCAGAATAGAGGAGAGAGGAGTTGAAGTTGCAAAAGTTTCTACGGGTGATGGTTAGGCGATTGGAGGGAAAGGTCGTGGAAAACAGGGGGAGAGAGAAACTAATAAGGTGGTGGTCGGAGAGAGGAAAAGGATTGTTTGAGAAGTTGCATGGAGTGCATAGGTAGGAGAATACAATGCCAAGGGTGTTGCCATCAGAGTGAGTAGAAGCCTGTACCCATTGCTTCAGGTCAAATGAAGAGGTTAGACTAAGAAGTTTACAAGTAGCAGGAGTGTTTGTATTAGCAAGGATGTTGAAATTACCAAGAAGGATTATGGGAATTTCCGAAGAGAGAAAGTAGGGTAGCCAGGCAGCAAACTCATCAAGGAAAGTTGATAATGGTCCAGGGGGCCGGTAGATCACAGCAATTCTTAGGTAAGTTGGAGAGAATAGATGTATACAGCGGGCTTCAAATGATGAGAGGGAAAAAGAGGGAGGAGAGTGAATAACCTGGAAGGTGCTCTGGGGGATAGGAGGAATCCCACTCCACCTCCCTTGCGTTCATTAGGCCTAAGGGAGTGAGTCCAGTGAAGGCCACCCTGGGATAGGGAAGCAGGAGAAGGGGTGTTAGATTCGTTGAGCCAGGTTTCGGTGAGAGCAAGTAAATTAAAGGGATTAGTGACAAAGAGGTCATGAACAGCGGTGAGTTTGTTGCAGACAGAGCGAGCATTCCAGAGGGCACAGGAGGGGGGGAGGCTGGCGTTGGGAAGAAGAGGAATGGAGACTAAATTGCGTAGATTGCGACTACTGCCAGAGGGTGTAGGGTGATGGTGATGGTTGTCTTGGGTACAGTTAAATAAGGGAGACCCAGGGTTTGGGGAAATATCTCCAGCGGTTAGGAGAAGCAGAAGAGTAAGGGAGGTAATATGAGGATACGATTTGTATGAGGGGACATGCTTCAATATCCTGGGGGGGAGGGGGTTTAGCAAGTGGGCTTAGAGTTAGAAAGAGGTGATGAGTGCAGTAATAGGGAGAGGTGAGAAGTGAGGGTGATATGTGCAGATTTTGGGGTGGAGCAGAGGGGCGAAGAAAAGAGAGTTTGAGGAGAGAGGCTGCAATTGCGAAAAGGAGGAGAGGTAAAGAGTGCATGTTTCAGAGAGGAAGGTGAGATAATTTGGAAATTAGGTCATCTGCAGTCTGCTGTGGTTTGCTTTGTGCAAATCGCTGAAGTGGAAGAGCGGAAGTGCCACTTATTTAAAGAACCCCACTTCTTTGGAAGAACCCCTGTAAAGAAGGCCTTGTTTTTATACTGTGTTGGGTGTAGATAGAATCTGGCAATGAATCAATCAGGAGGTGATATTAGGCACACAGCTAGCAGAGCAAAACTTTCACACCACAATCAAACTGCAAGGGGACTAAAAGGCCAAAATTGTAAAGATAAGGGAACCCATAATTTAGGTAAGACTTAATAGCTAAATAAACATTGAAATAATGTGAGCATGGCTACAGATAGAGTTGAAACAGTGGTGACAAGCAGATTACCAAATATGCATGTGAGCAGTCAGTCAATGTTCAGTCTAAGGTATATGGAAGTATAAACGCAGATTACCAAATATGCAATGTGAGCAGTCAGTCAATGTTCAGTTTAAGGTATATGGAAGTATAAATGTAGATTACCTGTGAAGAGAGAAGAAAATGTTCAGATGGATGATGCAAAAGCGCAAGTGCCACTTATTTAAAGAACCCCACTTCTTTGGAAGAACCCCTGTATGTGCAGCCCCCTGTATGTTTAAATTCAGTATATGTATGCTTAAGTAAATTCTATTTCGATGAGCCGAGAAAAATGAAGTTCAATAGCCAGTGCGGCTCTTCTGCTTGATTCCGAGCATGCGTGGAACTTTGTGCGACAGAATTGTGTACACACGATCGGAATTTACGACAACGGATTTTGTTGTCGGAAAATTTGAGATCCAGATCTCAAATTTTGTTTGTCGGAAATTCCGACGGAAAATGTCCAATGGAGCCTACACACGGTTGGAATTTCCAACAACAAGCTCCCATCGAACATTTCCCGTCGGAAAATCCGACCGTGTGTATGCGGCATTAGAGTCAGAATATCACACACATAAATCAGTGGGGTTGATTTACTAAAACTGGAGAGTGCAAAATCTGGTGCAACTCTACATAGAAACCAAAGCTTAATTGAATAAGCTGAAGTTGATTGGCTACCATGCACAGCTATACAAATGTGTGAAACAATCAGTGCCACCCTAAAATAATCAAGTGCAAAGTTGCAGCCGCTATACACTTTAAGTGAAATCACTGCACTTTAAAAGTATATATGTGTACCAAAAGACGCACATACACACACACACACACACACACAGTGCAGTGCTACTACATTGATAATTCAATGCTATACTTAGTGCTATGTATACTTGCAATAAAATTCAAATTCATAAAAAATTCATAATAAATGTCCCATAAATCAATATCAATCTTGACAGTAGTGCTCCAGTGTTATTATCATATTACCGTGCTCTCAATAATTCTTATTGCTTGTGCAAACCTGCTGAGGACGACCAGAGTTCGATACATGTGCAGAGGAGAGGATCTGAGCCTTTGACGTTGCGCAGCCACCGTCGTGAGTGAGCGGACACTTTCAATACACGTAACAAGCGATTTTTGTTTTTATATCTAGTAAGTGTCCTCTTTTAGCGGGGTTTTAAATAAAAGTTTTATAGCAGAGAGCACTATGTCGGCTGTGTTTTTGATTACATGACACATGAGTCCCTTGAAGTGGAGGAACAGCTAAATAAACTCGAAGATCAACCCCCTATCTGTGAGGGACACATTGTGTGGTATACATAGCACTAGGTATAGCAGTGAATTGTCACTGTAGTAGCACTGCACTGTGTGTGTGTATGTGTGTCTTCTGGTACACATATATATATATATACCATGCACAGCTGCGCCAGATTTTGCACTCTCCAGTTTTAGTAAATCAACCCCATGGTGTCAAATATAGGTTTGCGAGTAGCCATAATCAGATTGCAATGTTATCATTATGGTTTGACATGAGATATACCTTGCACCCTATATCAAAGTGCCCAATGGTCGCCACAAAGAACATACACAGGCAAAAGTCCAGGTAGTAGCAGCAAACATTGTTTCATAAGCGTAATATAAGTTGATTGTTCTGATCACTTCAGATATGTCCGGGGGAGCTGATGCCTTTTAGCTTCTGACTGGTGTCAATCTAGCTGCTAATAGTACGTGCATCAACACTATACGCAAAGATGGGGGGATATCATCAATACCTAAATTCAAAATAGCTAGGTCTGGAGAAATAGGAAGTAGAAAGGCGATCACTTTAGACATAATATGAAAACTAGAGTTCCAAAACTTGGCTATACATCTGCAGGACCAGAAAAGATGATATAGGGTACCTATTTGCCTACAGCCTCTCCAACATTAGAGATTAGAAGTTTGAGGACTAAGTTTATAAATGTGATGTGGGGTAAGATACCAGCGTAACGTTATTTTTTGCATAATTTCTCATAAGTTGACATTTCTAGTGGCTATATATGTGGCTTATAATGCCTGTTTCCATTTGGCTTTGGTAAATGAAGCTCTAGTAAAAGGTGGAGATTCAGCAAAGGTATTCTTACATTGCAGTAATGCATAAAAGATAGAGATGTCACCCTTAACTTTGTCACAATTTTCATAAATATATGCTATTTTGGTTGGTGAAAGGCATGCCTTCATAGTATTTTGACAGAGAAGAAAGGCAAGTTGTAAGTAGACATAGTTGTCCCTGCTCGCTAATTTAAATTCTATTTGGAGGTACTAGTTAGTCAATGAAACATTTGTGATAATCAATGTGCAAGCAGATAATGGAATGGGTAGAGTGGTCACTCGACCGAGCTTTGGAAGAGCATGACGTTCCCGACAGGACAGAGAGGCTAAGATAGTGGGTGATAGGGATTTAGGAGTTTGTTGATAGAAAGTTGATAGAAAGTTGATAGTAATAGATTGTTTAACAAATTATTTTTTGGAATTTGTTCTGAGAGATGTCTGGGCTTACCTGAACCAGTCCTTTAGTTGGGCCAAAAGAGTGGCTAAGCAGTAATCTCATAAGTCCACATATCCCAGTCCACCAGCTCTCATATGCTTAATAAGCACAGGATGCATTTTTTCCCTGTCAGATATATTTGTTCAAAATAAACACATTTTGGGTACAAGAATGGCCATGGTTCTGAACACATATAATAATTGGGGCAAAACTAGCATTTTAAATGCCCGACCATGCTCATTCATGGTTCATGATTTGGGTTAGAGATCTATGTGTTTTTTTTTTCGTAATGGTAAGTAATATAATATTCTGTTCTAGTAAGGAACTACATAAAACATTATACAGAAACTTTAATAAATGTTCTTTATGTCCACATAGAATAATGACCTTTTTAATATTTTACTTTTAATACAATGGCAGTTACTGCTGATGCTTTAGGCCTTATGGCCCTACAAGTAGCTTGACGTGTTCATTAAAGAACTCAGAGAGCTAAATAAATAATTGCTAAGGTCTTATCTTTGTATTACATTTACATGTAAGTATAATTTATCACTTTGAAAAGCCAGTTGCTTATTCTAGTTGATTCAGTAACCTAATGACACATTCTAAATTATAGAAATACTAACTGATTGTGCTTGAAATTACATTTATATTTCTATTAACATTACAATTAATTTAATCTGTACGCTAACAAAAGTGTACCTATTTATTGAACAGGAAGAATTCAGAATTCTCAGTGGTACTAATAACTACAGTCTATTTATATGACAATACTCTAATGTTTGTGTTATACACTCCATACCATTAAAGTCCAATGTACAGAGTGGAAATAGTGTACAGTATGTAACCTAATGCACAGAATGGGACAGAACTGGAAAAAAATTGAAAATATGATGTGTATGGTTATAGGTAGGAAAGTCCAGAGTATGTTGAGTACAAGCACAACATACAGAATGGGACACTACGGAGTATGTCACTTATAGCACAGCGCAATACAGCCAAAATAGGCATACTTTTGCTAGTAATACAAGTAACAGTGAGCTCCCTATATGCCTCACACATCATTTGACATAGGCTGGGAAAATGCACATAACAAAGTCTTTTTCATATGCATTGCTAACAAAATTTAGCAAATAAATGCCCTGCTAACTGGAGAATGAAGGCCAAGCCATAGGGGTCGATCCGGATATAATTTTTAACAGTCACAGTTTAAGAGTTAATCAAGAGTTGAAAGCCAACACCTTTTAAAGGATATACACAAATTTCCCTTCATCAGAGCTTAGGTTTGTTGTGTTGGAGAAATCTGGACCAGTGATTAATACTTGAAACTATTTTTAATGTGTACTTTGAAAGTTTGCAGGAGAAGGTACCCCGATAACAATCTTGAAAAAGAGATTATGACACATGCCTTATTAGGTGTAGGTGCTTTTGTTCTTACTAGACATAAAACTTTTTGGTAAAGAAATACAGCTAGCATGGGCGCATGTTGGCACCTAATGTGTATGGGCACTCAGTCTTAGATCAAGCATAGACCCTAATTACATATGCATGCTTTGGGTGCATTGTGAATGCAGTGTGTGGTATGTGTGTTACATTGTTTGTTTTAGATCCTTTTAATTGAACTTTATGTAACACGCGTTTTACAGAAATCTCATCTTAGATGTGGCAAGCAGAACTATTTCTAAAGCACTGCACTGAAATTGTACCTAAAATGCACAGATGTGATAAGGCCATTACACAGTGATTATGAGGTTCATTAGTATATATCTGGTGGAATCAGGTATATAGACCGGGCACAAGGAATGGGACTATAGGGTTTTTGTTAATACACAATCCTAGTGGTCATGTTGCAGTATTTTCCTAAAACACCACAACCAAGAAAATCCTGTATTA
Source organism: Aquarana catesbeiana (assembly GCF_042186555.1). Classification (NCBI taxonomy): domain Eukaryota; kingdom Metazoa; phylum Chordata; class Amphibia; order Anura; family Ranidae; genus Aquarana; species Aquarana catesbeiana. The sequence continues at coordinate 220,038,388 of NC_133328.1, forward strand.
TGACCACTAGCTGGAGCTGGCAATCATTGGAGATACACTCACCTGCCACTTTATTAGGTACACCTGTTTAATTGCTTGGTAACACAAATTGCTAATCAGCCAATCAGATGGCAGCATTTAGGCATCTAGATGCGGTGAAGATGACTTGCTGAAGTTCAAACTGTGCATCAAAATGGGGAAGAAAGGGGATTTAAGTGACTTTGAATGTGGCATGGTTGTTGGTGTCAGACAGGCTGGTCTGAGTAATTCAATAACTGCTGATCTACTGGGATTTTCACACACAACCATTTCTAGGATTTACAGAGAATGATCTAAAAAAGAAAAAATATCCAGTGAGAGGCAGTTGTGTGGACAAAAATGCCTTGTTGATGTCAGAGGAGAATGGGCAGACTGGTTTGAGATGATAGAATTCAACAGTACCTCAAATAACCGCTCATTACAACCAAGGTATGCAGAATGCCCTCTCTAAATGCACAACACATCGAACCTGCAGATGGCCTACAGCAGCAGAAGACCAGCAGAAGACCACACCAAGTGCCACTCCTGCCAGCTAAGAACAGCAAACTGAGGCTACAATTCGCACAGGCTCACCAAAATTGGACAGTAGAAGATTGGAAAAACGTTGCCTGGTCTGATGAGTCCCGATTTCAGCTGCAACATTCAGATGGTAGGGTCAAAATTTGGAGTAAACAACATGAAAGCATGGATCCATCCTGCATTGTATCAATGGATCAGGCTGGTGGTGGTGATGTAATGGTGTGGGGGATATTTTCTTGGCACACTTTTGGCCCCTTAGTACCAATTGAGCGTCGTTTAAACGACACGGCCTACCTGAGTATTGTTGCTGACCATGGCCTTCCCTTTATGATTTTTCCATGTCCATCTTCTGATGGCTACTTCCAGCAGGATAATATACCATGTCACAAAGCTCAAATCACTGCAAACTGTTCTCTTGAACGTGAGTTCACTGTACTCCAATGGCCTCCACTGTCAGCAGATCTCAATCCAATGGAGTACCTTTGGGATGTGGTGAAATGGGAGATTCGCATTATGGCTGTGCACTGCAACAACTGCGTAGTGTGATCATGTCAATATGGACCAACATCTTTGTTTCCAACACCTTGTTGAATCTGTGCCACGAAGAATTAAGGCAGTTCTGAAGTCAAAAGGAGGTCCAACCCGATACTAGCAAGGTGTACATAATAAAGTGGCCAGTGAGTGTATATTAGACATAAGGATGAGCCGAACACCCCCTGGTTCAGTTCGTACCAGAACATGCTAACAGGCAAAAAATTCACGAACATAAACACCGTTAAAGTCTATGGGACACGAGCATGAAAAATCAAAAGTGCTAATTTTAAAGGCTTATATGCAAGTTATTGTCATAAAAAGTGTTTGGGGACCTGGGTCCTGTCCCAGGGGACATGTATCAATACAAAAAAAAAGTTTTGAAAACAGCCGTTTATTCGGGAGCAGAGATTTTAATAATGTTTAAAGTGAAACAACAAAAATTAAATATTCCTTTAAATATCGTGCCTGGGGGGTGTCTATAGTATGCCTGTAAAGCGGCGCATTTTTCCCGTGTTTAAAACAGTACCACAGCAAAATGACATTTCTAAAGGAAAAAAAGTAATTTAAAACCGATCGCGGCTGTAATGAATTGTTAGGTCTCGGCAATACAGATAAAACTCATTGAAAAAAATGTCATGGGTTCCCCCCCCGTCCATTACCAGGCCCTTTGGGTCTGGTATGAATATTATGGGGAACCCCGAACCAAAAATTAAAAAAGAAATTGCGTGGGGGTCCCCCCAAAATCCATACCAGGCCCTTCAGGTTTGGTATGGAAATTAAGGGGAACCCTGCTCCAAATTAAAAAAAATGACATGGGGTCCCCCCTAGATCCATACCAGACCCTTATCCAAGCACACAACCTGGCAGGCTGCAGGAAAAGAGGGGGGGTGAGAGAGTGCCCTCCCTCCTGAACTACAGGTCACATGCCCTCAACATGGGGAGGGAGCTTTGGAGTAGGCCCCCAAAGCACCTTTTCCCCATGCTGATGGGGACAAGGGCCTCATCCCCACAACCCTTGCCCGGTGGTTGTGGGGGTCTGCGGGCGGGGGGGCTAATCAGACTCTAGAAGCCCCCTTTAACAAGGGGACCCCCAGAACCCCCCCCATGTGAATTAGTAAGGGGTACATTGTACCCCTACCAAAAAAAAGTGTCAAAAATAGTAAAAAAGACAAGAGACACTTTGGGACAAGTCCTTTATTAAAAGATAAAAAAATAAAAATGTCCCACGATGTAGGTCCATCTCACGCTGCCGGACGAGCCGAAAAAAAAAAAAAAGCCACAGCTCTGCCTCCATGGGAGGCTATTCTCAGCTGTTATATAGCTGAGGGCAGGGCCACTCGGTGACAAAACGGGCGACCCCGCCTTCCTCTGACGTCACATTTTTATAATTATTTATAGTTATGTATTATATTATAATTTATGATTTAGTGTTTCAAACTTTATCATAAATGGGATGTCTATTAGACTCTTGTTTGGACAGATTTAAGTGTGTTATTACTAATAACTGCAGGCCAAATTTCTATGCAAAACAATGTACCACTTTGAGATGCAAAAATCTGACATAATTATACCGCCAGGGTGGCTACGCAATGATTTAGAGGAGTTGGTTTAACTGATTGCCGCCCACCCACCGTAAAATGACAGAGGTGCTGCTCTCGTTCTGGGACGACGTCATACGCCGTCGTCCCAGAGAACAGCCGCTCTCGCGCACCTGTGGGGGCTGCACAGTGTTTCTAGGACACAGCGCCACCCCGATGTCTGTAAAGACCCACGGCCACGGCTCTTTAACCATGTGATCGCCTGTGTCTAATCACAGCCGGTCACATGTAAACATGTCAGAGTGTGTGTCGAGGAGAGCCGATCAGCGGCATCTCCTCGCAGGGGACATCCAGACATGTAATCAGGGCTCTGATCATCAGTGCCCTGATTACAATAACACGCCACCAGTGCCAGCAATCAGTGCCCACAAGTGCCAGCAATCAGTGCCCATTAGTGATGCCAGTCAGTGCTACCTATCAGTGCCACCTCATCAGTGCAGCCTATCAGTGCCCATCAGTGCCGCCTCATCGGCATACATCAGTAAAGGAGAGAAATTACGTATTTACAAAATTTACTGACAGAAACTAAGGGGAAAAAATTTTTTTTTCCAAAATTTTCAATCTTAATTTTTTTTTCTTTGTAAAAAATAAAAAATCCAGCAGTGATTAAATACCACCAAAAGAAAGCTCTATTTGTGTGAAGAAAGTGATAACAATTTCACATGGTTACAGTGTAGTATGACCGCGCAATTGTCTTTCAAAGTGTGAAAGCACTGAAAGCTGAAAATTGGCCTGTGCAGGAAGGGGGTGAAAATGCCCTGTAGGCAAGATGTTAATAAAGGAGTAGATGCTTTTCATTTTACAAAGCAAAAGTTCACTTTGCAAAGTGAATGTTCCCAGAGCTTATTACATAAGGTGAAGCTTTATTCACTGTGAATACCCAAAGCAAGGAAAATGACTAGGTGACTAAAGTGAACACCTTATTCACTAAGCTCGGGGAACATTCACTTTGATAAAAGAAAAACGTGTACACCTTTAGAAAAGCAACCCTAAATGTAAAGATGGAACCATGGTTCTTCTATATTAGAAGCAGAATTAAAAGAACACCACCTCTGAAAAAATACCAAAGAAAGCTGTTAACAATCCACCACATTTCAATTCATTTTCTTAATGCTTTCTAAACAGATGCAGAGGAGAGAGCGAAGAAAGAAGCAGAAGAACCTACTTTGATAGACAAAGATGACAAAAGAGACGATGACAAAGAAGATAGAAATGACAACGAAAAATCTTTACCGCCCAAACCAGAGACAAACAAAGAAACTAATTCAAGTGATGGCAAAGTCACGGAATCTAGTCAGGGAAATATTAATGGGACTCGTTTACCAAATGTAAACAGACGAGATGATTCCTCAGGACAAAGTCAAAGCAAGCAAGAAAAAAGTGGGGACAGTGAAGGCAAACAGCAAGTGCAGAATGGTAGGTCAATCTACATAATACCTACAACTGAATGTCATAATCTTGTATATTGTGCTTCTATAAAAAATGATCATTTCCAGACTAAATTAGGTGGAATAAAAAGGAAAAACAGTGGGGTTGATTTACTAATGGCCCGTACACACGGTACGAAAATCGTATGAAAAATACAGCTTTCAAAGTGATGGTTTGATAATCTGATCATTAGTACAGAGCTATTCAGAGCCGATCACGACAGTTCATACGATATTTTCCGATGGGACAATCGCAAAAAATTTTCTCGTACGATACCAGATTGTGCGATTTTCATTTTAATCAGTATACTTGTCGTCCAAAAATACAATACGAATACATTACAGCACATTACATCACTTCCGAATTTTTATTCTGTCGTGCGAGGATTTTCGTAACTTTAGTATCCCATTTAATTTCTACATGCGACTAGCAAGTGAGAAAGGCCGGACGATCTGTGGTCCGATTTTCCGATTGTGTGTACGGGGCATAAAACCGGAGAGTGCAAAATCTGGTGCAGCTCTGCATGGTAGCCAATCAGCTTCTAACTTCAGCTTGTTCAATTAAGCTTTGACAAATAACCTGGAAGCGGACTGGTTTCTATGCAGAGCAGCACCATGAATCTATCCATGGTCGCCGGGGCCACCCCATGCATCCGGCCCCTTTCAGGGCACTGGGCACATGAATTTCAGCGGCCAGGTTTTTTTTTTAAGCACCTGATTAGAGTCAGAAGCTCTAACAGGCTTCAAAACAGGGTGGGCTCGGGACACAGAGAGTGCAACAGGAGCCCACCCAGGTGTGTTGCAACAGCGAATGAATATTCGCTGTTGCAACACTGATCCTCCTTCCGGCCAATTGGGAATCGGGTCTGATATCCCCCACCCAATTGGCTGAAAGAGAAAAGAAAAAATCCCCTGTGTGGTGGATTTTAAGGCACGATGATTTTTTAAAGGATTTTAGTAAAATATTTTGATAGTTTCAAAAAATGTTTATTTAGGAAATATATATAGAAAAGATATATAAAATAATTGGCTGAAAGGACAGGGCGAGTAACAGAATTTTCACTACCAGAAAACTTGGGCCAGGTGGAAGATCTATGACACCTAGCAGATAATTATATTAAAACCTAATCTAAATCCAAGAACAAAATATTGCTAGTATTGCAGCTTTCTAGTTTTTAGATGTGGTGACTGCAGTCATTTTCTTTTTCTAGGCTTTTTAAAAATTTATTTTCACCTGGTTATTCAGCCAGTAAAACTGTTCCTGTCTAAGGGTGGCTCCATTTTTCTGGAAGAGCAACAGAGATACATTTGGACAGCAGCATTGTCAATCTGGGGGGAGGGTAGTGTCAAATGAACTAGCAGATTTAGAAATAGTCGACTACCAAATTGAAGCTGAGCCCCAGCTACGTTTTAAGCAGTTGCAGCAACAGTTTTCCTTTTGGGACAAAAAACACATGCATAAAAGCTGACCATTGTAAACTCCCCCGTCAGTGTTAAATGGTTTGTTTCAACCCTCTAACTTCACTTTTGCTGGACAACTTGGTCTATTAAAAGGAAAGTAAAGGGAAAGAAAACTGTAAAAAATAAAACTAATGCAGCAACCACATCCTAAGAACTAGTAAGCTGCAACATAATACATTTTTGGATTTGGGTTTAATACAGTTTTAACTCTTGGAATGTTCTTCAGAAATATAAGATTACTATTGTATCTCATTAAAAATACCCTAGTAGTGTGTGTTTGGACAACCAGAATAGAGTACTTCTATAGAGAAAACACCCAGCTGATCCTTTTTGCTGTAAATGTCACTGCACAGTTTTGTTTAAAAGGGAACTTCACTTACTACTGGAATGGCCTTTGCGTGTAATATACAATATTTGTAGCTACTGACATTTAATTTATATGTATTTATAATTTATTTTTTAAATTAAATTCATTTTTAATTTAATTTTTATATATGTTCTTGGGGCATGTAAAAAAAAAATTTTAGCAAAGTGGGCGTGGGGTGCCCTAGCCTATTCTTCCTTGTCAAAAGAAGTTTATTGAGTATACAATGTTATAAAGATACATAAAGTAAGTTTACAAGGATCTATAAAGTAAGCTCATTGTTTTACAGTAGGGTTTATATAGGTAAATATCATGAAATTTCAAATATTAAACATTGGGTTCACGTAAACCTAAATTAAAGATATATATCATTTCCTTAGATACTTTTGTAGGTATTTAAATGATTTATACCTACTATACATATTGTTTACAAGTAGAGTGTATATAGGTCAAATAAATTCTGATAATGAGCTTTAATCGTAAGGTGGAGAAAAGGAAAGAGAAAGAAGAAAAAGGGTTGAAAGGTAGAGGTATGGTCCACAAGGTTGTCCCGCTCGTCAGTTTATTATTCTTTTTAGTTCTCTTTGAAGCCTTAGAATGGGTGTCTCTGTAAGTCATTTAATCTGTTACCATGGCAACAGGACAGAGTCATTGAAGTTTGACAGGAACTGTTGTTTTATCCAAGGATGCCAAAGTTTTTCAAATTTTGGAATTTGATTTTGATCGATGGCTACCATCTTAGCATGGGACATTGTATTATTCATTCTGTGAATTGTTTCTGCTAGTACCAATGTAGGAGATTTCCATGCCTTGGCCACTGTTTGTTTTGCAGCCGTTATTAGTTGGATCATAAGTTTGAATTGAGAGAGTTTTAACCATTCCGGTTTTAGATTAAGTAAAGTTAAATATGGATCTGGTTGTATTATTTTTTTAAATATTTTAGATGCAATCACGAAGACTTCCTTCCAGAAGGTTTGGATTACTGGGCACGTCCACCATATGTGTAAATATGTGCCTATTTCTGGGCATCCTCGAAAACAAAGAGCTGAGGTATTAGGTGAATATTTTGCCACTCTAGCGGGTACAAGGTACCAGCGAGTTAGGACTTTATAATTTGTCTCCAGTGCTAAGATGTTGGGTGAAGATGACTTAGATGTGAGCCATATGTTAGACCAGTCCGTGTCTTCTAAAGTTCGTCCCAGGTCCTCCTCCCACCTCTGAACGTAAGAGGGTCTATTAAGATTTGCTACTCCATATAATTGATTATAAAGTGATGAAATTGTACCTTTAGCAAATGGATCTTTTGTACAGATTGATTCAAAAATGGATAATTGGGATAATGGTGTATCCCCCTTTAGGAATGGTGTATAGAAATTTTTGATTTGGAGATATCTAAATATCTCAGAGTTTGGTAGATCATATTTTTCTCTAAGCGATGGGAATGAAAGGAATGATTTAGATGCTATGAAGTCATTTAGTGTCTGAATGCCTGATGTTGTCCAAGCTTTAAAAGAATTTGGGTAGATCCATGCCGGATAAAAGGCCGGATTTCTGATAAAAGAAAGGAGAGGATTGTGTGGAGATTGTAACTGATATTTGGTTTTTAGTTTATCCCAGAGAGATAAGAAGTGTTTAGTTATGGGATTATGAATTTTAAAGCGGTCTTTAGGATCAAGCCATAATAAATTTGATATTAATAGAGGGTCATTTTCTGAAGCCTCTATAAATACCCATAATGGGATTTCCTGTTTTGCATGGTATTTGGTCAGACTGGCCAAATGTGCTGCTCTGTAGTAGTTAGTAAAATTAGGGTATCCCAGGCCTCCTTTATTTTTGGGAAGATGTAGTATGTGTATAGGTATACGTGGTTTAGAAGAGCCCCATATAAACGAAGTTGCTCTTTTTTGTACTATTCTCAAAAAATAGGAAGGAATTGGAATAGGGAGGACTCTGAATAATTAAAGCAATTTGGGTAGAATAGTCATTTTGATTGCATTAATCTTCCCCATCCAGGATAAAGGAAGTTGCAACCATTGTTTTATTAGATTTGTGATCTGTCTTAATACAGGAGGATAATTGGTTGAGAATAAGTCAGAATGAGATGCTGTTAAATGAATTCCAAGATATGGGATTGATTTTTCTGCCCATGTGAATGGGAGTGCAGCCCTAGCCGGGATCAATTCCATGTTTGTGAGTGAAATATTAAGCACTAGGCATTTCTTAGGATTAATCATAAGGCCGGATAGGGCTGCAAATCCATCAAGAGCTGGTATTAAGTTAGGACCAGAGACCTGTGGCGATGATAGAAAAAGTAATATATCATCTGCAAATATACATAATTTGTGTGTAATACCTCCTACTTCAATGCCAGTTATAGTTTGGTTTGTTCTGATGTATTGGGCCATGGGTTCGAGTATAAGGGCAAATAATAAGGGAGATAATGGGCAACCCTGTCGGGTACCTCTTTCGATATTAAAGGCTTCAGATTTGTATCCAGCATATTTTATATAGGCTTTGGGTTTATTATATAATGCTTTGATCCATGTTAAAAAGTGGGGTCCAAAACCCCATTTTTGTAATGAATATTGCATATATTGCCAGGATACTGTGTCAAATGCCCTCTTAATATCGAGAGACAGAAAACATAAAGGGATTTTCCGTTTTTTAGCAATATGTGCCAATAACACTGCCCTGCGTATATTATCGCCTGCCTGTCTATTTGGCATGAAGCCTACTTGATCTCTATGTATTAATTTTCCTATAATGCTATTGAGGCGTTTTGCTATTATTTTTGCTAATAATTTAATATCGAGGTTTAACAGAGAGATAGGCCGATAATTCCCACAGGAAGTATCATCAGAAAGGGGTTTTGGGATCATACAAACAATTGCCATTAGTGTTTCTTGCCGAAAAGAATGTCCATCTAGAAGTTTGTTAAAAGTTTCAGTGAGAATGGGAGAGAGTATTTCTGAGAATGTTTTATAGTATAAAGCCGAGTAGCCGTCTGGGCCTGGTCTTTTGTTAAGTTTTAGGTCTTTTATGGCGTTAGCAACTTCATCTATAGTTATAGGCTCATCCAAACTGCTTTTTTGATTCTGAGATAACTCAGGTAAGGTTATTTTTGAGAAGAAGGATTCAGCCTCTGTAGGATTAAATTCATTGTTTGTCTTGTATAAAGTTGCGAGATGTGAGTGAAATTTATGGACTATTTTAACTGGATTACAAGTGTAAACATTTTTTGATAATTTCAAACGTATTGGTTTGAAAGATTTGTTAGTTGAATTTAATGCCCGAGCCAAATATGTACCTGGTTTGTTTGTATTCATGTAGAAATTGTGTTTGGAGCGTTTGAGGGATTTATCAACTGACTCAGTGAGAAATAGATCGTATTCCAATCTAGATTTTTCCAGATGAGATTTTGTACTCTGAGATGGATTATCTTGAAATGATATGTAGGCTGCATTAAAATTGAGTTCTAGTTTTTTTGCTAGATTTTTGCGTTCCCGTTTAAATAGTGCCATTTGTCTTTGTATTGTATCACGCAAGACAGGCTTATGAGCTTCCCACAGTGTTATTGGGGAGATGTCTGTTGTATTATTAATTAATATGTATTCCTTTAAAGCTTGTTCAATGGCCATCTGATGTAGTGGGTGTTTGAGCATTATGTCCGGTAAGTACCACGTTGGGTCATGCGCTTTTGGTATGGCTGAGGCTATAGTAGTGTATATGTATTATGGTCAGACCACGGAATCGGAATTATATCTGATGCAATAATTTCTGGTATCATTCCTATTGTTAGAAAAATATGATCTATTCTGGTGAAGGTTTGATGAGGGTGCGAGAAATAAGTGAATTTCTTTTTCATTGGGTTACTTTCTCTCCATGAATCTACCAGATTGTATTTGGAAAGAAGTTGAGAAAAAGGTAATCTAGAGGTTATTTTGGATGGTGTAAAAGGTGATTTATCTAGAAATGGGAGGAGGACCTGGTTCGAATCCCCACACATTATCACTGTTCCTATTTTGTGTGTATTAATCACTTGTAATATATGTGAGAGGAATGGTGTAGGTTGTTTGTTAGGAGCGTAGTAGGAAATCACCGTGATTGCTGTATCCATTATATAACCCATGAGTATCAGGTATCTACCTTCTGGGTCTTTAATTTCTGATGATAAGGTGAATGGTGTGGATCGGTGAAATGCAATTAGAGTTCCCCTTTGCTTGGTACAGGCAGAAGCTGTGTAAATTTGTTGATAAAAAGGAGAAATATATTTTGGAGTAGAATCTTTGGTGAAGTGTGTTTCTTGGAGGCATACTATGTGAGCCTTCTTGTTATGGAAAGTATGGAAGGCTTTAGTCCTTTTTTGAGGGACATTTATTCCCTGAACATTCAGGGAAAGTATATTTAGTGGTGCCATGGCAATAGATCAAATAGTTTTGACTTACTTTTTGTTATGCAGAGCTGACTGCGCAGATCAACCTGTGTGGACTGAAGAGATGAATAGATAGAAAAGAAACCAGTGAATTCTGGAGTAAAGAGTAAACAAAAAACATATGAGATTAGATGATACATTGTATAAATTATTTTTTGCAAGTAATCACAATTTACCCGTGAAAGAGAATAAATATCTCTCTCAGGGGAATAAGTGCCTTCGTCACACTCCCACATAATATGGTTGGGAGAATGAGGAGGGCTAATGGGGGTACACGGATCTTCCGCTTACAGGAGAGAAGTGCTATGTCAAAAGACATCAAAATGATGTTTCATTAATTGGAGTGCAGAATATAGTTTTTGTTGAAATTATTTATTCCAGGGTGGTTGTATATGGTTAGTCTTGCCCTAGGCTAAATAATTCAGTTAGAAAGGTTCTGTTAATAACTTTGGTATTGATGAAGATAGTTTGAATTATTTTGGGATTTTAACCCTTTTAGAGTAAACAATTACATATTTTATTCATATGTAACTGTTTAGATATGTTAACTCATAAAATTGAGGTTGTATTGCTTCAGATTAGAATAAACAAAAACATAATTCTAGGAACTAGTTAGGTAATAATATATTTGTTTTAAGAAAAGAAAGAAAAAGCTTCCATTACTTCTGGATTATTGAACATATTTGTCCTAAAAAGTTATAAATCTATTGTTATTACCTGATAATATATAACTGAACATGAATTTCCTTATTTCACTTATATATTCTAAGGCTATATGAATCAGAAGTAATAAGAAATATAACTGGAATGTAACATGATCCCACACAGTGTGTGACTATCAGAATGCAGTTACATTCAGTTATAAATATAGGTTTTTTATAGAGAACCATCTCTTAGTATAATAAATGAAGAGATATTAGGAATTAGGATGTCAGTCCATTGAATCTTCTTGGTCCATGGATGATGTGGCATAACGGCCTCTTTTGTGAGAATGATGATTCCCATTTTGTTCTGAAATTTTCTGGGTGCTGCCTGAAGGTGAAGATGATGCCATTCTTCTGCGTGTGGGAGAGTTGCTGCTTGTGGGTTCTGTCAGATTTAATTTTAAAAGGGTTTGTTGTAGTTCATCTGCTGATCTGCTTCTGTAAATTTTTCCCCTATTAGTTAAATCTGACTGAAAAGGGGAAGCCCCATTGATACATAATGTTGTGGCGTTGCAGTTCCATTAGTTGGGGTTTCATGGATCGTCTTTTAGTAATAGTAAGTTGGGATAGGTCAGCAAAAATTTGATAATTGTGTCCTTGAAAATTAAGTTCCTTTTTTTCTCTTGCAGCAATTAGTATTTGTTCTTTCGTTCTGTAATAATGAAATTTTGTGATTATATCACGTGGGGGTCCATCTTTCTTTTTGGCTGTGAGGGCTCTGTGTACTCTGTCCAGTTCTAAACGTTCAATAGGGATATCTGGCTTTAGTTCTTGTAATAGAGCAGTAATAGTAGATTGCAGGTCTGTCACAGTTTCAGGTATTCCCCTTATGCGCAAGTTTGAACGTCTGGCTCTATTTTCGTAATCTTCGAGCTTAGTTTGAAGTATTAAATTCTCTTCTTTTAATTGTTCCAATTCTGTTATATTTACTTGGGTTGTAATTTCAATTTCATCCATTTTTATTTCTAGGGCTGCGGTGCGGTTTCCCAGCTCTCTTATTTCTTTGGTTAGGCTTTTTGTTATTTGGTCTGAGGTTTGTTTTAAAGCCTTATGAAGCATCTTTTCAAATTGTAATAATATTACTGGGGATACTGAGGAGGCTTGTGGAGAAGTTTGTGAGAGGATTTGTTCTGTATCTGACTCAAATGGAGAGTCTTGCTGTGACATTTTCTGTCTGTGAGAGCGCCCTGATGCTGTATCTTGTGAGGTGACTGGAGCTGCTTCAGCTGCAGTGAGTGCCTGTGAGCTCTTTGTGAGGTGATTTTTATTTCTGCCACGGTTTCCTCCCAGTACCATATTTCCTGGGGCAAAAAGGTTCAAATGGATACCTTTTGAGCCTGCAGGCTCCGCTTTGTCCTTCTCTTCTCTCCTCAGCGGTGTGGAGCTCTAACAATGCATGTCTGCTCCGCCTCCTGCCCCCCGCCCTAGCCTATTCTTAATAGATTTGTGTACCATAAGGATTTTGTCTGCAATTAACACTGAAGAGATTTCATACAATTAATGTTCATATTATAGTTTTACATGAACTACAAATAAATGTGCAGAAATATCAGTATTAAAGATGTTATTCATGGTGGCCAATATGAGAGCCAGAAAAGGAGTCACATTAGTGGCCAATCTGCACTCCTAGTCCTACAAACACTAGTAAGCTGGTGAAGACTTTGGTCTTGGTTTTGCCTGGCATTCGGTGTTCAATGGTATACTTTAGCAAATCATAAAAGCTTACAGTTTTATACCCCATGGGGTGCAATTTTTTTTTTTACCAACAATATGTAGAAGAATACATTTTGGCCTAAACTGATGAAGAAATCTGTTTTTTTTTTTGTTTTTGTTTTTTTGATACTTACTATAGGAAAAAGTCAAAAATATTTTTTTTTTTCAAAATTGTTAGTCTTTTTTTGCTTATAGCACGAAAAATAAAAACCGCAGAGGTGCTCAAATACCACCAAAAGAAAGCTCTGTTTGTTTGTGTACAAAGTCACATGACTGCTCAATTATCAGTTAAAGCGATACAGTACCGTATCGCAAAAAATGGCCTGGTCAGGAAGTGGGTAAATCCTTCTGGTCTGTAAGTGGTTAAAACAGCATTTGATTGGTAGATCGACTTCTGTTCAACCACAGTTGCCACATATGAATTAAAATTCAGCTGGTCCATGCTGAACCAGGCAAATATTGATCCATGTATGGCCAGCTTAGCCTTTGATAAAAATGACATTAAACCAGCTGAACATTAAGCTATTTATAAATGTAACACATTCATATCTTTAGTCTTGGTGCCTCATTTTGGTACTACTGCTACGGCATTATCATGATATCAATATGACTTCTTGATACAGGACCATGCAAACTTACATAAAACGACATAAACCTAGCTTTTTTTTTTTTTGCAATGTATGTATTGTTGTTCTCAGTTGATTTTGTTATATGAGGAACGCCCACCTTGTAGGGACCATGTAGGGACACGCTTAATGTTGTCTGTGCTTGAATGAAGCTTATATATGGAGGTATTGACATCATGGGTGTGTGGCCTGCATTCGGTTTTACCCTTGGTATCAGGAGCGTAGACAGGCACCTTTGCTTGCACGTGTCCTCAGTGGATGAGACTTGTTCTCTGGAGTGGTGCCATTAGGTCTGGATCGCCTTACCAGATTATTTGTTTCATTGTCCACAGAATAAACAAAAGAACCAGCATGGGCAACAACGATTGTAGAATCTTCTGCTTATATTGGAGTTCTAGAATCAACAGAGGTCCTAATGTAAAGCAAATACATACAACATCCTCAGATTCTCTCTGCAGGCACAGGTGTGATCATAACTTGAGCCATATTAAGCCCCAGAGTCAAATGCAGCTGCTCCCTGTAATAAATGAAAGTGTATGTTCAGACAAACAGTTTTTTTTTTGTCCTAAATTTGGATAGAATGAAGGAGGATGAGAAGTGCTATCCAGGGCTCATAAAAAAAAAAAAAGTGTAGTGATTAGATAGATTCCGCGCCAAAAAACTAGTAAAAAAACTAAATAGTAGAATTTAGCTGCTCCCCTGATTTGGACAAAGTGGTCAAATACAAGTGATAGTAGATAGAGGGCGCTGGTAGGTGGTGGTGATATCAATATTGTGGTAGACTAATTAAGCAATTGCCATAAATAGAAAGCTATAGGTGTATATATATATATATATATATATATATATATATATATATATATATATATATATATACACACATACATACACAGGGCTTTTTTTCTCAGACAATGGGTGCAGGAACTCCCCCTTTCCGAGTCACCCCTTTTCTCCGCCCCTAGTACCGTCCCTTTTAGACAATATAGAACCAAGTATCATTTTGAGGTGCTAAGCAATTTGTATGGAATTTGGTAATGATATCAAGAAAAGCAGTCAAATAGATCCCCTGCAGCCAGCAACAATAGATCCCCCCTAGCAACAATAGACCAACCACATCAAAATTTCCCCACCAGCAACAATAGACTCCCAGCAGCATCAACAGATCTCTGCACAGCCAGCATTAATAGTCTGTCTGGCTGCCATCAACAATAGACCCCTCCCCCAACAATAGATCTCTTTCAGCAACAACTGACCCCCCAGCAACAATAGGTCCCCCAGCAGCAACAATAGACCCCCCTTGCAAAAATAGATCCCCAGCAGTGAGCATCAATACCCTGCAGCACACCCCAACACCCCTTTCCATTACATACAGTCAGTGTAGGGGTCTGGTAGGTCAGTGTAAGGGGCAGGTAGGTCAGTGTAATGGGCAGGTAGGCAGCAACCAGCAAGTGAGCCTACCCCCCCAAGCAGTCAATCCCCCCCCCTCCCCGCCACTGGGCTTGGACTTCGGGTTGAAGCCCCTGGTCTTTTTCCCACCTAGGAACACCCCTGCCCCAGAGGATTTTTTCAATTTGTAGGGATTTCCTCTCACTTCTTGTTTTGGCTATGGGACAGGAAGTGAAGGGAAATTTATATATGTGTTTGATTATTTATACTATTTTCATTCAATATCTGAAATTTATAAAGATATTTTGCATTTACTAAATGTAACTTAAATATTTTTGATATGCCACATGTGTCCTGTGAAAGCAGCTTCCTTTTGACTGGTATTCTAGTGATCTTTTTTTCTTTTGTATTAATACATATGCTGCAGGGACCACACTGACTTGTGCCTTGTACACATAATCGGATTGTCATCAGGGAATTGTGTGATGACAGACTGTTTGCCTAAAATCTGACCATTAGTACGTTCCATCAGACAACTGTTGTCCAACTTTCGGCCAACAAATATTGGATGGCAGGCTAGTTAATTTTTGGCAGACAACGGTCTGTTGTCAGATTTTCGTATTGTGTGTACACAAGTCCGTCACACAAAAGTCCAAAGTACAAACACGTATGCTCGGAATCAATGCTTACCAAACATGACATTAGCAGAAAGTGCCCAAATGGTGGCGCTCAAGAGCTGAAATTCCACATAGTACGTCACTACGTTCGTGTTTGTTGGCCGACAATTGTGTACCATTTGTATGCAAAGACAAGTTCCTGGCACGCGCCCTTCGGACAAAAGTCTGACGCTTTGTTGGCCAACAATCCGATCGTGTGTATGAGGTTTTAGTGAGTTGGCATATTTCTATAGTTTAACCACTTCCGGACCGCCGCACGCCGATGTACGTCCAAACTTTGAAGGGGGATATCGTTGTTATGGCAGCAGCTAGCTGCCATAACCCCGGTATCCCCGTTTTCATGCGGCGGCCGGCTTTCTGATAAAAGTGGTCCCTGCGGCGGATTCGCTGCGAGATCACTTTTATCGGTGGTGGGAGAGGGCCCCTCCCGCCTCGATCCGGAGCCCTCCGCTGCTTACCGGAGCCGTCGGTAGCGGCGGAGGCGATTGCATCCGTCTCCCTCCTGTGCCTGGAGACGAGTGAGGCTAAGATGGCGCCCACTTGTCTCCATGACACTGCTGGGCGGAAGCGACGTCAAAACGTCACTTCCGCCCACGCCTCTTAAAGGCATATTTTTTCCAATGTCATTTTTTTAAAGGACTTTTTTTTATTTTTTTTTTTTATTGCATTTTAGTGTAAATATGAGATCTGAGGTCTTTTTGACCCCAGATCTCATATTTAAGAGGTCCTGTCATGCTTTTTTCTATTACAAGGGATGTTTACATTCCTTATAATAGGAATAAAAGTGACACATTTTTATTTTTTAAACAGTGTAAAAATAAATAAAATAATGTAAAATAAATAATAAAAATTAAAAAAGAAAATTTTAAAAACCCCCCGTCCCGACGAGCTCGCGCGCAGAAGCGAACGCATACGCGAGTAGCGCCCGCATATGAAAATGGTGGTCAAACCACACATGTGAGGTATCACCGCAACCGGTAGAGTGAGAGCAATAATTCTATCTCTAGACCTCCTCTGTAACACAAAACATGCAACCTGTAGAATTTTTTAAACATCGCCTATGGAGATTTTTGAGGGTAAAAGTTTGACGCCATTCCACGAGCGGGTGCAATTTTGAAACGTGAAATGTTGGGTATCAATTTACTTGGCGTAACATTATATTTTGCAATATAAAAAAAAAAATTGGGCTAACTTTACTGTTGTCTTATTTTTTTATTCAATAAAGTGAATTTTTTCCAAAAAAAGTGCCCTCATAAGACCGCTGCGCAAATACGGTGCAAAAAAAAGTATTGCAACAACTGCCATTTTATTCTCTAGGGTGTTAGAAAAAAAAACATATATAATGTTTGGGGGTTCTAATTAATTTTCTAGCAAAAAAACCTGTTTTAAACATGTAAACACCTAAAATCCAAAACGAGGCTGGTCCTTAAGTGGTTAAACCATTTATTAACAATAAAAACTGTTCCAATCCTTCTCCACTGTATCCATCCCACTGAATATCACAGTATAACTAATGCACTATTTTAGTAGAAATGCTATGAGCTATTTTACCTAACTTTTCATGAATTGAGTTCAGGAAGTTGGAGAACTCTCCAACAGTAAGGCAAGCCACACACGGTTGTAAATATCTTTCCTGCAACTCGTGGACAATTGCCCCATCAACACAGACTGTGTTGACAGGGGGATCAGCAATTGTCTTCTCCCGGGAAGGGGGGCGGGGCAGGTGGGGGAAGCCATCCCGTTGGGAGAAGACAGTGATTATCACTAGCGGCTATAGCATCCGCTAGTGATGATTGCTAGAGAATCTAGCAGGCTGGTTGTACCCAAGTTGATTGATCGATGAACTTTATACATTCAGCCTGCCCATTAATGGTTCAAATCTCGGCCGGTTCCTGCTGAACCGGCTGAAATTTGAACCATGTATGGCCAGGCCTTACACAGACTACTAAAAAAAAAAGTGTTTATATTTTTGAGTATAAAAAAGCTAGACCTCCTTCAAGATTTTAATTTCTGTCTGTGCCATTGCTGATTTTTCTGGGAGAAAAAAACTTTTTCAGGACACAAAGTGGGGTAAAATTTCTCTACTGGAGTCCCAGATAGCAATAAAACCAAATGGGTTCTAACACTTCCTCACTCTATCCATCACTAAAAGAGAAGATTTTATATGGACTTATATTTTAAGGCATAATAATAAAGCAGTAAGGGTGAAATTCACCAAACATTCACAGGTGGTTAATCATTCTCTATAATTGAAAAAAGATGCACCAGAATGGTTTGTGGCAGTGATTGTTCGGGGAATGTCACATTCACTGCTATATTAACATGACTCTCTAAGATTGTTAATTTATATCAATCATACAGTTTTTAATATTATATAAAAATAAAAAGTGTTTCACCAGACCTGCAGAAACACTACTCAGCACCAGGTCACTATACTGATCCAAAATGTAGATATAAATACAAAATGTAAGAAAATCTTATTAAATATCCAAAAATGCATACATGTGGATAGGCATCAAAATGCAACTATAAAATCATATATACATAAATGAGATAGACCTCCACTTTGCCTATCAAACTGAGAGGAGACCTAAAAAGAAAGTGCAAAGCAGCTGTCTCAAATCAAATACATCAAAGTGAAAACTGTGTTATAAAGTAATCCAAAATAGGACTAAATCATCGCACTAGACAGCGCTAGTGTTGAGCAATTGAAATATGTGGCCAACAACACATGCAAAGGAAAATCAAATGACAGAAAAGTCCCTTAATAGAAAGTCCCTTATAAAGGGTAGTGATGTAAAGTTCAGGGTGTAGTCCAAAACATAAAATTCAGGTGATCTTGAAAACAATCCTCCGCATGCACCTTCCACCGATCACTACAAACTCCACCCGGTGCAAAACACTCTCCCCCTAGGGGTTTAAACTCACCAGAAATGGGGAGTAATAAAGCATTCAGAATAATCACTCTTTATCAGCAGTTGTTAACATCACTCCATGCAGGGTCACAGATTTGCAGGGCTCATATTGAATCAAGAAACGGAGAGAAAAGTGCACATAGCGTAATCCCATTTATTGACAGAAACCCCTTCCACATAAAAAGACAGCAACCCCCCTTCAATAAAAATACGTACATCAAATAAGAAAAAAGAAAGCAATCAATCAGACAGGCAGGTAGTGTAAGTGTGTAAACTTCACCAAGAGACGCCAGCGCCGCCACACAGGAGATGATGGATACTTCCTGGTTGTGCAGTTTGCTCAGGTGGAGCGCACATGTCACTTCCTACGTCGCGTAAGCCACGCACTGACGCGTTTCGTCATATCCTGACTTCAACAGAGGGCGTGGCTACACGACGAATTGGTCAGCTTAAATACCCTTTACAATCCGCCCAGCCAATCACAGCGAAACTCAGGTGCCGGCGGGTGCACGTCGCCAGCCCCGGCATCACTGACGGCTTATAATAGACGGTGTATCAGGGCAAAAAGACACTGCACATATTCAGCACATTTAGACAAGCACATAAATTAAAGCTGGTAACCAAATGGGCATAGACTAGAGATATTTAAATCACTATCTATAACGTCAGCTCATCCTATGCAGCATAACATTCTAAGCTGTCACTCCCCAGCAATAAATGTTCACTTGAAAGTCGCACCGTAAATAGGATACCAATCTGGTGCATTTTACAGTCATATTGATAAATGTAAAAAAACTTATTTAATTAAAATAAATATGTATAATATACATGTAAATAACAACCCAAAATAGATTGCATTAAAAAATCGCTGCACTATTACGCACATATATAAAGTAAACAGACATATATGTTAATATATAAAAAAGAAGAAAGAACCTCAATGCACACATAATGCTGCACAGGGTCCTTACCAATAGCAATTAGACTATAAAGCTGAATGAGTTTTAATGGTGAACTAAAACACAAAATAATTAAAGAAAAAATATATAAAATTGCAGGAGGCTGAAAAATCTCAAAAAGAAGACTATGAAATCGCATATTAATAAAAAGAGCAGAAATTACTCCGTATCATTTTTAAAAAATCACATAATAATAAAAAAGCGAAACTAATCCATAACTTTTAAACAGATCAGTAGTCGTACACAGAGTACTACTGTAAGGAGAGCAGAAATATAATAGAGGCCCAAAGAGCAAACTGAAACAGCAGTCAAAAGGAGAGCATCAGACTGCCCACAGAACCGATCATAAACAGATGAGGCAAAACATTAATCGCAGATGTTAGTAATCACTTATGAAGCAGTTGATATCTAGGTCGACGTTTAATCCCCTAGGCGATAAAGTGTCGACCAAGAAGATCCACTGGGTCTCTCTTCTCGACAGATCACGAATCAAGTTAGAGCCCCTCCACTTTTGGCTTTTTTAATGCAATCTATTTTGGGTTGTTATTTACATGTATATTATACATATTTATTTTAATTAAATAAGTTTTTTTACATTTATCAATATGACTGTAAAATGCACCAGATTGGTATCCTATTTACGGTGCGACTTTCAAGTGAACATTTATTGCTGGGGAGTGAAGCTTAGAATGTTATGCTGCATAGGATGAGCTGACGTTATAGATAGTGATTTAAATATCTCTAGTCTATGCCCATTTGATTACCAGCTTTAATTTATGTGCTTGTCTAAATGTGCTGAATATGTGCAGTGTCTTTTTGCCCCGATACACCGTCTATTATAAGCCGTCAGTGATGCCGGGGCTGGCGACGTGCACCCGCCGGCACCCGAGTTTCGCTGTGATTGGCTGGGCGGATTGTAAAGGGTATTTAAGCTGACCAATTCGTCGTGTAGCCACGCCCTCTGTTGAAGTCAGGATATGACGAAACGCGTCAGGGTGGCTTACGCAACGTAGGAAGTGACGTGTGCGCTCCACCTGAGCCAACTGCACAACCAGGAAGTATCCATCATCTCCTGTGTGGCGGCGCTGGCGTCTCTTGGTGAAGTTTACACACTTACACTACCTGCCTGTCTGATTGATTGCTTTCTTTTTTCTTATTTGATGTACGTATTTTTATTGAAGGGGGGTTGCTGTCTTTTTATGTGGAAGGGGTTTCTGTCAATAAACGGGATTACGCTATGTGCACTTTTCTCTCCGTTTCTTGATTCAATATGAGCCCTGCAAATCTGTGACCCTGCATGGAGTGATGTTAACAACTGCTGATAAAGAGTGATTATTCTGAATGCTTTATTACTCCCCATTTCTGGTGAGTTTAAACCCCTAGGGGGAGAGTGTTTTGCACCGGGTGGAGTTCGTAGTGATCGGTGGAAGGTGCATGCGGAGGATTGTTTTCAAGATCACCTGAATTTTATGTTTTGGACTACACCCTGAACTTTACATCACTACCCTTTATAAGGGACTTTCTATTAAGGGACTTTTCTGTCATTTGATTTTCCTTTGCATGTGTTGTTGGCCACATATTTCAATTGCTCAACACTAGCGCTGTCTAGTGCGATGATTTAGTCCTATTTTGGATTACTTTATAACACAGTTTTCATTTTAATATTATATGATGATATTTATTTCAAATTATATTTACTACAATATCTTTTGTTTACAAAATCACTTTATTCATTTTTTTTTTTCATTTTTAATTTATCATTCATTTCCTTTTAAACAGCATAGGTAACCATGAAAGTATTTCTTGACTAATTCATTTACCCTATGCTAAGTTGAATGATCCTTACATTTTTAGGGGGAGTTACGTACTAGAACATTGTCAGATGCTTGTGTTGTACCTTGTCAGTATTACTATACACAACAGTATTATTATTCTGCTTTTGTTACAGGACAGAGAAGAAGAAACTGTACATTTTTAATCATTTCAACTTTTATTTTCCTTGCAGAATTAAGCTATTTAAACATTTTTGTAGGTACCTGAAAGTTTAATGGCTATGCCTGTAGGTTTACTGGCAGAGATGCCAGCTGGTAATAAAGGAGAAACCTTAATTAAGCTAATATAATTTCATCACATATTCATTAAATTATAGATAGTTTTAATATGTTGAAAAATTGCAACTATAAACGATTCCGATCAATCTTTAGGCTCCATGCACACTGGACATTAAAATAACGTTATAAAAACGCCAGTAGCTTTGCAGTGAGTCTTTCAACATTTTTTAACGTTTTTGCAATAGCGTTTATTAGTGTTTTTAGCATGTTTCCACGTTAGTGTTTAGCGTTTATTTATTTTTTTTCAAGGGATCAAAAACATTAAAAAACGCTGGTGAGCCACGTTTTTGAGCGTTTATCGACATTATCAGCGTTTATGTGTGTTTGGCGTTTTTTGTGGTCAGAACAACGACTCCTGAACGCGATTTTATGGTGTTCAGAAAACAGCCCATAAACTCCACTGCTGATAAAAGTTCAAAAACGTCCATGTGTGCATGGACACATAGGATAACATACTTCACTGTTAAGTAAAAGTCCACCAGCCCCCCACAATATACTAAACTGAAATTCCACCACCCAGGTGCATACTTGCATACTTACATCCTCCAATAGTGTTGCCTCTTACATGGTTTACATCTTGGCCAACAAAATCTAATGTGGCACTACATGCACTTGCGCAGTAATGTCCCATAGACTTGGGACATTGCTCTTATAATATGGATAATTCCCATTCAGGTCTATGTAAGCACCGGGGTGGGGAATGGGATGGTTTAGCTTGGAATAGTTTAAGGACTAAAAAAAAATGGGGCTGGGAAAGAGATTTACATAAAAGATAACTTGTACTTATAATGCTTTGCTTAATTCTTTGCACGTTGCTAGTGGTAAGATGAATTTCAATTCATTTACTAAAGCAACATTCAAGAGAAATGCGCAACAAATTTAACACCTGACAAATATTACTTGTACAATCCATACCCTTGGCAAATTGGTATCAATTGCACAGAAACTAGAAGATTTAGCACACGGGGGGTTATTTACTAAAGGCAAATCCACTTTGCACTGCAAGTGCACTTGGAAGTAAAGTCACTGTAGATCCGAGGGGGACATGCAAGGAAAATTAAACACAGCATTTTAGCTTGAACATGATTGGATGATAAAATCAGCAGAGCTTCCCCTCATTTCAGATCTACCCCTTAGATTTAGAGCAACTGCACTTCCTAGTGCACTTGCAGTGCAAAGTGGATTTGCCTTTTGTAAATAACCCCCAATGTCTATTTCTTGTATGAGCTTGGAGAGTCATTTTTATATCTAGATTTTAAATTATCACGTTAACGTACTATCAGTTGCTATGACTGAATATCTTACAATTATTCATTAAGGTTTCACCCCATAATAAAAAAAAAACTTTATAACTTATAAACCCAATTAAAGTTGATATCAAAGCAATTTTTTAACAGCTTAGAGCAGTGATGGCGAACCTTGGCACCCAAGATATTTTGGAACTACATTTCCCATGATGCTCAACTATACTACATAGTGCATGAGCATCATGGGAAATGTAGTTCCAAAACATCTGGGGTGCCAAGGTTCGCCATCACAGGCATAGAGGGTTATTTGCTTACATATCCTTTATTAGCACCATAGGGAAACTTCTTGTATTTTGAAATTTTTACACCCCTTGATGTGTAACCATTTAGCTGACAAATGCAACAAGCGTGAAATGCCGGTTCGATGCTCTGAAATTTTTATATATACTAGCAAAAGTGTGCTTGTTCCATAAAGTAAATGTCTATGGATTGGAGCAGAATATATTATGCAGGTGATGGGAAACAGACAACAGAGGAGTGGATTTGCAGTGATGAATTGGAATAGGTAGTTATGACAGGTTATGGCAGAGTGGGGACTGTAACCTGGGAGGGATTAACTGTGCTCAGGAACAGATGGGCAAAGGGGTGAAATGGGAGGGAGGCACTATAAGTGGGGAGTGACATGGGTGGGAGGAAGCCACTGTGGGCGGGGTGTTATGAATGGTATAGATAGAGGGATTGTTATCTGGGGCGTTAATATAGAGTGTGGGCAGAGTAGTGAAGAAGGGGAGCTGGATAGTTGCACAATGCTCTGACAATCTGACTAGAGGGGATGAGGTGGGTAGGAGCTTCTGTGACCAGGGGGTGGGAGGAGCCATTGCTGGAGGGGGGGCTGAGGTAGGTGGGAGATGTCATGATCCAGGGTGGTGCTGTAACTAAGGGATGAGGTGGGTGAAGAGCTACTATGACTAGGGTAGGGGCGAGGTGTGTAGTAGGTGAGGAGGCCAGTGTTTGTTGTGTGTGAGGGAAGCTGTGATTAAGCCCCCGTTCACACCTATGCGAATTAGAGGCGGCTTACACCGCCTCTAATTCGCAGGACATTTTAAAATACATTCATATGAATGCATCTGGTTCACATATGTGCGTTGCATTCACACTGCGCATTGCACAAAAAACGTGTGTGTTTTCTGGGCATTGCGAATTACAAGCCCCTTATCTTCTATGGGAACGCATCTGCTTCGCAGATGCATTGCGTTCTGAACATGGATTTTCTCCTTCTCCTCACTACACCTCCCCCTCTCCCTGCTCACTGATCCTGAGCTAAAACGCAAATGAGCCTTTGAACAGGAGATTTTTATCTCCCCAGTGAAACCTGAGCTTCAATTTGCACCGCACATGTGTGAACCCAGGCTTAAAAAGGGGGGGGAGACAGAGGTTCTGTTGCAAGGGAAGAGGTCAGGTGTGTGGGAAGCATAAAAACAGAAAATCACCGTGCTATCGCAGAAAAAAAAACCCTAAAAAGCAGCAGTTCAACTGTGAGATATACACAACAATACAAAACTGCGCTATACCATGAAAATATATGAGTGCATAAAAATCAATTAATGCATATCAAAGTGGATAAAAACAGAAAATATTGTGAGAAAATATCATGATATATGAATACATGAGATCATGGGTGCACAAAATGAATAATGTATAGTAAAGTTCATATAGAGTTGAAAATTCAAAACTTCTACGTAAATGAGAAAAGTCCCCTGATGCTTCTCAATGAAAGCCAGTGTGAAATGGTGGGAAAATAAAACACCGCTCACAGTGATCCTCCACCACATAACATACACGCTTACCAGAATGCAAGCAAAACAGGCTTGTATGTGAACCCAAATGCGGGTATCCAACTAGCAATGAAGCTTCTCTGTGTGCAGCGTGACTGCGGACGTGTAAATGGATGGTACACAAACCCGAACTCAAGGACATGAGGACAAAGGAAAGGTGGCCATAGCGTAAATCCGGTAAAACAATTTATTATAAAAAAGGTAGAACACTTACAAAAATGGAGTATAAAAGAGCAGTTCGCCGGCCGGCATAGCGAGCGCCTGTTCTCGGCAAGGTTGCGATGACGTCAGAGCGTCGACCTCCCGACATACGTTTCATCTATAACTGACGTCATCTGGGGAACGGGCGACGCTCTGACTCATCGCAATAAATAGACAGGTATAACCACGCCTCGTTGTGACCTCTCAATGGCGTGAAACACAAACAACCAATCCACTGAGTGAATCGAAACGAAACCAGGAAACACCCAAACATTGAGAAAGTTTCCTAAAAATCTGTAAAGCATAATAGAAATAAGAATAAAATTAAATTAATAACTAGGACTAGAGCTGAAATGATTATTATAGACACCTGGGATATTAAGTGCATCGAAAATGACCATATAGATACTGAGCCGTTGGGTAAAGACCCACACCAGCACATATCTACATGGACATAAAATGTATATAGAACGGCATTACGCCATCTTGTGGGAACAAAAGAAACTACCACTCATAAAAATAGCAAAAAGAAAAAATTAAAAATTAAGTATTAAGTGCATCGAAAGTAACCATATCGATACTTGACCATTGGGTCAAAACCCACACTGGCACATATCCATATAGGCATAGAGCGTATATAAAACAACACTACGCCATCTTATGGGAACAAAAGGAACTACCTCTTCTAAAAGATAGTCCAATGGTAATTAATGAGTGAAAGAATAAATGTTATTGGAGAGTAATAAGTCCACTCAAAAAAGTAATTATATGTACAAATTATAAATATACCGAACATGAATATTGAATAACGCCACTGAGATGTCACACCGAGTTCACATCGACACATAGGGTGGCAATAATACACATTATCAATGGGATATGCAGTACATAGGATGGCAATACTGCGGTTGAATATTTTCTAAGGCGCGACTCTGGCCTACTAGATGAGCAAATTTCTTTCATCCTGGAGTTGCTCCAATTTTCTGCATCTCTGAGCTATTTCTGGTTTGGGGGCCAGTTTTACAAGCAGGACAGAGGGGTCGCCATGGGGG
The DNA here is from genome assembly GCF_042186555.1 of Aquarana catesbeiana. Classification (NCBI taxonomy): domain Eukaryota; kingdom Metazoa; phylum Chordata; class Amphibia; order Anura; family Ranidae; genus Aquarana; species Aquarana catesbeiana. The sequence continues at coordinate 220,064,167 of NC_133328.1, forward strand.
CTAAATATGCCCCCAGTTTGGCGAACCTCTTTATGGCCCTTTGGGAAGAGGATGTCGTCTATGCCCAGCAGAAACCCCAGGTGGTTCTGTGGGCTAGGTATACAGACAACATCCTCCTCCAATGGGATGGAGACAAGGCCGATTTGGCCTCCTTTCTTGGGGAACATTAACACTAGGGGCATTTTCCTTAACTATGAAGCCAGCCAGCACGAGATCCATTTTTTGGATCTAACTATTAGAGTGAAAGATGGTCAGTTTACCACTGCCACCTATTTTAAAAGCACCGACTGTAACTCATATAGCCCCACCAATAGTTGTCACCATGAGGCTTGGATTAGGTCGGTGCCTAAAAGTCAGTACGTCCGCCTGAGACAGAATTGTTCCGACGGGCGAGTTTCTCCTGCAGGCGGATGTTCTGACTAAACGCTTCTCGGAGAAGGGCTATTCAGATATACTCCTCAAAAACACCCTTGAGGAGGTATTATCCATTGATAGGAGCGAACTGCTTAAGGAGAAAATGCCCAATGTCAATAGGGTGCCCTTTATTCCTTTCATAACGACATATTCCATTCAGCATAGGACAGTTGGTCAATTGATTAAAAAGCATTGGCACATTCTCGCCAATGATCTCACCCTTAACACCATTCTCCCTTCAAAACCCCAGGTGGTTTACAGAGGGGCACCCTCCCTCAGGGGTACTGTTGCCACCAACATCATTGACCCCCCCTATCATCAAGAGGGGATTTTTTGATAGTCTTACGGGATTCTACCAATGCAGGAGATGTAGGGTATGCTCATTAAACGGATGTACACATAGGAGAACTCATTCTTTTAGATTGTCCAGTACCCAGGTTGAATTCGTGATCAGGCCTTTTATCACATGCTCTCCCAAGGGGGTGGTTTACCTGCTCCAATGCCCTTGCGGGCTGCAGTATGTGGGCAGGACCAAGCGCCCCCTTATGGTTAGACTTAACAAGCATGTGACGAATATCCTTAATGGTTTCCCCAAACATCCTGTGTCTAGGCATTATTTAAAAGTCCATAATAGGAATCCAGATAAAACCATCTTTTTAAGGATAGACAAATATACCTGTCATTGGAGGGGTGGATCCTTGGTGCGAGGTATCTCGCGCCTAGAAATGGCATGGATACACAGAATTAAGTGCTACACACCGTTTGGGTTGAATGTAGAGATAGACCTTAATGCATTTATCGATAATGCCTGGTATTTCCATCCTATGTACTGCATATCCCATTGATAATGTGTATTATTGCCACCCTATGTGTCGATGTGAACTCGGTGTGACATCTCAATGGCGTTATTCGATATTCATATTCGGTATATTTATAATTTGTACATATAATTACTTTTTTGAGTGCACTTATTACTCTCCATTAACATTTATTCATTCACTCATTAATTACCATCGGACTATCTTTTAGAAGAGGTAGTTCCTTTTGTTCCCATAAGATGGCGTAGTGTTGTTTCATATACGCTCTATGCCTATATGGATATGTGCCAGTGTGGGTTTTGACCCAATGGTCAAGTATCGATATGGTTACTTTCGATGCACTTAATACTTAATTTTTAATTTTTTCTTTTGGCTATTTTTATGAGTGGTAGTTTCGTTTGTTCCCACAAGATGGCGTAATGCCGTTCTATATACATTTTATGTCCATGTAGATATGTGCTGGTGTGGGTCTTTACCCAACGGCTCAGTATCTATATGGTCATTTTCGATGCACCTTGTTATTAATTTAATTTTATTTTTATTTCTATTATGCTTTACAGATTTCAAGGAAACTTTCTCAATGTTGGTTTGGGTGTTTCCTGGTTTTGTTTCAATTCACTCAGTGGATTGGTTGTTTGTGTTTCACGTCATTGAGAGGTCACAACGAGGCGTGGTTATACCTGTCTATTTATTGAGATGAGTCAGAGCGTTTGCCCGTTCCCCAGACGACATCAGTTATAGACGAAATGTACGTCGGGAGGTCGATGCTCTGACGTCATCGCAACCTTGCTGAGAACGGGCGCTCGCTATGCCAGCCAGCGAACTGCTCTTTTATACTCCATTTTTGTAAGTGTTCTACCTTTTTTATAATAAATTGTTTTACCAGATTTACGCTATGTCCACCTTTCCTTTGTCCTCATGTCCTTGAGTTCGGGTTGGTGTACCATCCATTTACACGTCCGCAGTCATACTGCACACAGAGAAGCTTCATTGCTAGTTTGGGTTCACATACAAGCCTGTTTTGCTTGCATTCTGGTAAGCGTGTATTTTATGTGGTGGAGGATCACTGTGAGCAGTGTTTTATTTTCCCACCATCTCACACTGGCTTTCATTGAGAAGCCTCAGGGGACTTTTCTAATTTCTGTAGAAGAAGTTTTGAATTTTCAACTCTAGGAACGTTACCATACATTATTCAATGTGTGCGCCCATGATCTCATGTATCACAATATTTTCTCACAATATTTTCTGTTTTTATCCACTTTGATATGCATTAATTGATTTTTATGCACTCATATATTTTCATGGTATAGAGCATATAGGTGTGTGGGAAGTGCTGTGACTGGGATGGGTGGGGGCAGGGTGACATGAGGTGGGTGGAGAGGCACCATGGGGGGGTAGGGTTGGTGAGTTGTTGTAAGTGGAGGGGATGGGGCATTAGGTGCTTTGACTAGGGGAGGCGGTACAGACGGAGTTGGAGCATAGTGTGCTACTTTCTTCAAGCTACATGAACAGAGGTGTGCTGACATGATGAAAGAACTGTCAGCCCACATCTGTTTAGGAAATTTCCAAGCAGTAGCCCAACATTACTGCTTTCAGCAACTATGTCGGGCATGTAGAACTCCTATTCTGCAGTTTATCAATACAGTTCAGGGAGTAATCAGTGCACATAGCCAGCCGCTTGCTGCAGGATGGGCCCTGAGCAGTACTCATCCCCGGCTCACCTTCCACTCATCAGATACTGAGACCTCAGTTACAGCCTGTGGGAGGGGCATCTGCAAGATGTGCTGCAGTGAAGGTCCTGGCTCTGCTCTGAGCAGAGGAAGGTGAGCCCAGGACCATTGCAGACTATGGTGCTACAGTGTGTGTGTTCATAGGAAGGAGCCACCAGCAATTTATGGAGGAGGAAATATTTTTCTATAGGGGGTCTTTTTTTTGTTCCTTACATTTTGATTCTGGGGGAACAGAAACAGAGGAATGTGTAATACCGTGGCTTTGTTTCTGTTTTACTAGTGGCAAAACAGAAGTGGAATGTAAAGTGGTTCTAAAGGCTGAAGGTTTTTTTTACCTGCATTAAAGTAAAAAACCCTCCTGAATGAATCACAGCCAGTAAGGAGGGAGCAGAGGGCGGGGCTGAGATGTGCTGGCTCAGGAACAAGCCTGCACAAGTGCGTATATAGCAAGCGGGGGACCTGAGAAGAAGAGGATCAGGGCTGCTCTGTGCAAAACCATTGCACAGAGCAGGTACATATGACATGTTTGTAAACCCTTTTTTTTTTTTTTAAATATCACTTTAGTCATCATGTCATAAAGCAGTGATGGCGAACCTTGGCACCCCAGATGTTTTGGAACTACATTTCCCATGATGCTCATGCACTCTGCAGTGTAGTTGAGCATCATGGGAAATGTAGTTCCAAAACATCTGGGGTGCCAAGGTTAGCCATCACTGTCATAAAGGATGGGATAATACAAAGCTGCAGTGTATTATGTTCTACAATGTTGCCAAAAAGCAGAACTTGTTGAATGGAATAGTAAATATTTTGGTAGTTAAAATAGCTCACATGTTGTGTACTGTATGTGTTTCAACTTTATGTTTAGCTCTTTTGCTGCTTTCAGGTTGCACATAATGTCTGTGAGAAAACGTCTTTTAAAAGGTATTTCTTATTCTGCAATTGTGTATTAGCCAAACTCATAGCTTTCATCACATGGTAATCTGCTACTTAAATGGAAAATCTAGTTTTTGGTATAATGCCAACATATAATAGTTAAAGCAATATTAAATCCATTAGCAAACATTTTGCAGCTTACAAATTCTTAGATGTGGTGGCTGCATTAATTTTCTTTTTTAGGATTTCTTTCCTCTATTTTCATCTCACCTATTAAGTTTGTTTTTCAAAATAAGCTGTCTTGCAGATGTAGCAGTTAGATGGATGAGACAAACAATTTACCACTGACAGGGGTGCTTACAATGATCAACTTTTATTTATTTATGGAAAACATTTATACTAAAAGCAAACCACTGTTGCTGTAACTGCTTATAAAGTGTTAGTTGGAGTTTGGGCTAAATCCGCTAGTACATAGGACACTCTCCTCCCCCAGACTGACAATGCGGCTGTCCAAATGTGCCCCCTGTGCTCCTCCATCCAGAGTGGGGGCATTCTAATACATGAGGTGTGAAAGAGCCTAAAAAAAAAAAACAAATGCAGCCACCACATCTAATGATTGGTAAGATGCAATGTGTTACATTTTTGGTTTTGGGTTTAATGCTAACTAAATATCAATCCCACCCTCTTCTACAGTACATAGTCCAGTGTCATTATTTAAAGCTCTGAAATACTGTTTTTTCCCACAGCAGCCAGTCATATGATTAAATGCATAGCAATGGGAGGCATGGCCTGGACATAGTGATAGCTGGTTGCACCTAGAGAGCTCTGCACTCCTATGTTTTCTGCTGTCCACTAATATTCTGAATCTGAGTCCAGGCTCTCCACAATGGCCAAGAAAAGTTAAAAGCCCAATCTAACAAAAGCGCCCAGTTGGAGCAACGTGTCATGCTACGCTGTCCTTGGAATCCCTGCCGCAGTTTCAATGTCCTGCTCACAACAGTTTAGGCCTGTTCAGACATGTCAATGTGCACTCTGGCCCACAGGCTTGCAACCAAATCTGATCTGGCAGAAATGCAGTCTAGCCTCAAACAGTCCCTGAAATCTGAGATTTTTAGTTTTATGCCGTGTACACACAGGCGGACCTTTCGACCAGACTGGTCTGACAGAAGGAATCCGGACAATCTGACCGTGTGTGGGCTTCATCGGACCTTCAGCTGACTTTTTCTATCGAAAATCAGATGGACTTTAGATTTGGAACACGTTTCAAATCTTTCCGACGCACTCGAAAAATCTGTCTGTTTGTATGCTAGTCCGACGGACAAAAAAAGGATGCAAGGGTAGCTATTGGCTACTGGCTATGAACCTCCTTATTCTAGTCCCTTAGTACGTCATCACGTTCATACCAACGGACTTTCGAACTGACTTTAGTCCGTTCGTGTGTGGGCAAGTCCGGTCATCCGAAAGTCCGTCGTAACTCCGTCGGAAAGACCGTCGGACATTTGATGCTGAAATGTCCGCCCGTGTGTACACAGCATTACACTCCAAAGCCATTACTGAACTCCAAGACAGAAATGATTCTATATGGCTTATCACCAGCTCTGCCATATATGGAATTGAAAACACAAAAAAAAAAAAACGAAACCAACAAAATAATCCTAACCTAAGTAGGTTACCATAAGCTTCTCATGACCCTGATCTTAAGGCATTGGTGGAGGGCACCTGCCTCATCCTTAGAATTTAATAGTTCATGAACGCCATGAGGTACAATGAGGGATATCCAGAAAGATGTAGTGATCAGATTGCATTACTATGAGGAAAAAGATTTACTAATGAAAAAACATAGGACATTTTAATGATGCAAAGCTGCAAATACTTCCAGATCTGGTGACCGAAGCTTTGGTCCAAAGTCATGCTCTGAAACCCCTCTTGGAGCTTATGAAAGCCAAAAATATCCAGTAATGGTAGTGTTTTACAATAGCTGTCTTACAGTTTCCCAAGGTCTTATCAGATTGGACATCACTCCATCTGCACTACCTGGTTGATCAGATCTAATTCCTAGCTGGGTAGATTTTACTACATCGAAGTAGCAAAAAGTGAGCCCTAACCCTCAACACACACCCAGACTCCAATCATGGCAACCTTCACCAACACAGTGATAAGTCTGGATCAATGAGACTTGCTCTATTGAACCACATCTGGTAGTATCTTGATTTTTGTTATAATCCCTCCAGGTCAATTAGAAACCTACCCTCTTATGTTAGTGCCTTCATTACATGCGGCTCAGAAAATACACTTTCTCTACACTGCACGTTGTACACTAGAACAGACGTGATATATCTTGATCATTATCTATTGGTGTAGAGATCACCGCTGAGTGGTCCCAAGTTTTTTTTTTCCCAAACTAGTGCATCAGCAGCCAGACACACAGCTTCAATCACTCTTCTGGCTCAATGAACAGTCAAGTGGTATCCTTTTTTTGATGCTTAACTATTAGCTGAACTTTAACAGGGTATGGGATACTCCAGTAACACAGGGACGCTTCTCATTTTCTTAGGGCTTCTTAGAACAGTCCCTGCTCAAACGCTATAATAAATGTCCAAACTTGAGCAGAGACTGGCACTAATGCACACGGAATAGTAGGAGCACTCAGGCTGGATTCACATCTATGTCGTTTTAGTGCTTTTTGCATTTTGAAATTTGCACTACAGTCCATGTAACATGGTTTCCTATGGAACAAGTTCTGTAGTGCAAATCTGCAAAATGCAAAAAGCGCTAAAACTGCATAGGTGTGAATCCAGCCTCAGTCACTAGGATCTTGCAGACAGGCCTGTACTTACAAATGTCCCTGGATACTTGGATGCCTCCTTTTAATATCAGCAATACATTCCTCCCATGAACTCTCCAGACCAGATCCTCAGTGAAATCCCTTAATCAGTTCCAGCAAGGACAAGTAGAATAGGCCCCACAGCTTTGACACAGCTGGGACCTCAATGACAAAATGCAGAACAGCAGCTGGACTGCCCAAAAGGGCAGCAGTACCTGAGGCTGAGAACTTATCTTCCTGGGCAAGAACCAGGCTGCCTCGGCTCTTATGCCGCGTACACACGATCGGACTTTACGGCATACTTGGTCCGGCGTACCGGATTTCGACGGACAATTAGATCGTGTGTGGGTTCCAGTGGACTTTGTTTTCTCGAAAGTTTGACAGACTTAGATTTGAAACATGACTCGAGTCCGGTCAAAAAGTCCGCTCGTCTGTATGCTAGTCCGACGGACAAAAACCGACGCTAGGGCAGCTATTGGCTACTGGCTATAAACTTCCTTGTTTTAGTCCGGTCGTACGTCATCACGTACAAATCCGTCAGACTTTGGTTGATCATGTGTAGGCAAGTCCGTTCATTCGTAAAGTCCGTCGAAAAGTCCGCCAGGCAAAGTATGCCGTAAAGTCCGGTCGTGTGTACGCGGCATTAGACTTTTTATGTATCCTCTAGCCACCACCCAGGGCACCCTTCTGCAGGGATTAGCCGGGACTACATAAATATTCAGGCTGTAAATCTGATTCTCCCAGCCCACTATATTTCAGAAGCGGGGGGGGGGGGGGGGGGGGGGGGTAGTCAAACCACTGCTCCATTGATTACAGAGGAGCCTAAAGATCTAAATTCACCTAACCTATCTATGAGGATGCTACACTGATTTCTCAAAATTATCCCATTATGATATCTGATCATGCCCCTGTTTCAATTACTAACTCCACATCCAATTTACCACATAAAGGATACGTGTGGAAGCTGAATGAATTTCTTCAGCGTTAAAGCTAAAGCGTTAAAGCTAAAGAAATATCAGTTCATCTCAATAATTTACTTTGCTGAGATGTCCCCCATCTCAGTCTAGGATGCCCAAAAGGCTGTTAAGAACACTGAGTATGGTTCCATGCATAAGAAGAAACATTCAAAAGCAGATTCAGGATTTCCTAATTGAACTCAGTAGATCAGAGACTTTTCACAAAACCAATGGAAACCCACTCCACCTAAGAGAGTTAAATAAAGTTCAGGATCATTTTTTAATTATTTTAGAATTACATTTTCATGCATACAGAAATCGCAAAGGTGTTTAACCACCTTCCATCCAGCCTATACCAAAAAAAACAGCCGGGCAGGAGCACAGCTATTCCAGGTGAACATCACATGACATCCTCCCAGTGGTGCCAGCAGTGTGATCTGTGACTTACTGTGTCCACCGGACGTAGCAGAACATTTGATTATTGTACCAGGCCACTGTGCATGGCCCTGGTACCATGTGATCACTGTGACCAATCACATGTCAGTTGTAAACAAACAATGGCTTGTCATTCATAGCCATTTTGTACTATTGTGATCTGTGATTGGTCGCAGTGATCACATAGTAGAGGACCAATCACAGCAGACCTGTTGTACCATGTGATAGTGACCAATCACAGCTATCACAATAGTACACAACGGCACATAAATGGATGCCATTCACAAAGTAAAAATGAATGCTTATATCATGATCATCGCTGTAATAAGCAATCATAGTGTAAAAAAAAGTCCTGATCACCTCCGCAGAGCAGTACGGTGTCACTGTGGTGACACTATACTGGTCTGGTGACAGCATGTGAAAAAAAAAAATTGGGGGGTATTTATATTGTCCTGGCATCAGGATTGATTATTTTCAAAAATATATATACACAATATTTTGTAGACTTTTGTATAACTTTCACACAGACTAAAAAATATACACTGATATTTATTTTGAAAGACTATTTGCTAAAGTTTTTAACAGAAACAAAGAAAAGCGTGTTTTTTTCCCCAAAATGTTCAGTATTTTATTTATTTATATAGCAAAAAATAAAAACCGGTGGTGGTAAAATACCACCAAAAGAAAGCTCTGTTAAAAAAAAGAAAAATGATTAAAATCATTAATCATTAAGTGTCATTCAAAGTGTGACAGCTCTGGAAACTGAAAATTGCCCTGAGCAGGAAGGGGGTGAAAGTGTCCAGTATTGCAGTGGTTAAAGAGTTCTATCAAGGATTATACTAGGTTGGAGATTCTGCAAGCAAATTAGATAACCTTAAAGCAGAACTTTACTTATGACAACTTGATAAAAATTTACGTTCTTTAGCAAGGAACATGCATTCAACGTTAATATGCTACAAACATTAGTGTGTGCTGTAAATTGCCTCTAGACTCCTGCTTCTTTTTGCCAGAGGTTACCATTTCGAGGAAGCCCACAGCCCCTGAGCATCACTAAATCTTTAGGCTGTCAGTGGCTCTGATGTTTTGCATAATATAAAATATGGAGAGCAACTGAGCATGTGCAGAGCAGGGTGAGAAAGTATTACTGGAACAGTATAGACACTACTTTATTTTAAAGGAGTGGTAAAGGCAAAAGGTTTTTTTTACCTTAATGCATTCCATGCATTAACCTCCCTGGCGGTATGATTCTTTCGGATTTTAGGTGCTGAAAGCGGTACAATTATTTTGCATGGAAATTTGGCTTTTTATATTGTAGGTCTGTAAATCTTAACAATAACACACTTAAATCTGTCCAAACCAGAGTCTAGTAGATATCCCGGGTATGATAAAGTTTGAAACACAAAAACATAAATTATAATATAATAAATAAAAATAAATAATTAAAAAAAATTAAAAAAAATAGTAATAAAATAAATTTCCCCACAATTCACTATCGCTCAATTCTGCAAGTGTTCTAATTTACTATCGCTGTTTTCTAGCTGGTCTAAAGCCACTTTTGACGTAAAGGGACACTTTTTGGTTGCTATGGACAATCTCCAGTTTCCAGGCAGAAAGAACAGTGTATATCATGTAAAACTGCATGCAGGGCATGGGCCAGAGCACTGGGGACAAAACGGATGTGAAATCATTTCATACAGTACTGTAATCTGTAAGATTACAGTACTGTATGTGTTATGATTTTGACATTTTTTTAAATTTGCCGCCAGGCTCCGCCCCCGTGCGTCGCGCCGCTCGCAGGGAACGGAGCCTGGCACGGAGAGGCTTCGCAGGAGGACGGAGCCCTCGGACACTGCGGGGGACATCGCAGGATCCCGGGGACAAGGTAAGTAAAGCCGCCCCAGGATCCTGCAATGCGATCCCGAGTGTGGCTCGGGGTTACCGCTAATGGTACTGAATTTTAACCCCGAGCCACACTCGGGAATACCGCCAGGGAGGCTACGATAAAAAGCCACCCTGAAGAAGTTCACAACTCCAGTGAAAGAAACGTCGTCGGTCTGCGGGCCACGGGACACCCCTCGACACCAGCCACACACCCTTTTAAAAGCTTCAGAAAAAAACTCCTCTCATTGCTTTAGAAAAAGCAAGGACCTGCAAGGGAGTTCCCAAGTTGAATCCAGCTTTTTTGCTATAACTGCTGCCCTACGAGCTCTAGGAGCATTTGGGTCTATGCCTTCAACCCTTTTTTCTCCCTGGTCCCCCTCGGAATTTGGGGACCAGACCAAAAACTCACAATTTACGGACATTTCGATGGTAGCCTCACACTGCACGAGGCTACCTAAGTTCATTGTAAGCACCTGGGACCTGAAACTAGCAAGAGCTCGTATGCTAGGAAGGTATAGCAAGATCAGCCACAGTCACACCAAGGATCTTCCCAGCTTGCAGAAATACTTACAGCTTCATTACAGACAAAAGAATCACCTTCTCCTGCGATCAACTTACTTTTAATGTCCCTTCACCACCTCCAACAGCTAATAGTACTACTATATCACTCATTGACAAAAAAGGACCATGTCAAATCGGTGATAATAATAGCATGGTTTACGAGACAACAGGACCTCGTCATCATAGCAATATTAACCCAAGGAATCAATATCCTGGCGGGACCAGACCCACAAGTTACCCTGCACAAACTCAGACTTTTAATATTGAAATCATTAACAACGATGGTCCACTATAAATTGGAGACTACAATACAATGTATGCTAGGGGCTCAAGTCAATAGCGAAAGGCAAACTGATTAACCACTAGAAATACCAACTACAAAGGATACCACTGTGAGCAACTCATTACAACGAAAGGACAATATTAATTCAAGCAGCTCTTCAGGAGAACTCTAAGCAATGATTCTTGGCATTAACTATAGCAGTGCTTCCTACAGTGAAAAACGTGGTGCATAGCTGGATAAAAAATGTGCACCAAATGTGCACTATTGCACCAAAGTCTGCTTATTCCTGGCACACTATGAAAAAAAAAAACCTTACCTTGCAGAACTTCAGTTTACAACTTGTAGATACAGCCCATTCCAGACTTGTTATATGCAGAAGCCTGAAACCCTACCTACAATTTGACATAACATTAAATTTGGATGAGGCTTTCCATTTAAACTGTTCTTTAACCACCGGAATTGACAATTTCAAGCATCCTAACCCGTGGATCTGCACAAGTGCTTCCAAAAAATGGGATTTGAATACAGCAAACCCATCTCATCATGCTCTTCCCAGAAGGCAGCTATACCATCCTGAACGCCTCTATTTCTACCTTCAAGAACCTGGTCTTCATCAGCCACAGTTCTCAAGCATTCTGTCAACTACAGTTCCAAAGTTTTAAAATAACTTCATATTGATGAGTATCCATACCTTTGTCTTCATCTCATTTCTTTTATTAAAATATGGCTTTGACACTTTAACCCTTCTCTTCTGTTCTCTGCAACAGACTACCTTTACAATAAAATCTCACCCTTTTCCTGCCCTGATCTTGCCACTTTTGTCAACAACTGCTCGCTTAGTCCTCTGTGGACACACTTGCCACCATCAAACACAGATTTTGGCCCTGAACACCAAATCCGTGGCAAACAGAAGACACCAGAAGTCTCAAAAGACATAGTTGTGCTCCTAAGTTACTGTGGTGTAAATCTAACCCCTGCAAGACTTCACCCCATATAAAACTGCCCTCAAAAAATACAGTTTTTTGCGCTTGCGCTGCCAAACAGACCTGTATCATAACTCTCATTAACCCCCTCATCCAATCATCATCAGCTTTTTTTCTACCCTTAACATTCTACTTCATCTCCCACCGCCATCACCCACTAACCTTTTTACTACCCAGGAGATTGCCAATTATTCACACAAGACTGATGCAATTCGGGAAAAGATTTTGACTGTCTCGATATCTCCCACACCTAACAAAACATGTCTAACACTACATTCACTATTTTTTTCCCTTGACCCTTTTATCACAGAGGAAGTTGCTATACTTTTGTCTTACACCCACCTAACCACCTGCCCCCTGGACCCCATTCCTTCACAACTACTCTGGTCACTTTCTTGCTCTATTCAACACTCTCTCACATCTCTAATCTCTCCCTTTCTTCCAGCATCTTCTACACCCCTCTAAAACATGCACTGGTCCCCCCTCCCCCCCATACTTAAAATGCCTTTCCTCAACAACATTAAAGTGTTACTAAATCCACAACAGTAAAATCTGTCTGTATATGCAGAATAGCATGCTTGTTATACTCACTGTAAAACCTAAAGTGGACCTTCAGTCATTTTTTTAACTTTCTATCTATTAAATCTTTTGCCCTTGTTGTTTTAACTTTGGATCGTAAAACATTTTTTTTCTGCCAGTTTATACCTTAAACAGCCCAAAAAAATAAGGATAAAAAGCCTTCTGTGTACAGCAGCCCCCCCCCACCAGCCCCGCTAACACTTGACTGAGGTTCCTCTCTGTCCAGCGATATCCATGAGTCCCTCGACCGTCCAAGATTCTCCTTCCTGTTTGGCTGAGACACAGCAGCAGCACCATTGGCTCCTGCTGCTGTCAATCAAAGTCAGCAAGCCAATCAGGGGAGAGAGGGGCCGAGGGTCTGTGTCTACATGGACCCAGGGAGCTGTGACTCAAATCAGGTGCCCCCATAGCAAGCTGCTTGCTGTGGGGGCAATGAACCGGAGGGAGGGGCCAGGATCACAGAAGAGGGAACCGAGAAGAGGAGGATCCGGGCTGCTCTGTGCAAATCCACTGCAACAGAGCAGGTAAGTACAACATGTTTATTATTTTTATAGGAAAAAAAAGGAGCCTTTACAATCACTTTAATGTTTTGCATAACTATACCTGCAACATGGGTTAGCCTGAAGTAGTCTAGCATGACTTAATTTTCTGATTAAAGTTCCACTTTAAACTTGCTAAAATTAGCAGCGTTCGGCATATTATCGGGTTGTTCGGCCCGCTGAACAACCACAATGCACAGCACAATGCACTGTTAGAGCCATGATTGGACACTGTCATGATGACTCTTTCCAATCATGGCTTATTGCTTTTAGTCCCAACCCACACTATAAAAATACTCTTCCCATTGCGACCATTTTCAGTGTGATGTTGGTGTGGAAAGAGATAGAACAGGGCTCTGTTCAGTGCTACTAGCGAGTTTGTGCTATAGTGTATTATTTTGATTCTATTGTAAGTGCAAGTTATCAGTTTAGTGTAAATCTAGTGATAGTACGTGTGTTGGTGCATGTTTAGCGCAGTATATTTCGTGTGTTAGTGCAGGTTAACCACAGTATTTTGCTGTGCGTTAGTGCCCGGAAATGCAGTCCATTTCAGTGTGTTACTGTACGTTTAATGCAGTTATTGCAGGTTTGCTGCAGCATATTGCAGTGCATTGGTGTACATTTAACGTAGTATATTTTAGTGCATTATTGCAGGTTTCTCGCAGTATATTGCAGTGTGTTAGTGCATACTTGCACATTTACCACAGTATATTTCAGTGCATTATTGCATGCTTCCTGCAGTATATTGCAGTGCGTTATTGCACGTTTAACGCAGTATATTTCAGTGCGTTACTGCAGGTTTACCGTAGTATATTGCAATGCGTTATTGCAGTGTGCTAGTACACGTTTAACGCAGTATATTTCAGTGTGGTGGTGCATGTTTACCACAGTATTTTTCAGTGCGTTAGTGCATGTTTAGCACAGTATATTTTAATGCGTTATTTCATGTTTCCTGCAGTATATTTTAGTGCATTAGTGCACGTTTCCTGCAGTATATTACCCTACATTTCACACAGTATATTTCAATGTGTTATTGCAGGTTTACTGCAGTATATTGCAGTGTGTTATTGCACATTTAACGCAGTATATTGCATTGCCTTAGTGCACATTTCCCACAGTATATTGCAGTGTGTTACTGCACATTTAACGCAGTATATTTCAGTGCATTGGTGCACATTTACCACAGTATATTACAGTGCGTCAGTACAGTTTTATTGCATAAAGTGATCTTGCACAATTCCTCTAATGTCACTCTGTGCATATCATAATCCAAAACAGTATATCAAAATCAATCAGTATCATAAATATTTGTGAACTAAATCAAATATTGAAACAGAAGTTATCAGTACAGTATCAGTACAAGTATCAGTCAACAAATAAATAATCCAGGCTCCAGACTCTTGAAGTATCGCTAGTAACTCCAAACCACATGCGGGAATTAAATAGATAGAATGCCTCCCATAGTGTAAAATCGTTTAAAAATGTGCAATTTATTAAAAGACATATGGATGCCTACGTCAATGTAAGTTTAAAGTGCACGAATGTAGAAATAATGGCGTAAGATAGCCTCTCACGTCAGTTCCGGTCCACTATTCATGTCAGCCACTCCCTATGTGTTACATCATGTCACGTGACTTCATCAGTTTTACTGCAGTATATTGTGGTTTGTCAGTGGAGTGTGTCTGTGTAGTGAGTACTCAAGTTAAAGTGCCCCAAACACCAAAGTGCATTCACTAACACATTTCCCCATCTTTATTACATTTTGTTAATGTTTTTTTATTTTTTCTTAATAGTTTGTACATTTCTGTCCAAGTCAGTCCTCAATTTAAAGTGCACCAAACGCCACTTTTCGTTCAATAAAGTATAAATCACACATTTCCAAGTTTCTATTAAATTTGGGTAATATGCCATCATGTCTGGGAGGCCAACAAGGAGAGGCAGATGTTCCCATGGCACTGTGAGGGGGTCAGCAGCCTCTGTGTCCACAGGCAAAGGTAGACATAATCCGTCCATAGCCAGGGCATCATTTCCTCTGTTTACTGATGTTGCCCATGCTATGGAGCCCCAGCATGCAGGGGAGGTGGTGGACTGGTTTATTAAGCCCTCCTCATCCTCTTCATGACTAGAGACTAGTGCGAAGTCCACTGTAGCTGCCAGAGTGACTTATTTTGCCTCCTTGTCCAGAGCTAATCCTGCCATAGCCCCAGCATCGGGCATGGAGGAGTTAGCTGAGTTATTTGAACACAGCGTCAGCCACTTGCTCCTTGACGATACACAGCCATTACTTGATTCACATCCTGGTTCTGAGGTTGAGGAAGGTAGGAGCATGTGCCTACAGAGAGGGGAAAACACTGGTAAACAATAAATTGGCAGTCATGTTCCCCCAGCCACAGGGTATTGCCAAGTTGGCTCCAGTGATGAGGAGGATGGAAGGGATGATGATGATGAGGGACTTTGGTGCCAGATCGAGCAGAGGAGGAAAGTGAGGGTAAGGCACAACCCCCAACAAGGCAGCCATCATGGAAAAATAGAGAGCAGCCACCCTTTTCCACAAGATTGTGGAGGTGTTATCTCTATCATTTTCCACATCTCAGCTGTCTGGGTCTTTTTTAGCACATGTGCAGCTGATCACACTGTTGCAATTCGCAAACTTTGCCTGAAGCAGATCAATCGTGGCAAAAACACCAGCCATTTGGGTACCACATGCTTGAGAGGGCATTTAACCTCCTTTCACTCAGCCCGTTGGCAAGAGCACCTGAAAGCCACACAAAAAGGGACGCAATTCTGCTCCTCCTCAACTTTCCGGTCTACCCCCGCTACACCTCATGACCTCTCAGCAGCCTCCAATGACAGGGATGATAGTATAGTGAAGGATGTCACAGGACCTTGCAGCACGTCTAATCAGTAGCACACCCCCAGCTGTAGACAATAGCAGACACATTTCTCTGTCCTATCTGCTGCAGCATAAAAAAAAATACAGTCACTGCCACCTACATACCCAGCATCTAAATTCGAGCTTGTCAAACCTGTTGGCTTTACAACTCCTGCCTTTCCGTCTGGTGGATTCTGCCCCCTTCCGTGATTTTTCAGAATGTGCTGTACCTGTCAGGGCTGGGCTCAGCCCTTCCTTCTCAAAGCTGGCCTCTCAGCTGTTGGCTAATTGCCAGCTCCTATCTCTCCACAGTGACTCACCTGTTGATGATATCCTGCTCATCAGTCCTGCCTACTTAAGCCATCTAGTCTGGATGATCTCTGCCTTCGCCTTGGTCACATCTCTAGAGACGCTCTCCTGTGTTCCTGTTAAAGACTTGCTTTGCTGACATTCCTTCTGGCTCCAGATCCTGCTTGCTGTTCTATAACGCTCATCTCTGGCTCCCTGACGTTTTGGCTTGTCTGATTATCCGTTCTGGTTACTGAACTCTGGCTATGTTTTGACTACGTTTACTCTGTTTACCTTTTTTTATTATTATTAAACAAGTCTAATTTAACTGTGCTTCTGTCTCAGTCTGATTCATGGTTTCTGACAGTACCACAATGGCAGGTTCCAAGTGGCTATTTCTTTTCACGTAAGGCAACTCCATCTCTGTACCATCACATCAAAGGCAATGTTGTCGAATCGTTGGGCAAGGCAGTCAGCTGCAAAGTCGGCTTTACTGTTGACACGTGGTCCAGCAAGCATGGTCAGGGATGCTATATTTAATTCACAGCACACTGGGTAACTCTGCTTGCAACTCAGAAGGATGCAGGACAAGGCTCAGTTCTGCAGCTCGTTTTGCTGCCACTTCCCCATACAGCTATTGGTGATGATGCGAGATTTGTCAGCTCCACCCCCTCCTCCTCCTCCATGCCCTCCTCTGCTGAATCATTCTATGAACCACCAGTAACCCTTAAGCGTTCAAGAAGCTATTCCATCAGTCAGGCTAAAAGGTGCCAAGCAGTGCTTCAGCTGGTCTATGTAGGGGACATGAGCCACACTGTAGCAGAGATTCCTGCAGCTCTGCAGGGGCAGGCCCAGAGGTGGTTCACACCATGCCAGCTGGAGCCAGGTAGGGTGGTGTGTGATAATGGCACAAACCTCCTGTCCACCCTTAGACAGTTCAATTTGGTGGTGCAGGTTTTCTTTAGCAGGTACCCAGGATTGGCGCAATGACAAGCTCAGGCTGGCTCAGCTTTTTTTCACCACGCCAATGGCTGCTGATAAAGGATGCATACACTGTACTGTCACCATTTGAGGAGGCCACAAAGATGGTGAGCCGTGACAATGCATGCATCAGTGACACAATCCCTGTTGTGTTCCTACTGGAGCAGACTCTGTATGGCATTATGGACAGGGCACTCGGGGCAGAGCAGCGAGAGGAAGAGGAGGACTTCCTTTCCTCTCAAGGCCCGTTTTATGCAGACACCATTCTTGCAATGCCATACAACACACAAGAGGAGAGGGGGAAGGGGGAGGAGGAGGCAAATAGGATTCTTGCATTTTGGAGGCACTGAAGCAGGGGAAGACATACGTCAACTCTTACCAGATGGTTTTCTATCCCCAGAACCCTTGGCCATAGTACGTGGCTGGGAGGAGGCAGTTTCAGATACTGTAATCCTCAGTGGCCCAGAGGAGTCTGCTTCTCATGCCACTGCAAACTGCCAGTGCAAACATGCACTGCAGTGCATGGATTCCCTCATTCTTCAAAGCCCACAAAAGAATATGTGGCATCAGGGAGAAGGATCACTATTGGTTGGCAACCCTCCTTGACCACCTTTTATAAAGGGGAAAGTCTCGTAACTCATCCCATCCCCACAGAGGAAGTAGAAGATGAAATCTCTTGAGGACACCTTAAAGAGGATTTTATGTAGCACCTTTCCAGATTCTGCTACGTTACAGTCTTGAGGGAAATGTAGTTTTGAGGCTTCTGACGGACAAGAGAGGAGCAGTGGAGAAGAGGGCCGCCTCAGTGATGCTTTTCAAAAGTTTTTAGTCCACGGCGCCCAGGGCTGTCAGCTTCCACATCCCATTGGCAACATCTGCATCATATGGTGGATGATTATCTAGAGGCAAAAACAGACATGAAGAGCTTTCCAGGTGATGCTCCACTAGGTTACTGGGTCATGAGAATAGACCACTGACCAGAACTTGCCCAGTATTCAATTGAGCTGCTGGGCTGTCCTGCATCCAGCGTGCTTTCCAAATGGGCATTCAGTGCTGCGCAGGTTTTGTGACACATAAGAGAGCGCGTCTGCCCATAGATTCCGTGGACCGGCTGACATTTATCAAAATGAATCAGTCCTCGATTAGCAGCTATTAAGCCCCTGATGCCGATGTCACTGTTTACGTTTCTGGATTTGGAGTCTCTGAAAGGCTGTCTAGGCTGCCTAGCTTTGTGAGTGTTAATTGTGCCCATGAAACCTACACCAAAAAAATTCTTCCAGATTAAATCAACATCCAAGGACCAATTTTCCCGCACATGTTTGACAGGTGCATATCATTTAAATTTTTGACAGCAAGGCCAATTTTTGCTTTCATCAAGAGTGCCTCTTAAGGGTTACAGTGTGAAGGCACCACCAACACCTAAAGCCCAATTTGATCACACCTGTTACTTCTATCCAAAGTCAGCGAAACAGACACCAGAATTTATCCAAAAAATCTCCAATCATGTTCCGGGTTCACTAAATTGTGGCCTCATCATACAGACTGGCTCCCCAAGCGGTTGTTTACAAAATAAAGAAAGCTTACATGGAAAATATAATTTTTTTGGCTTTATAAATATTATTGCTGCAGCAGGTTCTATACATGGTACAGATGTGCCACTTACAGGCAGACTAAGGGGACCCCTCAGGCACTACATGTACAGGAAGTTTTCATTTTTATGGTTATATTTATATATTTCAGTAAATCACTGCTCATTTAAAAATGAAAGGAAGTTTTTTACTAACTAAAAATGTAAAAGATGTTTTTTACAAACTTTTTTTTCATTGATACATGTCCCCCAGGTCACTACATGGACCCCCATACCTTTTGTATGCCCAATTACTTGCATATAAGCCTTCAAAATGGGCACTTTTGATTTTTCCAGTTGGAGTCCCATAACCTTCAATAGGGTTCGTTATGCGGTTACAAACTTTTGCGATGTTCGAAAATTCTGCCGCAAACCGATCCGGGGGTCGTTCGGCCCATGTCTAAAAATTAGTACTTAAAAAATCTGCTAAACTCCCCAAACTTCCATAGGATATAGTACAGTTAAAGCAAACATTACACTACAAGAAATCCATCAAGCTATTAAAATTATTGTCCTGGGGAATAGTCCAGGATTTGATGGCTTTACTTTTCTTTATTGTAAGGGGTTCCAAGAATCACTTACTGTATTATTGTGGACATGTCAACTCTTTGGGCTCTTCTCCTCACATGAGACATAAATTGCTTAGCACATAGCTGTCTTAGCAAAATCAGGTAAAGATCCCTCATGTTGCACTAGTTATCGACTGATATCCTGAGTAAATGTCAATACCAAATGGTGGCTTTGTGCCAAGCAGGGAAACGAGGGGTAATGTGCTTTAAAACCCCTTTTCCACATTCATGTAGCCAGTAACCTGAAATCTCCAATACTACTCTTGTTGGCTGACGGCAAAAACATTTTTGACATTGAGATTTCGAGTGAATTACCAAGAGTCTAGGAGTGGGCCAATAAATGATAGCATGGATGTTGGCTTCTATGGCACTAGTCTAGGACATGTAAATGGGAAGCTTTCTGCAGCACTTCAATTATACAATGACACTCACCAAGTGCCATGTTCATTATCTCCACTTTTATTTATCCTCTCACTAGAACCTGTCCTGGTGACAATCCACCTTATGCCAATATCCAGAGAATTGGAAACAAGAATAGAAACTAAAAAAAATCGCAGCTTGCGCTAATGCTTTGCTTATTTTACATAAGATCCCCCATTTCTTTACCTAAGGGAACTTCACACTTGGTGATGTCCCAAGCTTTACAATAAACTTGCCCACATCCTAAATACTTGACATTATGGCACCCAGACGAGAGCAGGAACGCATCCGTCCCAAGTACCTGTTCTAATTGCAAGCTCAGGGGCTTCAATACCTGGACGTTTTATTAACGCTTTTGATAGACCTAGAATTCCATTTGACACAGTACGTAGGTTTAAAAGCAGCAGGAGGGTTCTCTCTCCCAGATTTCTGACTATATCATCTAGCAGCCTCCCTTATGCAATTTTCAGACTTGACATACAGTGCCTCACAAAAGAGCTGGGTAAGCATAGGAAGGGATCTAAGGGACATGCATTTGGAACAATTTTATTTGGATTCTCCTTCACAAATGCAGGTTGTCCCCACTAACCTCATCTATTACCATATATACTGATCTATAACTGTTCTCTTGCCTTTGATTGGGACCAACTATTTTCCCCATAGGAAAACATGATCCAGCATATCTCACATGGGCTTGCTCCCCTATTTTAAAGCTACAAAACAAAAACTTAGTTCTTTACTAAAACATTTTCAATTTTTATTTACTCTAGAATTACCACCACACCTTAAAAAGAATGAGAACAAGATCTTGTTACAATTGTACAAGATAGAACCTTCTATCTTGATACCACTGCAAAGGAAATAATTAAAATCTCTGGAGCGATCTTCAGTGCTACTACTAGGTGTCTGATTTAGCTCACATAGTAAATTGGAACCTACACCAGAAGGTTAAAGACTGGGTTACCCTGGAACATTTTGTAAATCCTCAATGCTTGAGAACGCTACCATGGATAGACCTTCACCATATTTCAACTCGGTCTAATACCCATCCCTTAAAAGGCCCAACATTGGAGGTTTTCCTTAGGATGGCTAAGTTTTTTTTTCAGCCCCTTGGCTTAGGCCATTGACTCCACTTGGCTCTAATATGGATTCCAGGCATAAAAGATGAGTTTCTGTTACCGATCTGGCTTCATAAAGCACTGTGTAAATTGATGGCATTATAGAAGTACCTGTAATAAAATAAATAGTCTTAGCTTCTCACCTTTTTTGAAGGGGCACACTGTTATTTCTGGAAACTCTCAATGCAGATCTTGCCCCACACACTAACTCGTACTGAACATACTTATAGATAAAGCATTTTCTAACCAGAAGTGAAACATCACATTTATGCACAAGACCTCTTACAGTTCTAGAATCTCTTTGTTGCGGAAAAAACCCTTAGAGACATCTAATCTCAACACTATACCTATCATTATTTAGGGATTTTTAAGCTTACTCAAGTACCTTAGTAGCCCTCAGATTCTGAATAGGAATCCATTTGTACTTTTATACATAAAGGCTCCTTGAACCTTGCAACCCAGGAATGTGGGTATAAAAGGACCATATGGTACAGCAGTGTTTCTCAACCTGTTACGGCGATGTACCCCTGCGAGTCTAAAAAAAATTTGTAAGCACCCCTGTCTCGAGAAAGTGATGGGTACTGATAGGAGGCACTTATGGCTGCACTGATGGAAGCACTGATAAGGGGCACTGATGGCTGGGCATGCTGGCATGTGTAGGTCCTGAGCAGGCAGGACACCTTTTTTTCCAGGGAGCCATAGCAGTCATCTACACACATGGCAGCAGTACATCCGAGAGGGGGAGGAGCTGGGAGATGGGAGGACATGGGGCCGCCCTGGTCAGTCAGCCCTGGCTGGGGAAATATCTTCCGGGCAGCGTGCAATGGGGCCATTCCATTGACAGGACCCCTGGCAGCTGCTGCCAACCTGACACTCCCACCCCACCACACATGGGGCGGACTGCTTCCCTATTGGTAGCACAGTCCTGCGCAGGCTACAGCAAACCGTCTGGAACAGTGTCTGTGCGAGACTCAGGGGGACAGATGTGCTCCAAAATCCAACCATTCTGGAAGGCAGTATGTGAAACTATTTTAGCAGTTACTTCGGAAGATATCAAATTTTCCCCTGCGCAATACCTTTTCTCTATCACACCTCAATTCCTAAGATATGCTACCTTAAATCCCTGGTGATGTTTATAATCAATGCTGCCAGGCACTGTATTCCCTGTCACTGTCATTTGACTACGGTTCCAAAAGAGAGGAATGGTTTCATATACTCAATAAAATGGAGGAAATAAAAACTAACTCTGGAGCTAAAAACAAGAGGTCCAGATTACCTACACCTGTGAGTCCTTAGAGAACTTAGCTCAGTTATAGCCATGCCACTGTTTATAATTTTTAAAGGCACCTTATTGACTGGAAAGCTACCAACTGATTGGC
Source organism: Aquarana catesbeiana (assembly GCF_042186555.1). Taxonomy (NCBI): domain Eukaryota; kingdom Metazoa; phylum Chordata; class Amphibia; order Anura; family Ranidae; genus Aquarana; species Aquarana catesbeiana. The sequence continues at coordinate 220,086,297 of NC_133328.1, forward strand.
ATATGCTACATCACTTCCATCTGAAAGCCAACAATTAGCTTGTAATGTTTACATGAATTCCAGGCTGCTGCAGCAACCTGGAGTGTGTGTAAAACCCCCTGCAGCTCCCAGCGTAGGTCTTATGTCAATAGCAGTGAAAGTGTTAAACCTATTCAGTTTGGTAATGAACATAGTGTATTTAAACCAAACCTTAGACATGGTGGCTGCATTTGTTATCTTTTTTCATATGGTGTTCTGTAGTTCATAGAGGTGACCTATGCAGGGCTAATAGAATTGCTCGAGATAAAAAAAATTCTCGTTCAAATACTTTGTTGGAAAGATAAACAGGTAGCATAACAGATAATATATAAAGAAATACCATTGTGTTGAGTTACAGGTAAAGAAAATTGAGATAACATTTTTAACAGAATCAACACATATTTTTACACGTATCCATCAGGTATAAAGAAAATGCTTTAGGTAATATATTTAACAGACCAAAAGGGAGCAAACAGGACAAGTTCATTTTTAGGGCTTACATACAACTTAATTAAGCCAAGCATTCATGTGTCAAGCTCAGCTCTTAAATGGACCCTGCCTCCAGAACATTAATTTCAACAAGAATTTTCCCATAAATTTTATTTGCATTTAAGCTGAACTCCAGAAATGGGTGGGGAGGCGACATCACAATCTCTACCTCATCCAATCAGAAAAGGCCAATTACAAACAGCAATAAAAAACTTGACAATGGTTTTAACCAATCATCGCTCTATCCAAATTAAAAAATGTTTCATTTAGCAGAAGTTGCTATTGTGTTAACAGAATAATTGATAAAATTAACTGATTTATGAATCTTTATTTACATTTCTATCAAGTGTCTGCCTGTTTTGCTGGGACTGTACGTGACAATATACCTTTTTTGTAATTTCACTTTTACAGAAAGCAGATTGGTGACAACAGGGTTGTGCAGCTCTCCATGCCCTTCATCACCAATAGCAATTGGCCACCATAAAAAAGGTAGGCTTTGCAGTTGCTAAAAATTGATACATACACAAAATAATAAGTATATATGTGCACAAAGAATAGCGAAAGGTATGCAAGAGTATCTGCATAGCCCCATGTGATTTAGTAGTACCTCCCTTTTTTACTTAAAATTATCCTGTTGCTAGGGAAAAAAACTGTAGTAAAAGAACAAGAAGAATACTTGCCTTCCATTTGTCAGTGTCTCCAGCTGCTGCCAGTATCCAACATTTTTAGGAGTGTTGAATGCTGCATCCCTCTTGCGGTATGTGCTTGCACCCAATAGTGGGGCCACTGGGTGGAACTACAGCATTCAGTTTTCCCAGAAGTGTAGCGTACCAGCTGCAACCGTCGCTCTGCAACAGGGCAAAAAACTGCAGTCTGTAAGTATTCTTCTTCTTCTTTTACAGGGTGCTTTTACTGCCATTTTTCCTAGTGACAGGGTCACTTTAGAATATATTAATTTTTTTTACTGACATGCAAAATATGTTTTTATACATAAAAATGATCAAATACAACAATAATATAGAAAACCCATCAACAGCTAACAATACAAACTTTGAAAAACAAAATCAAATTAACCTACAGTGGGGAGGAGGTCTTTGCATGTGGCTTAGTTGACACGATCAAAAATTCACAAATCCTTCAGCAGGTTTGGGGGATGCATTAACGCTGTATGTAGTGTTATGGAAAAGTAGGCACATGTGCCCTACCTCCACGTGTGTGGCCCCTCCCCACTGTCTTGCAGGTCCTGCTTGCCCCCACTACTCTCACCCAGAAAATATAAAACCATGCAAAAGACTAACCATGCAAAATAATAATCCACACTATTCTATTTATGTTAACATGAGCAGAAAGTAAAATAGCTAAAGGAAAAAAATACCCTAATAAAAATCAAAGTAAAGAAAAAAGGATGCAAATGAGGGGCACAGAGGCTAGCAAGCAACCAAACTTGCTATTGATACAGAGCAAAAACAGAGTCCCTAAAAAGGACAGTTAGGTCGATGGAACTGTGAACAGGGGGGTACACAAGGGTATGTATCCCACCCACCACACTAAAATCCACAGTATACCATTATGCAGCGTACACGCGGTCGGACTTTTCGACCGGACTTGTCCGACGGACGCCGATGGACAATCGTGGATGGATCGTGTGTGGGCTTCAGCGGACTTTTCCAGTCGCAAATCTGACGGACTTTAGATTTGGAACATGCTTCAAATCTTTACGTCGTAACTCCACCGGACCTAGAAATCCGCTTGTCTGAATGCTAGTCCGATGGACAAAAACCGACGCTAGGGCAGCTATTGGCTACTGGCTATCAACTTCCTTATTTTAGTCCGATGTACGTCATCACGTACGAATCCATTGGACTTTGGTGTGATCGTGTGTAGGCAAGTCCGTTCATTAAAAAGTCAGTCGGAAGTCCGCTGGACCAGTCCGGTCGAAAAGTCCACCCGTGTGTACGCCTAAGAGTTGATTTACTAAAGCTGGAGTGTGCAAAATCTGGTGCAGCTATGTATAGAAACCAATCGTCTTCCAGGTTATTTTTGTCAAAGCTTAATTGAACAAGCTGAAGTTTGAAGCTGATTGGCTGCCATGCACAGCTGCACCAGATTTTGCACTCACCGGATTTTGGAAATCAACTCTATCACATCTGCCTCCCACACAGAGTGGTCAAATTTCCCCAACCAGCTCCAGCACACACACACACACACACAGACATTATAGCTGCTGGGAGTCAACCTTTTTAAAGTGAGGGTGCTGACTTGTCCATAACTTCAGATTATTGGCTATTAGAGACTCATCTGACCAGACCCATCTGGGTTCTGGAGCAAATTTTAGGTCATAAATTCAGAATTTCACCAAGCCATAGAATCTTCCTTAAACAGAAGGTGAGTCTGAAACTCATTGCTAATCACCTATTATTGGCAGAGTTTTTAGAAGAGAATGGTGGTCAAATAGTGGAATAGTTTGATCGCGAGCCAACATGACATTTATGACAAAGTAAACTATTACTTTGATGCAGCCATACTGTTATATTGTCACCTCTCAGCTTTCCAAAGTGTTACTAAAAAACATTGTTTCCACTGAAGTATTATTAAATACTACCCAAGCTACATAGAACTAATGATACTTAGACCTCATGCACACAGATTGCGAGAGGCTAAAAATATTTTGGGTCTTTTACCACGCCCAGGAATCTACAATTGCCACATACAGCCTACCATACATTTAAATTGCTGTATGCAGCATACTTTTGTAAGCGATGCTTCTGTGCCTCAGCCTTTACCCACACAAATGTATTTGCAACATTTTTCCCGAAGTTGAAACTTTCCTATTAAGGAAATAAGTTGTACCTACATACCTGGGTAAACATTGATGCTTCTGGGCATCCATGTTTGCCATCATGCCTCTCTCTATACATTTTTTTTAAGCACAAAAAAACTTTTTTGTGACATTGTTGCAAAGTTTTTTTTTACCTGGAGGTCCTGCCAATGAAAGCAGTTTATGTTTAAAGTGATTGTAAATATGTTATACTTCCCTGCTCTGTGTAGATGATTTTGAACAGAGCAGCCCAGATCCTCCTCTTCTCAGGTCCCTCTTTGGTGCTCCTGGCCCCTCCCTCCTGTTGAGTGCCCCCATAGCAAGCAGCTTGCTATGGGGGCACCCGAGCTGAGCTACTGCTTCATGTGTCCATTCAGACATGGAGCCGCAGCCTGGCCCGGCTCTGTCCCCTTTCTCTCCTCATTGGTTGACTGGCTGAGACAGCAGCGCGGCTCCATTGGCGCCTGCTGCTGTCAATCAAACTCAATGAGAAGGTGAGTCCTGGTGAGACACTCCTGCAACATCACTGGATCTAGAGGGATCTCAGGTAAATATTATGGGGGCTGAGGGGTTCTGCTGCATAGAATGCATTAAGATAAAAAAAAACCTTCTGTCTTTACAACCACTTTAAGGCTAGCAACTTGCAGCTGAAGCATTAGATGACTTAAGTGAGTGTAGCTTTACCTTATTCATTTGTAACGGAACAATCCCCCCCCATATTGTAAAATGATGCGTAAACTGTTATTATTATACAGGATTTGTATAGTGCCAATAATAATACTCCCTTAGTAAATCTACCACTGTATCTCTTATACAACTTTCCATCCAGTATTGTCAGCTTAAATTTTTCTTTAACCATGTTACACATGCCTAATATAACATTCCTAGTCCTTAAAATGGAATTCCAGGCAGATGTATATTACACAAATTATAGCAGCACTGGATTCAATAATACATCCCTAAACCTATCTTTAATGCAAGCAGTGAAAATACCTGAAATTTGCTTGGTATCAGGCCAGCTGCTGCCGCTCTACGGCAGAGCTTTGATTGGGATAACGTGAAGCATCGCAAGAAGCCAATCAGCTGTGCTGCAGTGCAAGGACAATGCTGTCCCTGACCAAGCTGTGCCTTTGACATGTTACAACAAAAGCTTGCTTATATGTATGTATCTTATATCTGTGTTTTAAACTGTTTGCATGGGGAATTGCTTTATAAAACCATTATCAGTATTACATATACTTTAACACACGTCTTATGGTTTTTCATACACCTACCTCAATTTCCTTCCCCAGATTTTTTTTTTTTTTTTACAGAAGGACAACCAACGGAGCTAATAACTCAAAAGTGACCCTTGCTTTTTTTTCTTTTTATTTTCCAGATAAAGAAGAGTAAAAGAGCCAATAAATGTCATCATTTTAGCTGCGCTTCTTCATTCTGTTCCTACTTCCACAAAGACAAGTCTCTTGGGAACAAAAGGCATTAGCTTTATAAGCAAAGGCATCCACTGATTACTTTACAGAGAAAGACTAGTTTTTTTTGTTTTTTTCCCCTTCTTCGTGGAATAAAATGACTTGGCTTTTTACACTGCAGGCAAAATATTTGGGGAACTTTAAGTAATTGCTAATTACAATATTAGGTCTGGGATTAGAAAACCTTCAGTAAACAAAATTATTACTCACAAGGAATTTATTTTGAAACCTACACTACAGAAATCATTTTGGAAAGTTAATTTCAAGTGTCCCAGAAGCTAAAACATATGTTTACGCATGAGGTTGCTGAAGCCAAACCAGAGGATTTTCATCCTGCACTTAAACAGAAATGCACAGTTTCAAGTTCTCCACTATAGCTTGGCACACTGCACAGGGTTAAAACACTGTCTGTTCTAGTGTTTTGTTATGTTCTACAAATATGTTAGAGTTCATTTTATTGCCGAAGGCTTATATTTTATTTTTTCATGATACACCTTTAGTAAAAAAAAAAGGAAAAAAAAAAATCACAAAATGTCTAATTTAATGTAGAAATTTGTTCTAGGCTCATTTACTGGTTATCATTTCAAGGTCTTCCATAAATATTGGTTTCTAATGGCACAGCATGCTGGAAACAAAATCTTTCCTGCATCTCACCTTATACTTCTGCCAATGCACTGTAGTGAATGAAGACAAAGATGATAAAATGGACATAATGACTGAAGTTAGTTTCAGGTTCTGTTAGTTTTATATATTTTTTTTCTTTTTAAATGTTTATCAAAATTGCTGTAATTTTTTTTTTTTTTTTTTTACAAAAAGGGAATTTAAGATCTACTGAATCATTAATTTAAAATATGACTGCCCATAGTAAACAAAAACAATGAAGCCATGTTGCACGTGCTTTGGGAGAGCTTTTGCTTGAGGACAACTAATGGGCATTGCTGCATGTAGTACAGCTTCTGGTGTTCTCTGACATTCAGCGGGGCCTGTCATCAAATGTTTTAGAAGTAAAAAATTTTGCAGAGAAGACAGTAGTTAATTCACCAACTCTTGCAAAACAGTATTTGCGATACAGCACTTAAGGTTACTTTCCCCTATTATACAGCTTATGCTAGCTTTATATATATATTTATATTTATTATAGAATATATATATAAATATATATTCTAATATATATATATATATATATATATATATAATCTAGAAATTGCATCATCAATGTATCTATATACACATATGACAAGATAATCCCATTTTAAAGGCTGAGTTAACCTTTGAAAAAAATAAAAGAAATGCACATACTGTATTTGAGCAGGTAAAATTAGTGCATTTATTTTTTGTTTCTTGAAGACGGTAGTTGTAGTTCATTCATTCACTACCCCCATCCACTGTCACAGTGGGGAATTAGAGGGGTGCAGGATGGTGTAACACATAACATATTAACAAAGGTGAATTTATCCTTTAATGGATTCCAGAAAAAGTCCAGGAAAAAAATCAAATAATGGAAATCATTAGAAAAAATAACAACAGAAATTATATAGAAAACATAGGCCAAATGTCAATGATGTGTACCATGCCAACTTTATTGAGCCACTTGCACACAACCATTATAATAAATAAATATGTATAATTTTTCATTAAACTTTTCTTTACCTTACTGGCCGGACCAGTGAGAAGTTGCTTCTTTGACGGTGAGACGGATTCTACCGAATTTTGGGCCAGTAAGCATGGAATAAATCCATTAGAAGTCCTCACCTTGGTGTTACTGCCATCTGGCATGGTCCTAAAACAGCGCTGCCTGTGCCTCGGTCTGTGTATCCCCTTAGCAGATCATGGCCTATGTAGTTGTGGTTTTTTTTGGGCTCTTTGTATAGTTTGATCACTGAAAGGTTGAGTATAGTCCTAAACAATATTTACAGTAATAATATAGAACAGTAAAAAAACAACAGTGATGTAATTAGATAAATATGTAAAGTATAAATCTGTATATATTTTAAACAGAAAATAATTTATTGAAAATGATTTATATTACAGTTTAAGACACTACTTTTCTCTATTAGCTCTAATATTTTAGATTATACAGTGTTTCAGGAACATACATTCTACATTTGTTGATGGATATATATATTCAGACACAATTTGTACTGATAAAATCGCATATTAAAAAAAAATCCATTAAAGACGCATCCAGACATGCATTAATGGGTGTTGGGATATGGCAGCCCTTTTATTTTTAATGTGATACCAACTCACAAGAACAATTAAAAAATGGACATGTAGCATTTTTTACAATAAAGCGCACCCAATTATGCGGTAGTTCATTATCGTGTATTGTGGTGCACTGAAAAGCATTTACTTAGTGCATTGGGGTATCATTTAAAATGACATTGCAGCATGCTAACTCCCGCAACATACATTACCACAATGTACCACATCACAAAAGTCTTTTTTGGACTTCATCATTCAAAAAATACTAGAATTTATAAGTAAAGATGCTGCAGCCTTACATATTGAGATGCACAAACATGGCCGATGAAAACATAAGGTTACCCCAGTAAAAAATGTTTAAAAAATAACAAAAAACAAAGGAAATACTTTTTTGTCTGACCTCTTTCAGTTGCAGTTATGTTTTGCCCATGTGTACATGACAACTGTAGCTTGGAGGTTGCTGGATTTTTACCCCGTAGCCCTACTGCACTTTTTAGAAACTTTTGTCAAAGTTGTGAGGAGTACACAAAAATAGAGACTGACCCAAAGCATTTTTAGTTAAGCTGACTGTTGTCGGTTTATTTTACAAATAAAAATAGCCATAGATGTTACATGGCACTTATTCATTAGAGTGGTTCTAAAGCCAGACGGTTTATTTGACCTTAATGCATTAAGGTAAAAACTTTTCAGTAGCTGTTTCTCTCTCTCTTTACCAGTATGGATCCAGTGCTGTGCCCGTCTTCAGCAGCGCTGTTCTTTCTCTTTGGTCTCACAGGACGGCTAATGGCAAAATTTACATCACAAGCTCCCATTGGAATGTTAAGAAAACTTAAAAAAAAACGGGAAAAACCCTTCTATTGATGTAACCTGGTTTCTCGTTTGAACGTACAGACTCTGCTGAATGTCAGAAAAACTACACTTACCATCTACAATTCTACACATAATTTTTCTTCTAGCTGGCTGTCTTAACTAAACCTATTTATTATAATTATGATATTAATCAAAGATATAAATGTTGGAACACAGAATAAATGCTAATCTAGTGATGTAAGCCGGGTTCACATAATGTTTATCTGTTTATAGACAAAAATAAATTTTTTTTAGAGATAACATGCAGGATGTTGATTGGCATTGTTTGGCACTATTATATTTTTCACTTTGAAATATAATTTGTTTTTAATAGACACCATGTTGTAAGTTATGTGATTATTTTGTGCTTTTTTTTTTTTCTTTATACATCTGAACTTAGATCTCAGTAAAAGGGCCCATTCACTCCAGAATGCATTGTGGGAAATCTACATTTCCTGCACCGCTTTCAAAAAGAACTCTAGTTGCAATCTGCAGCAGGTGTCATAATTAAAGTGGTTGTAAAGTGGTTATATTTTGTTTTTAATTAAAAATAACAAACATGTTATACTTACCTGCCCTGTGCAGTGGTTTTGCACAGAGCAGCCTGGATCCTCCTCTTCTTGTGTCCCTTTTCGGCTCTCCTGGCCCCTCCCTCCGGACGAGTGCCCCTATAGCAAGCAGCTTGCTATGGGGTACCTGAGCCGAGCTGTAGCTCCCTGTGACCATTCAGACACAGAGCTGCGGCCCCCACCCTGCCCCTTTTCTCTCCTCATTGGCTGAGGAGGGGAGTCCTGGGCAGCCAAGACAATCCTACAACATTGCTGGATCTAGATAGACCTCAGGTAAGTATTAGGGAGGCTGAAGGGGGCTTCTGCACACAGAAGGTTTTTTTATATTAATGCATAAAATGCATTAAGATGAAAAAACTTCTGCCTTTACAATCACTTTAGGTTAATGGAAACCCTAAAACACAGGTCATGAATGCAATGTGTGTTTGATACTTGCAAAATCCGCAAACAGTCGAACAGCCATAACTTCCCTTTGCGATCAATTTAGACTCAATTTAAATTGGATTCAAACTGAGTTGTGCGGCCAGGGCAGAAAATTATCAATCATTTTGCACTAATACACAGATACTTTGTTATTAATATTATTAATGCAATCATATTTTGATCAGATTATGAGATTACATAGTGGAACCAAAAAATCCGATCAATAACTTATGATTCCAACTATCAATCAAAATCCACTTGCCCGAATGACATATCAGTTGAATTGGTTGTTGACTATATATCAGTTGCTCCTATCTGAATAGATTGTTGGAAAGAAAATATAATTTATTGAAGCATGCATAGCCACTTTAGCCCTGTTTAGGCTCCAAGTCAGAATTTGTACTGGGTGGCTGAGTGGCCAATCGCCAAGCACTATCATATCTGAGGAAGGGGAATGAGACACATACTTCCCCTTTATAACTGAACTACCAAATATTATTCTTCATTGCCAGCTACAAGAACTGTTGGGGAGTGATGGAAAAGTTTGCTGATGATGAGGCCACCATGAAACTGAACCTGCTGCTTTCTCCAGCAGGGGGAAAGTGCAGGTTAACTTTAAGTCTAGTAAACTTTTTAACTTTAGTGAAATGTTTGCTGTGTAGTATCAGCAGTAACTGATTGCTTTTACTTACCCATTGTAAAAGTATTAGCAAAATCAAAAGAAAAAGAATGGTTTTGAATGGTCTTTGCGGCATGTTAACATGTGTACAATATGCTATACTGATCAACCTATAAATTCTTCAATAAGCAAGACTGTATACACAGGTCTGAAGAACTAATGAACAAGGTGGTGAAACTAAGGATTAAAACGAAAAAGGCATGGAATTAGAAGAATTAAGATGTGTCTGACCAGTTAATAAATACACTTTGAGAATGCGGCAGAAAAGTCAAGTCTCCTGGGAAACGCAGGGGTCTCCCAAAGTTTCAGGGTTCTCTCCCAGTCTCCAGAGCATAGCTCTCAACTGTCTCTGATTTTGGGGGACTGTGCCTCATTTGGAACAAAGTCCCTTTTTCCTCATTTGTCCCTCATTTTGGTCTAATCTATATAGTTGTATATAAAATGCCACTACTTATCCATCAAAAATAGTTTTACAGTGCTAAACCTTTCCTACAATTTCTAAATTGCTGCATTTGTAAATTCCAAAATCCAATAGAGTATAAAGGAATAGTAGTGGTAAAAAAAAAGCGTGTGTGGGTTTAACTAATCATTTTTTTAACACAATTCATAAGGAGGCGTGGCAGGTGTGTCCTACACACTTTTGCTAATAGGTGTCCCGCATTCCCATCTTAGAAAGTTGGGAGGTATGGCTGAGTGTTTTATGAAATCTATAGTCTCGAAGAATCTCCTAATATAGATATAGGATAATCACATTAAGAAATCTAAAGCTGGCCATACATGATACAATTTTCTACTACAACTTTCCTTTAGATTTACAAAAAAACATATAATAAGAGGTCAAACCTAAACACTTTCAATTTGTATGCAATCAGGCAGGTCCTTGTACTAAGTATTCGAAGGTAAATACAAAGGAAATTGAACAAGAAAATCTTATAATGTCCGGCCGAGCCTTGGCCTGGGCAAACACTCTATGGGAGACAAAAACCTGCTGTTTTTAGTTACCCTGAGTTTGTGGCTTCTTTTAAAAGGGTATTTGACGTTCCTGCATGCTCCGCTTCTGCTGCCAAGTGCCTCATGTCCATCAAACAGAGTACGAGAACTGTTGCAGATTATGTAATTGAATTCCGTACTCTGCCAGCAGAGGTTGCGTGGAACAATGAGGCCCGCGTGGCTGCTTTTTCTCATGGTCTCTCGGATACCATCAAAGATGAGATAGCAGCCTGAGATATACCCACTAAGCTAGAGAAGTTGATCACGTTTGCCATCCTCACTGACTCCAGACTCAGAAAAAGACTCTCTTTTAAAGGAGCGCTTGTGGAAGCCTCCTGTGCATTTGTTTCCAAGCTTTGCAGTCCCACCCTTGCCTCCCTCACCTCCCATGCCTCCTGGTGAACCCATGCACTTGGGCTTCACGTGTGTCTCTGCGGATGAGAGAACCCTAAGGAGGAGGAAGAGATTGTGCCTTTATTGTGGCCAGGCAGGTCACTTTTTGAAGTCTTGTCCTACCCATCCAGGGAACGCCCGAAACCTTGAGGTCCTGTCACGAACAGACCTTAGGTGGCGTTGTCCCGTCCTGTTATCCTGAAGAATAAGCCCCTGGTTTTAGTTGCCCTTTCTTGGGCTGAGTAGTCCGTCGAGATACAGGCTCTAATTGACTCTGTGGCTGCAGGCCTGTTCATTGATGCTGCCTTTGTATCGAAGCACTCGATTCCGCTGAAGCTGCGTAACACTCCACTTGCCATTGAGGCTCGACGGGAAAATTCTACAGCCTGCCCATGTGACTAATGAGACTGTTCCGTTGTCCATGGCCGTAGGGGCTCTTCACCATGACATAATCCAGTTCCAAGTTATTTCCTCACCTAAGTTTCCGCTGGTTATTGGTTATCCTTGGTTATCCTTGGTTACAGAGGCACAACCCCTCTTTTTATTGGCTCTGTGCTGAGGTTTTCTCCTTGTCGCCACAATGCAGTAAGAGATGCTTCCAGAAGGTAGCCAAGGTCCTGTGCTCCTCTTCACTCTCCTCCCTGCCGGAGGAGTACCGCGATTTTAGCAATGTCTTTGACAAAGGTCAAGCTGGTAGTTTGCCGCCACACCGGTCGTTTGATTGCACACTTGACCTTCAAGCTGGTGCCATACCCCCTTGTGGCCAGGATTACCCTTTGATGGTCTTGGAGGATAAGGCCATGGAGGAGTATGTTGCAGACGCACTTTCCTGAGCTTTCATCTGCAAATGATCATCTTGTGCTGGTTTGTTCTTTGTGAAGAAGAAGAGTGGTGAACTGAGACCTTGTATTGATTATAGGGGTCTCAATTGTTTCACGATTAAGAATGCCTATCCGATTCCGTTGATTACGGAGTTATTTGACCGCCTCAAGGGAGCAACAGTTTTCACGAAGCTTGATTTGAGAGGGGCATATAATCTTGTGATAATTAAAAAGGGTGATGAGTGGAAAACTGCGTTTAATACCAGAACAGGCCACTATGAGTACCTCGTAATGCCTATTGGCCTTTGTAACGCCAGGCAGTTTTTCAGGAATTTATTAACGATGTCCTCTGGGATTTGTTGCAGTTATGTGTGGTGGTTTATCTCGATGCTATCCTCATATTTTCTAAGTCCCTGGAGAGCCACCACACAGATGTCTGTCATGTGCTTCAGAAACTGAGAGAGCAATCTCTATTGTAAATTGGAGAAGTGCGAATTCCATTGTGAACAGGTTAAATTCCTGGGTTATATCATTTCCACTGCTGGTTTTTCGATGGACCCAGAGAAACTTTTAGCAATCCTACAGTGGTCCTGACCCGTGGGTTTACTTCCTCTGAAGCGGTTTCTTGGCTTTGCCAACTATTAATGGAAGTTTATTCATAACTTCTCGTCTCTGGTCAAGCCCCTGACTGATATGACCAGAAAGGACGGTAACCCACAGAGTTGGTCTCCGGAGTCCATTAAGGCCTTTGTTTCAGATCTGTTCCTGATTCTACGTTACCTTTTATCCTTGAGGTTGATGCTTCTGAGACTGGTGTTGGCACCCTTCTGTCTCAACGGCCTACCTCTGAGAGCGCTATGCATCCTTGTGGCTACTTTTCCAAGAAATTGTCACCTGCAGAGTGCAATTACGAGATTGGTGACAGAGAGCTGTTAGCGATCATTTTAGCAGTGAAAGAATGGAGACATCTCCTCGAAGGTACCACTGTGCTGGTTCTCATTCTTACTGACCATAAGAATCTCACATTCTTGTCTGAGGCTAAACGCCTCTCTCCCAGAAGGGCGCGATGGGCTCTTTTCTTGTCTAGTTTCAATTACATTATCTTATTCTTACCCGGTACTAAGAATGTAAGGGCTGACGCTTTGTCATGACAATTTTCCTCCACTTCCAAGATGGAGTCGATTCTGGTTCCTGTGATTCTTCCTGATCATATTCTGGCTAGGGTTTGCACCAGTCTCACTTCTCCTTTGGGTGACAAAATTCTTGCTGCTCAGGTCCATGCTCCTCCTGTGAAACCTTATGACCACTGCTTTGTACCAGAGAGTCTCCGTACTGCCGCGCTCCAGACTTACCATTCTCTAAAGGCTGCTGGCCACCATGGGAGGACCCGAGGGTGGCCAGACTGAGACAGAAGTACAGTTAAATCACACTTGTTTAATAATAATAAAGAAAGGTAAACAGAGCAAACGTATTCAAAACATAGCCAAAGTTCAGGAACCGGAACGGATAGTCAGACAAGCCAAAATGTCAGGGAGCCAGAGATGAGCATAGTAGAACAGCAAGCAGGATCTGGAGCCAGAAGGAATGTCAGCCAACCAAGTCTTTAACAGGAACACAGGAGAGCATCTCTACAGATGTGACCAAGGGGAAGGTAGAGATCATCTGGACTGGACAGCTTAAGTAGGCAGGACTGATGAGCAGGATATCAACAGGTGAGTCACTTTGCAGAGATAGGAGCTGGCAATTAGACATCAGTTGAGCGGCCAGCATTGAAAAACACAATCTCAGCCACACTTTTCCTCAATAGCCAGTCTAGGGGTTTTGTTTTTATTTTTGGAGAACTTGGATAGGGTTCAGGGAATTGAGTGGGATACTCCAAAAACAGAAACTATACAGATTGAGGACAATCAACATCTTTCTGGATAAGCTGAAGTCCTTGCTTGTAGCAAACTGTTGACTTGGCTTTGTAATAGAAGCAGTCAAAAGCAGACTTCTTTCTTTAGAGCACCAAGAGCAGAGTCCCTTCACAGAGAACTAGATACACTGAGCTCTTCAGAACACCAGTCTATGTTCCCTTTAGACAAACACATACATCACAAGAGAGGTGGCAACAACCTAAAAGTCTCTAAGATCTCTCACAGCAGTCTGTACTCACAAAATGTGCAGGACAGTCAGTTGCCTCCTTCCAACTTCCAAGCGACACCTTTCTCCAGGGATACCAGACAGCCAGCTTTCTGTAGCTTTAGCATCCAGGCTTCTAGGTCGCCCACCTGAGGCCTCACGAACAGCAAACACATAGCAGCATCACCCTGGAAGGCAGCAGCCCTCCAGGCTAGACTGATCTTCTACAGGAAAAGACTGAGAAGTTCAGTCTCTCAGAGTATTTATGCATTTTCTCAGCAGCCTTCAGGGCCCAGCTCCCTGAGATTGGGAAGGGCTGTATAAATATTCAAACTGCCATCGGCATAGCTCCACACCTACAGTATGTTCCAGAAAATTCTCACAGCTCTCTGGAAAGCAGAGGGGCCTATCAGACTGGCAGCAGCTGAGAACATTGAACTGAGCCAATCAATCAGCTGCACTGGTTACAGTAAGAACAACTACTTTTACCTAACACAATAATTACAGCGACACTAGTTCCTAAATTTACTTAACAAAAACACACCCAGTCCCACTCAGCACAACGAGCCTGCACTAAATCTAACTAATCCTAGCACCTATCTAGGAGGGTGCTACATACTGCTTTGAGGATCTGGCCCTAGTCTTGGATACGGCCCTGTCCAAGGTCATTCTTCCCCCCAGAACAAGCTCCCGTCACTCCTCTCACATGTTTGGACCCTTTAGTCAAACTGCTGTCCCTCTATTCATCTTTGCATTAGGGTTCTGGGTGTGATGGTAGCCTCATGTGAGGCAATGCCATATACCCTGTTTCACCCAAGACCATTAAAGCTCAACATTCTTGCTGTGTAGGACAAATGGACTCAGTCTCTGGATCTCCCCATGCACCTGACCAGCAATGCTTCAATCTCTCTAGCATGGCGATTTTACAATTTAGCACTGAAATCAGGGAGAACCTTTCTACCATAGGCTTAACAGGTACTCACAACCATTGCCAGCCTGTTGGGCTGGGGAGGAGTCCTGGGTGCCCTCTCAGTACAGGAACTTGGTCATTGATCCTGCTTTCAAACATTCCAATAAAATGTCTTTCCACTGTCTAGATGTCCCTAGCATTTGGGAAGAGTAATCTTGACCTAATGTTATTTGGTGGCTGTTGTCCTAGTTCCCTCTCTCCAAGCTGCACCACACACACCCTGCTTCTGTATTATCGAAATGAGTGCTAGGTCCGAGTAATGCAATTCCACCCTTGGCTTCTGATAGACAACCCCCTATGGCTAAACAGTCTTTCGGAAGTCAGAGGCAGATAACACTTCTGCTGCAGCACAACAGCAGCTGGAGTATGGTGCAGCAGGAGAGGGAGTAGGATTAAATGAATATCAGTCACTCAGCAATAGGCAGTTGCACATGCCCGGGATCAGCACTTAGCTTAGCCCATCAAGCATAAAGAGCTGGGAAGATAAGCTAATCAGAACTGTCATCCTTAACTTTAACGGAGCTCTCATGACCAAATGCCTTGTGTTCTGGGTATAAATGCAAACTGCCAGGGACCAGTGCTGTCATGTTATGCCATGCTTCCCTATAACTGAAGTACCAAGTTCTTCAGGCTTGCCTATACAATTTTTTTATTAGAGAATAACTACGTTTATCTGAATGTCATATTGGTAAAACGTAGGGAAGACAGAACTATTGGTAGATATTTGTGACCAAAAATCTAGAGATGATTATGATTGCAGCACTGATAAAGAACATAGCTCTGCAATTTTACCAGAAAAGTACACATTTCGGCTCTAACATTACTTTCTTTACAGCATGGCATGTAAAGAAATACTGACCACAAGATGGCGATCAAACACAATGCACACAGTAGAAAGTAGAAAAAGGTTGCTAAAA
Source organism: Aquarana catesbeiana (assembly GCF_042186555.1). Taxonomy (NCBI): domain Eukaryota; kingdom Metazoa; phylum Chordata; class Amphibia; order Anura; family Ranidae; genus Aquarana; species Aquarana catesbeiana. The sequence goes on from NC_133328.1 coordinate 220,102,028, forward strand.
GCATGTTATAATATTTTAAGCAGTATTAAACTCAACAACATATTATTGTGCAGCTCACAAATTCTTGGCTGCGCTTGCTGCATTAGATTTTTTTTTGTTTCAGCTTTTATTCATTTATATAAAACCTTTTTCTCAAAAATATTTTTTTTTTAAACTAGCTGCCTGAAAAGTGTTAGCTTGAGTTCAGCTTTATTTGTAAGTCAAGTCCTTCTAAACCTGCTAGCAGTGAATCTAACAATACCCTCTTCCCAGATTTATAATGCTGCTGTCCAAAGGTGTCTCTGTTGCTCCTTCATTAAGAGAAGAGACACACCAGGGGCTCATTTGCACGTGAGGTTGGATGGCAGATGGCAGGTTGGGTGGCACCGTCGTACATGACCCAATCAAGTAAAAGGGGCTGCACTGCAACCAAGTAAAATGTATGCAGTTGTGGTGCAGTGGTTTGGCATTTACAGGGTTAAAACAGGTAGGGAGGAAGCTTCCTTGCCGCCTATCAAATGCCTCTGAAAAGTGATAGGCCATCACTTTTTAGAGGTGTGGCAGTTTGCCACATGTGTAAACATACCCTAAGACAGGAAGTGTGTTACTGGTCAGATCATAATGGGAAAAAGCCTAAAAAAACAAAAACAAAAAACACATGCAGCCATCACATTCAAGGACTGGAAAGCTGCTCTGTTTGAATTTTTGTTTTTGAGGTTAATAAGGGTTTAAGGGTTTGTTTATACCAGGTGCATTAAGCTGCATTGATCAATACAGGCTCCAGGTAACAAAAAAACAAAAACAAACTTTTTTCTATGTGCCCTGTTCACATTATACCACTGCATTGAGGGGAAAGAGTAAATATCTCATATGCATTGCAAGCCCAACATAAAATGTGTGTTCACATATTAAAAGACAGCAATGTGCAAAGCCTAGTTTATAAGCAAAATCAAACAAAAATGCACATTAAACATGCTACAAAAAATGATTTTTTCGTCATACTTACCTGTAAAATCCTTTTCTTTGAGTACATCATGGGACACAAAGACAGGCTAACATTGATTACCTGCTGGGTTATACTTCATCATCAGGTGAATGGACACTGGTAAACCAAAGGTCTTCAGACAGGAAATGATCCCCTATATAACCCCTCCCATGCAGGAAGTACTTTAGTTTTGTAGCAAGCGCTACATCCTCAAAATTAGGGGAGGGATCTCTGTGCCCCATGATGTACTCAAAGAAAAGGATTTTGCAGATATGATGAAAAAATCCCATTTTCTTTTTCATACATCATGGGACACAGAGTCAGGCTAATATTCATTACCTGCTGGGACGTCCCAGAGCAATAGCCTTGAGGGGAAGGAGACACCCTGCAAAACAATAGCCATCAGAACTTATACAGCAGCCCGCAATACACTGCGGTTAAGAAGCTGAATCCTCGGCTGCTGGAACATCCACTTGATAACATTTTGTGAATGTATGAACTGAAGACCAGGTAGCAGCCTTACAAATCTGAGCCACAGATACCTGATGGCGAAAAACCCAGGAGGTTCCTACACCCCTGGTAGAATAAGCTCTCACCCTAAAGGGAGGAGCTTTATGTTTCAGACCGTAGGCCTGAATGACCAATTAACAGGCCCAATTGGCAATAGAAGCTGCCCCTTCTTGGGTCCTTTTGGTAAAACAAAAACAGAACAAAAAAAAAAGAGCATAATCCTCAAATCTCTGCAGATCTAGACAAATAAACCTTGACTGCCCGGACAATGTCCAAAGAATGCAGTCGTCTCTCTTCCGCCGAACGAGGCTGAGAGAAAAAAGTAGGCAAAATAATGTCCTGATTTAAATTAAAGGCTTTTTTGCATGTGTGCGATATAATATTTTGCTGTTTTATGGTCTTATGGCTGCACCATCTTTAATACATCTTTTAGGGTGTGCCCCCCAAATATCTTGTTTTTTTAAATGAAAGGCTGACACCACTCTTGGTAAAAAGGATGGAACAGGTCGTAACACTACTCTATTTTGGTGAAGGATCAAGTACAGTTCCATGCATGAAAGGGCCGCCAACTCTGACACCCTTCTAGCCGAGGTGATAGCCATCAGGACGGTTAGCTTGCGTGACAGCAATTCTAATGGGATTTCCCTAATAGGGTCAAATGGTTGTTACTGTACCACAGACAGCACCAAGTTCAAGAAGAATACTGATAGGATCGAAACTTGACCTCTGATTGTACTCAAAGCCAATTTGATTTCCACAGCTGACTGTAGAAAAGAGAGAATTTTCCCAATCACGTATTTTCAAGGATGCCATATTTTGGCTTCACACCAAGCAATATAAGTCTTCCAGACCTTATGTAAAATCTTCCTAGTAACAGCTTTTCTAGCATTCACTAGAGTAGACACCACTGGTTCCGAGATGCCACGGTCCTTTAACACCCTGGCTTCAATAGCCATGCCGTCAAATTTAGAGACTGTAACTTGGGGTGGAATATAGGACCCTGAGACAGTAGATCGGGACGACGTGGAAGCGTCCATGTCCCGTCTATTGTTAGTCTCACAATCTCTGGGAACCAGGGCCTTCTGGGCCAGGCTGGTGCCACCAGAATGACTGGAACCCCCTCTCTCCGATCCTGCACAACAAATGTGGAAGGAGAGGGATCGGAGGGAAAGCATAAACCAGAGAGTACTGGTTTCATGGAACTATCAGAGCATCTACTCCAATCTCTTGTTCGAGACACAAACTGCTGTAGCTTGTTGTTGAACCTGGATGCCAGTAAGTCGATGTCTGGCCATCCCCAACGTTAGCAAATTTCCTGGAACACCTATGGGTGTAGGGACCATTCTCCCGGGCAGATCTGCTGGTGGCTGAGATAATCTGCCTTCCAGTTCTCTACTCCCGGGATATGGACTGCCGATATTATTGGCACATGTCCCTCTGCCCAGGCTAGTATGTAGTTCACCTCCTTCAGAGCTGAACTACTCCAGGTACCGCCTTGGTGGTTTATATAGGCCACTGCCGGGGCATTGTCGGACAGAACCCTGATGGGGCAATCCTGAAGCTCCACCGTCCAGGTCCGTAGGGCCAGATGTACTGCCCGTAATTCTAGGACGTTGATGGGCAGGGTCTGCTCTGTCCCTGACCATTTCCCCTGAGCTGTGAGCCCATCTAGGGTCACTCCCCAGCCTGAGAGACTGGAATCTGTAGTCAGTACTCTCCAAGTTACCGGGAGAAAGGATTTTCCCTTTCGCAGGTTCTGATCCTGCAATCACCAGTTTAGGCTTAAGCATGCCTGAGGAGATAGGCACATTGGATAATCCCTGGCTTTTCTTACTCTGTTCCAAGCCAACAAGATGTCTTGTTGTAAGGGCCTGGAATGGAACTGGGCATAGGGCACTGCCCTGAAGGAGGATACCATCCTCCCTAGAAAACTCATACAGAGTCGAACGGAGGGTTGTCTGGTGCCCCTTATCTGACGCACCTGATCCTTCAGGGCACAGATCCTTACGCGTGGCAAGAATACTCTTGCTTGGACCGTGTTTAGGATCAGACCTAAATACTTTAGACTTTGAGCTGGTCTCAAGGCTGACTTTTCGGTATTTATGATCCAGCCTAAGCTTTTCAAAGACCACACTCTGTATATTATGCTCTATTCTAGAGCCTGTACTGAGTGATCTATGAGCAGGAGGTCATCCAGATACCTAAGCACCAGAATCCCTTGAGCCCTTAAAAGACACAGTACTGGTGTTAGGACCTTTGTGAACACCCGTGGAGCTGTAGCAAGCCCGAAGGGTAGAGCCAAAAACTGAAAATGACGTTCCTCTACTGCAAATGTAGGAACCTCTGATGAGACTGAAAGATAGGTACGTGTAAATATGGGTCTCTTATATCAATGAAGGCTAGGGCGGACAGACTCCATCCGAAAGGACTGTGTCAATAGATACCTGTTCAGGGACCTTAGGTCCCCGTTTGGTTTCTGAACCGTAAACAGGTTTGAGTAAAACCCTGTGCCCTTTTCGAATACAGGAACCTCTACAATCACTCCTTGATGCACTAGATAATGTAGTGCCTGAAGCAATAAGTTTATTTTTGGAAGATCTAAGGGAACGCTGGATCTTAGAAACCTCTGAGAGGGAACCCCCCTGCAACTCCAGCTTGTAACCGCAAGATATAATTGAGGTGACCCACTTGTCCTGAATTGTTGTTTTCCAAATGTCTGCAAAGTGGAGTAGCCTTCCCCCCACCCGATGGAGTGGGGGTGTCCCCTCAAAAGGAGGGCTTGGCGCTGGATTTAGAAAAATTTTGGACCCAGAGCCTTCTCTGGCCCTGGCTTGGCGGCTTGCCCCAGCGCCCTGTTGGAACCGCCCTGACACTGAGACATTTGAGGAAGCAGTCCCTGGGTTTTTAAATGAGGGACGTCTGGTGCTTTTCTTCACAGGAAGTAGAGAACTCTTCCCTCCGGAAATCTTTTGGATATATTTGTCCAAGTGATCACCGAGTAAACGTTCCCTATGAAACGGGAAACCTGCCAATAACTTTTTACAAGGAAGCTCAGCCAACCAGTTCTTAAGCCATAAGTCTGCGCATATGTACACACAAGAGAGCCAGACAAGAAACCTGCTGTATTGAATCCTTTAAAGCATCAACAGCAAAACACAGCGCTCGAGGAATATCTGTCTTACTTTCAGGCAGATTCTCCTGGTTAGGCCAACAGGGGGTGTAGAGGGAAAGTCTGTGCAACCTGAAGAGGCCTCTGAGATCCCAAAGAGGACCAGGGGGCTCAGTCACCTCTGCAAGAGGCAGCTTAAAAGCAGAACGAACAATTTCGGTCAGCCGCGGTCCCAGCGAACGGGCGTGACTGTGTTCGCGTACAACGCAAATCTTCGTGCACCCAGATAAAGGCTACGGTGCGTGTGCGGCGAAGCTGCATGCGCCATGGCCTTCAAACAAACTGCTGAGCCCAGTGACGCTCTTGCAAACGCATGTGTGCCATGGCGAACCAAGGCAAAATGTTGCACCATCGTGCGCCATCATACAAGTAAAAAACAGCCAGACACAAGCAAAAAAAGGTACATTTTGCAAACACCCACAGCTAGCCTAAAACTCCCCCGTATGGTCACCACACACAGGTGTCCAGCTTTTAGCTAGCTTGACTGATTGTTCCAATCACTTGGACACCCCACAATATTAAAATAAAGGGGTTTCACTTACCTGTCCAGGCGCAGGGCCACTTAGAAACTAAGGGCCCAATCTTCACCCTTCACGGCGGGTTCCTGTCACATGGACCTTCAAGGACTGGGTACCCTTTTCATGTTTAGGGTCCACTCCCTTGGAACTGTACAGCACCCTGCAGGAAATGCCTTAGCGCTGTAGTGTCCAGGTTTTCCACTCCACAGGTCCAGCGCCTGGAGGCCACATTACAGGCAAAACCTCGCAGGACCTTGAGTCTTCTTTGCGAGGCTCGGGTACTATTTATCTAAGCATAAAAGCCTGTGTCAAATGGATCCGATCGATCAATCCCTTGATTCATTTTTGGAATATTTTGTGGGACTAGTGACCTGGAGCTCAGAGAGCCTAAACAAACCGTGCCATCCACCTTGCAGACACTGGTAAAAAACGAATGGACTTCCTGTATGGGAGGGGTTATATAGGGGATCACTTCCTGTCTGAAGACCTTTGGTCTACCAGTGTCCATTCACCTGATGATGAAGTATAACCCAGCAGGTAATGAATATTAGCCTGACTCTGTGTCCCATGATGTATGAAAAAGTAAAGAGAATTATTATGTGAAAAAACACACAAAATATATGATAGTATACAGTATATTCAAATTGTGCAGTAGGGTAAATGTAGCCTCAATATAATAAAAATGTCTACATGCTTTCATATACGATAAGCATAAATTCATCTAAAATTGTAAAACAAAAGTAACACATAAATGGGTAAAGAAATAATGAGAATAATCTATTTAGCACAGGGGAAGATAAAAAAAAAGTGAATATAGACCTTAAGATTTTGCAGGACTGTGAACTTGACATGGATCTGTCCACATGCTCTAAGTGGACAGACACTGGGATTGGTTACAAAACATCACTTTTTAGCATGGCTACAACTTTGGCAATGTGAGACAAAAGGATACCTACAGTGGAATGTGAGGATTTGGTTCTACATACTGGACTGCCCTGTAAAACGTAGGATTCTTGCCTCAGTGACAAAGCTCCAACATGTCCAAAGATTGCACACAAGTTAGTATATGTGCACCTGGAGGAAACCCACGTGATGAAGAGGGAACATACAAACTCCATGCACGCATGGTGCAATGTCTGGCTCTTCCGAAAACGAGCAAGTAGTTACTTCAGTCCTGGAAGAATGCTCACCAGAGTCCTCGTAGTTCATTGATAACTACAAGCCATCACTTACAAAGGATGTCAGTATTTGTAGTCTGTTTATTCACAGAACTCTGTAAGCGAATGATGCGGCTGTGTGGGCGGAGCTCTGCATGGTCATGCTCGTTTCAAATGGTGACAGTGGGTGTAGGGAGAAGATCCCTGGCTCCTTGTCACAGGGAAGGAGGAGAGTTGCAGGAGCGAAAACATATTACATGTTCCACCCTAAAAACAGGTGGAACAAGTAACATGTTCTGGAAGGTGAACTTTAAAATAATGATTTAGGCCTGAAAATTCGGTAAAACCTCAAACAGTATTTACTGCACACAAACACAATATACTACCCAATTTGTGTTAAAATATAAAACATGAGGTTGTGCTGAGTAAATAGATACCCAACATGTCAAGACTTTGGGTGTGTCCATGAAATGGCAGCAGACTTTGGTATCCAAAATTTCCCATAGGTGACCCTTTAAAAGCTTTGAATAATGGCCCTAGAATTCTTGCTCTCACTTTGTCATGCACAGCAATGTGTAAACATGTATAGCACAATTGGTGTCTTTGCATGAAGGCAACACATGCTGCGACCGCAGCCATTGTTAACTCTGGCAGCGTAGTCAGCGCCGACTTTTAAACTCTCGCCCATGGAGATCAATGTTGCCGCACAGCAACCATGAGCCAAATGCTGGGCTTGCAGTTGTGGAGCAGTTCTACAATTTAAAATTGTTCGGCAGCTAACTAAAGTAAAAACAAAAAAAAAAAGCTTCTGGATGTGGCAGTAGAGCCTCCTGAACGCCTGTTAGCCATTACTATATCGCCCTCTGAAAAGCGATCCACCGTGGATCACTTTTCAGAGGGTTATACGTTTATTGCCTGTTTGAAAGCACCCTCACTTAGAGTTTGGCTTTGTAATGGAGCAACTATAAATTCTGGTGCAAGTACGTTCTCCATGTAGAATAAACAAATAACTAGAGATCCTGACTAAAATGGATAGACACTTTTATTAAGCTGAGCCACAGTAAAAAATGTTAAACTGCCAGATTAAGGGCCCTTTCACACTGGGGCGGTTTGCAGGCGCTATTGCGCTAATAATAGCGCCTGCAAACCAACCCGAAAGTGCCGCTGCTTTGTCTCCAGTGTGAAAGCCCCGAGGGCTTTCACACTGGAGCGGTGCTCTAGCAGGACGGTAAAAAAAGTCCTGCTAGCAGCATCTTCGGAGCAGTGAAGGAGCGGAGTGTAAACCAATCCTTCACCGCTCCTGCCCATTGAAATCAATGGGACAGCGCAGCTATACTGCCAGCAAAGCACCTCTGCAGAGGCGATTTACGGTGGTTTTTAACCCTTTCTCGGCTGCTAGCGGGGGGTAAAACCGTCCCGCTAGCGGCCGAATACCGACGGTAAAGCGTCGCTTACAATAGCGGCGCTTTACCACCGACGCTGCCCCCGCCCCAGTGTGAAAGGGCCCTAATGGTGCCCTTCCACAGCTAAGATGTATTTTTCTTGGAATTGGCCACAGCTGAAAAAATTCAGTTCTAACAGATATATGTATTTCAAATATTTATCACAGTGATACTTCCATACTGTATGTGTTTATGTTGTAATCAACTCTTTGCTAATAAAATGTCACTTGATTCTTTTCCATTTCTAGATGTAGTATGCAAGAGTAATGATCCATCCTGCACAGTTGAATCTCCATACCTGCTCAAATTGCCTGGTAAGACAGTTTGATTTATTTGACACTGTAATACATCCAATGAAAACAGACTAGAATGTACTGTATATATTGCTGTATGTGCCCCCGTTAGAGACAGTCACAATCGCTATCATTATCGTTGAAAGTGAATGTAAAAAAAAATCCCACGTTTTGGGTTGTCCCAAGCAGGGCCGCTGATAAGGGGGGGGGGCCACCAGCCCTTCCTTACTGAGCCTGGATCTGCGCATCTCAGCGGGGGGGGGGCCTGGAAGTAGAGTAGGTGGGGACTCACAAATCCTGTCCACCAATAAGCTCACCCCCTGCTGCGCAGCTATTTAGAAAACAAATGTCACTGGGCCCCCTTTTTTCAGTGGGGGCCGGGGAACAGTAAGCAGACTATTTCTTCATTTTCGGGTTTAGGCAGATTAATCTGCAGCTGCGAGCTACACAGTTGAAGCCCGGCCTCTTCAATATGAATATACTGCCACCAGCCTAAACCCGAAATTGATGAAATAGTCCGCTTAATGTCCCCCCCGGCTCCCACTGAACACAGGGGGCCCGGAAAAGTTTGTTTTCTAAATAGCTGCACAGTGGGGGATTAGCTTATTGGTGGACAGGATTCGGGAGTACCCACCCACTTTACCTTGCCCCCAATTTCCTTACAGCCTTAGTTGCCCAGCTCGGTGGTGCCCAAGAGGAAGTAAGAACCAAATGTATCAGCAGTACTCTGCTGGTCTCGAGCCCCCAGCTCCAGGAGGAACCACCTGCAGAAGCACTGCATCTGGGCCCCAGGTAGAAGAAGCTGCCCAGACCAGGTACTGGGGGGGAGACTAACAGTGCTGCATTTGAACTCTTGGGTAATACCAAGCACGTTTGGAGTGACACATCTGAGGGGCATTGCTGTAGATTAGGGTACACTAGTGCTGCCCTCTGAAGAATGAACCACAGTAGATCACTTTTCAGAGAGTGTTTGACAGGTGGCAAGGAAGCATTATATTGCCTCCTCTCCATCTGATTTAATCCCTAAAAACCTGCAGCACCTCGCTGCAACTGTGTTCGTTGTACATGGTTGTATGGCGTCCCCATTCAGTGGAGTGGGATGCATTTGGCCACTGAACAGGATGGGGTTGATATTTTTGTATACCCTCATTTGCTGCCTTTGCCATTACCCCCTCCTAACCACTGCATTCTGTACATTACATATCCCAGACCCCTGCATTCCATGCATTACCCACTCCTGACCCCTGCACTCTGTATATTAAACACTCCTGACCCCTACACTATTTACATACCCCGGACTCCTGCAAACAGTACAGTATATACTCCTGAAAATACACGGTGTAAGTTAGATAGTACTGACCCCTGCACTCTGTACACTACATATTCTAGACATCTGCATTTTGTACATTATATACATACACCTGTTACCTGCCCTCCCACTGTTAGTGCAGTTTTGCCACATCCTTATTTCTCCAAGGCCCACATTCCATGCTGCCTCCTTTTTCTCTGCTTGCTGCCTGCAGGCTATGGGGGAGCGGTGGTCAGGCTTAGGCCCCAGGCCCTGTCAGGTGGGGGGGGGGCTGTCAGGTAGGCTGTACGGGGCCCCGTGATTTCTAACAGCAGTCCTGGTCCCAAGAAAAGTAATAGAGGGGAAAACTTCCAATAGGGACACTAGTTCCAGTGACTTGGGTGTACAGTACATCCAAACCCAGTGTTTTAATGCTTCTAAGAAGCACATGTGAAGCATGCAGCCCCTCTAACCCTACGTTCACAACTATGCATTTTTTAGTGCGTTTTGCAGTTTGCAGAAACACACTAAAGTCCATTTAACATGGTTTCCTATGGTACTAGTTGACATCTATGCGTTTTGCAGCCGGTGTATTTTTGGAAAGGGTCGGGGACTTTTTTCCCGTCATTTGCGGCTAATAGACTTCAATGGAGCTGCACCAAAAATGCAAGTGGTGCATTTTTGATCCAATTTTTTATGTGTTTTTTTTAGCGTTTTGCGGTTTTTATTTTACCACTGTATATAGCTGGCAGGGGGCCGCATCCTTAGCAACCGATAAGTCATCAGCTGTCAGCGGGGTTCTCCACTAAAAGCTGAATGTAAAAAAATAAATACAAATTTGCCGGCAAAAAAATTTGAAAACAAAACGGTGTGAGGTTCCCCCCAGGTCCATCAAGTCTAGTATGGATTCAGAGGTGACCCCCATTCCAAAATAAAAAAAATGGCGCGGGGTCCCCCAAAATCCATACCAGACCCTTATCTTAACATGCCGCAAGGAGGGGCAGGAGGGGACAAGCGAGCACCCTCCCCTCCTAAACCATACCAGGCCGCATGCCCTCAACATGGAGGGTGCTCTGGGGCAGGGGGGCTCTGCCCCCCACCCCAAAGCACCTTGCCCCCATGTTGAGGAGAACAAGGGCCACTTCCCGAAAACCCTAGCCGGTGGCTGTCAGGGTCTGCGGGCGGGGGGCTTATCGGAAGCTGGAAGTCCCCCTTTAAGAAGGGGGCCCCCAGATCCCACCCCCCATGTGAAAGTGTATCAGGTAAAACGCACCTCTACCCATTCACCAAAAAAGCAGTGAAATGTAATAAAAACACAAGAGTCAGTTTTTGACAATTCCTTTATTAATAGCTCTGTCTTCTCTAGCCGTCTCTTCCCGCCGTCTTCTCCTTGAGCTGTCTCTTACCGCAGTCTTTTCCTTCCCATCGTCTCTCCCTGCCATCTTCTCCTTGAGCTGTCTCTTCCCGTAGTCTTCTCCTTCCCATCGTCTCTTCCCGCCGTCTTCTCCTCGAGCTGTCTCTTCCCGCTGCTGTCTTCTTCCTCGCCGCCGGTTACCTGCTAAAAATTTTTTAAAAAAGCTGCTCTTGTTCTGTTGATGTCTTCTGTTTTGTTGTCACCCACTCTCTGCTGACTCTTATATAGCAATGGGACGTGGCCATACAATGACATCACCCGGAGAGCCCACCCCTTTGCCCCTTGTCGATTATTTTTTTAGCAGGTAACCGGTGGCGAGGAAGAAGACAGCAGTGGGAAGAGGCAGCGGGAAGAGACAGCTTGAGGAGTAGACGGCTGGAAGAAATGGCTAGAGAAGACAGAGCTATTAATAAATGAATTATCAAAAACCGGCTCTTGTGGTTTTATTACATTTCACTGCTTTTTTGGTGAATGGGTAGGGGTACGATATACCCGAAACTTATTCACATGGGAGGGGGGCGGGATCTGAGGGCCCCCTTCTTAAAGGGGGGTTTCCAGATCCCGATAAGCCTCCAGACCCCGACAACCTCCGCATAGGGTTGTTAGGAAGAGTCCCTTGTCCTCATCAACATGGGGGCAAGGTGCTTCAGCATGGGGGGCGCACCCCCCCCATGTTGAGGGCATGTGGCCTGGTATGGTTCAGGAGGGGAGGACGCTTGCTTTACCCCTCCATTTCCTAACTTGCCAGGCGGCATGCTCGGATAAGGGTCTGGTATGAATTTTGGGGGGCCCACGCCATTTCTTGGTATGGACCTGGGGGGAACCCCACGCCGTTTTTTTTTTTTTTGCTAATTTTTTTGCCAGCAAATGTTTTATTTATTTTTTACATTCAGCTGTCAGTGGCGAACCCCGCTGACAGCTGATGACACGGTTGCTAAGGATGCAGCGGCCGGCAACCAGCTATATACAGTGTGTTTTGAAATGCATTTAAAGAGAGAGAAAAAAAAAAAAAAGTAAAACGTAAAATGCATGAAAATTGCATGCAAAAATGCATAAAACCATTGGTTTAAAAATGCAAAATGAACTGAAAAACGTGCCTGAAAAGCGCATCAAGTGCAGCCGCATAGATGTGAACCTAGAGTAAGTCTATGCCAAGCTGAAATAGATTGTGGCTGTATGGGGCTAAACACTGTACCAAGTGGTATTTAGGAAAAAAAAAACAGCTTTGTAATGCATGCAATAGGTTTCCTATATTCACCTGGGCTGAATAAAATAGCATGTTTCTATTTCAGTACTGAAGCCACAGCTGCGGTATTTCAAAAGACCTACCTTTTGTACAACACCACGTCTACCCAGCTATCACAAGAAAACAGAGGAAAATGCAGCAGGACATGCAGCACAGAAGTACAGACCGTTTGATCAAAGAGGAAGAATGAAGAAAATACAACATATTTCCTTACATTGGAATAAAAATAATTTGGAATGAAAAATATTCAGCTGAATTATATAAAATAAGTCCTTTATGATTTTTCTTATATAAATAATGCTAATAATGTTCTTTACTGTATAAATAATGCTAATATTTTTGCCATTTTAGATGATGTTGTAAGTAGGTCAATAATTTAGTAGTCTTTGGTATGTAATACTTACAGCTAAAGATGAGCATTCGGAACAAGGTTACAAAAACCCCAATGTTACAATTTTTTTCTTCTTTTTAGTTCTACATGGATTTTTAACCTCTTGCCGACCAGCGCACAACGATGTAATTCGGCACATTGGCACGGCTGAGCAAATGGGCGTACCTGTACGTCCCCTTTAAGACGCGGCATTGTGGGTGGGTGAGCCGCCGCATACTCCGTGAGCGTGCCTGCAGGTCCCGGAGACTCGATGTCCACCGGGGGCCCGCAATCGTGACACGGAGCGGCAGAACGGGGAGATGCCTATGATCGTGACACGGAGCGGCAGAATGGGGAGATGCCTATGTAAACAAGGCATTTCCCTGTTCTGCCTAGCAACATGACAGAGATCTGCTGCTCTGTGTCATCGTTGTAGTGAGTCCATCCCCCACCACAGTTAGAATCACTTCCTAGGATGCACCAAGCCCCTTGATCGCCCCCTAGTGTTTAATCCCTTCACCGCCAGTGTCATTTACACAGTAATCAGTGCATTTTTATAGCACTGATCCCTGTATAAATGTCACTGTTCCCAAAGTAGTGTCAAAAGTGTCCAATGTGTCCACTGCAACGTCGCAATCATGATAATAATCGCAGATCACCGCCATTACTAATAAAAAAAAATTATAATAAAAATGCCATAAATCTATCCCTTATTTTGTAGACGCTATAACTTTTGCGTAAACCAATCAATATACGCTTATTGTGATTTTTTTACCAAAAATATGTAGAAGAATACAAATCCACCTAAGCTGAGAAAGAAATTATTTTTTTTTATATATTTTTGGGGGATATTTATTATAGCAAAAAGTAAAAAATATTGCTTTTTTTCAAAATTGTCGCTCTTTTTTTGGTTATAGTGCAAAAAATAAAAACCGCAGAGGTGATCAAATACCACCAAAAGAAAGCTCTATTTGTAGGAAAAAAAGGACGTCAATTTTGTTTGGGTGCAACGTCACACGACCGCGCAATTGTCAGTTAAAGCGAAGCAGTGCTGTATTGCAAGGGGGTAAAATCTTCGGGGGCTGAAGTGGTTAAAAAAGATAAAATATTTTGACAGAAACCTGTTTACTAAAACTGGCCATACATTTTTTTTTTGTTTTCTACTCTCCACTCTTTTTTGTTTTGCTTTTGCTCTTTTTCTTTTCCTTACTCCTCAATATACCTTCCTTACATACTGTATATACAGTACATACTGGTGGCTTGGCATCCCCACCTTCCAAAGGTCTATGAATGCAGGTACAAAAGTGTCCTTATGCAGTGGTGTCACTAAAGTTGGTGTCTCCTGCTGTGGTAAAACATGGTGTCACCCCCCTTTCCCCCGCTAGCCTGCCACAGTTCTGCCCTGCCACTGCAGAATGACAGCAAGACAGGCAGAGTAGGACACTGAGCACGCTTGCGCATTGGCCTGGTTCTCCCCCATAACTGTGCTACTTGTTGGTGTCACCCGGGTGTGGTCAACACCCCCATAGCAATGCTACTGTACTTATGAGTATATCATAAAAATACAGAAAATCTTCTCAGGCAAAAAAAATCCAGACTTGTTCTCTGTTAGTTATAATATTGCAATAAATAATAAAGCAAAATATGACGTGTATACATATGGTAACATGCCTTATTGTCATACAATAGTTGACACAATACTCTATATGACAGACAACTTGATGATTTATAATCTGTTTTCACAATATCATGTTACCTTTGTTTGATCCATGTTATCCTTTTTTACATTGTTTTGCACATTACCTATAACTAATAAAAAATTATCACACATACAAAACCTTGCAAAGAGAAGATTAAATACTTACCTGCCCCACTGCCAATACTGCTGATCTTCATAGCTTAGTGCAGAATCATCAGCATTTGACACTTATGAAATCAGCAGATGTCTGGTCATTTTCCACATTATGTGGTTTCTTCTACCCAGATAGCAAGGATATCTTGCCACACATTTTCTGATAGTGTTGAATCGTAATGCTGCGTACATACGGCCGGACTTGCCAACGGGCTACACTCCGTCGGCATTTCCGACGGAAAGATTTAGAACATGTTCTATATCTGAGTTTGTCTGAAATGCCGACAGAAAAAGTCCAATGGAGCATACACACAGTCGGAATGTCTGACCGAAAGCTCTCATCTGACTTTTTCTGTCGGGAAGTCCGGCCGTGTGTACACGGCATAAGTCTTGTAACTTGCCGCACTTTTTCACTGGCAAGTTGTACACCTGCAGAGCACTTGAAGCACAAGTTCTAGTTGCCACTTTTCCAACTTGTAGCAAATTTGTGTGGCAAGTCTCTGGTAAGAGCAAAGTTGCAGTGGTGAGTCTACAGCAAGAGCTCTGCAAGCCACACTGATCCCTGTGGTGGGATGACTATTGAACAACATGCAGCAGACTTGCAGAATGTTTGCAAAGAAAGTTGACCCGGAGTCATGCAATGATGACTTGCTGCAATTATGCAACAAACTTGTGAAGCCTGGCAAGTCTAGCAATAGCTTAGCAAGTAATTTTCAAACTTGCAGGTCAATGGCTTGCTATCTGGGAACTAGCTCCTCCATTTCTACAGAACACAGTAGTAACATTGCTGTAAGCGCACAGAGAGGGGCCAGGCAGCCAACACACCTGGAGTTGTGAAATTCTTAGGATTCTTTAGCAAGTACGTTTTCTTTTCAAGGGAGATCTGCAGCACAGGTGGCAGGACTGGTAAATATTACATTTTGTTTTAATATATGTATAAAACACTGGCAGCTGGTAGGTTTTTCTTTTGGGGGGGCAAACAACCGCCCCCCCCGGGCAGCTGGCGGCACAGCACTGCTAGAACCCCCCCCCGGGGCTTGGTACTACCACCCTCCACCCCCTCCGGGTGGCCGGCGGTCCAGCACTTACCCGATCTATGCGGTGGACTGTGGTGGCTGTGGCAGCATGGTCCTTGTGGGCGGTGGGGTGCATGCAGCAGCTCCGGCGTCAGCTCCTCCAGCGGCTTCCTCCGCTGCGTGTCTCCTCTCTCTTCCGCCTAAACACTAGGCATCCAATAGGATCACCTGACTCTTTGGCCAATTGAGAAACAGGTCTCACGACCTGCCTCCTGATTGGCGGGGAGGAACTTTAATGTGAAAATAGCGAAAATGAATTTGCTTTCGTCACACAACTGGGTGAGCTCGGAGTGCAATGCTATGCTCTCCGAGCCCACCCTTTTTTGAAGCTGTGACGATCCAAGGTGATTAAGTTCAAGTGGTGCATGCAGTTTTCCAGAAACGTGCCACTCCAGACTGCATTTTTAGGGCATGGAAGCCCACTTTTATTTAAAGGTAACGAAAAAGTTCAAAGGTTCAGTAATCTTCCCTCGCAGGGGGTTCCACCATCACTGTATAAACAAACTATAGCCTCCTGGCTTACTCACTGTCAGCTTTGTGCTGCTTTGGTTGCGGGCCACATTTGCCTGCTACAGATTTGCACACACAGGCTACCACCTGCAGCCTTAGTCTCTGAGACCTCCTGTCTCTTTCTCTGGGAGTCGTCTCCTACTGGGAACCTCCCGACCTCCTAGGCCAGACTTCCTGTCTGCCGGGCGGAG
The DNA here is from genome assembly GCF_042186555.1 of Aquarana catesbeiana. Taxonomy (NCBI): domain Eukaryota; kingdom Metazoa; phylum Chordata; class Amphibia; order Anura; family Ranidae; genus Aquarana; species Aquarana catesbeiana. The sequence goes on from NC_133328.1 coordinate 220,118,028, forward strand.
CTGTCTCCAAGTCTGAGCACAGACCTCTATTCCTGGCATGTTTATGAACCCAGCCCACAGGTGTGCAATTAGTATTCCTGCCAAAATCAGGCATACACTGCTCATATGCACCTGTGACACGGAGTCGCATCTCCACAAAGCCTATTAGAGCCTCTGGCTCTAATCAAGTGCTTAAAAAAAAACACCCACCCTGTATTGGAATCCATGGTCCAATGCCCTGAAATGTAGATCAGGGGGCCAGATGCAGGGATCGGGGAGGCGGCGCCCGTGCGCCCTCTATGGACGGGCCGCCACTGGTATAAAACATCCTAAAATGTATCTTAAACCAAACATTCTTTTTGGTATTTGAGTAAGGAATTGCAAGAACCTCAGTCAGGTTTTCATTTCTGTTTGTGTTTCCCTTAGAGGTATTACCAACTTTATTTGTTCTCCTGGTGACCAAATATTTGTATTTGGAACAAGTATAGAGAACTCTTTTAGTAGAGACATAATATTGTTAATATTGTAGGAAAAAGTCTATGCACTACTCTTCTGCCACAAAATAGACATGTGCATTCATTTTCATCCGAATGCATTTTTGTCCGAATTTCGTGTATTTTCGTTATCGTTTTGACAAACGATAACGAACGTGCAGAATCCAAAAACTGAAAGTTCGGACATAAACAAATGCTTTATTTTCGTTTTCGTTTCAACAACAGTTCGATATAGATAGGAGATTCAACATGTCGCTGACAATAGCGATCTGTGTCCATCGAACCTGTGGTCGAATGTGCCTAACCTTAGCTCTATTAGTCCAAGATTATTCTATATAGAGAGAAAAGATTTTACATAGAGAGAAAAGATTCGACATTATAGAGACAATAGCAAAAAAGTTTGAATGTGCCTAACCTAACTCTATTAGTCCAAGATTATTCGACATAGAGAGAGAAGATTCAACATGAAGAGTCGACGAAGCAGTCGCCGTGAGTGGACATTTATGGTCAAATTCTCCGCCCATAGGCTATAGAAGAATTCTAATGTTGGTTGACTAGTAATAATAATTAATAAATCGAATTATTACTAGTGTCATACAACATTAGAATTCTACTATAGCTTGTAGGTGGAACATTCGACCGGAAATTAGCTGCTCCGTCGAATCTTCTTAGAACAATCGACAGACACCATAAGCCTTCAATGACAGATTCAACCTTAATTATTTTGGATTTTTGGACTAATGCATTTTTTAACGAAACTAAATAAATAAAAACGAATTTTGGGAGTAACTAAATAAATGTATTTTTTGGACGAAAACGAAATTCCGAAACAAAATATTTCAGTGTGCACATGTCTACCACAAAATGCCCCTACTGAGCTGCTTATAGTGTTGGACCGGTCTCTGAGTGCCGGGATGATGTCCTCCTGTGCATGCCAATGAAGAATCCCGAAGACTGGTACTCAGAAGAAGATGCCGGCGCCAGTGCAGGACTGTTGGACAGGTGAGTATTAAGCTTTTAGTACTGATTTAAATCAAAGTAATGCATTATTAAATCAATGAATTAATTTAAAACCTGTATTCCTAGGAGTCTAAAACTACAGCTCATCCAGAGGAAGGCAAACAAACTCTTATAATCAATGGTTCAAAGTGTTCCATCACAGAAAAAAAAACCTCTTTCTAAACCCCTAAGGCAATCAAATTTTCCCATTCCAGTCACAACTTTTTCTCTCACTACCAGTTTTGTCTCTCTAAAAACAAGACACAGAATACGCGTTAAAAAAAAAACAGTTTTTAACAGTTCTCTTTCCTGAGCAGACAAAAAAAAGCTGTGACTTTATTAAAGTATATTTAAACAGAGAAATATTTAGGTAAAAGAAAAGCATATACTTAGTGTAATCCATGAATGGCAGCACAAAATGAATGTAACATGCACTGACCTGTGTTCCTGCAATGCATAGATATACATGGGCCCTTAGGCTGGATTGAGACTGTTCCCTGTGTGTTTACAACTTGTGTTTAAATGCACATACATAGGGATTACATCCATATAGTTTCCCTTTCTCTTTAAAACCAAACCCTACAAAAAAATAAAACTGACAAATAACAGTAATTGGGTGCACCAACTAAGGCTTAATGTACACGGGATGTTTTTACAACCTCTCCTGAACGATTTAACCTGACAGATAGTAACCCACGTTTAAAACGTCCATTTTGACGCGTTTACATGCAGTGTTAAGCCGCAATTGCGTTTAGAAGCACTTGAAAAAATGTATTTTTTTTATTTTTTCAAATTAGCCAAAAATGAAAAAAGCCTGTAAATGAAACGCTGCTAAACACGCGTTACCGTTTTTAGCTGCATTTAGAATCATTTGGCGCTTGAAATGCCTTTAAACTCAGCGTCTGAGATCATTTTTTTTGCTTTCCAAAAAAAGCCTGTAAACGCAACTGCCTAAAAACAACATTAAACGAACCTGTGTACATGTACACATAAGATAACATTGGATGAGTTCAGGGACAGCTGAAAAAAGCAGCCAACTGCCTCTGAACGTCTGTTTACCAGCAGCAGTGTACAAGAGGCCTTAATAGTGCAAATACTTGGGGGCACTACCAGAGGAGAAAATGTAGTATGATCAACAATAGAAAACAAAGAAAGAAAGAGTGAAAATACCTCCTATAGTCTCATAAATAAAACTTCATGACCGGGATGGAGGAAAGCAAATCCAGTTCTACTGGTCTTCAAAATGTATCACCACTCCAAAAAAGAAAGAAATCAGAAGCTGGAAAGCAGAGCACTCTGTATACCCACAGGTCGAAATTGGTGAGACAACTACTGCTATGGTCAACAGTCTCCTGTTAGTAAGCTTGAGAAAGATGTTTTTTACCCTTGAAACATGTTGCCTAGGAGAGGCCATTCAGAAGTAGACACTGAGCTGACAGCTTTGGCTGCTGCTTAGCAGCAAGGATGTTTGCATTTGTTCCATCTCAGCACCACTTCTGCACCTCTTACCGCAGAATGGGGGATGACAGCACAGACATATATTTTATATATATATTTCCTAACCTATCATCACATCAGCACATATAGGTTTCATTTCCTCTCCAAAACCCTCAGGACCACCTTCTTTTAGCCTAATAAAAAAGAGATCCTTTCTCTCATTCCATGCTCTCCTTTTTAGGTCAGACTCCAGGCCACCAGACATTTGACTTAATTTGTTGGATACCTGGTTTTGGACAGATATGCCATCCCTGCCAAATTACCCATCCAGGTTTAGCCTCTCCTGGGGTTGGGTGGTCCAGATGAGTGGAGGTAAACCTAAATATTGAATATCCCGTGTGTTGAAGATAAGGGCAAACATGCCTAAACACCATAATATATTCACAGTGTGGCGGGCAGTTTGCAGTTAGTGTATTGGGTTTCCTTTTTCTAGCGAGGTGCTGGTAAAGGTGTGTTTTATTCCAGAGCCTTGGGAGTCCCGCTCTAGATGCCAGTCCCACTCTACAAATAGTCCAGTAAAATGCCAGCCGTGGATCTTGTAGGAGCTGAAGGTCAGCCAGCACAAGGCCTCTGTTGGCTTGTTCAGCGACATTCCTGCCAGAAAAACAATTGTATGCAGACTGCATTAAGGAAGTGGCTGCCAACAAAGAAGCGGAGGTGAGTCAAGAGATATATATTTAACAGGAGGTAGCAGAGAGTATTCAGGTTATGTCTAGTGCAAGCAGTCACAGGAAAGAGACTAGGGCCTAAGACCTTGTTGAAACAAGGACCAAATTCTCCTTCAGCAGTGGAGGTCTTTTCAGGCTCATCTTCGGAGGCAGATGAGATTGCCAAGCATTCCTTTGATTTCCAATTCATAAAGTCCTTTATTATGGCAGTGAAGCAGGCCATAGAGCTGGAGCAAGACTCTCACCCACCTGAGAAAGTGAGGAGGTATTTCCCAAATTTGAGAAAAGAAAGAGCCTCTTTCCCTTTATTGACGAAAATGTGGGAATTGATAGAAGAGGAATGGGAGAGGCCGAAGAAAAAAGGCTAGTGTTCAAAATAGATTTGCCCTATTGTACCCATTGAAATATTCAGATTCTGCATTGTGGAACAACCTGCCAGGAGTAGATGCAGCTCTGCAACGCTTGGCGATGCATGTCTCTCTTCTTTTGGAGGATTCTGTCACCTTCAGGGACCCGATAGATAGGTGGGCGGACTCTGACCTAATGAGGATTTATTCAGTGGTGGACACAGCTTGTCAGTCAGCAATAGTCTTAACTTCTATTTCTAGAGCTCTTAAAGTTTGGGTCGCAAATGTGGAAATGGCGCTAAGATCTGGAATGGAACCAACAAAAATGATCACAGGCGGCTCTTGAGGAACTGAATTTAACAGGGTCCTTCTTGGCAGAATCATCAATAGATTCTGTAGTCCTAGCAAAGTTAATGATGCACTTTGTTATGGTAAAGAGGGCCTTGTGGCTGCGACACCGGATTGCAGATGGGGCATTGAAGCAAGCCCATTGCAACATCCTATACAATGGAAAGGTGTTTGGTAAAACCCTTGATAAAGCCATCAAGTGGGTCACTGGTGGAAAATCAGGGCTATTGCCCCAAATAAACAGAAGAAAACAGCAATCTTTTTGATTAAATCAAACAGATTTTAGAAGAGCATGGGAAGCTAGATCTTACAGACCAGGCTGTAAATATACCAGAACACGATGGAGGTGAAAGCAGAGTTCCTTCCTATGAGGCTTGGGGGGTTATTTACTAAAACTGGATAATGTAAAATCTGGTGCAGCTCTGCAGAGAAACCAATCAGCTTCCAGGTTTTATTGCCAAAGTGAACAGAACAGAACAAGCTGAAGTCAGAAGCTGATTGGCTACCATGCACAGCTGCACCAGATTCTGAGTGCTCCAGTTTTGGTAAATCTCCCCCATGAAATCTAAGGAGCTGAAAAATCCTTTTGAATGATGCCTGTCCAGGCCAGAATTTACACCTTTTGATGCCCTAGGGGCAGATAGACAAGAAGGCATCAGATTTGTCTATCTTGAATGCTCTGTGTATGAGCTTCAGTCGTGTCTCCCTCCAGACCTCATTTACAATGAGTTTGCAAGTTTTGCAATATCGTTGTATAAGCTTATCGGTATCAGCAGCTTTTGGGAAGTCCTTATTCCATGACTTGAGAAATGTGTGAGTATTTACTTGAGAGAACAAGGTGGAACGGTCCGTATAATGCTGAAATCGAGTAGGATTTGCACCGTATAACTTTATCAATGACAGAGGACTGCAAAGAGTTGTTAGATGGGCTGCAGCAGGACTTTAAAAAAATGACTAGCTGGTATTAATAGAATAGGTGGTGGTATTGAGGGGGGAGTTAAAACTCCTGCGTCAGGAAAGGGTTTGAAACGGGGCAAATCCTGACGGAAAAGAGATGACACCTGGGTCAGACCGACTTCTCTCCAGAGTGCAAGAGCGCCATATTCCAAACTTTGTGGAAGATTGGGTTACAATGTATAGGAAGGTAATTGGAAATAAAGGGGGAAAGGCCCAGGAGCTACCATATCTCCTGCCAAGCTATGACCATGTCCCATATTAGGAGGCTCTGTTGAAGATGTTTAGAAAGAGGCCAAAGGTTACTGTGGAGTACAGCAGATAGATTATATGGTAGTACCATTTCAGTCTCATAAATAAAGTTAGAGTATTGTGAACAACCCAATAGTCAAACACCAAAACTCAGACAGAACAAATAATAAAAGTTTAATGTTAGGGAGACCAGCGCCCCCCTCACTCCTCGGGAGAAAGAGCTTTGCCAATGTACGACACAGAAAGGACATCAGAGCTTTGTTCAGGGCAGGAGATTAATGTCCTTATGTCTAAGGAGAATAGGGATAGTTTGTAGTAGATAAAGAAGTCTTGCAAAGGAGATCATCTTGAAGAGGTGCCACCAACAGGACCCTTTTTTCCGGTGGCCAGTGGAAATGCAGATCCAGGAGGGGCATCAGGAGACCAGGCAGCTCAACCACCACGCAGCAGCGGACGACGGGGAACCAGACGTGCCCGATAATCAATCTACCATCAAGACCCATCACCAAGGGTGAGTCGAGACTTTTGTCCAAAGGTCTCTCATTTTGTCCCACAAATAGACTTAACCTGTTTGACTTTGAAGTAGAAATGTTTAGATTTGAACAAGCATTAAAAAATTAAACAATTCTTCTACACACAACCCAATACACCGGGCAAGACAACACCAGTCCCCTGGTACACTAGGACGATCAAACATGATGTTTCCAGTAATGCTTTCAGTAACACACAGACTAATCCTAGTCTTGAAGACTTTGCAGCACTTAAATCCCTTAAGGAAGATAAGAACATTATCATTAAGCCCACCAACAATGGCATGGATTACAGTGACTATAGGGCGGGCATGCTATCCAAGTTTCCTGACTCTACCAGCTATATGACACTGAAAAGGGACCCTTCCCAGGGCACTAAAAACGGTCTGTTGGACCTAATCAACATGGGACAGTTGAATGGGTGGGTGACCGAGGAAGTTGCCAAATTCCTGCGTAATGAATATCCTTGTATGCCAGTCATCTATGGACTACCAAAAATCCATATAGGCACTACACCACTCAAGTTCCAACCTATAGCCATTACTCAACCAATGGCCCAGTTTATTGATTTTCACCAACAACCCTATGTGAAGGACTTACCTGCTTACATTCATGACAAGAGTGATTTTCTAGAGAAACTGAGGCCCTTTTTGCTATTTCAGGATGAGTGGAAACTAGCTACAATGGACATTTCATCTTTGTACACTTGCATACCTAACACTGCTGACCTAAAGGCCGTTGAATATTTTCCTGCCAAATGGGACTCTCCTGAGTTACCAAGTTGCTATTTACTAGAATGCCTTGAGTTCATTCTCACCAACAACCATTTTATGTTTGATGGGCAGGCATACACCCAGATTTGGGGTACCGCCATGGGGAGCTCAGAAGCACCCTCATTCGCTAACTTGTTTGTAGGTTATCTTGAAGAACACTATGTCTTCCCATCACCTCTATTTACCATGTATGTAAAATAATGGATAAGGTATATTGATGATATTTTTCTCATTTGGTCAGGTAGTGAGGATGACTTCACTGTATTTGTTGATTTCTTGAATAGTATTTTCCCAGAATAGTGTTCAATCCTGAGTTTTTGCATAAACAGATTTCATTTATTGATGTGCTTATCATCAATGCCCACGGGACCATCACTACATCTCTGTACACCAAATCCACTGACAGAAACACAGAAGCTTCATTTCCACAGTGCACATCCTGCACATCTGCATAAGAACTTGCCCATTTCACAATTTGTAAGGGTTTTACGCATCTGTTCAGATGAAAATGACAGAAGGAAGCAACTTGAGATAATGTATCACAAGTTTTTGGAACGTGAGTACACTACTTTGGTACTCGATCGTCACCTTGCCAAATCCTTGTCTGGTCGTTCCAGGACCCCTAACCGTGTTGCTCGTCCATTGCTTAGTCACACAATCAGATATCAGGTGCAATCAAACAGGCAGCAGAATGCAACTGGAACATTTTACAATCCGACAGGGCCTTAGGACCCGCTATCAGGACTAAACCCATGATAGCGTATAATTGCGGTAGGACACTGCGTGACCATTTGGTACAGGCAGATCCCAGACATAAATATGCCAAAGTTCTACCCAAGATATCTCTGAAAATGGGTTGTTATAAATGTTACAACTGCAATGTATGCAATGTATCACTTATTTGCGGCAGACACTTTGCACATCCACATAGGGATAGTCAGTATCAGATACAAGAGCATTTTAATTATAACACAGATTTTTGTGTGTACATTTTAAAATGCCCCTGCACATTGACATATGTGGGAAAAACTGTTGGCCCTTTTAAAAAACGATTTCAGAAGCACAGGAGTAACATTAGGGTAGCCTTGGTCAAAACTGAAAAGGGTGAACAGGCTGACCCTAACAAACTCATAGCAATACACTTTGTGACATCTAAGCACCAAGTCCATGAACTACGTGGGATGGTGATTGAACACATCAAACCACCCAATAGGGGAGGTGATCGAGACTGGTCACTCCTCCGTCGCAAGGCATATTGGATACACACATTGGGCATGGTACAGCCTGGTGGTCTCAACACCAATCTTCCTCTTACATGATTCATTGATGACAAATAATAATCTCCTCTTCATTTTTTATTGATTTTCTTCCTTGGCATATTGTCCTTGATATACACAATAATGTGACACTTTACACTTCCTATTAATGCCTAGCCTGGGCAGTGCTTTATCGGGTATAGTACATACCATGTAATGCATTTCTCTTTTTTTCTGTTCTTGTTACTCTTTTCCTTTCTGTTTCCCACACCCAATGCTCAACCTGGGATATTTTCCTAGGGTAACCGAATGGCCATGAATACCTACATTTTTTCCGATATGTTCTGAGGTCTGAAGGTGACAATTTGTCTACCGATGGCTTGCATATTAGACTTTTTGATTTTTGATGTGTCATAACCTTAGCTGATCCCATGGTATGAACATAGGAGCGATTCGCTGATGTTCTCTTCCTTTGGCCGCATGTTTATTTTATTTATAGTTACCTGTGTTCCTGTTTTCATTTTAATTTATTTTTGCATATTTATTTTTATGTTTAAATTTTTATGAATATTCATGTTTATTTTATTTTCATTTTATATTTATTTTTATATTTGCTTGTATTTTTATTTCCCTTTTATTTATTTTTCTTTGTTTTCTCGCCCCCCCTTTTTGTTTTCCTGCCCTAACTTTTTTCTTTTCCTTTCTATTCGGCCACTAGCGGGGCGCTTCGATAGTTTCAAGAATCTATTAGATAAGCACCTAAACGACCGCAACATACAGAGATATAACATGTAATACTGACATATAATCACACACATAGGTTGGACTTGATGGACTTGTGTCTTTTTTCGACCTCACCTACTATGTAATGTCAAGATTACTGACACGGTCTCACTACACTACAGTAAAACTATCGGAGCTGTCCCTACTCTAGCTGCACACTATGCAAAGCTAAATGATGGTCCTCACTACACTCACACACTATCCCTAGACTGACACTAAACTAATATTCTACACTGACAATTGAAGCAAAATAACACAGTATAAACAAACTAACTAATAGCACTGAACAGAGCCCTGTGCTATCTCTCTTCACGCCAAAATCACACTGAAAATGGTTGCCATTGAAAGAATACTTTTATACTGTGGGGTGGGAATGAGCCATGATTGGATAAAGTCATGATGACAGTGTCCAGTCATGAATCTGACAGGGCTCTGTGTCCTGATTGGCTGAACCTTTACTGCTTCAGCCAATCAGGTCTTGCAATGCACTGTTCAACGCCGGAATGCATTGTGGTCAGTTCGGCGGGCCGAACAAATGGTCAAAGGACTTATTTGTTCGCCGAACGCCCGAACAACGAAAGTTCGGCCAGAAGTTTTGCTCGGGCCAAACCGTTCGCCCATCCCTATTGCCGATGTTCCTCAGCCATGCGAAACTCTGGATGAGGCACATCGACTACATATTTTGTTGCTGCTACATCCAGAAAAAATATGCGATTATTGACTATTTAAACCGGAACGCCAGTAACATCAGGCTTACATATAAAATATATACAGTATATGCATATCACATATAGAATAATGAGGAGAAGATTCCATTCCTAGATATAAAAATAGCAGTAGAAAATATACAAGCAGAGAGCTTCCATCCAGCACATCTAAAAAATGTAATTCCGACAGGACAATTACTATGGATTTGACTCAATTGTACAAAGGTCTCAGACTACTAGGAGGAAGCAAAACAAATGTACAGCAGATTCTGTGAAAGAGGAGGCTCACATAAGCAAAGTAGAACTGTCCAAAGAAGGGCAAGTCTACTGAATCAGCCCTGCTGTGACTAGGAAAGGAACCAGGGAGACTTGTTGCACAATATGTAGCACAGTGGCCTAAGGTTGGGGAAGTACTCCGAACACACTGCACACTAGAAAATTTTACCTAGTTGCCGATCCTAGCGGAAATAGTGGGCCCCGAACCTAAAATGGTGGCACAGAGAGCAAGGAACCTTGGGGACTATTTAATTTACTCAGAATGTGTAGTCGTCCAATGACAACTGGTTATCCCAATACTCAAGAGCAAGCGGCATGTTGCTGTGTGGTCACTGCCAGGTTTGCCCTTTCATTTGAAAAGACTAATGTGTTCTCTGGCTCTCAAATTACCAAAGAATTTCACATAAATGGCATGATCAACTGTTCAATAAGAGCCATCTATATGATGACATGTCCATGTGGGAAGATGTACATTGGTAAAACTAAAAGACAGTTGAAAGTTAGAATTGGAGAACACATGAGCAAAATTAAGAAAAAAAACCTAGAAAAAACAGTGGCACAACGCTTTGCCAAATTCCACAATGGCTAACTGGATGGCCTCAGGGTGAAAGGCATCTTTGCGTCAAAATTGCCAGCAAGAAGAGGGGATTACAATAATGTACTCTTGATAAATTAAAACATTTGGATATACAGACTGAAGACACTGGCCCTTTTTGGACTAAATACAAAATTCAATCTACAGCCTTCTTTGGCAGGTTAAATAAGATAACTCTATAATAGGGATGAGGCCACTACAACATAATACAATTGAAGAATAAAGAGTGTTGAGCCCCTCCCTTCCCCTTAACTTTCTAGGTCACATTTGTTTTTTCATATGTAGTATGGATGCTCTTTAAATCCCAAACATTCCTCTTTTATTCCCGTGGGACATTTATATTTATACAAAAGCTACACCTATGCTCAGCGAAACCGGTTGACGAGATCTTCAGTGTGTCAGCAAACACGTCCAAGCCAGCATCTGTCATCTAGGGACCACATACATGCCCTTTAAACGGGCATCTTTCACCATGCTTGACGCTTAGCCAAACAGCCCACAACTGACAGCCTCTGGAAAGTCACCACTTCCAGGCACCGGCAATATACTACAAGCAAACTCTCTGTAGAGAAGAGAGCTACATAAGTGTTCATTGATTGACAACCTTGGATAAGTGTATGAGCATTTACGTTGTCCCATTGAGAAACACGGTCCACTGCTTAGGTGCATGTTTTACACAGATTGGAGAGATCACTCCAGTACATCTGTGGAACTCTCACCTATATGCTATGATATACTATGGCTCACAGCTCCCTATGTCTATAAGAACTTTTTATATGACACAGTTACCATATATGCACAGTGCAATCATATAATATATGTGTTCACAACAAAGATAATGTTTGCTACAGTCCTCTGTATGCAATTACTCACTATTGGATGACATTGGACTTATGGACTATTTGCATTAATGTATAAGTTGTGAATATTTTTTGGTACTGCGGCAGGTCGGCACGATCACGTGAACCATTGGAACCATATGTCGGTCCCTTTAAGCGGGATAGCAGGTGCGCGCGCGCCCGCTGCATTGCGAGGGCGCCAATGTGCGTGGACGGCAGTCGCGTTGACCGCCAGCCACGTGTGATTGCGGGCACGAGAGCCAGAACAGGGACGTGTGTGTAGACACACAAATGCCTGTTCTGTGAGGAGAGGAGAGACAGATCGTGAGTTCCTACTAGCTAGGAACAACGATCTGTCATTTCCTCCAGTCACTCCCATCCCCCTACAGCTGGAACACACACTAGGGAACACAGTTAACCCCTTGACCGCCCCTAGTGTTAACCCCTTCCCTGCCAGTGACATTTACACAGTAATCAGTGCATTTTTATAGCACTGATTGCTGTATAATTGTGAATGGTCCCAAAAATGTATCAAAAGTGTCTGATCTGTCCGCCATAATGTTGCAGTCCCATTAAAAATCGCTGGTCACCGCCATTACTAGTAAAAAAAAAAAAATAAAAACAAAAATGCCATAAATCTTTCACCTATTTTGTAGACGCTATAACTTTTGCGCAAACCAATCAATATACGCTTATTGCAATTTTTATTACCAACAATATGTAGAAGAATACATATCGGCCTAAACTGAGAAAAAAAAAATTGGGGATATTTATTATAGCAAAAAGTACAAAATATTGTGTTTTTTTTTCCAAATTGTCGCTCTTCTTTTGTTTTTTTTAGCGCAAAAAATAAAAAAAATCGCAGAGATGATCAAATATCCCCAAAAGAAAGCTGTATTTGTGGGAAAAAAAGGACCTCAATTTTGTCTGGGTACAGCGCCACACGACCGCGCAATTGTCAGTTACAGTGACACAGTGCCGTATCGCAAAAAATGGCCTGGTCATTGAGCAGCCAAATCTTCCGGGGCTGAAGTGGTTAAAGGAATGTTGGTAGGTTGTACACTTTAGGAGCTACAAGTTGTTATGATCCCCTATAATTATAGCCCCAGTTATATCCAATACCCATATGGTTTACAAAGCCTTAGTGGGTAAGTTATGCAGGCTTTTTGGAGGGTGAAATTGACAGACTTAATGGTAATCTCTTTGCAGTAATCAATTACTTACTGTATATCAGAACCATAGCAGCAACCCAGTTAATAGAGGAACCCTACCTGGGAAGAGAGGCTCTTTATTGCTTAAGGCCCCTTTTGACTGCCATAGCCAGGTGGGCAAGGTATAAGAGCACCCAGAGCCATACAGGGTGTACTACTGTACACTGTGGACATTATTGATGTTTATGAATTATGAAAATTGAAATAGGCACTTTGTTGTTAGGACTACAAACTATTCTTGCCATTGTGGAATTTTTTTAGGGGTTTGTCCCAACCATTGATAGCTACATATGTCACATGCTTGATCTGTGGTTGTTGGGTCAGTGATGATCTAGCTGACAGTGTTCGACATACAGACGTCTGTAATAGTTCTGACACTACTGTTCTGCTTTTAATATACAGTAAAGTAACTCATAAGGTGGCGTGTGTCCCTTAAATCTTCTAGTTTTTGCTAGTGTCCTGGAGAGACAGTTTATACCCCCCGGAGAAGTACTTTATCCCTGTGTCAAGATATTGTTTATGCTGTGACATCTTATGTATGACAGTATTATTTTATATATACAAAAGCCAATACAAATATTGTAAGTACATTTTCTAGTTACTATTTTGGTAATCTTTTGGTACTAAATAAAATAATTTTTATACTATACGTACCCTTCTTTTTAGCCACATGTGTTGTGGGTAGTAACTGTTTTTTTAAAGTCCAGCATCTATGCTGAAGTTTTCATTATTGTATGATATTTGGGTTATGGTGACAACATTGCAGAAATGCGCTCAAAAGTTTTATTCCCCCTTATGCCAGCTCACTGTGTTCAATCTTCTGTTAACTAGTTTGTGTTTTTGCCTACAAGTTAGCAGTAATTATGTTTATGTACTTTCAACTGTAATTTTACATCGAAACATTGGATTCTAAAGTGTAAGTTATTAACTGTATTATAGGTATGATCGTATAGGAGGTGTGGGTATATTGACACCAACATCGTCACCAACACCGCCCCAGTGTGAAAGTAGCCTTAGTGTCAAGCTTGGAGATCACGATAAACCATGGGTTCCTCATATTGTATACAAAACTTGTACAGAGCATTTGCGCCAGTGGAAAAATGGAAGGAGCAGCTGCCTGATATTTGGAGTACAAATGGTTTGGATGAAACCGAAAAAACTTTTTAATGACTTATTTTTGTATTGTTATTATCATCAGCATCAATCAAAATAATCATGACAATTGGTCATATCCTGATCTACCTTCAGTCAGGAGACCTGTGCCGCACTCAGATCTCATACCTGTTCCACCCTTCTGTGAGCTACCACAGCCCTCAGCAGATGAATCTTGTATGTCTGATATTGCACAGGGTACAAAAAGTGGGGGCAGTGACAATGATTCTCAAACAACTTCACACAGTTAAGATTTTGTCCAGAATGAGTTGAGTCATCACATTAGGAACCTAAATCTTTCCAATGAATCTCCTGAATTGCTCACCTCCAGACTACAGAAAAAGAATGTACTTTGACCTGGAATGAGAATTACAAGAGAAAATGAATTAGTGCTATTCTTTACAGAAGACAACAAACCTAGTATTCTGCAATGACATCGGAGGCTTTCTGAAGAAAATGGGTCTCTGAGAATATAACCCAAGAGAATGACACCTTTTCATCAACATTTCGAAATGTACTTTGATATGTGTTCTTTTAAACAATGGCAACAAATATGGCTCCATTCCAATCAGTCGCTCCACCAGGGTAAAAAAAAAGCCATCTCTTTAGCCTTGGTAAAGATATATTACCATGAAAATCAATGGGTAATTTGTGTAGACTTCAAGATAGAAACATAGAAATGTGACGGCAAAAAAAAGAGAGTAGTCCATGTCTGCCCAAAGTTTTACTCTTTTTTTGTTTTTTTATACATGTTTTGTATTTTTATTTATTTATTTAAGTATAGAGCTATATTTGTCCCAAGCGTGTTTGAAGCCATTTACTGTTGACTGACTCACCACCTCTGTTGAAAGATTATTCCAAGCATCACCTACCCCTTCAGTAAAATAATACTTTGTAAGATTAGTTTCGAACTTTCTTTCAGTTATTTTTGTCCCTATGTTCTTAGTTTTGGTTTTAGATTTTAAAAAACTGCCCTCCTGAACCTTATTTACCCCCTTGATGTATTTAAAAGTTTCAATCATATCTCCCCTTTACCTTCTTTCCTCTAGACCGTACATATTAAGTATTTGAAGTCGCTCTCAATATGTTTTGGTTAATTTTCTTCTTCGTCAACAAAGTGGCTACACAAAGCATCCTTACTTTCTATATCTTTGGGACAGGGCCAGACTTGCCTACCGGGATAGCGGGAAATTACCCTTCAGGCCACCTGCCCTGAGGCCGCTTTGACAGCAAATTAGGTTTGCACCGGCTCTGACCCCGATTCCCTAGACCCACTGGTATATTGTGAAAATTTGCACAGATGTTCATTGGCGCACATTGGATACAGCATGAAGCGGTGTCCTATGTGCTATTCATGATCATCCAATCCAGACCGCAATAAAAATATGAGGCAGTGCTTCCAGCCAATGGGGTGCTTGGCAACAACGTGAGTTACGTCTTACTTGACTTCCTCCTCCCGCAGAGTCCTACACGGAGCTCAGCAGCAGTTGAGAAGAAATTATATGTCTGCATTAAGTGAGCTGAGAAATACTTATACTTCAATTAAATTAATATGTGCATTTTGTGCAAGTAAAAGAAAGTCAAATATACAGCACTTTGCACTGGGGTACTCTAAACCTAACTTTTAATAATATAAATAAAAGATCATTTCAGCTCTCTCAAACTTGTAATATTACGAATGGAAAAGCAGTGGTCAGTGAAACTGCTTTTCTAATAATATTATACATTTAAGCCAGTAAGGAGGGAAAAGGGGATTGGGACTTTGAATGAAGCAGGTAGGTATAAAGAATTCAGTTTATTATATAAATTAACATATAAATGCATGATCATGAATGAGTGTATATCCAATACAATTCAAATAACTGGTATCTGTTGACAAAAGGAGCGCGACTTGCCAAGTGTGCACGCTCTCGAAACGCATCCAGCTTTGATGACGTCATCCGTCCGCAGCAAGCTGTCCTGTGCGTTCCACGGCTCGCTCTGAGGACGCTCTCCGGAGCCGGCGTCCTCCATCTGCCGGAAGATCTCACAGTTGTCAGCAAGGATTCCATACTGCCTAGGACTCAGGGATGCGTCACTGTATTATTAATACCATGCCTGTTTATTCCTACAAAATGTGAGTTGATCTACATCTATTAAAAGCATTATTTCCTAAATACTGCACCCAGAGGAGCCTCTCTACTTGTGTTTTGCTGGGTGGGGAGCCGCCCGGCGTCGGTGCCAGTACACTCCTCCATCAAGCAACCTGATGGTACTACCGTGGAAAGGAGGGGCGGTGCCACAGCAGTGACACTGCACCTGCAACACACAGAAGGTGACGTTGATGGATGGCGCATGAACGTCCACCCACCCTAAGTAAAAGGGTAAGAAGGGGGTCCGTGGCATGCATAGTAGATCCCAGGAGGGATGGGAGCCAGAGGGCTCCTAAACCAGATCACATGACACACTAAATAGAGCAAGGGAAGCTGTATATCTAATCAAGGGATGGGAGGTAACAGACCCATCCTGAAGGGCATTGACCCTAGAGAGACAGGGTATTAAACCGGTAATATAAGTATAATTACTAGATGTGTAGATGTTATCAGACCTAGCTAAACCTAAACTATGTGCTTCCATTCCTATATTATTATAAGAAAAAGGAGAACAATTGGGACTTTATATGAGGAGGTGACCTGGTAAGGTCAATTGCCTCCATCCCTATCTATATGTCATAAAGGAGGGAAAAGGGGATTGGGAATTTGAATGAAGCACATAGGTATAAAGAATTCAGTTTATTATAAAAATTAACATATAAACGCATAGTCATGAATGAGTGTATATCCAATACAATTCAAATAACTGGTACAATTCATAAAAATGTATTCCATGCATTCAATATAGACGGGTTGCCACATGATTATAAACAATTAATATAAGAAATTACATTTAAGCCAGTTTCCCTTTTTTTAAATATGGTTGAGTTTGGTTTAGTTGGTTATAGGTGGTAGAGAATAGTTTCTTCTTGTATACCTTCATTCACTCTGTGAGCTGAAATGAATTTTTATATATATTATTAAAAGTTAAGTGTTAAGAGTACCCCAGGGCAAATTGTTGTATTTGTTACTTTCTTACTTGCACAAAATGCCCATATTAAATTACTTGAAGTATAAGGCCTCTTTCACATGGGCGGCTGTTCTGCCGCTGTTAAATGCAGGTTTTGTTATTTTGAAATTCCAAGACACCAGGCACATCGATCACTTGCAGTTGTACATTGCGTTTAGCTGTGGTGGAACATTCTTGGCATTTCTGATGTGCTTCCTGTTGTTTTTCATTCCTTGTTGCTGCTGCAGTTATGTGCATATATCTGCGCTAAATCGGTCCTGGACGCAGTCAAATTTATTTTTTCTAACTGCACAAAACCCCATGTAAAATCGTTGCTAAACGCAGTGTGTGAATGGGGCCATAGGAAAGCATTGTGTGAGTTTAGGTGCGGTAGATAACTTCATTTATCTGCAGCTAAAGGCTGAATTCTATCCGCCCGTCTGAAAGGGGCCTAAATGTATGCAGGCTACATACATTTATACTTCAATTAAATTAAGTAAATGAATATGTGCATTTTGGAGGGGGGCTGTCATGAACAGGTGTGACCAGAACCGTGTGATCTGCAACAGAGGACACCAAAAGGTATATAAGTGAAAATATAATAATTTATTAAAGTAAGTGAATAATATAGTGCAACCACCTCCAATATGACACAGTGCAATAACCAACCAACAGACAGAGACCCACAAATAACAACAGACAGATAAGTACAATAAATAGGAAATACCAGGATCATAAACAATAGCCAGGCCAGGGTCATACACAGCAGATCAGCAGATGGACAGGGGATGTTCCAGAGACATAAACGTAAGCCAGGCCAAGGTCATACACAGGGAGATCAGCAGATGGGGTAAGGAACACAGGACAGGGAGAGGATGGATGGATCAGAACTGCAGGCAGGGATGCAAGGTAACAGGTGGGACAGGATAGGGATCGGGACAGGGAGACAGGATCAGATACACGGGTCACAGGTTCAGGGCACAGGAACAGGTTCAGAATCAGGATCAGATCGCAAGCTGTCAGGGCGCAAGGAAGAAACCAAGGCAAACATGTGAGTGCTTGCCGGGTATTTATAGGCCTGTGATTGGCCTCAAGTGACACCTGATTGTAGGAGGTACTGTCTGCTCCACACTGCCAGGATCCATCTGCTGGTGGACGCCAGTACTGCGGCCCAAAGATGACATAACATCAGCAGGGAAAAGCTCTCCTGACAGTTCCAAACTGCCAGGAGACACCTGCTGGTGGACCTCAGTACTGCATGCCAAATGACAGATATTACCAGCGGATGGAACATTTCCTGACAGGGGCGCAAGTAGCTGGTCTTGTCTAGGGCGCAAAATTGTCTAGCACGTCCATGACCAATACAGATACTAGTATCGGTGACAATACAGAGCATTTGCACGAGTACTTGTATGACCATCGATACTTGATCGGATACCCCCAGCTCTTCTTTGCTGGAGGATGCGGTTGTGGCTCTGAAGAGTTGTCATGCGGTTGTGACACTAAAGACCTGGAAATATCAGTCATTCCTAGAAGTGCCAGGCAGTGGGCGGCGAGAAGAGAGAGGAAGATCGGACTTGGATAGGGAGAGTCAGCATCAACACTGCAGGTAAGCTGGCCGGGGCAGGAGCACAGCCACATATGATTGTTGAAAATAAATTAATTCAAAGAAAAATATGTACCAAGTCCCAACTAAAAAAAAAAAAGTCAAATCTAATTAGTTTTTTTTTTTTTAATATATAATGTATATATATATATATATATATATATATATATATATATATATATATATATAAAATTATATATGACAGTGTAGCGTACAGCTACGCTTTCTTTGTTTGCTGTATAAATAGTTCAATAAATAAAATGTCTTTTTTTTTTTAACTTTAGTGGCAGTGTATGTCTGCTGCCTCAGTCCCCAGAAGAGTTGACATAGTGTAGTGGATGACTCTGATTATTATTATGATATAATAAAAATATGCACCTGCCAACCAAAGGCCATAATTGTGCCATGCAGCCATTTTTTATTGCCTACCATTTTTGTTTGCTGCTTAGGAGGAACATACTCACATATCCGTCTTTATTCTTCTTAGTTAAAAACACCTTCCAGTTACACTTTCTACCCATGCGCCATCTTGTGGAATTTTTTCAAACTGCATGTTCCCATAAAATTTTAAACTGGAGTGGAGACTTGACTAAAAATTGTTCACTTCTGTTCTGCCAATACAAATCGCTGGTATTTGTATTATTGTATGCTAATATTTTATTTACTGTAATAATACAGTTCTTCATAATTATAAAGAAATCATTAGTCTGTATTGTGCTTTGAAAACTGCCACATGAAATTTAAAAAAAAGAGTATTGGTAATCGGTATCGGCGAGTACTTGAAAAAAAAGTATCGGTTAAAAGGTGCATTTTCACCTTTAACCACTTCCCGCCCGCCCTATAGCGGATTGACGTCCGGGAAGTGGTTCTGTTATCCTGACTGGACGTCATATGACGTCCAGCAGGATAACATGCCGCAGCGCGCCCCGGGGGGCGCGCATCGCGGCGATCGGTGGAGCGGTGTGTCAGTCTGACACACCGCTACACTGATCTTGGTAAAAAGCCTCCGGAGGAGGCTCTTTACCACGTGATCAGCCGTGTCCAATCACGGCTGATCACGCTGTCAATAGGAAGAGCCGTTGATCGGCTCTTCCTCACTCGCGTCTGACAGACGCAAGTAGAGGAGAGCCGATCGGCGGCTCTCCTGGCAGGGGGGGTCTGCGCTGATTGTTTATCAGCGCAGCCCCCCCCTCAGATCACCCCACTGGACTACCAGGGATGCCACTAGGACCACCAGGGAAGGGGCAACGTG
Source organism: Aquarana catesbeiana (assembly GCF_042186555.1). NCBI lineage: Eukaryota > Metazoa > Chordata > Amphibia > Anura > Ranidae > Aquarana > Aquarana catesbeiana. The sequence goes on from NC_133328.1 coordinate 220,137,627, forward strand.
GATGGCCAGGTATGTACCCCATGGCTATCCACATGTGCCCAATCTGTGCCAATCAGTGCCCACAAATGGGCACTGATTGGCACTATTATGTCCATGATATGCCCAGATCTGCCCAGCAATGCTCTATCAGTGCCACCTGTCATTGCCCATCTGTGCCACCTGTCATTGCCCATCAGTGCCACCTGTCATTGCCCATCTGTGCCCATCAGTGCCCACCTATCAGTGCCCATCAGTGCCACACATCAGTGCCACACATACGTACCCATCAGTACCACCCATATATACCAATCAATGCCACCTACGAGTGCCCATCAGTGCCGCCTATGTGTGCCCATCGGTGCCACCTATGAGTGCCCATCAGTGCCGCATACCAGTGCCACCTATCAGTGCCCATCAGTGCCACCTATCAGTGCCCATCAGTGCCGCCTATCAGTGCCCATCATCAGTGCCCGTTAGTGCCACCTCATCAGTGCCACCTCATCGGTGCCCATCAGTGCCACCATATCAGTGCCCATCTGTGCCGCCGTATCAGTGCCCATTATTGAAGGAGAAAGCGTACTTATTTACAAAAAAATTTAACAGAAACAAAGAAAAACTTGTTTTTTTTTCGAAATTTTCGGTCTTTTTTTATTTGTTGCGCAAAAAATAAAAACCGCAGAGGTGATCAAATACCACCAAAAGAAAGCTCTATTTGTGGGAACAAAATGATAAAAAATTTGTTTGGGTACAGTGTAGCATGACCGCGCAATTGTCATTCAAATTGCAACAGCGCTGAAAGGTGAAAATTGGGCTGGGTGGGAAGGTGTCTAAGTGCCTGGTATTGAAGTGGTTAAACACTAGTCCTGACTATCATCTTATTATCTAATTATAATTACCTTTCATTGGCCAATTCTGTTGCTTTCACACCCAAATATATTTCTATGCATAGGAAACAGCGTACATGAATAATTCACACAGCAAAACTGCTTCATACACTGTACAGTTTATTATCCCAGACAGTGTGTTAAATAATAATGAAAGGTAGGCGTTACAGACCATCGCCCACCAACAAGGGGTACATATTCAAATGACACATTTCCTTTTTAACATACAATCAACCAATCACAGTCATTAACTCTTTATCTAAGCAAACCCATCATGTCACATTATTATTGTCACCTAGATAGATATAAATGTAGATCATCTCATGACACATACGTCACTTCCTTATGTCTAGTTTTGTTTTTAACACAAGACTCATCTTACACAACAATATATTTTTATGTAAAAAGAAAAAAATTGCGCTAGGTGCAAAAAATAGTGAAAAATGACAAAAAAATTACTATTAGAAAAATATCCTGCAGCTGGACACTATAACCCCAACATAAGGGCACAAAGAATAAAACAATAACAAATAAGTGCAGCGCTAGATAGGTGCCACAAATAATGAAATGGTGTATAATAAAGTGCAGTAGTGCTAATCAAATACAATGATACTGTGATGCTATTCAAATGCAATACTAGCAATATAATGATAGCAATATAAACAATAATACCAATATATGCAATTATACTAATAAGGTGCAAGTAATAATAGAATGTCCATTTAAAAGGTTTAAAGTTTGTGAGTGAAAATATCCATATGGAAATTAAGTGATTCTGGATCAGACTGTTCCACCGTGAGGAAGCGTGCGAGCGTGAGGGTCGTCACGCTCGCACGCATTGCGCATGCGCGTCTTGTTTTTTGATACTAGCAGAGCCGTTTTATTCCTTGCAAGGATTGTTTTTGTCACTTGAGTATTTTAAATAAACTACCAAAGAAGTTTTACACGATTGGAGTCTCCCCCTCTTTTTTCTCCCGTTCTATGCCGGACCTATCGGATAGCTTGTAACATAGGGATGACCTCCTGGGAACGTGCCATCTAGGTGCTTTCTATTCATACTGACCAGCTGCCTTGGAGGGAAGTTTAAAAGATCCCAAAGTATTCCTGTGTTTCCTGACTGATCTACTAAGCCTGTTTTGACCCCCTGAATAAGGGCGGTCGCAGGCTTTCTGGTAAGCCTCCATCTTTTACCTTCAGGTGATGGGCAGCACTGGTGGAAAAGTCTGATCCAGAATCACTTAATTTCCATATGGATATTTTCACTCACAAACTTTAAACCTTTTAAATGGACATTCTATTATTACTTGCACCTTATTAGTATAATTGCATATATTGGTATTATTGTTTTTATTGCTATCATTATATTGCTATTATTGCATTTGAATAGCATCACAGTATCATTGTATTTGATTAGCACTACTGCACTTTATTATACACCATTTCATTATTTGTGGCACCTATCTAGCGCTGCACTTATTTTTTATTGTAACAATATATTTTTACTTTAAAAAGCAAAATGATAGCTCTTAAAGGAACAGTTGTGTATTAGATTGCAAAACACAAGGGGGCTTTTTCATGACCCTTTCATCTGTACTTTTACTCGATCTTAAAAAAGTGGTATCAGTGCAACCCTAGTTTAAATGTGTTTATAGCAATGATGCTGTTCTTTTATATATAGTTTTGAAGTTTGCATACTGTACCCACTGTTAATTCTCAAATGGCAGCATAAACTAGGACACTGTCACTTTAAATACACCGTCCAATCACAGCACACCTTTGTTTCTTAAAGGGTTAGTCCAACCCTTTTTACAGCTGTTTTCCAAAGAATAATGCCCTATTGGACATTATTCTTTAGCCCCCTCCCCCATAAATTGCTTTAAAAAGTGATTTATAAGTATTCACTTACCTCAATCCAGTGCTGGGTGAAGGATGTCTGAAATATAGTATTGCGTTTATTTATACCTGAAATGCAGTGTTTGGGTGTGTTTTTCAGTTGATTTGTTATTCTCTATACAGTTGATCACAATGCTGTATGTTTTTCCCCTGCATTGCTTACTTTGGATAGTTGAGTATTCCTTTGTTGACATATATACACATATGTACAGTATCTCACAAGAGGAAGTACACCCCTCACATTTTTGTAAATATTTTATTCTATCTTTTCATGTGACAACACTGAAGAAATGACACTTTGCTACAATGTAAAGTAGTGAGTGTACAGCTTGTATAACAGTGTAAATTTGATGTCCCCTCAAAATAACTCATACATACAGCCATTAATGTCTAAATTGCTGGCAACAAAAGTGAGTACACCCCTATGTGAAAATGTTCATATTTGGGCCCAAAGTGTCAATATTTTGTGTGGCCACCATAAATTTTAAGCACTGCCCTCTTGGGCATGGACTTCACCAGAGTTTTACAGGTTACCACTGGAGTCCTTTTACACTCCTCTATGACGACATCACAGAGCTGGTGGATGTTAGAGACCTTGCAATCCTCCACCTTTCGTTTGAGGATGGCCCACAGATGCTCAATAGGGTTTAGGTCTGGAGACATGCTTGGCCAGTTCATCACCTTTATCCTCAGCTTCTTTAGCAAGGCAGTGGTCATCTTGGAGGTGTGTTTGGGGTCATTATCATGTTGGAATACTGCCCTACGGCCCAGTCTCCGAAGGGAGGGGATCATGCTCTTCTTCAGTATGTCACAGTACATGTTGGCATTCATGGTTCCCTCAATTAACTGTAGCTCCCCAGTGACGGCAGCACTTATGCAGCCCCAGACCATGACACTCCAACCACCATACTTGACTGTAGGCAAGACAGGCTTGTCTGTATACTCCTCACCTGGTTGCCGCCACACATGCTTGACACCATCTGTACCAAATACGTTTATCTTGGTCTCATCAGATCACAGGACATGGTTCCAGTAATCCATGGCCTTAGTCTGCTTGTCTTCTGCAAACTATTAGCGGGCATTCTTGTGCACCGTATTTAGAAGAGGCTTCCTCCTAGGACGACAGCCATGCAGACCAATTTGATGCAGTGTGTGGCATAAGGTCTGAGCACTGACAGGCTGCCCCCCCACCCCTTCAACCGCTGCAGCAATGCTGGCAGCACTCATACGTCTATTTCCCACAGACAACTTCTGGATATGATGCTGAGCATGTGCACTCAACTTCTTTGGTTGACCATGGCGAGGCCTGTTCTGAGTGGAACTTCCTGTTAAACCACTGTATGGTCTTGGCCACCATACTGCAGCTCAGTTTCAAGGCCTTGGCAATCTTCTTATAGCCTAGGCCATCTTTATGTAGAGCCCCAATTCTTTTTTTCAGATCCTCAGAGAGTTATTTGCCATGAGGTGCCATGTTGAACTTCCAGTGACCAGTATGAGAGATTGAAAGCGATAACACCAAATTTAACACACTTGCTCCCCATTCACACCTGAGACCTTGTAACACTAACGAGTCACACTGGGGAGGGAAAATGGCTAATTGGGCCCAATTTGGACATGTTCACTTAGGGGTGTACTCATTTTTGTTGCCAGCAGTTTATACATTAATGGCTGTGTGTTGAGTTATTTTGAGGGGACAGCAAATTTACACTGTTATACAAGCTGTACACTCCCTACTTTACATTGTAGCAAAGTGTCATTTCTTCAGTGTTGTCACATGAAAAGATATAATAAAATATTTACAAACATGTGAGAAGTGTACTCACTTTTGTGAGATACTGTATATAATGCTCTTGTACATGATTGGATTTTTTTTTTTTCAATTTCTTTATTGTGTTTTAATATACATACAAAATTAAATCAGTCAGAGCCATTCCCCATTCGGCCCTACTATCTATATTACAACATATTTAAATTTGCTTTATCCCCCCCCCCACCCAACTGACCCCCCCCCTCCTCTCCAACCCACCCCCTCCTGTCCTACCACCCGTCGCATTCCCCATTCCTGCTTACTAACTATACTCCCATCTTTTTGGCAAAACTCGTTGTTTGTTTGTATTTTAACCAGTCACTCCATTTCACTTCAAACCCTTCTTCTCCTACCTCCCCGCTAAACCTTAAAATACTCCAAATGTTATGTTTTGTTTATTTTACAAAACCAACTCCTCAGGGCAGGTCTCTTTGGATCCTGCCACTGTCTGGGTATTAAGCTTTTCACAGCATTTAGTATTTGAGGCACCAATGTTCTCGTGTACTGTTTAATTGGTATTCTAACCCCATGGAATAAGCATACCCATGGGTCCTCTGAAATTTTGGCGCCTGTAATTTCCTTTATTGCTACTATTACCTCATTCCAGAATGTTTTTATTTTGGGGCATGTCCACCATATATGGAACATGGTTCCTATTTCTGGGCAGCCCCTCCAACATAATGTTGAGGTCTCCTTTTGGTAATGGTGTACTATATCTAAGGTGATGTACCATCGTGCTAAACACTTGTAATTCATTTCTAACGTGCTACAATCAGTTGACGTGACATGTGTCAGCTGTAATATTTTCCCTACGTCTATGTCTATTTCTTCTGTTCCCAACTCTCTTCTACCCATTTTTTTTAAGGGAGAGATCCTGTTGCTTTTAATCCAATCAGTATTTTATAGATCCTAGAGATACCCCTCCTCCCACCTGCCACTGTATACAGCCTTTCTAGTAGAAGCAGTTCATTTTCGGACCTGATCAGTTGGGGCAGGGACTCCACAAAGTGCTTCAACTGTGCATATCTCCACCTATCTATCAACAATACGTCTTTTTTGTTAACTAAATCCTGAAAAGTACACATTTTTCCTTTCAACATAATATCCTTTAGTTGTGCATCTTTTTTTTATCCACGTACCGAACATACCCTCTTTCTCCGGGGCAAAGTACTTTGTGTCTCTTAATGGTATCATGGGGGAATTAAATCCCCATTTTTCTTTTTTGTGTACTGTGTCCCAAATTGCCATTGTGGTGCGTGTAATAATGTGTGTATGCTCGTTTAAACTCTCCTAAGTGTGTCGGGATCCAAATTATTTTCCCCAGTGAAACCTTACTAATAGAACTTTCCATTTTGACCCACCTTTTTTCTTTATTCTTTTTTACCCATTCCACCACCCGTGACATTATAATAGCGTTATAGTAGTTTTTAATATCCAGTACCCCCAGGCCCCCTTGACCCTTATCTCTTGTTAGTACCGCCAAACTTATATGGGGCTTTTTGTTCTGCCAGATATATCTTCGGAGTAACGTATTTAATGTATTAAAATATTCTTTCGGGAGTAATATCAGTAACATTTGAATTTTATACGTTATCTTAGGAAGGATTATCATTTTGAAACTGTTTATGCTGCCTATCCATGACCTTTGTCTGGATGCAATTTTTTTTAGTTCTATCTTAATTTCATTTAATAACGGAATAAAGTTTTGTTGGTAAATGGTCTCGCAGGAAGGTGTTATTTTAACTCCTAAATATTTTAATTCAGTATCTCGCCATACAAATGGGAAATCCTGTTGGTATAACCATTGCTCCTGTGCCTTAACACTTATATTAAGTATTTCAGATTTTGAAGGGTTCATTTTAAAGTTTGCTAAGTCTCCATATATTTTTAAAGCTTTCAGTAAGTTAGGTAGGGTTCTCCTTGGGCTGGTGATATAGAACAGAATATCATTGGCAAATGCCGCTATTTTGTGTTCCTTGTCTTCTAACTTTATCCCCATAATATCTGGGTTCTGTCTAATCCCTGCTAATAGCGGTTCTAATGATAGGACAAACAAGAATGGGGACAGGGGACACTCCTGTCTGGTCCCATTAAACATCTCGAAGGGCCCCGATACTGTCCCATTTATTTTTACCCTCGCTGTAAGGTGGTTGCATAGGGCGTTTATCCAGCGTGTCATCTTAGGGCCCACTCCGAATGCCTCCAGTGTGTTCTGCATAAATCCCCAGTCTACCCTGTCAAACGCTTTTTCAGCGTCTATTGACAGAAGCAGTCCTGGGGATTTACTCTCTTTTATCTTTTGCACCAGTAGGAGTGTTCTGATTCCGTTGTCCCTACTTTCCCTTCCAGGAATAAAACCTACTTTGGTCTGTGTGTACCAAGTCATTTATCACTGTCTTCAACCTACCTGCTAGTATCTTAGCAAACAACTTCACGTCGGCATTCAATAGTGAGATCGGTCTATAACTTGAACACGTAGAGGCATCCTTTCCTTCTTTAGGGATAATAGTAATTGCTGCTTCCAATGCTTCCCGTCGTAATTCCCATTTAGCTCCAATCCCGTTCATGTAGGAACACATCTTGGGGACTAAGATGCCACTGAACTACTTATAATATACTGTTGTCAGCCTGTCTGGGCCAGGGCTTTTCCCGGCTGGTGACTCTTAAAATTTTTATAATCTCTGTTTCTGTTATAGGGTGCTCAAGGGTACTAAGTTTATCAAGTGGGATCTTTTTTAATCCTAATTCATTTAAATATACTTTTATATTATCTAACCGCTCTTTTGCCTTATCTGGGGTTTCCTTTTGGGTAATCGAGTATAATTTCCAATGGTAGTCTTGAAATGCCCGCATGATATCAGGGATTGAATAAACCTTTTCCCCCTTACCCATTTGTATATTTTCAATGAAATTTGACCTAGATTTCTTTTTTAACATATTCGCTAAGTATTTTCCCGACATATATCCCCATTGGTACCTCTTTTTCTTAAGTCGTAAAGAGCCCTTCTATTCTCCTGTTCAAGAAGTTCTTGTAATTCTTCTCTTTTTAAATATGACTGACAGTTCGGTTTCATGTTCTCCTGTTTTTTTATCTTGCTGTTTGAGGTCATAGATCTCTTTGTGTAGCTCTTCTCTTCTCTTTCCTCCTTCTCTCTTTTTTAGTCTCAGCTCCTATTGCGATCAGGGTACCCCTAATATAGGCCTTATGGGCCTCCCTTACTGTGGCTTCTGTTATTTCTTCTGAGCTATTTTTTTTAAAGTACTGCTTTAGCTCTTTTTTAATCCTATCTACTGCTACTGCATCCTGTATCAATTCTTCATTAAGTCTCCAGATGTTATTCCTGTTGTGAACACCCTCCATTTTTAATTTTATTGTTACTGGGGCGTGGTCAGAGAAGGTAACAATTTGTATATTCGAGCTAATCACCGCCTCTAACATCCTGTGCTCTACCAGGAATAGGTCAATTCTCGAGTACGTCCCGTGAACAGCAGCGTAGAACAAGTACTTACGTATTTTAGGGTGTTGTATTCTCCACACATCCATCAGCTGATGTTGGTGTAATTTCCTTTGGAATGACTTCCGCTGTGCATTCACTGTCCACTGTACCCGAGGCGTACAATCCACTTCTGGGTCTAAACACAAATTGATATCCCCAGCCATGATGGCTCCTCCTGTCTTAAACTCCATGAATTTTAAACATTTTTTATTGGATTCTTATTGGGTCCATAGATATTTGCTATGGAGTATTCAACTTCATTAATTCTACCCCTTAGGAACAAATAGCGCTCCCTTCCAGGTCTACCATTCGCTCTTCCAGAGAGAACCTTACTCCTCTAGCAAATCCTATAGCGACTCCCTTTGCTCGCTTAGTTGGGGAATCCCCATAGTACCATATTGGGAAGTTATATGAAGAAATTTTAAGATTGGAATCCTGAGAGATGTGCGTCTCCTGTACTAGGACCACGTCTGCTTTAAGGTACTTTAACTTTCTTAAAATGTTAAACCTTTTAGTGGGGGCATTAAGCCCACGTACATTACATGAAACTATTTTGAACATAGACATCCTGTCTCTCGGTGCTCGCCCTCCTCACTCGCACCTTTATGTTTCCAGCACTTGCTTTCAGCCCCCTCAATATGTTTTATCCTGGACAGGGTCTCTATGGGTGTTGGGATTAAGATCCTAATACTACCCCCTTTTGTGTAGGTTGGAGAGAAACCTATGGCTCCTATCCCCTGGCCCCAGGATCCTCTGCTCTCCATCTCCTTCCAACCCGCCAGATCCGCCCCTAGGAGGTTGAGCTCCTACTGTGGTAACCCAACAAGCCACTGCCCCCTTCATCCGGGGAGCCCCTTGCCCGCCCTACCCCCCCAAACTAGCAACGGTCAACCCCTTCTCATTCTGTCCCCCCAGTTCCCCCGCCCCTCATGTCCTAAACCCTTTTTCCTCTTAAGGTTTCTTCTTAGTTAGTTTCTTCTTCTTTGTTATCGGGTGCCAATGCTGTTGTTCCACCAAGTTAGGTGATTTATCCTGTGCTTCCCACCATCCTGGGATCTCAATTGGGAGGATATCCAGTTTATTACAGAATTTTTCCATATTCTCCGGAAATCTTAGTGTTGCCGACCGACCCTCTTTCCTTCCGATTAGGCAGGCTGTGAAGCCCCAGGAGTATTGAATATTTTGTATTTTCAGTTGTTCCAACAAGGGTTTCGGCTGCTAGGTCTGGGAAAATCTGTAATAAAGGCTCATCATATTTGGCTGGTGTAGTTTTAAGTTTTGTCCAAATCTGCTCTTTATCTTTATAATAATGAAATCTTGCAATCACGTCTCTTGGGGTTTCCCCTGACATCTCTGCAGGTTTTCTAATCTGATGTATTCTTTCAAACTTGATCTTTTCTGTCTCTGCATGCCCCACTCCACTGACCAAATACTTTGTCCATTTTGTCGTGTAAATCCTCTCCTGGCAATTCAGCCCTCTAATTCTCAAGTTCTTCCTCATCTTCAATTCTATACCGCAAATACGTTTGTTCACTCTACATCACCTCCATCTGACCTTTAAGCTCTACTATGGCGGCTGCCTGGGAATCCAGCTTTCCTTCTGATTCCTCTACTCTTTTTAGAACCTGACTTAGGTCGCCATGCAAAGACGCCATTTCTCCCTTTATGGACTGTTCAAGCCGTGCAAACATCTCCATCATCTCATCTTTAGTTGGTAATTGTTTTTCCTGTCTTAGTTCTATTTCACTGCCATCAGCTGTCTCATCATTGACATGGATTGAGATGTCGGTAACTACCCCATGATTTCTAAGCCCGATTTTGGGTGTAGCTTCTGGTGCTTTACTCTTAGCACCGGGCTGTTTTCCCGGGCTATCTTTGCCTTTTTCCTGTGTCAGGTATTTTTTGATAGTACCTGGGCTAGCGCTTACTTTGGGGGGATTAGCTCCAGCCCCTTTCCCCGGCCTACCCCTCATATTGTCTTAATATTGCATTAGTTAATCTTAGGTAATGCCTGGCCTACCACCTCACCCTAACCCCGTTGCTGCCAGAGAGTTTAACACAGATTATCATTCTCCACCAAACCAGTCCCCCTTTTTCTTTTGGGGCCTCTCCCCTTGCTCCTCAACCTCCGGGTCGTATTAGCCGATAACCACAATGTTATTTGACACCAGCTCAACCACAGTTCAGTTCAATGCGGTTCAACAAAGTGACTCAAAAAAGCAAGAACAAAAAATGTATCAGAGTCTGATCTCCCACTTATCTCTTAGGTACTAGATGACGGCACATATGCAAGTATATCCTCTCCCAATTGAAAGCCAGTTTTCCATTGTCTCTGAGTACATTAAAACATCTCTATTGCCTTAGGAACATGCCTGCTAACAGTCCTTTTGTCATCCACTTTATCCGCTTTCACTTTCGGCTTCTACTCTACTTGCCACTAGGTAGATAGCCGGATTTTCTACATATACATTTTCAACTTCAATTTCCTTTCATTATTTTCACATATTTGAATGTTTAACTCACCCCTTTAGTGCTACTGGCACAGTCCACACACTCAAATCAGTCCTGGATGAGTTATGCCGCAGGGGAGTTGCTGCTGTTGAGATGGATGGTATGGAGAGGTGGAGGTGCTATCTGTAGAACAGCTATGCCCAGAACTGTAAAATTGGATATGGATACTGATGCAGGTGAAGATATTTACCACCGTATTTGAGCTGCTATGGAGCAAAAAACTAATCAAGAACATGAAGAAATTGTAGATGAATCATTAGGGGCAGGACAGATGCCAGACGTAGTGGGCATTAATGAGGGCATACTTAACACAGTTGATGATAAAATTTGGTTTATCCGACCAAAATCTGAACATTTGTATTCATTCTTATGGTTTCATCCATGTCAACCAGATTTCCATTCTTTTCATTTGAAAAAGTTATATGAGAGGAGGGATGGAAAAAAATGTCACTGGTTGACCTATTCAAATGAATATGGTGTTTTTTTCTGCATGGTGTGTCTTGCTTTCACTAGAGAAAGACAGACATCAATTCTCTGATACATATGTTTGTCATCAAAGCAACCATCAAAAGCACTGAAGAGCATGAATGAAGCAACCTCCACAATAGCAGCTCAGAATCCTTCTTGATAAGATCAAAGAATATGGACAGATCTAGTCATTTCTTTGAGAAACAAACAACAGCCAGAAAAGAGGAAGTGAAGAGAAAACATGCCATCCTAGAGAGAGTGACTGACACCATCAAGCTAATTGGAAAAAGAGGTTTAGCTATGGGGCAACAGCTGAAGCAGCATATACTTTAGATGATAAAAATTTGGACCATGGAAATTTCCTTAGAGATTTTGCTACTCCTAAGCAAGTTTGATCCCTTGCTGAAAAAAATCACCTTGATACAGTTATTAAAAAAAGTAAAAAAGCAGCATCAAGGTGCAACGAGTAGCAAAGGACGTGGCGGCTTTGTTACACTAATTTCTAAAACTACAGTGGCCAATATCATCATCTGAGTAATTTCAGCCCTTTTAAATAAAAAAAAAAGGTATTACCCAAGAGATTAGAGATTCTGGAGTGTTCTCAATACAGCGAGATACAAACACAGGATATAAATGTCTCAGACCAGTGTTCAATAATAATTCGATATGTCACAGATGTGACATGAATGTCTGATCGCTGTGGTAACTTGCACATCCACAACAGGGAAGGCTTTGTGTGAACTGTTTTGCGATGTATTGGAATCCATGGAAATTGAAGTTACAAACTGTATTGGGAATTCAACAGGTGGAGCTTCTAATATGCAGGGGCAGTACAACAGATTCAGCACACGGCTGAGTAATAAAGCACCTGGCCAGATTAATTTGTGGTGTTATGCACATGTACTAAATCTGGTGATGATGGATGTCATAAAAATATCTGTTCAGGCAATAATGTTTGGCATGTTAAATTCATGTGCTGTGTTTATCCATGAATCTTACCTCCGGATAGTGGGAAAAGTCTCAGGAAGATTTCGATCACTTTCTGTGATTGGATATACAAGATGGTGGTCCAGAGATGCAGAAATTACAAAAGGTGTTTGGTTCATTTAATTATCCAAATCAAACCTTGTATGTAGATTTGATTCAGACCATGGCAGAGAGATCATGTTCTGATCATTTTAATGCTGACACAAGATACAAGGCTGGAACTTAGACTCCCTCAATAGATTCAACACAGGTAAAACTGCACAGCTGTACTTATTTATTTTCAAGAATACCACTCCACTATCCTTGTACCTGCAAACACAAGGTGTGGATGTACTGCAGGCATAACGAATGGTGACAGAAACGGTAGACAACTTACAAGCACATGATTGTGATTCTCAAATGATTATAGATGCTGCAAAAAAGTTTGCAGTCTGGGCAAACGGCAAGTTGGATACAACTGACTGCAAAGTTGTGACTGAGGAAGACTTTCCACCATCTAAAAGAATACAACGGAAGAAAAGAATGGCTGGTAAACTTGCAGTAGATTAACCATGGGACTGGAGACCAAACCTAAATGTTATTTTTAAATCTATAAAAATTATTGAATATAATAAAAACTATTAGACTTAAAATGTGGTATAAATGGCAGCGGCCCTTTATTGTTGGCATGACGATATATTACCAAAAACCAATTTATTATAACGATAAAACATTTTTAATAACCTTACATAAGATATCATACCAATGATTCAGCTATAAAAGCTCAAACCAACCATGTTATAACAATAAAACCACTATTCCACACGCCAGGCTCTTTAACTTAAACAAGCCTGGCACCCCACCCGGGTCACGGCCAACTCTCCACAAGATTGAAAATCAAGGTTTAGAATATCACAGCCTATGTCAGAAAGATGGACCTGAAAAAAACGATAAAACCCAGTAAACCACCTTCCAGATCTACATGACGGAAGGATAGCCCATCAATCAAAGGCATAAACTTTGCTATCGTTCTGTTAACCTGCTTACGGATCTTCTCCAGATATATAAGTTCCGGATCAAGTAACCATTTAAACCTTGGATCAATCTCAGAGATCAGAATTGTGGATGGCAGAACCACATGAAGATGCAAAAGATCAATCTTAATTTGAGCAATTAAATCTAACGTCTTATAAGTGCCTAAATCATTGCCAGATAAATGTAAAATAATAACCGCAGGAGGCAGCTAAGAGGAAAACAAAGTAGTCAAAGAAGTACCTAGATCGAACCAGGACATGCCTCTACAGCCGTACCAAAAGATTTTAAAAGCTGCACTGTCAAGACCCAAGTTTAGTCCATAACATCTCAAGGAAGCTTGTATGTTTGCCCAATATACTAAAGAATGTCCTATAATCCAAATATAATATGGGGATGCTACAAAAATCAGAAAAAACATAAATTAGGCCTGATATATGACCGAAAAAAATCAGATTTCCAACCACCCAGACCTTTGATAGCAGATGATGACAAACCCAACCTAGCCGCTTCGGTTGCAGAGTCAATTCGAAAAGAATGAAAAATTATATGTACAGTGGGGATGGAAAGTTTTCAGACCCCCTTAAATTTTTCAGTCTTTGTTATATTGCAGCCATTTGCTAAAATCATTTGAGTTCATTTTTTTCCTCATTAATGTACACACAGCAACCCATATTGACAGAAAAACACAGAATTGTTGACATTTTTGCAGATTTATTAAAAAAGAAAAACTGAAATATCACATTGTTCTAAGTATTCAGACCCTTTGCTGTGACACTCATATATTTAAGTCAGGTGCTGTCCATTTCTTCTGATCATCCTTGAGATGGTTCTACACCTTCATTTGAGTCCAGCTGTGTTTGATTATACTGATTGGACTTGATTAGGAAAGCCACACACCTGTCTATATAAGACCTTACAGCTCACATTGCATATCAGAGCAAATGAGAATCATGAGGTCAAAGGAACTGCCTGAGGAGCTCAGAGACAGAATTGTGGCTCAGATCTGGCCAAGGTTACAAAAAAATTTCTGCTGCACTTAAGGTTCCTAAGAGCACAGTGGCCGACCATAATCCTTAAATGGAAGACGTTTGGGACGACTAGAACCCTTCCTAGCGCTGGCCGTCCGGCCAAACTGAGCTATCGGGGGAGAAGAGCCTTGGTGAGAGAGGTAAAGAAGAACCCAAAGATCACTCTGGCTGAGCTCCAGAGGTGCAGTCGGGAGATGGGAGAAAGTTGTAGAAAGTCAACCATCACTGCAGCCCTCCACCAGTCGGGACTTTATGGCAGAGTGGCCCGACGGAAGCCTCTCCTCAGTGCAAGACACATGAAAGCACACATGGAGTTTGCTAAAAAAAACAGCTGAAGGACTCCAAGATGGTAAGAAATAAGATTATTTGGTCTTATTAAACCAAGATAGAACTTTTTGGCTTTAATTCTAAGCGGTATGTGTGGAGAAAACCAGGCACTGCTCATCACCTGTCCAATATAGTCTCAACAGTGAAGCATGATGGTGGCAGCATCATGCTGTGTGGGTGTTTTTCAGCTGCAGGGACAGGACGACTGGTTGCAATCGAGGGAAAGATGAATGCGGCCAAGTACAGGGATATCCTGGACGAAAACCTTCTCCAGAGTGCTCAGGACCTCAGACTGGGCCAAAGGTTTACCTCCCAACAAGACAATGACCCTAAGCACACAGCTAAAATAAAGAAGGAGTGGCTTCACAACAACTCCGTGACTGTTCTTGACTGGCCCAGCCAGAGTCCTGACTTAAACCCAATTGAGCATCTCTGGAGAGACCTAAAAATGGCTGTCCACCAACGTTTACCATCCAACCTGACAGAACTGGAGAGGATCTGCAAGGAGGAATGGCAGAGGATCCCCAAATCCAGGTGTGAAAAACTTGTTGCATCTTTCCCAAAAAGACTCATGGCTGTATTAGATCAAGAGGGTGCTTCTACTAAATACTGAGCAAAGGGTCTGAATACGTAGGACCATTTGATATTTCAGTTTTTCTTTTTTAATAAATCTGCAAAAATGTCAACAATTCTGTGTTTTTCTGTCAATATGGGGTGCTGTGTACATTAATGAGGAAAAAAAAAGAACTTAAATGATTTTAGAAAATGGCTGCAATATAACAAAGAGTGAAAAATTTAAGGGGGTCTGAATACTTTCCATCCCCACTATAAGTGACCCAAACCAATTTGGCAAAGGCATCTCTTTAAAACCATCTTGAACTGGTATTGAGTAAGAGGGAGGCCTGATCTATGGACCAAAAGAAGATCAGATGATATTGGGCACAAAGGTAAGTATCTGGATAATAAAGAAAAAAGACAGATCGGGGATCCAGGAATTTGATGAATGACAGTCCTACGTCCTTTCCCTAATTGATCTGTTTTGCTAAAATGTAACAAGATCCGAACACAATCAACATTCATAACGACATCAGAGAGTAAAATGCCCCCAGAAGACAAAGAAGATTTTGACAACAATTCGGAAATACAAAATGCTCCAAAAAAACAGAGGCAAAAAGAAACTTGAAAAAAAAGATAACTTTGTTATCCGAAAAACAAATAGTCGAAGAAGCAACTAAAAGGTGATGTAAAATAGCAGATGTAAGCGACACCCTGTCATCAACTTGAAAATATTGTTTACAATACCCTTTAAGGGATTGTGTAACAGAAAAGAAAAGGAAAACCTTTCATTTTATTAAAAAAGGAAATACCTGCCATAATTTTCACTAGATGAGAATAAGAATAGGATTTACTCATTAAAGAATCTAGAAAAGACAAAACCAATAGTTTGGAGAAGGAATGAATAGGCAAATGGACAGAGTTTAAAAAAGAGCACCACAAAGACCACGCATCGTTGTACTTCGCTCATCTGTAAGCGGCTAAAGAATTCGTAACAGCTGCCATCACCGAAGACAAACCACCAACCATAACTGCTCCGGGCATGGAGAACCAAGTAGATCCGGCACCAATCGATCCAACTGAAATCGGGATAAAGAATCAGCAACAATGTTAACATGACCAGGAATATATTTCACTTTAATCCATAAGTTAAAGGCAAGGCATTTGAAAACTAAATGTCTCAATATGGCTAAAACAGGTAGGGGGCGTGGCTTGGCACGCAGCGCGGATGGAGGCAGTGTGAGAGAGCTCTGACATCCAGAGAGCGATGGGACCTGCAAAAGACCCGTTCGCTGGCCAAAAATGTCTACTCTGCTAAAGAAGGGGTCACACAATCGTTCTATGCGCTCACTGGGAGCCCCCAAAAGCAGGAACTCACAGGCTAAGCTCAGCAAGTTTTGCTTCAGCAGCGGCAGTGACAGTCCCAAGATGGCGCCGGATCACAAAACGGCACATTAGGAGGAAGTGGAAGATGATGAAATGTCCCTCCCTGCGTCTGAAGACTCTGCCAGAGGTAAAGTGACTGCTGATCACCCATTAACGTTTGCAGATATGACATGAAATGGCGGTAAATGAGAGAGCTGGTAAACGGAGGGACAGGGCTCTCTTCAGATTGGATAATATTACAGCTACTCATTCTCAGCATTTGATTGACATGAATAGACAGATCGAAGACCTTGATAACAGGGGGAGAAGACACAACATAAGGGTGAGGGGTGTTCCTGAGTCTATCACCCCTGAACAAATCAAACCTGCATTAACCTCAATTTTCAATAATCTAATTGAGTGACCTGAAGCTTCTCCCATTGAATTCGACAGGGCACACAGAGCCCTAAGACCCAGAGCCCCTGACAATTTACCTCCCAGAGACATAATCTCCTGCCTTCCTAATTTCTGCCCTAAAGAAGAAATTCTGCAAAAAGCTAGAACGAATGAGCTGATTACATTTAATGGAACAGATGTACAGCTCTTTCAAGACCTCTCACCTATCACCCTGAAGAACAGAAGGGCTTTGAAACCGCTATTAGGCGTCCTAAGAGAAAAAGGGATTAATTATAGATGGAAATTCCCCTTTGCTCTCCAAGCCTTATACAATGGCAAACAGTTCATGCTCAGAGTCCCTGACGACTTGTTGCATTTCTGCGAGAACTTGCAAATAGCACCAGTAGAGCTTCCAGACTGGTACGCGGAATTCCGTCTCCCTCCTGCAATTAACAACATGCCTCCCACCCCAGGATTGTCTCCGGAAAAATCACCTTATCAACATGAAAAACAACGCAGAAACGCAGGTAGACTCGTTTATAATTCTCCTGCAACTAAAAGCCCCAGATCAAGAGAGGCTAGACAATATAGCCAACTATAACAGAACAAGGATAACAATTGTCAAACCATGCAGTTAACTCTTACCTGTATGGGCTGTTAAACACTTGTTTAAAGTTCTATTGTTTTTCCATTGGTATGGAATTTTCTCCATTACTTGTTTAATAAGACCATTATTAAGAGTTTGGCCACTAGATGGCAACCCTCAATAAGAATTGCTAATAAACCAGCTTAACAGTCTGTCGAAGTAGCAAACAAGTACATAGGATTTGTACACACAATGACTGCCTTACAAGTAAATTTTCTTACTCCACCTCCTTCTATTGATGATTGACACCTTGGATTGAATCTCTTTTCTCCACAAATTTTCTCCCGGGAAAAAAAAGAGGAAGGAAGGGAATTTTTTTTTTAATCTTTTCTTTCCTAAATACCTAGCTTACAGTAAACAAAGTAAGAGCACAAATAGTGACAGATGGGAAGACTGCATATCTCCAATCCCCGTCTGAGACTACAATATGTTCTGTAAACCAACACTCCTCAGATCGAACCGGAAAGGCAACACACTTTCTCGAGGTTGAATCCTGTCTTCAACAAGGTTAACAAAAGGTCTCACGGGTATAAAGATTCATGTACCATAGGGATCTTCATCCTAATTTGTTTCTTTTACTAATCTTAACGACCGAGCAATAAGATTTCTCTTTCAAGCTTACAATGTAAGGTGCAGTTATACCTACAGGTTAACATTTACTAGATGAAGAGGAACTTTCTACTCCACCACAAGATTCCGCTTCTATTATTGCAGCTTTTGATACTCCCACTGAACTGGGTTTATTATTTTGGTTGAATTTAACTTGATACTTATTCTGTTTATTCTTGCCTATTGACTGATGCAGTTATATACTAGATCTTGTACATCAATGGTGATAAAAGATCCCACCCACACATGCTGTAGGATCCCAAATCATCTCCACCTTCAGGATATCCAGACTGTACGCCATGGACCTGAGACAGGATAAGAGTTACCAACTTCTAAACACCACCAACCTTATCTTGTTACAGATCCAAGACTGAATGATAGGACCATGAAGGTCACAGCATAGAGTTGGCTGACATATATATGCTTTCCACCTCTACATAACAGGTCATAATATCCTGGATGATGAGATCTGCCTCTAAAAGTTATTAATACATGAGATTTTGCTGCAGAAACCAACACCATTATAATGAAAAGGTTCTAGAAATAAATACGTTATTTGTATTGCTGTGTACTAGTAAGCGTAACAGTTTGTAGTTTATGGGTTGCCCTCCCACAGAGGCGTTATATATTAGAAGGTGTCTCGTTGAGACCTGGGAAATTCAAAATCTAGATAAGATGAGTTCTGGAGATAGACCATTCCCGGGTCTCGATGAGATACAAGGTTACTTAAGTTCCAGACACCTTGTTTAGTTTCTACCATTACCACAGCTACATGACTTAAAGTTCAAATTAACGGTCAGAGAACACAAACTTTAATTTCAAATAAATAAATTCCTGGCGCTCCTGAGTACTCGAGAGCACTACTGATAAGACTGTCACTTATTTCCACATTTTAAACGTCCACCTTCGTGCCTCCCATTCACCCCTCAGAGTAATAACTGGTGAACCACAACTAACACCAGCTTGCTCAACACCTTTACGGTGTAATACTGAGCAATCTCAAATACGGTTCTAACTAACCAAACTTCCCCCTATAACAACCTTTAAACTTATCTTAGTTCACTCCTATCCTCTCTATCGTATACCAACCACCCATCTCACTTCTCTTCCTCCCTCCCCCCCCCCCCTTTTTTTTTCTCGCTGTCATGGCCTATTCTCTCCTAGGGAAAGCCCCGAATATTATTTCACACAATATAAACGGCATCAATATCCCTGAAAAAAGAACAAAGCTTCTAAAGGAACTAAAAAAAGCCAACCCTGCAATAGCTTTTCTCCAAGAAACGCACTTTAAGAATAATAATATTCCCAAACTCACTGGTGGCCATTTTACAAAATCTTACCACGCCACAAACCCTATTGCTAAAACTAAAGGGGTCACTATACTGTTTAGCAAACATGCTCCCTTTTCACCTTCAGAACAACTCATAGATCCAGAAAGTCCTTATATTCTCATTAAAGGTACATGGAATGGGACACCAGTTACTTTAGCTAATGTATACTTCCCAAATAAAGCACATATTACATTCTGCCAAAAAATAGTAGATGAACTCAAATGGTTTGCAAAAGGATGCATTATTCTAGGAGGTGATTTCAATATCCCCCTGAACCCACAACAAGATACATCCTCAGGCTATACTCATGTTGCATACAGGATACTGAAACCTATTAAGAACCTACTCCAATCCTTATCATTAGTAGACTCTTGGAGATCTACACATCCCTCTGACAAAGACTATACCTTCTCCCCCCCCCCCCCCCCCCACACACAAAAGATATTCCAGAATTGACCTAATCTTTATCTCCCAAAGAAACTTGATCAACCTAACTAGAGCAGAAATTGGAATAATATCCATCTCAGACCACGCTCCTACAGCCATCACTTTTAAATTAAACACTTCCAAACCTACTACTTTCAATTGGAGACTCAATCCGGCCCTTCTAAATGACCAAACCATTCACAACGACATGAATCCATTAAATGATTTTTCGAAACCAACCTAGAATCTGATACCAACTCCCTAAACAATTGAAAAGCCCACAAGAGTGTTATTAGAGGCGAATTTATAAAATGGGGAGCCAGAAGGAAAAAGGAGAGAGAAAGAGAAATCACCAATTTATCCAATAAAATAGCTATTCTCGAGAGCCAACATAAGCAATCCATCACCATCAAATTAGAGGAAGAACTTAGAAACTGCAGGCGAGCCCCCTAAACAGATTTTGGATCTTACAACCAGAAGAGCACTCTTTTTCCAAAAGAATATTTTCTATGAACATGGAGACAAGAGTGGGAAATACTTGGCTAGAGCATTAAAAGAAGCACACAATGGAGGACACATACATGCCATAAAAACCAAAACAGGTATTTTAGAACACAAACCCGAAAAAATAGCCGAACTATTTCATGAATTCTATACTGCCCTTTATGATATAAAAACACAACACAAACCTCCCCATATCACAGGTTCAAAAGAATAGACAATCAAAGAATTCCTGCAAAATAGCGGTTTACCGACACTGGATCCTGAAGATATCAAAAAATTAGAAGAACCCATAAATAGCACAGAAATACAAGCAGTAATTAAAGAATTAAAACCTGGAAAGAGTCCTGGTCCGGATGGTCTCACATCCCAATATTATAAAACGTTTACGCAACTTCTCTCTAAACATCTCATGTCTGTCTATAACAATCTAGCAAAACACGAACGTAGTTCTGACTCCCTCTTAATGGCTTATATCGCAGTAGTACCAAAACCAGATAAAGACCCCACTGATTGTGCTAACTTTCGACCCATTTCTTTACTTAATGTAGATCTAAAAATTTTCACTAAAATCCTCGCGAACCGGATGAAACCCCTCTTATCAAAAATCATTGGTCCGGAGCAAGTAGGCTTTATGCCTGGTAGAGAAGCTAGAAACAACACCACCAAAGCATTACATTTAATACACTATGCCAGAGACTCCAAAATCGAGGGCCTTCTGTTATCCACGGATGCAGAAAAGGCCTTCGATAGGGTTTCCTGGGACTATATGTTTTCCATTTGCTCACATATTGGACTAGGAAACAACATGCTAGGTTGGATAGGAGCCTTATACCAACACCCCAAAGCCAAAATCAAAATAAACAACATATTATCAGATCCAATCAACATCTACAACGGCACTCGCCAAGGATGCCCATTATCACCATTACTTTTCATATTCACATTAGAACCGCTAATAAGAAGCATAAATTTAACCACAGACATTAAGGGATTCCAAATAAATAAAAAAGAATACAAAATAGCAGCCTATGCAAATGATCTTTTATTTTTTCTCTCACAGCCACACATCTCCATTCCCAACCTCCATAAAATATTTAAGACATTTGGATATATTTCTAATTTTAAAATTAATCAAACCAAGTCTGAGGCACTCAACCTCTCACTATCCCCCAACCAATTGACCATGACAAAAAAGAATTACAATTACAAGTGGGTACAAAAACATCTTAAATATCTAGGAGTTAATCTCACTACAAACATAGACGACGTGTCCCAAACGCATTCTTTAACAAACTTAGAGATTTACAAAGAAGATTTCTATGGGCAGGAAAAAAACCTAGATTAAATGATCGACTACTTACCTCCCCCAAAAACAAAGGCGGCATAGGTTTACCGGACTTCAAAAAATACCATAATGCAACTCATATCACCAGACTGATAGACTGGCATTGCCATGGGGACAATAAAGACTGGGTCCAACTGGAACTTTCTTACAATAAACATCAGCTACTATATTTCCCATGGACAAACCATGCTAAATCACCCCAAAACATGAAACACCCCCTAATTACAACCACAATAGACATCTTACACAAAATTGCTAAAACACATAACATAGCCTCAATACCTGGCCCACTAACACCAATTGAGGGCAACCCAGATTTTGCACCTGGGATGAATCAAAGATGTCTCCCGAGACCCAAACACGACTCAAAGCTCCTAACATCCCACTGCTTTCTTGGAAACAAAATTAGATCCTTGGAATCATTTCAAGAAGAATACGGGGAATCATTTCCTGGCCTATGGTTCTATATGCAATTAAAAGATTTCCTGCTGAACAGTAAAAATAGAGCTTCATACTATCTACCCATGACACCTCTAGAACATATCTGCTACAAACGTTCCCCGATTCTTAAAACCACTTCCATGGCTTATAATTGGTTGACCCACTCAACTCATGTGGACAGCCATAAACATAAAAGAAAGGTGGGAAAAGGATTTGGGAACCAAATTTAGCGAAGCTCAATGGGAAAAAGCTTGTATCTTAGCGTATAAGTGTTCAATAAGCACGAAGGCTCAGGAAATATCATATAAAATATTAACCCAATGGTATGTGACACCGCAAAAGGCCAGGAGGTGGTTCCCTACAACCTCAGACACATGCTGGAGATGTGGTACAGAGACAGGCTCATTTATGCACATATGGTGGACATGTCCCCCAATCCAAGAATACTGGAGAAAAATAATAATTTGGATAAAACACATTATTGAGACCAAAATAAACTTAAATGCCGCAGCCTGCCTGATTCATATTAACACATTTACACTGAGCAAGTACAAAAAGACCCTCACCAGACATCTCTTGAATGCAGCTAAAACCTTAATCCCATTGCACTGGAAATCAACCTGCACTCCAGGAGTGAAAGATTGGTTTGACAGAGTGCATTATATCTATAAAATGGAAGAAATTCTGGCTATGAAAAAAGAAAACAACACCAACTTTAACAAGATGTGGCAACCCTGGTATCTGTTTACGTTATCAGACGAATTTAACCACTTGACGACCGCCTCACGCCGATGTACGTCGGCAAGGTGGCACGGACAGGCAAAATCATGTACATATACGTGATTTGCCTTCCGCGGGTGGGGGGTCCGATCGGACCCCCCCCCCCCGGTGCCCGAGGCGGTCGTCTTTTGTCCCACGGCGATCGGAGATGAGGGGGAGGCCATCCGTTCGTGGCCCCCCCCTCGCGATCGCCGCCGGCCAATCACATCATTCCTTTGCTGCTGTATGCTAAACAGCAGCAAAGGAAATGATGTCATCTCTCCTCGGCTCGGTAATTTCCGTTCCGGCCCGAGGAGAGAAGACAGGTATGTGAGTGCACCAACACTACACAACACAGTAGAACATGCCAGGCACACAAAACACCCCGATCACCCCCCAATCACCCCCCCCTGTCACAAACTGACACCAGCAGTTTTTTTTTTTTTTTTTTTCTGATTACTGCATTGGTGTCAGTTTGTGACAGTTACAGTGTTGGGACAGTTAGTATCACCCCCCTGTAGGTCTAGGATACCCCCCTAACCCCCCCTAATAAAGTTTTAACCCCTTGATCACCCCCTGTCACCAGTGTCGCTAAGCGATCATTTTTCTGATC
The DNA here is from genome assembly GCF_042186555.1 of Aquarana catesbeiana. Classification (NCBI taxonomy): domain Eukaryota; kingdom Metazoa; phylum Chordata; class Amphibia; order Anura; family Ranidae; genus Aquarana; species Aquarana catesbeiana. The sequence continues at coordinate 220,161,012 of NC_133328.1, forward strand.
GCTGTATTAGTGTCGCTGGTGACGCTAGTTAGGGACCTAAATATTTAGGTTCGCCGTCAGCGTTTTATAGCGACAGGGACCCCCATATACTACCGAATAAATGTTTTAACCCCTTGATGGCCCCCTAGTTAACCCTTTCACCACTGATCACCTTATAACTGTTACGGGTGACGCTGGTTAGTTTGTTTATTTTTTATAGTGTCAGGGCACCCGCCGTTTATTACCGAATAAAGGTTTAGCCCCCTGATCGCCCGGCGGTGATATGCGTCGCCCCAGGCAGCGTCAGATTAGCGCCAGTACCGCTAACACCCACGCACGCAGCATACGCCTCCCTTAGTGGTATAGTATCTGATCGGATCAATATCTGATCCGATCAGATCTATACTAGCGTCCCCAGCAGTTTAGGGTTCCCAAAAACGCAGTGTTAGCGGGATCAGCCCAGATACCTGCTAGCACCTGCGTTTTGCCCCTCCGCCCGGCCCAGCCCAGCCCACCCAAGTGCAGTATCGATCGATCACTGTCACTTACAAAACACTAAACGCATAACTGCAGCGTTCGCAGAGTCAGGCCTGATCCCTGCGATCGCTAACAGTTTTTTTGGTAGCATTTTGGTGAACTGGCAAGCACCAGCCCCAGGCAGCGTCAGGTTAGCGCCAGTAGCGCTAACACCCACGCACGCACCGTACACCCAAAAACGCAGTGTTAGCGGGATCAGCCCAGATACCTGCTAGCACCTGCATTTTGCCCCTCCGCCCGGCCCAGCCCACCCAAGTGCAGTATCGATCGATCACTGTCACTTACAAAACACTTAACGCATAACTGCAGCATTCGCAGAGTCAGGCCTGATCCCTGCGATCGCTAACAGTTTTTTTGGTAGCTTTTTATTGAACTGGCAAGCGCCAGCGGCCTAGTACACCCCGGTCGTAGTCAAACCAGCACTGCAGTAACACTTGGTGACGTGGCGAGTCCCATAAGTGCAGTTCAAGCTGGTGAGGTGGCAAGCACAAGTAGTGTCCCGCTGCCACCAAGAAGACAAACACAGGCCCGTCATGCCCATAGTGCCCTTCCTGCTGCATTCGCCAATCCTAATTGGGAACCCACCGCTTCTGCAGCGCCCGTACTTCCCCCATTCACATCCCCAACCAAATGCAGAGGCATTTTCTTTATGTCCTCCCGAGTACCCCTACCCAACGAACCCCCAAAAAAGATGTTGTGTCTGCAGCAAGCGCGGATATAGGCGTGACACCCTCTATTATTGTCCCTCCTGTCCTGACAATCCTGGTCTTTGCATTGGTGAATGTTTTGAACGCTACCATTCATTAGTTGAGTATTAGCGTAGGGTACAGCATTGCACAGACTAGGCACACTTTCACAGGGTCTCCCAAGATGCCATCGCATTTTGAGAGACCCGAACCTGGAACCAGTTACCGTTATAAAAGTTAGTTACAAAAAAAGTGTAAAAAAAAAAAAAAAAATATATAAAATAAAAAAAAATAGTTGTCGTTTTATTGTTCTCTCTCTCGCTCTATTCTCTCTCTCTTGTTCTGCTCTTTTTTACCGTATTCTATTCTGCAATGTTTTATTGTTATTATGTTTTATCATGTTTGCTTTTCAGGTATGCAATTTTTTATACTTTACCGTTTACTGTGCTTTATTGTTAACCATTTTTTTGTCTTCAGGTACGCCATTCACGACTTTGAATTGTTATACCAGAATGATGCCTGCATGTTTAGGTATCATCTTGGTATCATTCTTTTCAGCCAGCGGTCGGCTTTCATGTAAAAGCAATCCTAGTGGCTAATTAGCCTCTAGACTGCTTTTACAAGCTGTGGGAGGGAATGCCCCCCCCCACCGTCTTCCGTGTTTTTCTCTGGCTCTCCTGTCTCAACAGGGAACCTGAGAATGCAGCCGGTGATTCAGCCAGCTGACCATAGAGCTGATCAGAGACCAGAGTGGCTCCAAACATCTCTATGACCTAAGAAACTGGAAGCTACGAGCATTTTATGACTTAGATTTCGCCGGATGTAAATAGCGCCATTGGGAAATTGGGGAAGCATTTTATCACACCGATCTTGGTGTCATCAGATGCTTTGAGGGCAGAGGAGAGATCTAGGGTCTAATAGACCCCAATTTTTTCAAAAAAGAGTACCTGTCACTACCTATTGCTATCATAGGGGATATTTACATTCCCCGAGATAACAATAAAAATGATTAAAAAAAAAAAAAAAATGAAAGGAACAGTTTAAAAATAAGATAAAAAAGCAAAAAAATAATAAAGAAAAAAAAAAAAAAAAAAAGCACCCCTGTCGCCCCCTGCTCTCGCGCTAAGGCGAACGCAAGCGGCGGTCTGTCGTCCAAACGTAAACAGCAATTGCACCATGCATGTGAGGTATCGCCGCGAAGGTCAGATCGAGGGCAGTAATTTTTGCAGTAGACCTCCTCTGTAAATCTAAAGTGGTAACCTGTAAAGGCTTTTAAAGGCTTTTAAAAATGTATCTATTTTGTTGCCACTGCACGTTTGTGCGCAATTTTAAAGCATGTCATGTTTGGTATCCATGTACTCGGCCTAAGATCATCTTTTTTATTTCATCAAACATTTGGGCAATATAGTGTGTTTTAGTGCATTAAAATTTTAAAAAGTGTGTTTTTTCCCCAAAAAATGCGTTTGAAAATTCGCTGCGCAAATACTGTGTGAAAAAAAAAATGAAACACCCACCATTTTAATCTGTAGGGCATTTGCTTTAAAAAAATATATAATGTTTGGGGGTTCAAAGTAATTTTTTTGCAAAAAAAATAACTTTGTCATGTAAACAATGAGTGTCAGAAAGGGCTTTGTCTTCAAGTGGTTAGAAGAGTTGGTGATGTGTGACATAAGCTTCTAAAATGTTGTGCATAAAATGCCAGGACAGTTCAAAACCCCCCCAAATGACCCCATTTTGGAAAGTAGACACCCCAAGCTATTTGCTGAGAGGCATGTCGAGTCCATGGAATATTTTATATTGCGACACAAGTTGCGGGAAAGAGACAAATTTTTTTTTTTTTTTTTTTGCACAAAGTTGTCACTAAATGATATATTGCTCAAACATGCCATGGGAATATGTGAAATTACACCCCAAAATACATTCTGTTGCTTCTCCTGAGTACGGGGATACCACATGTGTGAGACTTTTTGGGAGCCTAGCCGCGTACGGGACCCCGAAAACCAAGCACCGCCTTCAGGCTTTCTAAGGGCGTGAATTTTTGATTTCACTCTTCACTGCCTATCACAGTTTCGGAGGCCATGGAAAGCCCAGGTGGCACAAAACTCCCCCAAATGACCCCATTTTGGAAAGTAGACACCCAAAGCTATTTGCTGAGAGGTATAGTGAGTATTTTGCAGACCTCACTTACTGTCACAAAGTTTTGAAAATTGAAAAAAGAAAAAAAAAAAAGTTTTTTCTGGTCTTTCTTCATTTTCAAAAACAAATGAGAGCTGCAAAATACTCACCATGCCTCTCAGCAAATAGCTTGGGGTGTCTACTTTCCAAAATGGGGTCATTTGGGGGGGTTTTGTGCCACCTGGGCATTCCATGGCCTCCGAAACTGTGATAGGCAGTGAAGAGTGAAATAAAAAATTTTCACCCTTAGAAATCCTGAAGGCGGTGCTTGGTTTTCGGGGCCCTGTACGCGGCTAGGCTCCCAAAAAGTCCCACACATGTGGTATCCCCATACTCAGGAGAAGCAGCTAAATGTATTTTGGGGTGCAATTCCACATATGCCCATGGCCTGTGTGAGCAATATATCATTTAGTGACAACTTTGTGCAAAAAAAAAAAAGTGTCACTTTCCCGCAACTTGTGTCAAAATATAAAATATTCCATGGACTCAATATGCCTCTCAGCAAATAGCTTGGGGTGTCTACTTTCCAAAATGGGGTCATTTGGGGGGGTTTTGTGCCACCTGGGCATTCCATGGCCTCCGAAACTGTGATAGGCAGTGAAGAGTGAAATCAAAAATTTACACCCTTAGAAATCCTGAAGGCGGTGCTTGGTTTTCGGGGCCCCGTACGCGGCTAAGCTCTCAAAAAGTCCCACACATGTGGTATCCCCATACTCAGGAGAAGCAGCTGAATGTATTTTGGGGTGCAATTCCACATAGGCCCATGGCCTGTGTGAGCAATATATCATTTAGTGACAACTTTTTGTAAATATTTTTATTTTTTTTTTGTCATTATTCAATCACTTGGGACAAAAAAAATAAATATTCAATGGGTTCAACATGCCTCTCAGCAATTTCCTTGGGGTGTCTACTTTCCAAAATGGGGTCATTTGGGGGGGTTTTGTACTGCCCTGCCATTTTAGCACCTCAAGAAATGACATAGGCAGTCAAACTAAAAGCTGTGTAAATTACAGAAAATGTACCCTAGTTTGTAGACGCTATAACTTTTGCGCAAACCAATAAATATATGCTTATTGACATTTTTTTTACCAAAGACATGTGGCCAAATACATTTTGGCCTAAATGTATGACTAAAATTTAGTTTATTGGATTTTTTTTATAACAAAAAGTAGAAAATATAATTTTTTTTCAAAATTTTCGGTCTTTTTCCGTTTATAGCGCAAAAAATAAAAACTGCAGAGGTGATCAAATACCATCAAAAGAAAGCTCTATTTGTGGGAAGAAAAGGACGCAAATTTTGTTTGGGTACAGCATTGCATGACCGCGCAATTAGCAGTTAAAGCGACGCAGTGCCAAATTGGAAAAAGACCTCTGGTCCTTAGGCAGCATAATGGTCCGGGGCTCAAGTGGTTAAAACAGCAACTATATCGAACCAATAAACCCTGGCTATAGCAGATAGGAATATTTAACTGGTATAATGCTTTCATTCAATATCTACATCAGAATATTACATTTATCTTTAGAAACATGTATTTTAGTCCAAATACACCGAACTTAATTGGTAACATCTTGCTCTTTTCTCTCCATAATCTCCCCCCCCCCCCTTTTTTTTTCTCTTCCCCCTCTCTTCCCCTTTCCCTTGTACCTAATTTCCAAAATACTTAAAATATTATTTTCTAAACTCAACTTGTACAGAATATATATGCAATGTAAATTGTCCACTGACATAATGTTACTTGTTTATATAGATGCTTATTATAATATATCGTGTATACTGAACATGCTTTCAATAAACTTTGATTGTGACAAAAAAAAAAAAAAAAACAGTTAAAGATTTAGATGACATACAATTGATTTCAAAAGCAACACCTTTGTTATCAGAATGAAATAAAATACTAGAATCACGCAGTTGATCACCCCAAAGCTCCAGAGCTACCAAAATAGGAAATATCTCAAGTAACACAATATTTTTAGACAATACCTTCTCTATCCAAGAAGGAGGCCAAAAATCCATGGACCACTGGCCATGGCAAAAAGCACCGTAACCAATAGATCCTGCAGCATCAGTGAACAGCGAAATCGCAGAGGCATCACAGAAGGGGGTTTGCCAGAAAGAGCAACTACTGTAAGATGCCAAAAATTCATCCCAAACTAAAAGATCCAAAACCAGTTCAGACGTGATGCGTACAAAATAGGGAGATTTAAAACCCGATATAGCTTTATATAACCATTTAGAAAAAACCCGACCAATAGGAATGATCCGAGTCGCAAATGCAAGAAAACCTAATAAGGATTGTAATGTTTGAACCGTCACTTTAGGTTTAGAATGAATAAGAGAGACTAAATCACGCAAACGGCAAATTTAACATGAGGGAGTCGGCACTCCATCAAAGCCGTATCAATGGTAATGCCCAAAAATTTGAGGCAAGTAATAGACCAAACTGATTTTTCCTCAGCTAGGGGAATACCAAAACATCTACAAACGACTCTAAATTCATTAATCAAATATAGACAATGCGAAGAATCAGCCGGACCCATAAATAGGAAATCATCTAAAATAGTGTATTATGTTGGTAGAATCCGCTTGAAATGACACCGTCCATTCAAGAAAGGAAGCAAAAGCTTCAAAATATTTGCAAGATAAGGAGCAGCCTATGGGCAAGCATTTATCATAATAATAGGTTCCAATAAAATAAAAACCAAGAGAATAAAAAGCAGAACGATGGATTGGTAACAAGCGGAAAGCTGACTTAATATCCGCTTTTGCAAGCAAAGCAAACCTGCCAAGCATACGGATTTTAACCACTGTGTCAAACGATGCATAAGAAACAGATTTCGCAACAGGATCAATAGCATTGTTAGGAGATGAACCAGAAGGATACGACAGGTGATGTATCAAACTAAAAATTTTTTTTGACTTACCGTTAAAAAATCTATTAGGGTTATATCGCCTCCTACAGGAGTAGGACACTAGGCAGAAAAAATACTTGGCTACGCCTATGGGCGGTCCTAGGTGATATACACCCCCTCTCTGCTATAGGCCTTCAGCTTTTTTCTGCCTAGTCAGCAGTAAGGACCTAGTCCCCTGCTGGGATCTCTGGTCCTGGCAATTTTTTGTTTTTGCTGTTTAAACTACTTTTTTTCTCTTGGATTTTTTCCTGTGAGATCTAAAATCAACTGCCGGACTGAGCAACAGGCTTGACACTAAGATCCAGTGGTCTCCCCATTCTGGTCAGCGAGCGCGTGCAGACCGCAGCTACGCGTGTCAGGGCTGGGCTCAGCCCTTCCTTCTCGGAGCTGGCCGCTCAGCTGACGGCTAATTGCCAGCTCCTTTCTCTCCACAGTGACTCAGCTGTTGATGATCTGCTCATCAGTCCTGCCTACTAAAGCCGTCCAGCTCACTTCATCTCTGCCTTCGCCTTTGGTCACATCTCTGAGACTTTCTCCTGCATTCCTGTTGAAGACTTGCTCGGCTGATGTCCCTTCTGGCTCCTGATCCTGCTTGCTCTAGTACTACATTGATCTCTGGCTCTCTGACATTGGTATTGGCTGACTATCCGATCTGGTTGCTGAACTCTGGCTATGTATTGACTATGCTTACTCTGTTTACCTTGTTATTATTATTAAACAAGTGTGATTTAACTGTACTTCTGTCTCGGTTTGATTTCATGGTTTCTGACAGTGCGCATGGTCAGCCGCCACATATCCCCACTGGATGGGGGCTGGCCCTGTGAGTTAAACGTCTTGCGAGGTTGCATACAACCAGGTCTCGGCCTGAGTCGCAGAGTTCCTCACGGTCGACGGCCCCCCACTTCGGTGGCAAGGAGGATCCGTTTGGGAGCGTTACCTGTGCACTCGCTGGAGCGGTAAGGGGCCCCTCCTCTCCTTCCCTGGAGTGGTGTGGGGCGCGGGTACTCCCTGGGGTGGTCAATCCCTCTGGGGTTTTCCTCCACACCCCCCCTTCTCCGAGTGAGGCCCCACAGCTTTCGTGGCCAATCGACCAGGCGACGTGAGGGGTGGCCCTAGAGTGGGCGGCGGAGGCCGCCGCTTTCTGTTGTGGGCATCCACCCTCCTTCCTTGGCTCTAGCCTGGTGTTTTTTTTTCTTAGGTATCAAGCCAAGAGGCAAAACTCTAGAATTCTCAAATGGTGGCGACTGAAAGGGGCCATCAACTCTACCCTCTGTAACTTCTTTCTAAATTTTTTCAGAAACTATGCTAGGGAAGCAACGAACTGAAGGGAGGTTATGGTAACAAACAACCCACGCCAGTAAATTCCGGCAATTGAAAACCAATAGAATTAACATTAATTATTAGATCCGCCTTCAGATGGTCTGGCCAAATTTGAAGAAATGGTAACATGGCGGTTAACTTCACAGGTGTTTATTGCCAGAAAACAAGTAGCGCGTTCATGTTTGTACCGACTTGTGTAAAACTTTTGCTGATTGCCATGAATGCGACACAGCATCTGGTAAATTAATAAGAGGTAAAGAAACTGCAGGCATGTGGTTGTCAAACTACAATGACGCAGACTGACAAGACTCAGCTAAACAAATAACATTAGAAGAACTTCCACCTGAGGGAATGAAGGGGTTAACAAGAGAATGCTCCTTATTCAATGAAGGAACTGGTAACATTAAAGTGGGCAGACAGGAAGACACAGGAAAAACATCAGGTGAGGCATTGGGGGAGAATGCATCAACAGTTTCAGCCATATTATCTTCAGATAAAGCAGCGTTTGAGCGCAGGGAAGGAATCACAGTAATGCCAATACCTCTCCTTTTCTTAGATGCTGGCAGTGCCTGGGATTCCATCCGGCGAACCAGCTTCTGTCTTCTTCGCTGTGGACGTCCAGGCTGTACTGTGCATGTACCCGCATCGCATACAACATCCAAACTGTGCACGGAGGCCAGAGGAGGGGAAAAGTCCCAAATCAGAGGCGGGACGAAGGATCGGCCACTCGATGAAGGAGCTGGGGGCACAGTAAGGAGCTGCACCAAAGGAGGAGCCAAATTAGGAGACAATACAGGGGAAGTAGACACCGCTGGGACCGGAAGGCATACAGGGGGAGAGGAAGAAGCAGCGGTGGTGAACACACCGGAGGGGACAAGCCAGGAACACAAGCTGTCAATGGAGGAGGAAGAGGAGGCTGAGAAGCCATGGGAGGAGCAGATGTCAGGCAGAATCTAATCCAAGCATCACCATCAGGAGCAGAGGCCCTCTCCATCAACTGACGCAGCAAAGAATGCACAGTGAGAGGGAGAACAACACAGAGGATGTCTTTTTTTCTGCTGCAGCCGTTGTTCTGATATATAACCATTGTTCTGATGTCGTTTATAACCTCTTATTTTTTTCTTTAGGTTCATTGAGTCACCTGACAAAACTGTAAAATCTTCCAGAATTTAAAATATCAGCTGACAGGTAAGTAACCAATTAAAATAACTATACCTTTAAACTACCCATTTGATTTCTTCCTCATTCCCATAGGTAGGGGGCACTATTGCGTTCCCCCTACTTTTAATCTTGTTGGCAAGTGATCAGTTCAGGGTGGAGGTATACAATTTGACCTTAGACAAGATTATCAATAGTCTGCAGAGCCGATTTACAACACTTGGTCAGCTATTTGCAGATTTGGCATGTTTGGATCCCAGAAATTTTGAAAATATTTTAGTACACCTTCCCAACAATGCATTAGAATGACTGAGCAGCCCTATAATTAAATTTGACTCCGTGGCAACTAAAGAGAAACTGCAAAGCAAGAGCTACTTGATTTTTCATCAAAGTGACAAAGATTGAAAATGTCTCTTGATAAAGAATATACTTATGCAAACAATGAAGGTCAAAATGAAGTTGCCATCCATTCTCATCTTATCGCTGAAACTGAGGAACAACCATACTCAAAGGCTGGTGATAAAAATGGAAAGTGCAAGACTTGTAAGAACTGTATACCATGCTTCTACAACGTGTTACTGCGTTACAACTTATACACTCTGGCGTCTAGTTCACATTTTAAATGCATACAAGTTGACACTGACACTTTCGTCTTCTCAAGTAGCATGTGAAAAGTAATTTTCAAAACTTAAATATATCTTGAACAGACTTCGAAATTCCCTCTCCTAACCACATTTGGAGGCCTTTATGCTCATGTCCATAGAAAAAAAGGCCTTGATTGAACTAAGCAATGAAACCATCATTGATGTTCTGGCTTCAAAAAGCAGCTTGCTTGATAACATTACAAACCTGTCTGTGGATTACATTTCTGGTTAATCCCTATTTTTAAAAATTTTAACTGCATTAGTTATTTGTTAACAATATTTACAAACATGTTTTTGCATATTTTATCCTCTAAAACTTTAGAAGTTTGTTTCCACATTGCAACCTCCTAAAAGTTAATGAGCCCTGTTTTTTTATCTACTGTTAAAGTCGTTTACTCAAAAAAGTGCTTTAAAAACAAGTAACGTTTGTTGCTTGCCATGATACTGGTACATCTTAAACATTTTTATTTTCTAAATTTGGACTGTAAAGCAAGATATCAATATGTTTTCAAGGTATTCCAACTTGTGGAATTCCAAAGTTTTTTGCACATTTTGTACTGTTACAGAATTAACAGCAACATATTTGCACTTTTTATTATCTCAAAAGGTTTATTGTAACTGTTACAATATTTAATTACTGTTACGTGAAACATTTTGCCCTTTTTCCTTTTTCTATGTGCGCTATATATCTTCTAATATTTTGTGTCTTTGTGAGTAATTTTTTTATGTCAAGTTAATAAAGTTTTGAAACTGTTTGCATCTTCCATACTTTGAAGTAAAGTTCTTTGATTATTCTTTATTCTGGCAATATACCATCATAGCAATAAGTGGACTGTTCTTGATGATTGTTCCACCTTTAACCGGAATTTGCTATATATATATATATAAAAACGTTATGCTGTTGGGTTGGTATAATATTGCAATGGGGCTGGTATGAAATTATTTCCAGGGCTGGTTTTTATTCCCAGTAAGGCCCTGCTTTGGGACAGTACAGCCAAACATGAGCATTGAGTAAGAAAAGATTCGCCTTCGAGGGAAGATATGGTGGTTAGAGAAACAAATGTAATCAATGCACCTTTGGTAGCACAAGAAAGAAATTATTCTGCCACAATTACATATAAAGCTAGACCTAATGAAACAATTTGTAAAGGCTTTGAATGAAGATGGTTTGTGCATTGAATACATTACGCATACATTACCTTGACTTACCACTAAAAAATTGAAGGCAGGAATTTTCAATGGTCCGCAGATCAGACAGCTTATAAATGACCCACATTTTATAGAATCAATAAATAAAATTGAATCTTGTGCTTGGCCTTCATTTGTTCTTGTTATGAAAAACTACCTTGGCAACAAGAAGGCAGACAATTACACAGGCTTGGCTGTAAAATGAGCAATAAAATGCATTATCTACACAGTCACTTAGATCGCTTTTCAGAGAACCTTGGTACCTTAAGCAAAGAGCAAGGTGAAATATTTCACCAAGACATAAAAACAATGGAAGGCAGCTACCAAGGAGGATGGGGTGCACATGATTGTACTGGCAAATCCTACTCTCTGAAGTCTTACAAAAAGAGCTTCTTCTGTGTCGAATGATTGGAATATATGTATCATAAACCTGTGCTTTTGGTTTGAAATAAGTAGATTTAAGCAGCCCATAAATGATACAATTTTCATAGGAAAGAAAATTGCTTGATTTCCTCCTGTAGCGATATTGTGTTAAGCCAGTGGAGCCTTCCCTGACAGCAGAACACCATGATCACTGCTGGTGGCAATGATCACATGCAAAAGATTGAACAGCTGGTTGTAATGAAATTGATTGATTGATCGACCTCGGTACAACCAGCTTAGATGGATTGAATCCCGGCCGTTCTCTGCTGAACCGACCAAAATTCAATCCATACATGGCCTGCTTTAAGCAACCCATAAGTGATACAAATTTCTTGACTTTCACCATGGGTCGAAGGAAAGAAAATTGCTCGATTCCCCCATCAACACTAACTGTGTAAAATCCCTCCTGCAGCGCTATTGTATTCTGCTGGCAGGGAGACTTCCCAGATGGCAGAACTCAATGCCCACTGCTGGCGACTATTAGCTTTTCATTGATCCCGTGCCTCCGATGTCTTTGAACCAGAAGGATTTTTAAACTGTCTTCAATAAAGTTGTCAATAAAGTGCGGCTGTCCAGTCTTTTCTTGGATTCATTCCTACATGCAGAGCCAGCACCTGTTTCCATTAGCAGGTGTGATGCATCATGAGATGTTTGCCTAGAGTGGTGTTCTTTTGTTGTTTGCTGGCGACTATAGTAACATATATTATATGTAAAAAATCCAACAGGCTGGTTGTCGATATCAGTATGACCTGCCTGCTCATAGATAGATCGAATCTCAGCTGGTCCATCTATGGCCAGATTTAGTGCATTAAACTTTTCTATATTTTTTATGTGTTTCTTTGATACAATTCCTACGCAGACAGCAAAATTGGCTTTTGTGGATGTTGGAAATCCACCTTGGATGGTGGCAACTCTGGTGGTGTAAGAAGGAGTTGCCAGCTGTGGGTTTTGTGTAGTTTTTAGCCAAAATTTTGCCGTCTTGGTGAAATAGTATTAGATCTAAGAATGCAAGTTGTACAGGATCATGCTCCGAGGTGAATGTAAGACCATGAACATTGTTGTTACAATGTGTCAGGAAATCTACAAAAAGGGGCTCTGGGCCATCCCAAATGATGATGATATCATCAATATACCTTCCATAAAAACTATATGGGAGGTGAAGGGATTGTTGAGCCAAATGTGATTGGCCTCCCAGAACCCCATGGTCAAATTGGCGTAACTGGGGGCCAAATTAGTCCCCATAGCTGTACCCTTAATTTGGAGATAAAAATCTCCAAACTCGAAATAATTATGAGTCAGGCAGAATTCCTTGGCCTCCAAAGTGAACTCTGCCTGGCCCGGGTTTAGTAAAGGATCAGCAGAAGGAATACTTGCAATAGCTCTAAGGCCTATTTCATGTGGGATCGAGGTATAGAGTGAGTTTACATCAAGGGAAGCCCACATGTAAGTGGGCTCCCATGTATAATGTTCTAATTGTTCCAAAAGATGAGTGCCATCACGGATATAGGAGGGAAGGCTGGTTGCAAGAGGTTGCAAAAATTGATCTATATACTGAGAAAAGGGACTGGTGATGCTGTCTATGGCTGCAACTATAGGTCGACCTGGAGGGTTATGGGTGCTCTTGTGTATTTTGGGGATGTGGTAAAAATATGGAGTGGAGAAGTATGGTTTATTGAAAAAAGCATATTCATGTTTGGAAATAATGTCATTGTTTTTGGCCTTATCTGTGAGCATTTTGACTTCTGTGATGAAATTGGACAAAGGGTCATAGCGTAATTTTTGGTATGTGTTCTCATCAGACAAAAGGTGGTGGGCTTCAGCCAAATAATAACTGCGGTTCTGAATAACAATGCCTCCACCTTTGCCTGCAGTTTTAATGACTATATCTCGATTGTCGGTGAGATGTTTTAAGGCTGTTTTTTCTAGGGGGGTGAGGTTAGAGTGCTTGGAATGGCTGTCATGTGTATGTTGACATAGTTTTTGCATGTCGGAGAAAACAACCTGATAAAAGGTTTGGAGATAGGGTCCCTTGGAACGTGTTGGACTGAACACAGATTTCGGCCTAAATTTACTGTATTGTACAGGAGGGGAAGTAGAGAGATGCTGCGTAAGGAGGAGCATGCCCCCATCTTCATCATCACTCTCTATATAGATCTTTAAGAATGCTCAATTCTGGTGAATCGCTGGTCCCTGAAAGAGAGGTGGATTCTACAGAACTGGGATGCGTAACGGCCTTGTGTGATTTGATGTTGTAATAGCGTTTTAAGGTGAGATTGCGAATGAACATGAGTAGACCTTTAAATAATCTAAATTAATTTGGTAGTGATGATGGAGCAAAATTGAGACCCCGTTGTAAAATGGAAGCTTCAGCTGTGGACAAAATGTGGGAAGATAAATTGAAGATTTTTTCTGTTTTAGGGACTTGGCCCTGTGATTTATGACGTTGCTTTCCCCCTCACTTTCCTCTTCTTCTAGTTTTCTTTTCCCTGTGGATGGGCCGTTGGATGATGAGGGGGAAAGTGCTAAAAAATGCTGAGAATCCGTTTGAATGTGGTATGAAGAAGCTTGTTCCACTGGAAATGGAAATTCAAGCTGTAGAGTGATCCAAATGTCTGTGTGTTGGGATCCTGATGCCCAGTGTGAAGGGAAGACCAAACTATAGGAAATGTGGAACTAGTGGAACTGACCAAAACAGGAGTCGCAGAGGCACAAGGTGTGAAGGTGGACAATCCAGGATCTGGAATTCTATCATGAGATGTAGAACGGGACGATGGACTAGAGTGGGTACTCTTGTCCTGTGTGGGCCCACTGCTGGTAGTCGGATTGTTGTTTATATTAATATTGGTGTTTTTGTGGGAGTTGTGGTTTTTATTGTTGTTATTTTTGTTTTTATTTTTATTTGTGGTGGCATGATTTCTAGCTCTATTAGTCGGTATTCGTTGGGGTTTGAGTGAGTGGACGTGTCCCAAACAAAGAGTGAATATATATCTGGTTGATACAGTTTTTCCTTTTTTTCTCCTTCTTATTAATAAATAAGTATTTTGTTATATATGCGTTTGCATATCGTTTGGGATAGCGGAAAATGGGTAAGGGTGGAGCATGTTCTCTCCCTGCTATGTCTTACTTCTCTTCTACGTAGGCTGGCACTGTCGTGCTATAGTTAGATTTTCTCTTTTCTACTTCTTTCTTCTTCCTTCTCAGACTAGTCAATTTCCTGGTCTCGATCTTGGCGGTCCAAAATGTCAGTTTCAATACCGTCTGCACTTAAGCTGATCTCTTTTAATGTGAAAGGGCTGAATATGCTGTACTCTCAGTAGTAGGGATGAGCTTCGAGTTCGAGTCGAACCCATGTTCGACTTGAACAGCGCATGTTCGACTGTTCGTCGAATTGCAAACGATATGGGCTGTTCGTGACAAATTCGAGTGGCGCGTCACGGCCCATAATTCAGTGCATTGCTGGCTGATGATTGACCAAGCATGCACTATGACCCGCATGCTTGGTCAATCTCAGCGCCGTAATTGGCCAAAGCCAGGGTGGCCCACACTATATAAGGCCGACTGCACGTCGGCCCTGTGTAGTGTGTTCCGGCGTTGAGAGAGAAATAAAGAGAGAAAGACACAGTGTCATTTGATTAAAGTTAAATAGAGTAGGCAGGCGAGTCAGTTAGCTGCACTTACAATGTATTGTGTATATATATATATATATATATGCATCCTAGCTGGTGTGTGTGTGTGTATATATATATATACACACACACACACACACACACACACACACACACACACACACACACACACACTATATTCAGTTTAGCTAGATCCGTTCCTGTTATTCTCTTCCTACTGACAGGCAGGCAGGTGTTTTTACAGTATTTACAGCTACCTGAAGAAATTTGCTGGTGTTCTTCTGATCCTATTAGCTACAGTATTTACATAATAACAGGAACGGATCTAGCTAAGCTAAATACAGTGTATATATATATATATATATATATATATATATATATATATATATCGCTTGAACTGAGCCTGGCACTCAGCATCAGCAGCAGTCTTCAAGAGATCATTTACAGTCCGAAGAAACCCATGGACTTGTACGTGGCTGGGAGGAGGTGGCTGCGGATCAGGTCATCCTTAGTGAACCAGAGGACTCTGGACCGAATGCCTCAGCAAATCTACGCTGCATGGCCTCCCTGATTCTGCAAAGCCTGCGGAAGGATCCTCGTATTCGTGGTATCAAGGGGAGGGATGATTACTGGCTGGCAACCCTCCTTGATCCACATTACAAGGGTAAGGTTGCGGACCTTATCTTGCCGTTGCAGAGGGAGCAGAGGATGAAACATCTTCGGAGGCCTTGCAGAAAGGTTTGTGCAACGCGTTCCCAGAGCCTGGGAGGTTACAATTTCCTGGTCCTCCTGGACAACGTGTTGCTGAGGCTTCGGTCAGTCACAGAAGGAACGGTGGAGAAGGTGGCCGTCTGACCGATGCGTTCAGACAATTTTTTAGTCCGCAGCCCCAAGGTCTGATCGGTTCCAGCAACCATCGCCAGTGCCTGATTCACATGGCGCAGGATTACCTAGGGGCAAGATCAGACTTGGAAACCTTTTCCACCAAAAATCCTCTGGGTTACTGGGTCTTGAGGACGGATCACTGGCCAGAGCTTGCATAGTATGCAATTGAGCTACTGGCCTGTCCTGCATCCAGCGTTCTTTCGGAACGCACATTCAGTGCTGCTGGAGGCTTTGTAACCGATCACAGGGTGCGCCTGTCCACCGAATGGGTCGATCGGCTGACCTTCATAGAAATGAATCAGTCTTGCATCACCAGCTACCAAGCACCTGATGCTGATGTAACCGATTTCATTTTTTTTTAATGTGAGTTCCCTTCAAGACTGCCTATACTGATGCTGAGTGACTATCCTGTTATGCTGAGTCACAATCCTCTTGCTCCTCAATTTTCATGCTGATAGCTTGTAAAAACATTTTTGGTTCTGGGCACCGCCACCAGTGCCCAAGGCCCAATTCTTCAGCCCCTGTTCAACAGGGGCATGTAATTACAATTTTTGATTCAATACTTTGCAGCAGGGCTCATTCCTGCGCTCCAACTAGAGTATCTGTGAGGGGTTGCAGTGTTGTGGCACTAGCACCCAAGGCCCAAATTTTCAGCCCCTGTTTAACAGGGGCGTATAATTACAATTTGTGATGCAAAACTTTGCAGCAGGGCTCATTCCTGCGCTCCAACTATAGCATCTGTGAGGGGTTGCAGTGTTGTGGCACCAGTGCCTAAGGCCCAATTTTTCTGCCCCTGTTCAACAGGGACATGTAATTACAATTCTTGATCTAATATTTCACAGCAGGGCCCGTTCCTGCGCCCACCAAGAGTAACTGTGAGGGCTTACAGTGTTGTGGCAACACCACCACCAAAGGCCCAATTTTTCTGCCCCTGTTCAACAGGTGTATGTAATTACAATTCTTGATATTATATTTCACAGCAGGGCCTGTTCCAGTGCCCACCAAGAGTAACTGTGAGGACTTACAGTGTTGTGGCACCAGCACCACCACCAAAGGCCCAATTTTTCTACCACTGTTCAATAATGGCATGTAATTACAATTGTTGATCTAATATTTCACAGCACGGCCCGTTCCTGCGCCCACCAAGAGTAACTGTGAGGGCTTACAGTGTTGTGGCAACACCAACACCTAAGGCCCCAATTTCTGCAGATTATATAGGGCAGGCCCCTACTTTCAAACATCCAACTAACAAACGACTCCTACTTGCAAACGGAAGGAGACAACAGGAAGTGAGATGAAATCTACCCCTAGGAAGGGAAATTCTCTCCTGTAAGAGTTAATATGGGAAAAACGTGTCTCCTCTTCACTGATGCTTTATCACCAATCTTTGTTTCACTAAAAACCCCAAATTTTGAAAAACATTTGTCATTGGGACAGAAAGTGAGGTGAAATCTTCTGAAGAGGTGCACAGACAGCAAAACAAATATTACAGGGGTGATAACCCTTCCCTATGTTTTCCAAAAAGCTTAACCACTTCCTTACCAGGCCAATTCTGACATTTCTCTCCTACATGTAAAAATCATCATTTTTTTGCTAGAAAATTACATAGAACCCCCAAACATTATATATGTTTTTTTAGCAAAGACCCTAGAGAATACAATGGCGGTTGCTGCAACTTTTTATCTCACACGGTATTTGCACAGGAATTTTTCGAACGCGTTTTTTTTTGGGAAAAAAACAGTTTTGTGTTTAAAAAAAAAACAAAACAGTAAAGTTAGCCCAATGTTTTTGTTTACTGTGAAAGATGAAGTTACGCCGAGTAAACAGATACCTAATATGTCACGCTTCAAAATTGCACACGCTTGTAGAATGGCGCCAATGTTCGGTACTTAAAAATCCCCATAGGCGACGCTTGAAATTTTTTTACTGGTTACATGTTTTGAGTTACAGAGGAGGTCTAATGACAAAATTATTGCTCTCGCTCCAACGTTCGTGGCGATACCTCACATGGTTTGAACACCGTTTTCATATGTGGGCGGGACTTACGTATGCGTTCGCTTCTGCGTGCGAGCACACGGGGACAGCGGCGCTTTAAATTTTTTTTTTTTTTTTATTGATAATTATATTTTGTTTTTTTATTTTGACACTTTTTTGAAAAAAAAAATTTTTGATCACTTTTATTCCTATTACAAGGAATGTAAACATCCCTTGTAATAGGAATATGACATGACAGGTCCTCTTAATAGTGAGATATGGGGTCAATAAGACCCCATATCTCACCACTAGGCTGGGAAGCCTGAAATAAAATAAATAAATAAAACGATCACCGCTTCCCAGCCGAAGCGGCGCCGTTTTTTTGAATGGAGAGGCCGGGCGTGACGTCATAACATCGCGCCCAGCCTCCAATTATCATAGAGACTCCGGCGACCATCTGGTCTGCCGAAAATCTCTATGATCTACATCCTGCACGGGTGGATACGCTCTCCGCCTCACCGATCGTAACGGTGAGTCGGAGCAAGCACCGGAGGGCGGCGGACGTCCCCTCTCGCCTCCCATAGGAACGATCAAGCGGCGGAACGGACGCTATGATCATTCCTATGGTGTAGAGATTCGCCGTCTGAAACCGGCAATATCTGAATGATGTCTGTAACTACAAAGCCCAAGACATCATATGACGTGTGCGGGCGGGAAGTGGTTAAAAATAGATTTTTTGGCTGGAGCTACACTTTAAAAATGTACCAATTTCAGATTCTACTTAACAACAAACCTACAGTCCCTGTCTTGTTTGCACCGCCTGTATACTGCTGTTCAGAATATATAGGGCCTGGGAGCCCCACGCTTTTCCTTTTTTTTAATTTGGGTGTGGGGTTCCCCTTAATATCCACACAAGACCCAAAGGGTCTGGTAATGGACTGGGGGGGGGGGTTACCCATGCCGTTTGTCTCACTGATTTTCATCCATATTGCCAGGACCCGACATTACATTAAAGCCGCAAGCAGTTATAAATTACTTTTATTCCTTTAAAAATGTCATTTTGTGCAGGGACTGTTATAAGCACGGGAAACACGCGCCACTTTACAGGCATACTATAGACACCCCCCAGGTACGATATTTAAAGGAATATTTCACTTTTTTTTTTTCACTTTAAGCATCATTAAAATCACTGCTCCCGAAAAACCGGCCGTTTTTAAAACTTTTTTTTGCATTGATACATGTCCCCTGGGGCAGGACCCGGGTCCCCAAACCCTTTTTAGGACAATAACTTGCATATTAGCCTTTAAAATTAGCACTTTTGATTTCGAACATTCGAGTCCCATAGACTTTAATGGGGTTCTAAAGTTTGCGCAAACTTTCGGTCCATTCGCAGGTTCTGGTGCGAACCGAACCAGGTGGTGTTCGGCTCATCCCTACTCAGTAGTATCGGAGGTAAAACATATGAAAGCAAACATTAGCTTTCTCCAGGAAACACACTTTAGGGCCAATAAAGGTACCTAAACGAAACAATAATTTTCCCCAAGCTTTTTATAGCAACTCGCCAGATTCTAAATCGAAGGGAGTGAGTATATTATTGCATAAATCCATTCAAATGCAATATCGGGACTCATGGCATGATATTGAAGGAAGGGCCTTGTTTCTTAAAGGGGAGATTGATCACCATTCCTGCAACTTAGTCAATGTGTATCTCCCTAATTTCAATTAGGTGCAGTACCTGGAACATCTTTTGGATAAATTATATGAATTTACGGAAGGTACCCTAATCGTAGGGGAACTTTTGATATTACGTTGGACCCTCTTCTGGATGCCTCCTGAGTGGTCTCTCATATCTCCTACTCAGCTCTTAAGACTATCAAAAAGGGGCTGCTTACCTTCCAACTTGTAGATGTATGGGGCCTTCTCTATCCTAAACAGAAAGATTATGCTTTCTGTTCACAATCTCATGATTCATATTCGTGGATCGACCTCTTTCTTTTTCTTATCCTTCTCTTCAAAAGGGTTATGAATGCGTCTATAGAGACAATTACAATTTCTAAATTATGCCCCTATTACATTGAAGATTGATCTAGTATCTTCCCCGAGAAGTCTTGGTGGTGGAGGTTAAATTAAACTTTATTGCAGGACCCAGCAGCAAGAGCTGAGAAACTGAAGGATTTGAATACCTTTCTTTGAAATAAATGACTCATCGAAGTGTGATCCCATGGTTCTATGGGAAACACATAGGTCATATATTAGAGGCACTTTCATAAAGCTAGGTGCGCAATATAAGAAACGAAAAATAGAGCAGATTGACAGCCTTTTGAAGGAGTTACAAAGACTGGAGATGGTTCATAAACAATCCCTCGCTAGTTCAGTCTTGGCAGAACCTACTGCTAAATAGGAACAGCTAAAATTGATGTATCTATTGTAGCAGAGTGTCCCAGAGAGAGCCAGGAAAAGTCCTGTTCGGGGTTTATACGTCTCCCAAGCTCCTCTCGTACACATTCAGGAATCTCTGATCCATGATCCAGTTCAGGTCTTGGTCCTCTTCCCCAGGCTAATTTAAAGCGGGGTTCCACCCAAATTTTGAACATTATCTCTATGCATTCTCTTCCTTTCCTAGATGCTGACATGCTGTGTAAAAAAATTTAAATCGCCGTAATTACCTTTTTTTTTTCTAATCTTCTTAGCACTTCCTGGTTTTCCTCCCATGGGAGTAGGCATGTTTCTAGCCTCTCCCAGACCTCCCACAGTCCCCTGGGAGCTAGTCTCAGGCTTCCCAGCATGCATTGTGCAACAGCGTCATCACAACATCTCGGTGAATGCTGGGAGCACAGCATTCACTGCATCCAGGAAATACATGCTTGTGGGCTTCAAATGCCCACAATGAAGATGGAAACCGCCTTCAGTGAATTTTATAAGTTATTCTTTACAACGAAATCGGACACAGGTGGACTTATTACACAGAACATGTGAGTAGATAATCATGAGAAGAAAAGTTTGTGAATGAACTCCAAAAAAAAAAAAAAACGATAGATAGGTGGACCCCCGCTTTAAGCT
This sequence comes from Aquarana catesbeiana, assembly GCF_042186555.1. NCBI lineage: Eukaryota > Metazoa > Chordata > Amphibia > Anura > Ranidae > Aquarana > Aquarana catesbeiana. Next base: position 220,181,577 of record NC_133328.1, read on the forward strand.
CACCTGAGCAGACATCTCTGCCTGGGAAACACAGACAACGCTGGTCTGTGAGAGCAAAAAGGCTGGTAAAAAGCTGTTAAGCAGTTTATGTGGAAACTGACAAGCGGTAGGCTTGCTTAGCCTGGTATTTAGGGCCTGCATAGTGTATAGTTAGAGCTGAGACACGGCTAGGGTTTTCTTTGGCCATTTTGTTCTGTTTGTTTTTTTTCTGAACACTGTACAGCACCTCTATAGACTTGTAAATATCACCATTAAACGCTTCACTGTTTGTCACTACTTCATTTGTTCTGGTATCTGTGCCTGAAAGCCTGCTAATCCCAGGAAGCTTTTGTACCTGCTACCTGTCCCCCAGGTTACACAATATAGACCTAAAGGGATGATTGCTAAATATAAAAACATTTTGTGAATATGGCAATAAATGTAATAAAATCTTAGCCTTGGCCCTTCAAACCCAACAGGCTCGTGGCTACATTTATGATTTTTTGAATCATAGTGGCGCAAAAGTTTATGTTTAAGTTATGTATAATATTGTCTCCTCTGCTCCTCTTAGTCAGTGTGTGGGCCTGAAGCTATTGTAAAAATATCTGGAAGAGGCAGAATGGCTGATTTAGACTTTACAGTTACTCCTGATGAGTTTCATATGGCTATCTCTCAGGCTCAGAGAAATATGAAGTTCCAGGGCTGGATGGCTTTACATTTTTGTATTATAAAATTTGCACCCAGGTGTTCTTGCCATACTTCGCGTTAGAGCTTTCAACGCTATTGGCTTTGGTTCTTTTTTCCCGACCAATATATTTAGAGCTAATGTTTCGGTTATTTTAAAAGAAGGGAAGGAACCTCAACTACGTCAAAATTGCAGGCCCATTTCGCTTTTGAATTTAGATCTCAAATTCTTCCCTGAGATTCTGGACCACAAGACTGTAGCCTTATATCAGGGATAATGTCCATCTGGATCAGGTGGACTTTGTCCCCTTCAGAAAGGCCAGGGATAATACTTCCAAGGCATTGGGTTTAAATCAGGGTTAGGTTATAAAAAAAATCCCAAGCTTTGAACATCTCACGGAGCACTGTTCAATCCATCATCAATGGCTTTTCCAGATGTTCATTTCTATCAGGAGGCATGTCACCTGACTAGGGTTTTGACTGGTTGAAACATGCCTGGGAAAACTAGAGTGAAGCTAGGCCTATATACAGTATATATATATATATATATATATATATATATATATATATATATATATATATATATATATATAGAGCAATAACTCTCGTGGAGCTGCTGGTTTAAGCGGGCTTGTTACCTTCACTCTTGATACCTGTTTCACCGGCACCGGGTCTAGGGTTCCGTTGAGTTTACCTCTGGACGATATAAGCACCAAACACTTGAGTGGGTTTTCCAATGCTTTAATAAACGAACAAGGGAAGTAGCAGGAAGGAGGTAGAAGGAAAGCTGCAGGGAAGCTCAAACACCCCTCTGTAGCACTCTTCAGAACATTCTTTGCAATTGAACATTTGTAAGTGAATAGTCTCCCCTTTTTGTAGGATTCAATCTTTGCCCGCCTGGATAGACATCTCTCACTTGCCTAGCAGCCAGTACGTAGCATGAACAAAAGTCTCTGCCACAGACTTGTTTGGAATAAAACCCGTACGATCCTCTGCCACAGGATGTATTGGTTTGTGATGAAAGTCAGATACAGTACTTGAACCTTTAAGCCAACCCGGCAGTACTATACTGTAAGATTACTTCAGAATGCGCCCTCCAACAGAGTCACCAGGCCCCTCTCCAGACCAGCACTCTGCGTGATCCTTCCAATAGCTTCCCCTGGGATCTTCCCGGTTGTCCAACTTCTTCACTCAGGATAGACAGCTCAGGACCATTCCTCTGCTGCTGTGGTAGGCCCCAGACAGGCTTCTGGGCCCACCCCCATGCAGCAGCGACGCGGGTCTCCAGAACGGAGGACCACGAGGTGGTATTCCTAGTGCATACCTGTTGGCCAGGAGGGCCAGCAGGTGGCTGAAGAAAAGACCCTAAAACATGGCGTCTGTCCCATAAATACCCTCTCCCAGAATGCAACTCGGAGGACCACCTCCACCGAGTTATCTCCGGGACAGAGGAGCACTCATCTGCTTCAACACGTCGCTTTTCCAACACCAGCCGATGGTGACGACACCCACCGGCACAATGTGGAACTACACGCAACGTCAGCCAAGCTGAAACAGAGGCAAATCTAACTCCCTCTAATAAACGACCCACTAAATTTACCTATCAGTGGTAGATAGAAATCTACCAGCGAGCTATATATATATATATATATATATATATATATATATATATATATATATATATATATATTGTATTGAATTATCTTTATTCAGTAGAGAAATTATGTGACAACAGGTATTTCTATGTATTGTTTGTTTCTTTTGTTATATAATATGAAAATCAATAAAAATTAAAGGATTTCTTAAAAAAAAAAATAGACAGGGAGTGTCATGCCTATAGTCATGTTGTAGTGGTATTAAACCTAAAACCAAAAATGCATTATATTGCTTACCAATCATTAGATGTGCTGGCTGTTTCTTCCCCTGGTGATTTGGCCAGTAACACACCTCCTGTATTATTAAGACACAACTCTGGAGGAATGAGCATGAGAGGCAGACAGCAGCAGTGTATTTCTGAGGGTCAGGGTAGTGTTTAATGTAATAGCATATTTAGATACAGTAAAAAATTGAAGTCAAACTCCAGCTCACACTTTATAAGCAGTTACAGCAAACAGTTTTTTTTTCCTTTTGGGATAAAGGTTTTGCATGAGCAAATAAAAGCTGATCATTAATCACCCCACCAATGTTTGTCTCATACATGTAAACTGATGTATTATGCTGGAGAGCTTGTACTTTTGAAAAACAAAAGACTTGCTGGCTAAATCACCAGATAAAAATAGAAGAAAGAGAGCCTAAAAAAATTAAACTCATACTCCGTCACATCTAAGAATTAGTAAGCTGCGATATAATAAATGTTTGCTTTTGGGTTTAATACTTCTTTAGGTTACTGTTATTTCTACTGATTTTATCCTGAGCTCCCCCCCAGTGGGCAAACAACAAAGCTTCTCTGTTGATTCATAAAGGTGTTTTACCTTACCACCATGCCTTCCTCCGTACCTCCCATGATTCTGCACTCAGAGGAATAAGCACCTGGAAAAAACCTGCCACCATTTTAGCACATATTGAGCCTGAAGGAAGTCCTAATTTTATAGTGACAGCATTGCTGTTAAAAACTGGGCTTACTTGTACCCAGCATTTGCCATACACCCTAGTAGTAAAGAACATAATTTTAATGTTGAGTTTTAAAGTTTGTACCTTTCTATTTTGTTCCTGGTTTTGCTCACCTTGTTTTCAATAAAGTATGTAGATTTGTTTACGTAGTCTGGTTTATTTGGGCTTAAAAGGGTTTAAGTGCATGACAAGCTGCACACAGGCCACAGGGTAATATGTAGCAGGACCGGTCAACAGTAAACCAATTGACCAGTATATAAACAACAATTTAATTATAATAAAGGAAAACATGCCCAGGCAGATGCCAATCAGTGCCCCTCAGCAATGCCTATCAGTGCAATCAGTGCCACCCATCAGTACTGCCTATCAGTGCCCATGAGTTCCCAGCAGTGCCGCCTATCAGTGCCACCCATAAGTACCCATCAGTGAAGACTTTCAGTGCCGCCTATCAGTGCCACCTCATTGGTGCCGCATTATCAGTGCCCATCAGTGCAGTCTCATCAGTGACCATCGGTGAAGGAGAAAACGTACTTATTTACAAAATTGTATAACAGAAACAAAGGAAAAAAAATGTTTTCACAATTTTCGGTCTTTTTTTTTTTTTTTTATTTAGCAAAAAATAAAAACCGCAGAGGTGATCAAATACCACCAAAAGAAAGCTCTATTTGTGGTAACAAAATGAAGTCCGCCTGTCTGTTTTACACACATTTCCAGTGGCTGCAGCGAAAGGGTTAAGGGGTAATACCAGCAATGTAAAATGGACAGATGGTCCGAAAATAAAAAGGCATTTGTACTGCTACAAAAGCACTACAAGCCAAGGTTTCAGGAACCACCTTGGTCTGTTTTTAATCTTTTTTTTCTAGAAATGAATCTGGAAACGCTTGTGGTGGCAACATCCAACTTGTCGTCTGGTTTCTCTATTTTAATTATGTTCTGAGGAATCGGAGGCCCTTTTGAAAACCTAGTACTTGTCTTAACACCCCCTGCTTTTCTGAGAGTGTCCTGTAGGATAAAATTGAGATGTGTATTTGCCCCTGGCTCATTTATGGTGTGCAGTAGCCACTTTTTTCTTCTCTTTGGTGTAAGCAGCTTAGTTCCTAGAGGGGTAGTGGATATAGTAGCTGGTATTCGGTCAATGTTGTGGTTGTGACTCATCGCTGCTAGGCCTGTTCTGGCTTTTAAGGCATCAATAGAAAAAGGAGTGCATTTAGTGTGAAATTTCAGAGAATTGCTATAGAAGACATCTAGCACACCTGTATGGCAATTCCACACCAGTTGATCTAGATGTTCCATTAGTTCGGAGTTGCAAATGATTTCAGAAACTTTATCATATGCAACAGTGCCTTCTTTAAGCCATAAAATTCCAGAGTATGCTTCCTCAGATAATGCTGCATGGGCACATTTATGATAAAGAACACCATCATGCCATGTGTGGATATTCTGTATGTGCTTTAGAAGAGACAGCCATTTTTCCTTTAGTAGAGCCACATTGCCTTTACTGGTCTGAATACTCCACCAGAAATGTTTAAGAATTTTGGATATCCATGGTTTTATGTGCATCCCACTGCATTCGCGAGAGGCAATTGTTAACATGCTTTTGAGACTTTTGGTATAATGTGGAACATCATACTGATGATTAATGTTTTTGTATTTCGTCCTCATAAGCTTCTGCACACTCATGTGCCTTTCGGAAACAAAAAAAGCAATGTCCTGTCCGCTTGATGTTGCTCGGGACATGCAGATATCAAATCCTTGACTCTCCATCTCAATGGAGGAAGTGCACCGAGAGCCCTTGACTACCTCAAAATCTAAGACTTTGTCAGATATCATGTCCATAATTGTGTACACACAATATTTGGTGTTGCGATTTGTTCTATAACATTGCCTTTTACCACGGATGGCTACTGGTGTGTCTTGCAAATTGCTTTGCACCTGATTTTGTTGCGCCTTCCAGGAGTCATGGATTGCTGGAAATATAAAATGGCTCTGATAGTGGTGGAATTTTTTTTCCGAAATGTGGCGTACTCCAAAACATTTAAAAAATGCTTGAATTTTCTGAAAGGTTTGGCCAGTTGTTAGCAGACTTGCTGCAAGCAGAATGTTCCCTGCATAACAGCGGTTGATTTTTGGTTGACTTTCCCAGATACGAAAATAGTGTCCATCTTCACACATACCACGAATGATAACTGCTGACCCATGCAATTCTTTGTTGTATTTATGAACAACTTTAGTGCAACCACTTGGATCTTGACACTTTACCTTGTGAAGTAATTTATCCAGACTTTGCTCAAACACAATATATTTGGACTCATTCACCATATTGGTAATAGAATCTCCATTGTGTTGCTCTAAAAACGATTGCTGGAAACTTTTTTCTGAACCATAAACACTTTCCTTTAAAGGTTTGACGTTCCCATTTTGTCTTTGATCTACAGTTTGCTCTAATTTTGATCCCCCACTTAGCATAAATGAAAGAAGGCTACTCTGAGTATGTTCTTCTTCAATCTGTGAAGGTGGATGTGGGACATTGAACTCAATGAATGCACTTAGCGGATCTATTACTAATGCTTTTACCCTATCCTCATTTGACGATCCTTCCCCGCGTTCGACAGGCATACATACTACAGGATTAGGGCACGCTGTTTCCTGAGGTTTTGCAGTTTCCACATTTGGGGTAGTATTAGCAAAAAGGTAAATATGCTGTACTTGTGAAACTGCAGGACCCCACTCAGTTTGTGTGGACTGATCAAGCATTTTTTTACTGGATGCAACACTTGGCGACATGCCACAAAGGAAGCAAACAGAGGAACCACCTTGACCATCAGTTTGGTTTTCTCGATTTTTTAAATCAATAATGTGCAATTCCTCAATTAGTAATCTACCTTCTGGGGGCTCTGGAAATATAGTGGGCACAGCCGTGCGCTTAAGTTTCTTTCGTTTACCCGTATTAACATAGCTGTCTTCAACAAAGTGAGTGGAACACATTCGGTACAAATCACAACGCTTCCCCTCCAGGATGATGTCTGCAAGGGCATCCAAATGTTGAAATGTTTGTCCAGTCTGCAGAAGCCATTCCTTTATTCTCTCAATGGAATTAGGAAAACCATGCAAAGTTACAGTTGGATTGGTAGGTTTTCCTCCGGTCCTGTGGGGGCATTTTGTTATTATGCACTTGGGCATGATGATGGTATCTGCAGAAAGTTGGAAATAATTGAATAGCTTTAAAAAAAGGCCTAATAACTGCAGTGAAATTAGATAGATTACAGCGAGAAATAACAGGAAAAAAGATTCAATATTCATTTTTATCTTTCCAAATGTGCCAGTATTTATGTGTAACGGAATATACTTTAGCCCTGGTTCATACTTGAGTCGCACACAACTGCGTGACAATGAAAATGACATTTCTTTCAATGGTGCCCGTTCACATCAATGCAATGCGACTTTGGGAAAGGTACCTTTGTTACTTTGGTGCGATGCAGCACAAATTTGTGCCTCATAGACTTCAATGGAGATGCACCAAAAACATGTGTACTGCAGTTTGTAAATGTTGAACACAAATCCCAATGGAGAATGCTGATTGTCACTTTAAGAAGGCAGCTAGCAGACTTCAGCACTACATAAAGCTTGTTGAAAGCCTGCTAGCAGCTTGTTTAAAGCGATAATTAGCACTCCTATTAAAGTAAAACTAAAGGCAAAACTTTTTTTTTTTTTTTGTTTTGGATAGAGTGGAGGTGGATTAGAACACCTGTCAGTTTTTAATACTGTCCGAGAGCCGTTAGGGAGATTCACCCTATTTGTGCTATTTACAGTGAGTAAAATAAAATTCCAAACACGAGACACGAGTTCTGGTGACCTAGGGGGCCCCCAAGTGATTTGCTGAAATTAGCAGAGATTTCCCCGCTCTTCCTGTTTTGGCTTTGGTACAGGAAGTGAAGGAAAATCTCCCCAATGGGACACAGATGGCAAAAAATAAACTGACAGGGGTTAGAACCCTTCCTTTACTCTATCCAAAAAAAAAAAAAAAAAAAATGACCTTTAGTTCTACTTTCAGATCTGTGTATACCATTTCCACGGAGCTGAAGGAAGCTTTAAAGGCTTAGAGAAAGCTGTTTGAAGTCTGTAGAAAGCTTTGCAAAAGATTCCTAAAAGTTTCATAAAAGTAACATGCTGTTCACACTGCTCTTATACAAGCTGAAGTACATGTGCAACAAGCCTTAGACCCCATTCACACAGGGGCAACACGACTTGCAGGTCGCCTCAGCGAGGCGACCTGCAAACGACTGCCCGGGCGACTTGCAAGGCGACTTCTGTATAGAAGTCTATGCAAGTCGCCCCAAGTCGCCCCCGAAGTCGTACAGGAACCTTTTTCTAAGTCGGAGCGACTTGCATCGCTCCCCTTAGAACGGTTCCATAGCACAGAATGGGAGGCGGCTTGTCAGGCGACTAGGTCGCCTGACAAGTCGTCCCTGTGTGAATGGACTCTTAGGCGCCAATGTAGCCTGCATACATTCCTGAGCAGAGTGCATTGCTGGTAAATTTGAAGTCTTTCTTCAGATATTTTCACACTTGTCAAGCTTCAGGTGTTTGTTTCCTGATCCGGGCAAGGGGGGGGGGGGAGCAGCTCTAGAGGAGAGAGGCTGTTCAGGCACAAAGACACGCATATTGCACATTTAGCCCCCATTTACACCGGTGCAACTTGTCATGCGATTTGACAGTTAAAAATTGCATGACAAGTCGCAGTCGTAAAAAAAAAACAAAAAAAATCATGAACTTTTTTGAAAGTAGGGTGTGCATGACGTGACCGAGTGCAAATGGGTGAACAGTAAACAGGGACAATTAGAATGGGACTTTGCATGTTAAATGTAGTTAGACATAGTCAGGCATACATGTTATTGAGGGCTAATGGTCAAAAAAAAAAAAAAAAGACAAATTCCCGTGCACTGCACTGTCAGACATTCTCCCGTACTCACAATCTGACATGCTTTCTGCTGTCACTGCAGAATGTCCAATTTTGCCGTATGTAAGAAATCCCTTGCTGGTCACACAGACTACTGAGACCTCTCACTACTGCACAACACATCCAAAAATCCAAGAGGGTTTTCTGGGAATACAGTATGCTTTACTGAGAGCTGGGCTCACACATGGCTATCCATCCTATGTTTAAAGTGTATGCAAAATTCGAATAATACATTCATTATTTGCTCCCTTTTGGTCTGTTAAATATTCCATTGAAAGTGTTTTATTATATCTGTTCTACAAGTGCAAAAAAAAAAAAAAATAGTTGTTCATCCAGCCAGAAAACTCGTGAGCTTATAACTTCCAGTTCTCTCTGGACAGTCGTCAATTAACATTGTTCCCTGCTATCTCTGCAAACTACAAAACACCTCCCCTGTTATGGAGAAGAGAAGGCGGTGTTGTAGTCCTAAAATATTCCTTGTCCTAGGGTGACAATGCTGCTCAGTAGGGTTGTCACACTAGCACAGGAGGTGAAATATTGGAAGGATTACCAGGTTAAAATAAAGGGAAAAAGTGTGAAAAAAGAAAATGAATGCCTCCATTACATCTAAGGATCAGTAAGCTGCAATGCTAACACTTTTTGGGCTTCGATATGCTGTAATTTAGATAGTCGACTCTCCAGGAAAGGGGCAATGGTAGGTCGCTAGCTTCTTCCCAACCACCCTTTCAGGATTGTCCATGTAATGCTGGATTGTGTTTTCCATTTGTTCAGTGGCAGAACAGCCAGTTCTATGTAGTGCTGAACCTGTGTGCTTTGTGTCAACAAATATTGACCTTATATGTGATAGCTGTATTTGTTTTCTTTTTCCCTTTTTTTTAACCTAATGATCCTGACATTTACCAACTTCCTGTCCTAGCGTGACAACCCTACTGAGCAGCATTGTCACCCTGGGACAATGAGTGTGTTTGCACTACATAACACACACCCCTCTTTTATTGTGTTTTGTAGTCCACAGAGATACAACCAAGCATTTTTTTGGTAGAACAGATATAATAAAACACTTAAAATAGTATATTCAGCAGACCACAAGGGAGCAAATAGGAGGCAGGAAAGAAGTCTATTAATTTACATAAAGAGGACTTCCACCTGTTTATCTCAATGCACATCCTTGCTGGTTTGAATTATTAGGTATTATTATCTGTTAGAGCAGGGGTAGGCAACCTGGGGCCCTTCAGCTGTTGTGGAACTACATTTCCCATGAGGCATTGCAAGGCTGGCAGTTACAATTACTCCTAGAGGCATGATGAGATTTGTAGTTCTGCAACTAGCTGGAGGGTCCCAGGTTGCCTACCCCTGTGTTAGAGCACATAATGAGTACTCACAGTAAGTCCTTTATGTCCACAGTGTTCTCCCTGGTTGCTAAAATCAAATTTCCTTTTTTTCTACTACCTCTGACACTTCCAGGAGTGTCAAGGCTTTGTATACCTGAAAGCCTGCAGTTACAGGAAGTGCTGTACATGCTTAAAGGGACATACTCATCATCAACTCACAGTTTGCAGGCTCTCTCTCTATATATTTTAAAAGTTTGCATTACTCACTGTATCTCCTTTTCCTATGCCCAAAACATTCTGGTTTCTTCTTTCACCTCTGACACTTCCAAGAGTGTCAAAGCCCTGTATGTAAGAGTTCATAGTTACTCCCCGCTCCCTTCCCCTGACCATGAGTAAAGATGGGTTCGGGTGTGCTCGAAATCCCACGTGCCCAATCCCGCCATAAAACCGACACTGCAGACGGCTAATCACAGGCAGTAAGACATTTCCCAATCTGTGCAGCTGCGGACCGGTAAAGGTCTTGCTGTCTGTGATTAGCTGTGTGCAGTGTCGGCTTCCTGGCAGACACATGGGATTTCAAACACGCCCGAGGCCATCTCCAGCAATGGGGTTTAACAACTTTATGGGCAACTGCAAGGGAAATCTCACCGTTTGACAGTGTTGATTATAAACTTTGCTTAACTTTCTTCATCTATTGTTTCCTGCTCACAACCCAGACTTAGGCCAGCCATACATGATTAGACCCATTAATGGGCAGACTGAATGTACCAAGTTGATTGATTGATCAACTTGGGTACAACCAACCTGCCGGATTCTCTGGTGCTTATCGCTGGGGGCTGCTATAGCCGCTAGTGATAATCGCTGTCCTCTCCCGGCGAGGACAGCTCCTCCCCCCCTGCTCCCAGCAAGCAATTGCTCGGCAGGTGGGATTCCCCTGTCAGCACTGTGTTGAAGGGGCAATCATGCAAATTTCTTTCCTGCAAACCATGGAAATTTGCACTGTGTATGACCAGCCGTAAAGTGATTATTACATTCCCGACCCTTTCACTGGCAGTCCCTCTGGCTTATCCAGGAATAATGCACTGTATACGTGTTTTTTTTTTTTTTAAAAAGCCTCTAAATATCTTTTTTGCTGCTACATTCAGGTCGATAATGTGATTTCCGGCCACTCTGCTACTCCAATCCAGGGCTACAGTGGGAGGGGCACGAGATCTCCCTCTGAAGTCAGCCGGGGAGGCAACGTGGCAGCGCGGTCCTCACGCTGTAGCCCTGGATTGGAGTAGCAGAGCGGCAGGGTGTCAGGTGACCGGCCTGAATGTAGCTGCAAGAAAGGTATTTAGAGGCTTTGTTTATATAAAAAAAAAAAAAAAAAAAAAAAAAAAACACTTTTACAGTGCATTATCCCTGGATAAAACAGAGAAATATTGTAGGCTGTCCAGCATGCAGTACGTAACTGTGAGCACCTTTGCCTATGTATATGTCATTGCTGTAGGTTACACGCTGTGCATCACTATAGATGTATCACTTTACATGCTGCTGCAGGCACTGTTTGTACACTGTACTGTGCAATGCCACAATCTGTATGCTGCACATTTCTCCAGGCTGCAAGTTGTCCTGTATGTTATATACTGCTGACTGCACCAGCCTGTACTCCACACTGTAGATCAGGGATATGCAATTAGCGGACCTCCAGCTGTTGCAGAACTACAACTCCCATGAGGCACAGCAAGACTCTGACAGCCACAAGCATAACACTGTGTTTACTCTGCTCAGTTTATGAATGAATGAACAGGAGTCTCTGTTCATTCATCTTTAGGCCCCTTTCACACCGAGGCGCTTCTAAACTGCCAGTAAAACACTGAGCCCTTTTGAAGAGCTTTCCATTAATTTCAATGGAGAGGGGCGTTTTTTCACCGCTCTCCCAGCACACTGCCCCAGTGTGAAAGCATTCATTGATTTTAATGGAAATGGGTTTTCGTGAGCTTTTCAGGCTTTTTTTTTAGCTTGAAAGCGCCTGCAAAGCGCATCAGTGTGAAGGGGGTCTTAGTGCTGAGAAAGGGACTGGGGAATCTGTGTCCTCAGTCCTTTTTTCTGTCTCAAAGGGGAGATCTCAGGGGTCTGTTTAGACCCCTGACATCTCACCAAAGCCCCCCAAAAAATATAAAAAAGGTTATTGTAAAAAAAAAAAATTCTAAAAAATGTAAACAAATAAAATAAAAAACTACTGACACCACTTTCACCTGCCCTACCACTGTCCACTGCCCCAACCCCCTCCCCCCAAAAAGCATTCTGAAAAAAATTAAAAACAAATTAATTTGTAAAAAAAGCAATTATTAAAAATAAAAAAACTACTGACACCGTCCACTGCCACATACCACCCACCCCCTTCCTATACATGCGTTTATACAAGCATTTAAAGTGCATGTTCTTAGATGCTACAGGTGTTACAGGTCTGAAAGCAGCTCATATTTACGCATGGGGCCTGTGTAAATGGCCACATTGAAAACAATGCAGCTGCGTTCAGATCCATATTTATAAAAAAAATAAATAAAAAGCACCGCGGTGTGAATGAAGCCTAGAGTGAAAAGAAACCCATTGATTTAACCATTTTTGGAAACAGCTACAATCAAGGCACGCCATGAATGATCGGTCAGGCCATCAGATGGCTGGTGTCATAACTGATCACATGTGCAGCTACTGATCAGAGACTAAGATATTGGATGTTTGGTTGTAAACGATAGGAGGGCTTAGTTACACTTAGAAGTGAAGACGGGTTCATCTTCTGCACTATTATTTGCTTTATAAAGTGAACAGCTTCTACTTCGCAGTTTGCAGGCTCTAGAGATATGTGAAAAGTGTTAAATATATACTCACTGTACCTCCTTTTGTTATGTCCACAATGCTCTCCCTGCTTACAGAAATTGCTTTATGTTTTTCCTTCCACCTCTGACTCTTCCGTGAGAGTCAGTGTCTCTATTGGCCTGAGAGCCACAACTGCTCCCCTCCCCCCTCTTCCCCCGCCCTGACATCACAACATTCCAGGCAGCTGCAAGGGGAAGTCTCACACTCACTGTAAGGATAGTATTGAATCTGCTATCCGGAGCACGCCTGCACTCATACAGTGACGCTGACTGAAATTCTACACAGGCAGAGTTAGGAAAGCTTTGCCTTACGTGACTTTTTAAACTCTGCTTGCAATTGCCAGGTGCGTGTGCAATAAGCATGTGGTACATTGTATACTCCTTTTCCATGCAAAATAAATTTATATATATATATATATATATATATATATATATATATATATATATATATACACACACACACATAGGGGTCAAGTCCTGGGAAAAAAGTGTGGGAACTCACCCAAGATTCCCGCCTCTCACCTCAAAAATAAATAAAGCGCGCATGTGTGTGTGTGTGTGTGTGTGTATATATACATATACACATACACAATGTCCTCAGGCTGTCTGTGTTGATTGTGCAAGGTGGGGTCCAGGCCCCGGGCTGCTCACTCCTCGGTGTCCATCAAATGCAGCTTTACAAGTGTCCCCAGCAATGCAGCCTGATCAGCGTCCCCAGCAATGCAGCCATAACAGTGTCCCCAGCAGTGCAGCCAGATAAGTGCCCCCAGAAGTGCAGCCTTACCAGTGCTAACGGGAGTCAGTCCACCCCGGGTGCCACACATTGGGGAGGGGGGGTGGTGTCATTTCAGCGTCCCCTCCAGCAGCCCCTGTAACAAGGTCCCACCTCCTATAATAAACGCCTGTGACACCGGAATGTTCCGCCTATAATAGGACTCTAGGAGGCAGAACCTTGTTACAGGGGTTGCTGGAGGAGGAAGAGGATGGGCATGCTGGAATGACATAACCCCCCCTCCCCAATGTATGGCACCTGGGGCGGGCTGACCCTGTTGGCACAGATGCCTGCCCTTCCCTTTCCCTCAGAGTCTTTCAGGACAGCCACCATGAGAGACACTGGCTCCTCCCTTCCACAGGAAACACTGCAACAGCCATCTTTAAAATCCCAGCTTCCCCTGCCGGCCCTTCAGTTATCAGTGTTTCCGCTGGCAGGAGACACTGCAGAGAACCAGCCCCTCCCCCCGCACAAAGTGTGGTAGCGATGGAGCATGAACGCGCCAAGTGGCAGGTGACGTAATTTCTAGTGGGGGCAGACACTACCCCTCTTTTTTGCAGCTTTTCCAGTTCCGGCCGTGGATGCTGAGACTCGACCAGGCAGCGGCAGGCTCCAGGCACCATATCGCAGGATGTCAGAGGCAGAGCAGTATCCTGCAACTCTGATGAGATCACAGACCAGGACAACTACACTACTTCCCAGGCTCAGAAATCTTTACTGGACATTTACTAAAGGCTATGTGTTTTGCTTGCAAAGGAGGTGAGGGTCTGCTAGAATTAAGTTCCAAGCCCGTGATTGTGGACATATTCAGTTATAAATGTAAAAAAATCTCTCTGCAGTGACTCATTATCAATCATTTTGGGATATCGATATGTAGCTGCTAATATATAACAAGAAATCTGAATTTTAGGCTGACAATAGAACACAAAATTCAGCATTAGAGCTGCCCTCTCCCTCTGATTGCACCACTCCTTCACAACCACACAGAGCCCCTTGAGCTGGGCGCACACAGACCAAAAATCAACCAGTTCACTAGGGACCAGACACATTTCGGTCTGTGTGTGGCCTCCCCCCTTTCTGTTAACAGAAATCAATTAGTAGATCAACTTATGTCAAACGGCCATGCTAGAAAACTTTCCTTCAATCAGCGGTCAAAGCCAAATGGTTGCAGACTGATCAGTGTATTCTGACATCGGGCGGGGGGTCCCACTGCCAGAATAGAATGGCACAGAAGGGGAGGATTCCTCCATCTGTCTCATTTGTGTGGATGGGGTGAATCCGTTCATTTATCTTTTCTTCCGCACACCAGCTGAACAAAAAAGAAAGAAAACTAACCGTGCTTACTCCGCTTTAGACTTACACCACAGACACATGGTGGGAGTTGTAGTTCACCACACACTAGACTTGGCCCACCAGTGCCTGCACTCTGCAGAGACTACAGATACCAGAATGGTGCTCAAAGCAAACGTGTGGGCTTCTCCTGCTTTACTGCTTGTAGTAGGAACCAAGGATTGTATAGAGGGCTCATCTATCTGCTCTGCACCCCATCTGTGGCAGGATCATTTGTGGCTATGGCTCTAGTGCTTGGTGCCTGTCTGCACAGTCTGAGACTGTTTGCAGTCTCTGACCATCTCTTGTATCATGTCTGCAGTCTCTGACCATCTCTTGTATCATGTCTGCACAGTCTCTGACCATTTTTGTATCATGCCCGCACAGTCTGTGACCATCTCCTGTATCATATCCACAGAGTCTCTGACAATCTCTTATATCATGTCTGCAGTCTCGGGGGGGGGGGGGGGGGAGCCTACAGAGGAGTCAAGAGCGGGAGCGCTGCCAGGACGAGGGTCACGTGAGGAGTCAGATGTGTGTAGACTGTGTAGCGGATAATATAGGATGAAACCAGAGCCACCAAGCTGAAGCCCAGAGAAGGCCGTCTGACTGCCCTGCAAGGTACACCTGAGAGGAGGTCAGTGACAGCACTGCAAGGATAGTCTGAGGGGGATCACTGATGGAAGGGGGGGGTGAATACAGTAAGGAAAGGGGGCACTGATATGAAAGTTCCCCCTGATATCAGTAACCCCCCCTTACCTTAGTGCATTCACTCTGTGGAAGGTGATCTCTGGTCATCAGAGTTCCCCTTTACACCAGTCTGTAGCATTCCCCTTTACATCAAATTTCCCTTTGCACTGTAAGGGGGAATCCTGCAGACTCTGATGTAAGGGGGAACTCTGTGTTGGGTTATATTAACCTGACCTTCCTGTAAATGGAGAAATATGGTTTTTGACTTTTGTTATAACTTAAAAGACAGACAAAAGGGTTTACAACCACTTTATCTATAGGTAAGTCTAGAATAAGGCTTACCTATAGGTAGTGGAAATATCTCCTAAACATGCGCCGTTTAGGAGATATTTCACTTGTAGTGCGCCAATGTCGTCATCAGCGCATGCGCTGTGAAGAAACAGACCACCGTGCTGTTTCTTCCCCCAGCGTGTGCCGTGACTGACGGCTCCCGCGCGCATGCACGGGAGTGATGTCACGTGGCTGCGGCCAGTCACAGAGCCGGAGTCCACGGCCCCGGAAGGAAGAGGGGCGAAGATGGACGCGGCCTGCACAGGGGACAGTGCGGGCTTCGTTCGCAGGTAAGTGTCATATAATGGGCTAGTATGCGATGCATACTAGCCCATTATGCTTTTAATTTGCAGGCCTTGCGGGGAGCAAAAGAGGAAGTAAACCCCATCGGGGTTTACTTCCTCTTTAAACACAACATTGCTAGTAGCAGCTGCACAAATTGTATCTATATTTGTGTGGGTGTAATAAAAAAAAATGTATGTATATGTATAAATTTTAAAAACTGTGAATTCATAGTTCATAGTATTTAAGGCTCCTAATATAGGCGATTTATACCGTTAATTTTTTTATCACTTGAGTTATTTTTCCCATTATGGGCGTGAATAGGGCCTCATGTCTAAGTTTTGCCTAAGGCCTCACAAAGCCTACAGCGGCCTCTGCATAGCTCTAAGCAGAAATGCCCCTCTTGCAGGACCATGTTAAGCGTCAGTTAGTCCAAAGTGTTATGCAAAGAATACATAGATACCCTTTTTAGGGAACGGGGTTCAGAGCAGCCCCAGTAAAGTCGCTTTCCTCCACATTCCAGTCATTTGCGACGCTTTTTGAAAAATTGCGAGTTCCGCAGCCTTCAACAACCTCCTTACATGTCCCAGCTTCTCCGCTAGCGCAGCAGGGTACAGCACCAATACTGCTGGTCATCCCTGCCAGAGATGAAGGGATCCCTGGAGTTCCCAGAGAGGAGACGGGAGCAACTGGACAGTTCAGTCTTTGGCTCCCAAGCAGAGTCAGAGGGGGAAGGGCTGGACTGGGAGTCCAGTAGGCCCTCATGCTATAAGATCTTCCTAGAGGAGGTGGAAGACCTCCTAGAGGCGATTCACCACTCTAGGGATTCAGGTGGACAAAAAGCCTTTGACGCTCCATGACCAGATGTATTAGGGCATGGGCAAACGAAGAAGGGTTTTTCCTGTCCATGATGTTCTGGCGGACGCGGTCAAAAAAAGAGTGGCTTGATTGGAAAAGGAAGCCCTTCTTCTCCAGGGCGCTGAAGAGGAGGTTTTTGTTTTACAAAGATCCGGTGTCCGTATGAAACAAGAATCCAAAGCTGGATGCAGCCTTTTCCCAGGTGTCCAGGCACACTGATCTGGCCTTTGAGAACATGGGAGCCTTGTCAGACGTTATGGATAAAAGGATAGATTCCCTGTTGAAAAAAATCTTGGGAATCATCCGTAGGGAATTTGAAGCCAGCAAGCGGTTATGGCCCGTAATCTAGAACACTGGCTTTCCTAGATAGAGGTGCACATAGAAGCAGGGACCTCTAAGGTGACAATTCTATCCTCTTTCCCCGAGCTGCCTAAAGGGGTGGCCTATATAGTGGACGCATCGGCAGAATCCGTCCGTATGTCCGCCAGATCATCGGCCCTGGCCAATTCAAAAACTTGGCAGGGCGATAGCGCCTCCAAAGTCAAGCTTTGTGGCATCCCACTGACAGGAGATTTGCTCTTCGGTCCTGGTCTGGAGGCTGTGCTAGACCACACGACAGATAAAAAGAAGGCATTTCCAATTAAGCACAAACCCCCAGTTCAGGCGACTAAGGGGTTTTGCACTCTAAAGGGCGCTGGGGTCCCCAAACCCGAGAAAAAACCCTAGGGGCAAGGGCAAAAGGGAGCAATATTTTGTCCTCCTGAGCAGTCCCATAAAACTCAATGACAGCCTGGTCAAGGTGGGGGGCCTTCCTCCCACAGTGGGAGGTGGTCTCCTCCAGCCAATTTATTTTGGGGATTGTAAGGAGGGGATAACACTTATGCCCCGTACACACGGTCGGATTTTCCGACGGAAAATGTGTGATAGGACCTTGTTGTCGGAAATTCCGACCGTGTGTGGGCTCCATCACACATTTTCCATCGGATTTTCCGACACACAAAGTTTGAGAGCAGGCTATAAAATTTTCCGACAACAAAATCCATTGTCGGAAATTCCGATCGTGTGTACACAAATCCGACGGACAAAGTGCCACGCATGCTCAGAATAAATAAAGAGATGAAAGCTATTGGCCACTGCCCCATTTATAGTCCCGACGTACGTGTTTTACGTCACCGCGTTCAGAACGATCGGATTTTCCGTCAACTTTGTGTGACCGTGTGTATGCAAGACAAGTTTGAGCCAACATCCGTCGGAAAAAATCCTAGGATTTTGTTGTCGGAATGTCCGAACAAAGTCCGACCGTGTGTACGGGGCATTAGAGTTCTCAAGATCTCCCCCACGCAGACTCCTAGTCACGGAACTTCCCAGATGTGTGGAGAAATCCGAGGCCATCTTGGAGTCGCTGAGAGAGTTGGAAAGCCAGAATGTAGTGCGCCAGGTCCCAGTGGACAAAATAGGACAAGGGTTTTACTGCCACGTCTTTGTCGTGCGGAAACAATTAGGGAAGTACAAGCTTATTCTAAACCTAAAGCCCCTGAACCAGTTGGTGGTTTACCGAAGATTCCGTATGGATTCAATATTTTCAGTCAGAGCATTGCTACCACCAAGCTGCTACATGGCATCAATAGGCCTTAGGGATGCCTATCTGCATATCTGTCAGAAACCATGAAATCAAACTGAGACAGAAGTACAGTTAAATCACACTTTTAATAATAAAAATGAATAGAACAAACATAGTCAAAACATAGCCAGGAGTTCAGGAACCAGAACGGATAGTCAGACAAGCCAAACATCAGGGAGCTGGCGATGAGCGTAGTAAAACAGCAAGCAGGATCTGGAGCCAGAAGGGATGTCAGCCAAGCAAGTCTTTTAACAGGAATGCAGGAGAGCGTCTCTTTGATGTTGACTAAGACAGAGCTCCTCTGGACTGAATGGCTTAAGTAGGCAGGACCGATGAGCAGGATATCAGCAACAGTTGAGTAACTGTGGAGAGATAGGAGCTGGCAATTAGCCGACAGCTGAGCGGCCAGCTCAGAGAAGGAAGGGCTGAGCCCAGCCCTGACAATATCCCAATTGCAGAGGGGGTCAGAGGAGTCATAAAGGAAATAATCCACTTGCAATTCCAGGCTCTTCCATTTGGCCCTGGCCTTTCCACATCTCAGAAACATCTCCATAATCGTCTACCTGGATGACCGACTTCTCTTTGCGGCCTCCGCAGAACAGTTAACTCGCGATCTGGAGTTGACAAAAGACTTTGAGGGGCTTGGGGTGGCTGTTACACCTCAAAGTCCAACCTGATGCCCTCCCAGCGAATTACTTACCTGGGGTATCTGTTGGATTCCACGGAACAGGAAGTATTTCTGCCACAAGAAAAGGTGCAGAACATAGACTGCTCAATGAGACTGCTGCATGGCAACCAGTTACAATAAGAAAGGCAATGTCGGCACTGGGGCTGTCAACCTCAGCTATACCAGCAGTACAGTGGGCAGGGCTGCACTTTTGTCCTCTGCAGAGCTTCATACTGAAAGTATGGGACCACAGTCACTCATCATTAGACGCCATAGTGAACATTCCACCACTGGTAAAAAGATCTTTATGGTGGTGGAGGGTGACGGCGAACCTGTCACAGGGCCGGCTGTGTGTCATTCCGGTTACCAAAATCGTGACCACGGACACGAGCGGCACGGGATGGGGTGCACACCTGGGGGCCCAGCTAACACAAGGCACCTGGAAAGGAGAGGAATTCCAAAGGTCCTCGAACTGGAAGGATTTGAGGGTAGTGTACTTAGCACTCAAGTCCTTACAAGGGGAACTGCGGCCACCACATACAGCTACGCTCGGACAACTCCTCGGTATTGGCGTATGTAAACAGACAAGGAGGAACGAGAAGCGGAGCCCTTTTTATCCCTGGCATCAGAAATTCTGGGCTGGGCCGAAAACAACGCGCTGTCCCTCTCAGTGGTGCACTTAAAGGCGGAGAAAAACACAGTCGCAGATTTTCTTAGCAGGAGAACTCTGAGGGAGAGTGATTGGGACCTGAACCAAGAGGTCTTCAGATTGATAACCAGAAAACTGGGGGATCCAAAGAGAATGCAAAAACTCCGCTTTTCTTCTCGCTGAACAAGTCAGAAGGTGCTCTCGGGGTAGATGCCCTAATGCCAAACTGCCATTTCTACAGGTGCTATATGCCTTCCCCCCGCCAGTCCTGCTGCCAGTGGTCCTAAGAAAGTTTTAGGCAGAAAATACATCTCTGATCCTTGTGGCACCGCACTGGCCCAGAAGGCCCTGGTTCTTGATTCTGAAACAACTGGCGGCAGAACCCCCCTTGATGCTGCCAGTCCGGGAGGATATTCTCTCACAGGGACCGGTATTTTGCCCTCAGGTAGAGCAGTGGAACCTTGCGGCCTGATTACTGTGGAGGAGCTGCTA
The DNA here is from genome assembly GCF_042186555.1 of Aquarana catesbeiana. Lineage (NCBI taxonomy): Eukaryota > Metazoa > Chordata > Amphibia > Anura > Ranidae > Aquarana > Aquarana catesbeiana. Next base: position 220,201,689 of record NC_133328.1, read on the forward strand.
AAATTAAAAGGCTTCTCAGACAGACAGATTGGTGTTCACTCTGCTTGACAGCAGGAAGGAGGAGACATGAAGGATATACCGGAAAACCTGGAAGCGCTTCAGTGACTGGTGTAAGGAAAGCTCTTTTGAGGTACAAAGTCCCATTGTGGTGCTGGAATTCCTGCAGTGCGGGGCAGAGCCCTAAGAACTTTAAAGAGCCAGGTGTCAGCCCTCAGTGCCTTTGTGGAAAAAATGCTGGCCACCAACCCGTGGGTGGTGGGGCCACCCTTCCCTAAGTGGGATCTGTCTCTAGTTTTGCAGGCCCTGGTGGGGGTCCCTTCAAGCATCTGGCGGAGTGCTCTTTAAAGTGGGTAACTCTAAAGATGTTTTTTTTTGGTGGCAATAACCACCGCTAGGAGGGTCAGTGAGCTAGAAGCATTATCTATTAGACTCCCCCTTTTTGTTGTTTTTCTGGATCGTATAATCTTCAAGACAAATCTGACCTTTTTCCCAAAAGTGGCTTCAAAGTTCCACAGAAGCCAAGAAATAGTTTTGGCCACATTTTGTTCCAATCCCTCATAAGAGAGGGAATTTAAGTTTCACACATTGAATGTAAGAAGATGCATCCTTCAATACATAGAGGAAACAGAACAGGCCAGGAAGACAGATTCCTTGTTTATTTTGTTTTCAGTGGCAAGAAAGGGGTATAAAGCCTCCAGACGCACAATAGCTAGGTGTCTTAGGTTAGCCATTGGCCAAGCATACACTTTGGTGGGAAAGGAGGTGCCGGTAAGCAGGGCAGGACTTAGGGTGGTGGGGGCCCCTGGGCTTGAGTCACTTTCAGGCCCTACCTTCTATACATATGCACAGCTCTATAAAACAGAAACAGAAAAGGACAAGGTGCGCCAGAATCAGTGCAGTATTAAAGAACTTCTGTTTAATTGGACAAGACAAAACAGCCAAATGGCTACTCATAAAAGTAGATAATATATAAGCATATAAGTGGGGGATACTGTACTGGTATTCGTCCTGGGTCCACGATTAATAAAAGCATTAAAAATGGATAAAACGATAATTGCCGTATTTATCGGCGTATAACACGCGCCTCAAGTTTAGGAGGGAATTTTAGAGCCCTTTCACACTGGGGCGGGGGCGTTGTCGGCGGTAAAGCGCCGGCATTGTAAGCGGAGCTTTACCGTCGGTATGCGGCCGTTGGCGGGGCGGTTTTACCCCCCTGCTAGCGGCCGAGAAAGGGTTAAAACCACTGCAAAGCGCCTCTGCAGAGGCGCTTTGCAGGCGGTATAGCCGCGCCGTCCGATTGATTTCAATGGGCAGGAGCGGTATACACTCCGCTCCTTCACCGCTCCAAAGATGCGGCTGGCAGGACTTTTTTTTACCGTCCTGCCAGCGCATCGCTCCAGTGTGAAAGCCCTCGGGGCTTTCACACTGGAATGAAAGCAGCGGCACTTTCGGGTCGGTTTGCAGGCGCTATTATTAGCGCAATAGCGCCTGCAAACCGCCCCAGTGTGAAAAGACCCTAAAGGAAAAAAAACTTACATTTAAATGTCCATCGATGCAGCCTTATCAGTGTCATTGCAGCCTTGTCAGTGTCGCCTTGCCCCAGTGTCATTTGCAGACTTGTCAGTGTAGCCTTGCTCCAGTGTCATTGCTGCTTTGTCATTGCAGCCTTTCAGTTTAAAAATGGCACTGCCGAGATACAGAGCTGGAAGTCCTGTGTATCTCGGCGGCTTTTGCCCGCTATTGGCTTTCGAAACGGGCGGGGTTGGTGGGGCCCCCTATTGGCCGGGGCTCATGGGTTTCAGCCCAGTCAAGCCCAATGGAAAATCCGGCCGGTAGGCACCAATGCACACTCCACTAGAGCTATGGCGGCTTCACAGGCAGAAAGGGCCAGAGCAAATCTGCAGAAGGGCAACGTGGTCCAGTTTCACCACCTTCATAAAGCATTTCAGGGTGGACCTGTTGGCAAAAGAGCAGAGCTTTGGTCAAAAGGTCTTGCAGGCCGTAGTCCCACCCTAATAGTGAGTGCTCGCTTATCCTCTCATGGTGGCTGCCCTGAAAGACGCTGAGGGTAAACCAAAGTTTTGCTTACCAGCAACATCTTTTCCTGGAGTCTTTCAGGACAGCTCCGGTTACCCACCCGGACATATGGGGTTCTTGGGGGCCTTGACACAGGAACGGCAGAACTGTTTAATATATGTAATGCCCCGTACACACGGTCGGATTTTCCGATGGAAAATGTCCGATCGGAGCGTGTTGTCGGAAATTCCGACCGTGTGTGGGCTCCATCGGACATTTTCCATCGGATTTTCCGACACACAAAGTTGGAGAGCAGGAGATAAAATTTTCCGACAACAAAATCCATTGTCGGAAATTCCGATCGTGTGTACACAAATCCGACGGACAAAGTGCCACGCATGCTCAGAATAAATAAAGAGATGAAAGCTATTGGCCACTGCCCCGTTTATAGGCCCTGACGTACGTGTTTTACGTCACCGCGTTTAGAACGATCGGATTTTCCGACAACTTTGTGTGACCGTGTGTATGCAAGACAAGTTTGAGCCAACATCCGTCGGAAAAAATCCTAGGATTTTGTTGTCGGAATGTCCGAACAAAGTCCGACCGTGTGTACGGGGCATAATTGATTTGTTCTTGTGTCTCCCTAGCTGGCCGGAGTTGTTTTTAAAAAACTTAAGGGCCAGCAGAGGAATCTGGGATTTTAAAGATGCCTGTTGCAGTATTTCCTGTAGAAGAGAGGAGCCAGTGTCTCTCATGGTGGCTGTCTTGAAAGACTGCAGGAAAAGACGTTACCGGTAAGCATAACTTTTTTTTCAGATGATGCCACGGCATAAACTCTTGATATTCCTGGGTGCCCACTGCAGGGTAGTCATGGTTGCATGTGAGTCAGTGGCGCTCCAGATGAGCAGAGACAAGGAGAAAAAAAAAGGGGTAAAAAACCCCTGAGGGAGATTGTTCTATGGGTAGTATTCTGTTGTACATAAGGGAAAAATATGGCAAAAAGTGTAGTAAGCAAATACATAAGGTTGCTGGATACCCTTCCTGAGGTCAATCTACCTATTTTAGCACATGTGAAAAAAGATGACTGTCTCCATGCAAAGTGTGGGTGATTGCACTTGATGCTTGATGGGGTTTTAAGGACAATTTTTGCCCCTCGCTAAGTCACCTGCTGTGCCCCTGGCTATGCCAACCTGTACCTGGGGGAATGGGAGCGAACCATGTTTGAGGGTGAGGATCTCTCTATGTACCTGTGCCACGTCATCATGTGGCACAGATACATCAATGACATCTTCGTCCTCTGGGATGGACTAATCAATCTGTTGGATGAATTCTTGATTGCCTTGAACTGTAATGAGTTTAATTTAAAATTTACCATGTTATTCAATTCCTCCAAAATCCCTTTCCTAGATGTTGAAATTTACAAAGATTCCAATAATTTACTATCATGGAAACCTACTGCAGGTAATACTATTCTACATTCATCGAGGTTTCCACCCTAGACCATTGGTCAACTCAATTCCCTACAGTCAGTACCTGCAAATTAAATGTAATTGTTAAAATGATAGAGACTTTCAACGTGAAGCAAACGACGCCTATTGGAAAGAGGCTATAGTCATAAATGCCTAAAAAAAGCATTTAATCAGGTCAACAAAGACAGATATAACCTCTTATTTTCCCATAAAAAGGATGCAACTAACTCTAATGAATACACTAGAATTATCACCACTTACTCTAACGAACACCTGCAGGTCAAACCAATTTTCAACAAATACTGGCACATTCTAGCCTCTGACCCAATAATAGGACCCTTTGTTCCCTCAGCCCCTCGTCACCTATAGACGAGCTTCCTCTGTCGGAGACTTTTTGGTAAAAAGTGAATTTAAAGGAAGTACTCGTGGTGATCCATGCAAACTGCTGTGGAGTTTCCCTTGCGGTTCATGCGCATATTGTCGCTACATGAACACTCGTAAGGAGATACGCTTACCCAACGGCTGGACCTTTAGTCCTAAACAATATGCTAATCGTCAGACTACCTTAGTTGTAAATTGCTTACAATGCAACTGTGGTTGCTTTTATATAGGTAAAACCATACAAAAACTATGGAAAATAATCTATCAACACATTGCCGCTATGAAAATCAGTAATCGAGATTTACCCCTAGGAAGACATGCAGCTCAAGTTCACAACGGCCGTTTTCACAAAATTACAGTTCAAGTGCTAGATCGAATACATCCAAGCCCCCGGGGAGGTGATCTCAACAAGATTCTCCTCCAATACGAGCTCAGATGGATCTCAGACCTAAACGCCAGCTCGCCCCCAGGCCTAAACTAAGTTCCAATTTCAGTCCCTTTTTATAGGGCTTTTCTTCTGGTGGCTTCGAGAAATACATGTAAAATTTTAAAAATGTCCTGTTTATCCATTTCCATATATGGGATTTCTTCTATATTTCATTTCTTTTCTCATGACGTTTAAAATTGTAAATAACCTAATCTCTGTACATTATTCATTGAATGTCTTCAAATGCTAGATACTATGTGATTTATCAATTCATTACAAATATTCTATGCTATTTGTATTCCTCAAATGTGTATATTTTTTATGTCTCTTTATCCTTTAAAATGCTTATGACTATGGTCTTATTGTTATGTGTTCCAAGCTGCTTTTCTGACTGTCATTGCTACTGTTTATACCATCTATACTCTGTTAACAATACTGAATATGTATTCATATGCTGTTGTACTTATGCTCCTGCTTTGTGTATCTTTATAGGTCATGCGCCTCCATATAAGGTTTATGTCCCATCGCCTGGTTTATACTATTATAATCATTTTGGGACTATGTCTTTATACATTTTGTTTTTCTTGCCCAACCATTGCTATATTGGCGCTGCCAGCCTCTGGGTCCACCGACACGGGCAGGCCCCGCGGTGTTTATACGCCTCGGGGCCTCTCTCTGGGCTTCCGTCCCCTATTCCCGCCCTGTGGGCCGGGTCTTTGCTTGCCGGCTCGCACATTCGCGGTCAGCTTCTTCCATCATGCTGGGGACATTTCCGCCCATCTCCTGTGTCGGTGGCCCCCAACGTCTGACGTCGCCGCGCCTTATGACACGGTCGCGCCAAGGGACTGACGAATCCTTGGCTTTCTAGATAGTACAGCTGTTTTGGATTTAACTCGTCAAGACCAGGACGAGTCCTCCAAAACAGTTGACACACACCCTACTCCATGATTGGTCCACACCATCCTGTGAGGGTGTTAACTTGAGATCTACTCCCCTATAAACTCTCCAACTTACTACTCAGTATTTGCTACACAGCCAGTCCACTTGTTGCCATTGTGGGGAAAAGTGCATACTATTGAACACTTGAAAGTAGAAAATTTGAAGAAAGGAGAGATAAAATCATATTAGATTACGCTAGCTTTTTTGCCACATATTCCAACAATAGTCTGTTTAATGCTATATATACACATGATAAATTACTTACATGCTTTAAAACACCAGAGCCAAACAAACTGCATGTAAAGTTTATACTAATAAGACAATAGCCACACATGCATATGATTAATTTAGCCTTTGCATGTATGCCTTTTTCTGCAACATCTTTCCATCTCAGTTTATCATATCAAACTCCCATTACTTTTTTTCTTAGGAGTGTCTCTGTGCTATTAGTATCGATCCTTGTGGATCCTGTCACTCAACAGCACCCCCTACCTTTCGGCAAATTTGCTGCATTCTTCCAAATTTTTGAAAACCTTGCCAAGGTTAAACTGTATGCCAAATTCTGGCCAAGAGTCACCATCTGTGCTCAAAATCACTCTTTGGAGACTCCTTTCCCAAATGATCCACGCTGTGGGGCCACCTTGAGATGCAGACCAATGATCCAAGCAGGACCTTGATGTGTACTATGTTTCATCACAGTTGGTTATTTTGTAAGTACCACCAATTCTCATAAAATGCTTGCCCCATCTTTATTCCCCCATGCCTTTCTCCCAATTATATGTTTACATACACGTGTCCCGTACATATACGATTTGGCTGACATATATATATATATATATATATATATATATATATATATATATATATATATATATATATAAAATATATTTTTATTTCTTGCCATTGTATCATTAGACAATACAGCTTGATGCAAATAATCCCCTGAAGAAGGAATTTAACAATTTAAATATTCTGAAACATGTTGGGAGCTCTAAACTCATGTATATTGATTGGCCTCTTACCATGAGACCCATTTCATGACTCAGAATTTTTTGCTGTAAAGTACCATACATTAACCACTGGTTTTGTGATTTTAATATCCTTGTATGCAATTTTGTTATAAACTAATACATTTTGTAATACTCTTTTATATATGCCTTCTATTTCTCTGTCTGGCTTCAACCCTCGCCCAAAAAAATCCCTGGGGCACCCTCTTTCTTTGTTCTCTTTATCTGTTTGTGAACCCTTTGTTCTCCAAAACATTACAGTCCATGCATGCCTGAGACAGCAGAAGCTAACATCCAGAACTGTGCAGATTTAGTTTCAGAGCTGGGTAGTGTGCCAAACTCTCGGGTTCAAGCCTAACCCCTCTTTTCTGAAAGTCCTGAAGTGAACTAGTCTGCACATTTATGGTTAGCCCTTTTGGGTCACTTGGGGTGTAAATCTCTCAGGCGGAGAGCTATTGTTTACACTTGGTACTGCAGTACAAACTCTGTTCGTCCCTAGGAGGTACCTGTGTTGACTGCATTATATCAGTTGCACTGGTCTTTTATGTGTTAACATTGAACTACTGATTTATTGTGTTACTTTTCTACTTTGGTTTGCCCATTCATATCTTCTAAAAACCAGTGTGTGCGATTCTTGTGTGACCATTGTGAGTCCTCATCTGAGGTATTCTGGCTAGGGCCAGAGATCGAGCAGAGGACCCAATATTACCAATGGCTCCTGCAAGGGTAGCGATACACTATAGTTCTACATTAACTATTTGGAAGAAAATAAAAATATTTGTTTATTGTATTTTGTTTACTATGGTTATTTTGCTTTATCTTCTGCAAGTTTGCATTTGAACATTTAATGATATTTTTAGGTGAGAAATAAATTGGGTCTACCTGGGAATTTTTTTAGTCTATTGTACCACCAAACAAGGTGTACTAAAACCTTTAATGTACCATAGATATTTCAAAGTTAAAAATGCTTAAATGTCAACAAGTAACATATCCCTTTTACAGTGTGGACAAACATGAAAAATATATTAACAAAATAATTTGAGTACAACACACACAAAAAAGGAATAACTATATTAACAACATTCATAATAAACCAAGCATCAAACATATTCCATTCTATCATAATAAGGATAAAGAGTAAAACACAAATTGACTTAAAGGTGAAGATATCAATAACAAGAATAAAATATGGATGGAAGTTGACAATCCTGCTTGACTGAAGACTGCAGTTTGCAATATTTGCTACAGTAGCTTTGCAATGGTAATTGCTAGCAATGTAAAATGGTCTGAAGAAAAACAAATGTCTTTGGACTATTACAAGTCTAAGTCTGAGAAACCACCTAATTGTTCTTGGTCTGCTGTTGACCTCTTCTTTTATCTGTAAACAAATCTAGAAAACTGTGTGGCAACAACATCTGACTTTTCTGGTTTCTCTATTTTAACTATGTTTGGAGCCATCAAAGGTGATTTTGGAACCCAAGTACTTGTTTTAGTGCCTTCCGCTATTCTGAGAGTGTCCTGTAGGATAGGGATGAGATGGTAATTTGTCATCGGCTCATTCATGGTGTGCAGTAGCCATTTTTTCTTTCTCTTCAGTGTAGCCAGCTTAGTTCCTAAAGGGGTTATAGCAGATGCAAATCGTCGAACAGCAAGTGGCATTCGATCAATGCTGTGGTTGTGACTTATTGCTGCCAGCCTTGTTCTGGCTTCCAAAGCGTCAACAGAATTACGGGTGCGTTTAGTGTGCAATTTCAAAGCATTGCTTTGGAAGACCTCTAGTGCAGCTGTTTGGCAATTCCACACCAGGTGATCTAGATCCTTCATGAGCTCAGAGTTGCAAATGATTTCAGAAACTTTATCATATGCAACCGTGCCTTCTTTCAACCATAAAAGTCTGGAGTATGCTTCCTCAGATAACACTGGATGTGCACATTTATGATAAAGCACACCACCATGCCATGTGTGAATATTTTGTATATGCTTTAGAAGAGACAGCCATTTTTCCTTCAGTAGAGCTGCATTGCCCTTGCTGGTCTGAATACTCCACCAGAAATGTTTAAGAATTTTGGATATCCATGGTTTTATGTGTATCCCGCTGCGTCCACAGGAGGCAAGTGTTAATTTTCTTTTCAGATGTTTTACATAATGCCCAACATCATACTGATGAGAAATGTTTTTGTATTTTGTCCTCATAAGCTGCCTCACACTGCTATGCCTGTGAGAAGCAAAAAAAGCAATGTCCTGTCCATGTGATAGTGCTCGGGTCATGCAAATATCAAATCCATGACTCTCCATTTCAGTTGAGGAAGTGCACTGAGTGCTCTGCACTGCCTCAAAATCTAAGATTTTGTTAGATATCATGTCCATCATCGTGTACACACAATATTTGGAGTTGTGGCTGGGACGATCACATTGCCCCTTACCACAGATAGCTATTGGTGTGTCTTGTAATTTGTTTTGCAGCTGGTCTTGTTGCGCTTTCCAGGAGTCATGGATCGATGGAAAAATAAAATGTCTCTGATAGTGGTGGAATGTTTTTCTTGAAATATGGCGAACTCCAAAACATTTAAGAAATGTCTGAATTTTCTGGAAGTTTTGGCCGGTGGTCAGCAAACTTGCTGCAAGCAGAATGTTCCCTGCATAAAAGCGGTTGATTTTGGGTTGACTTTCCCAGATGCGAAAGTAGTGTCCATCTTCACAAATCCCACGAATAACAACTGCTGACCCATGAAATTCTTTGTTGTATTTATGAACAACTTTACTGCAACCACTTGGATCTTGACACTTCACCTTGCGAAGTAGATTGTTCAAACATTGCTCAAACACAATATATTTGGATTCGTTAACCATATCTGCAATAGGATCTCCAACAGCACCAGGGTTGGCCTTGCATTGCTCATCCTCTAAAAAAGAATGCCGGGCACTTTTTTCTGAAACATAAACACTTTCCTGTAATGGTTTGAAGACTTCATCTTGTCTTTGATCTACATTTTTTTCTAGTTTTGTCCCACCACCTAGTGTAAATGCAAGAATGCTACCTTGAGTATGCTGTTCTTCAGCCTGTGAAGGCAGCTGTGGGATACTAAACTCAATGAATGCACTTAGTGGATCTACATACAATGCTCTAACACTATCCTCACCGGATGGTCCTTCCATGCATTCAAATGGCAATTGTGCACCAAGATTAGGGCACGCAGTTTCCTGAGATTTAGCAGTTTCTACATTTGGGGCAGAATGAGTGACAAGGTAAATATGTTCTACTTGTGGCACTGTAGGACTCCAGATGGAAGATTCTGTTTGGGTGGACTGATCGTGCATTATTTTATTAGATGCACCACTTGGTGACATACCACAAAGAAAGCAAATAGAGCCATCACCACCAGCTTGGTTTTCTCGATTTCTTGATTCAAGAATGTTAAATTCCTCAATCAGTGTTCTACCTTCTGCTGGTTCTGGAAAAATAGTGGGCACAGCGGTGGACTTCAGTTTCTTTCGTTTACCTGTATTAACATAGCTGTCTTCAACAAAGTGAGTGGAACACAAGCGGTACAAATCACTACGCTTCCCCTCCAAGATGATGTCTGCAATCTCATCCAAATGTTCAAATGATTGTCCGGTCTGCAGAAGCCATTCCTTTATTCTATCGATGGAATTTGGAAAACCATGCAAAATTATACCACATGGAGTAGTACATTTTCCTCCAGTCTTGTGAGGGCACTTTGTTATTATGCACTTGGGCATGATGAATCTGCAGGATACTGAAACAATTGCATAGATTATAACTTATTATAACATTACAACTTATAAATAGTTGCATTAAATTAGATGGATTACAAAAAGGAGCATATATAAAAAAAAATGATTTCCAATATTACCTTTTAAAGTAAACGGATATATAGGTGTAACAAAAAATGCTTGCAAAAAAAAGTTTATCTGAAAAACAAAGTAAAAATAAATGTAACCACTTTCCGCTCGCTATCATTACATTTGCATGTAGTGGGCAGCACAACGTATGGGAACTTCCTGGTTTTCAAAAGCACACGAACGCACCCCCTGCTGACCCGTGCTGTATTTGGACACAGCACGAGTTTGTCAGCAGGTTGCAACCAATGATTTTGGCTGTATACATGCTGATTCGCTATGGTCAATCACAGCACAGAGTTCTGTGTTTACAAATACATGGAACAAAGAACAACGATCTGGCTGTTTTGTCTCCCTGAAATCAATTCTGAGTTCAGGGAAAAAAATACAGCCAGATCCTGTGATTTAAAAGCAACACACTTGTTAGGCACACAGTTAATCCAATAAACGCCCTTCTGTGCACCCCCGACACCCATTAGTGTCATTAGAACAGTGTACAGCATTATCACTGATCAATGCATTAGTGTCACTAGTGACGTCAGTTTCCAAATTGCCCACCATGCTATCACAGTCACACTATAAGTCGGTGATCACGGCCATTACTACTTTAGCATCGATAGCTGCATAAATTCCGGTATATATACACCATAGTTTGTAGACACTATAACTGTCACACAAACCAATGAATATACACTTATTGGGATTTTTTTTTTTTTTTTACCAAAGACATGTATCAGAATACATTTTGGCCTAAATTTATGAAGACTTTCTTTCATAAACATATCCAGAAAATCAATAAATTAGAATTTTGGTTTCAAATTGTTCTGTCTTTTTTTTGCTTATATAATAAAAAATAATAAACCCAGAGGTGATCAAATAACACCAAAAGAAAGCTCTATTTGTGTGAAAAAAATGATATAAATGTATTTTGCATAGAGTATTGCATGGCCAAACAATTGCCAGTTAAAGTAGCAAAAAATGCATTAATTATGAAGGGAATAAAACCTTCCAGAGGACAAGTGGTTGTCCTTAGATTTTTTCCTTATTGCATCAAAATGTAAACAATGCAAAAATATTAACCTAAATATGCTGTATGTGACATTAACAAAACTTCCAGTTCAATCCAAACACAGGTTCAGAGAGAAGGACAAGGCTGACACATTGCTTTTACAGTTCATATAACAGGATTCTCCTCCAATCTGAAGAGTTATGCAAAATATACCCCCCAAAACACTACAGGTTCCACCACACTGCATGTTATTGATAAACAGTAAAATATAGGCAAATGTTGGAGTATTTATTGAAACCTCCTGCAGTCTGTAGAGAGATGTCCATTCTTTGTTATAAATAGGGCCCCCAAGTGCATCGAGATTTACTGTATATTAGATAATGCACTTTTGGCAATGGCCACTAAGAGGACGACATTGAAGAATGCCATTAATGAAATATGTTTAAGAAAGCGCTATGGATACAAACATGCACATATTTTTAATGTTAAAGTAATTACATCACTGTGAAATTTATAATAATGCTTTCAAATGATATGTAATACAAAAAGGGAAGATGGACATAAAATAGCAGTGGATCGCATTGCCAAAGCATTTAGTTACCTTTAGTGTAAGCAGAGGAACAAAGTATTTGTCTTCTCCAATCTGGATGCAACCTCAAATAATGATAGTTGACCGTGTTACCCAAAGTCACTTCAGTAACTTTAAACTTCCAATAATTCTGGAAAGACGGAATAAAGATTGGCATTAATGTATATGATTCTCAGTGTTTTTCCCCATCAAAATTCCAAATCAACATAGGGAGAAGTGATGGCATAAATCAGTGATGGCAAACCTTTTTGAGCCCGAGTGCCCAAACTGCAACACAAAACCAACTTATTTTTTTCAAAGTGCCAACACTCAATTAGTAACAGCCACACATACTGGGCCCCTCACCAATCCCAGCAACACTTCCTTCGAACAGATGTCCTCTCACTCTCATTTGCCTGTGGCAACACCTGCAACTGGTACTGCAGGGGAGGTATCCTCGCAGTGGCTCTGTCCCCTGGCTCACAGAGTGCTGCTGTAGTCTCTCTCCCTTGCAGTAATGACTACTCTCTCTCCCTGGGTGGTGATCATAGCTCCCAAACGTCCCTGATTTCGAGGGACTGTCCCTGATTTGGAACAATGTCCCTCAGTCCCTCTTTCCTTCTCATTTGTACCTAATTTTGGTCTGATCTATATTGTTGTATATAAAATGCCCTTTTTATCTTTCAAAAAGTGTTTCCCAGTGCTAAAGCTTTCATCCAACTTCTAAATTGCTACATTTGTAAATGTCAAAAGCCAATATAAATAAATAAAAATGGTAAAAAAAAAAAAAATCACTTGTGGGCTTAACTAATCTTTTTTGTTTGTATAATTCTCCTTTAAGGGGGTGTGTTAGGGGGGCGTGTCCTATGGCTACATATTTTTGCTAATAGGTGTCCCTCGTTCCCATCTCAAAAAGTTGGGAGGTATGGGTGATGCTGGGCTGAACATTAAAATTAACCCATAGTCTTCTGAGACTACATGGTCCATTGTGCACTTGTCCTGGCTCCTCATTGGTCCCTGGCTGCAGCCTATGGGGAGGAATGAGGAATCAAAGCCGGTGGTGATCTCTGCAAGCGCTGCTCTGTCCCTTTCCAGGGCTGCTTGACAGAAGAAGTGTGGGGTAAATACACTGATAACCCGCGCTCGCTTCTCCCCTTGTCACAGCGCCGCTGAACTTCTCACTCCCAAAGCTTTGCCGTGTGGAGGGGAGGGAGGTTTGGAGAGTGCAGGCAGGGGTAGTAGCAGCGGCGGCAGCTTCCCAGCATAGCTGGTGTGCCCACAGAGAGGGCTCTGTGTGCCAGCTGTGGCATAAATTATTATTTTGTATGGACATAACTTTAAACAATGCAATTTGAAAAAAAAATTTGAAAAAAAGATGATATATGTTTTATAGCTGTTTTCCAAAATAAAATTAGCAACTATTGGAATTAACGATGCTAGACAACTGGCGTAGTTGCACCAAAACATTTATTCGAGAGATTAGAGAGATTGGCTCACAAGCTCACCACTAGATGGTATTATACTCGAAATAGACTTCATACTATTTACCCTAATGTATCTGATATGTATTTTAAAGGGGTTGTAAAGCTTAATTTTTTTTTTTAAACAAACATGGTATACTTGCCTCCTCTTTGCAAGGGTTTTGCACAGAGTGGCCCCGATCCTCCGCTTCTTGGGTCCCCCCCATGGCACTCCTGACTCCTCCCCACATAGAGTTCCCCCTCAGGGACCCGTTTTCCATGGGGGCACTCATGCGGGTGTGCTCCCGAGTCCTGCTGCTGCGTCCATTGACACAGACAGCAGGACTCGGCCCTGCCCCCGTGTCACTGGATTTGATTGAAAGCAGCAGGAGCCAATGGTTCTTGCTGCTATCAATCTGTCCAATAAGGACCCGAGACAGTGGCTGGAGCTGCTGGGCTTGTTCTCGTTGCTGGAAAGATCGGGTTCAGGTAAGTAAAAGGGGGGCTCTAAGGGGGCTACTGCACTACAGAAGGTTTTTCACCTTAATGCATAGAATGCATTAAGGTGAAAAACCTCAAGGGTTAGGGTTTACAACCCCTTTAAAGTTTGCTCTTCCAGGGGCTTGTTGATATATATTTTGGTTTTGCAAAAAGATCCAATCACTCTGGTGCAGAATTTATTATACTATTTCTACCATCACTGGTAACACCTTTGTCTTAACCCTCCTCATGTGTCATTACTTCACCCCCATTTCCAGAGACTTCATGTCATGAAGACATGGCCATATGTATTGCTACCCTTTAAGCCATAGCTTTCACTGGAAATCCAAAATTATCCCTTTTTATACAATCATTAATGGAATTGATTCCATCATGCTCATGGAAATATTTTTTTACACTCTACAAGACAAATTATTCTTGTTTTCTGCTAGGTTCCAAACAACATGCCTTCCTGATATCAATGGATAGACTTGGGTAAAATAAACCTACCTATACATGGATCGAAATTTGGCGGGTCCCCGCTGAACCGGACGAATTTTGATCCATGTATGGCCGGCTTAAGAATTTCAGTTCCAATTTTTGGATTTAGCCCACTGGATAATGCAAGGAAAAAAAAAAACATTTATGGTTATATGCAAACAATTGCAGGAACAATCCCTTTCCAGTGGCGACCACTTATAAGGGGCACCATTGTTGGTGCTAAATTAAAAGGATGCAAGCTCTACCAATTCTGTCACAAAGGTGTTCCATAGTTCCTACAAATACAGAGCCCAGAGATACCAATACTTTATTGACAGGATGACTGACAAGCTGTAGAGAAACATTCCATGTCAACCTATGACAATGAAAGCAGTAGTAGACATAGGATTAGCTTACACCAAGGCCACAAAGAAAGTATATTACAAAGAGTATATGAACCCACAATTTAGGATTTCTTTAAAGAAATGTTATAGATGTCCTCAAGGTTCGTAATATCTAAAGTGCTGGAGGTGCTCTTTTTTTCATTGTGATAACATGCTTTTTTAAACATATTAGGGGCCAAAATGTAAAAAGTCTTTGACTTTCTGAAGGCCTTCAAAATCAACAATAGCAGGACGCTTTCTTAAATTGGCTTTCTCCTATTTTGAAGTGATGGTGGTCCCCACACTGGCTCCTTAAGCCCTTTTTACGTGGGCTCCGCTGATCCCCACTGAGCAGGAGGGTGACAGGTCCTGTGCAGAGCTGACACAGACACAGCCCCGCTCTCCTCTATGGGGAAATCAGATGAAAACAGACCGCCTGTCCGCTCCCATCCGATTCTATCTGATCCAATCCGCCAGACGGATGGAAAAATAGGACCACAATCTGTCTGGTTTTTGTGGGCAGGATCGGATGGCGGTGGGTGTCAGCGTGACATCCGCCGCTCCATAGAGGAGACTGCAGGGTCTGATCAGATCCTCCTGAAAGACTAATGCTGCGTACACATGATCGGACATTCTGACAACGAAATCCTGGATTTATTTTCGACGGATGTTGGCTCAAACTTGTCTTGCATACACACGGTCGCACAAATGTTTTCGGAAATTCAGAACGTCAAGAACGTGCTGACGTACAACACGTACGACTGCACTATAAAAGGGAAGTTCAATACCAAGAGCGCCACCCTTTGGGCTCCTTCTGCTAATCTTGTGTTAGTAGAAGTTTGGTGAGAGACGATGCGCGCTTTTCAGCCTCGTGCTTTTCAGATCGTTACTGCTCTTCAGTTTGTGCTTGTAGGTCCGTATCTGGTTTTCAGTACGTGTAGTCAGTTCGCATCTGGTTTTCATTGCGTATTTTTATATTACGTATTTGATTACCAGTGCGTTCTTGTTCGCTCGTTTCTGATTTTCAGCGTGCTCTTCTCAGGCCTTTCAGATTTTCAGTGCATTCTGTTAATTCGTTCTGACCAGTCGACCATTTTCTAGCAATGTTGTGGGTACGTACTCATCGTAGAGTTTGTGCTGTGCAGGGGTATGGTGTTGGGGTTCTTACTTTGACCCAAGCCCAGTCCATGAACAGGGCGGGGAGGAGTTCATGGACGAAGAATTGGTTGCTCCAGCGTGACCAATTCTCTCATATGCCTTTGTTGCGGGAGATTCGTGAGAATAATCCTGATGATTTCAGGAATCAAATCCGGATGACGGACCCCGTTTTTCATTGTCTGTTGGCTTTGCTGTCCTTTATATTACAAAGCAGGACACCTGCATGCGGCAAGCCATCACTCCTGAACAGAGGCTAGTCGCTCCCTTGCGGTACTTGGCGACAGGGAGAAGTCTGCAGAACATCACGTTCGACAGGCATCTCCCCCCAGGCTCTGGGGATTATTATTCCAGAGACCTGTTCTTCCATCATTCAGGTCCTGCAGAAGGACTATATTAGGGTAAGATTTCTCCTTTAACATCACATTATATGTATTTATTTTGCTAATGTATTGTATTTCTTTCATCATTCCCTAATTACCATGATTGTAATATGCTGTGAATGTCCTCTTTATCCTCATGCATGCTGGAAGTTTTTAAAGTTCCTTTTTTGTCCTTCATGCATATTTGCCTTCACTAACCTCCCCAGCATGCTATCCTGGGCCCATACACACCTAGCCTAGTCACTTAATGTATTTTGTCAGCTCTATAGTAGTGCTTTACCCTAAACACCCCCTATAATGTGTACAAATGTTATTTGTGTGCTTAAATTTAGGCAGAGTGCCAGAGGCCCCCCCAGTCTTCTTGAGGCCTATGCCTGCATGGCTGCCAACAAAATGCAGGAAATGGAGGTGGGCCAACGCCTCTTTTGTGATGAAGTGATATATATAGCCCTAAATAAGGGGTTGAGGGGCGATCTCACAAGCAAAATCCACCTGTGTGAGTTGGACCTTCCTCCTCTTCCTGCCACAACTCCAATACCAGAGCCACAGCCTGGAAGCAAGCGTGTAAGGAAGACAAGAGTCTGATGGCCTGGGTTTGGTCTGGTCTGGCAAAAGACGCAGGCTGTGGTAAGACCACAGCCTGGGGACATATGTCACCTGCTGCTGTTCCTAAACTCTCGGAGTCCAGGACCGGATTGTGCTCCCTATTAAATTGACTCCTCAGGCTACCAATTTTGCATGTCAAGTAGTTTGTGTGACCTGGGGTACAAAAGCTTCGCAAATTTCACCAGTTTATCCAGCGTTGCCTTCCTCTTCATTTTGTTATGACCCCCTAATAAATGTCTATTTTATTTTCAAATACTTGCCTATGTGTTTTAATTCAAAAAGGACAGTTTGTTTGTGAGTAGGCAGGTACATTTCTGAAATACAATGTCAAGTTAACAAGGGACACCAACACCAACCAACCTCCTTGAGGTTAAAAATTACAAAATAATAATGGTGTTTACACAAAACGACAAAAAATATTATGGAGATCACTATTTAAAAAAAAAAATAAAAAACAGGAGATCTTGATAAAAAAAAATAAATACAAAAAGATTGCTGTAAAAATAAATTCTAAACATTATATGGAGATCTGATGAAAAAATTTAAAATATTATTCATGAGATCACGAGAAATAATAAAGAAATCAGTTTGCGAGAACTCTGTGTGACTATCAGCAGCAAAACAACTTTATTCTAGCATTATAAAGAAGAGAATGGGCTGCATTAAAAAATCTGCAGAGTGACGATTGTGCTATCTCCATTATGAACACTAGTTTTACCAGACCGAGCGCTTCCATCTCGTACTTGATTCAGAGCATGCGTGGAAATTTGTGCGTCGGAAATGTCTACACACGCTCAGAATTTCCGATAACGGATTTTGTTGTCGGAAAATTTGAGATCCAGCTCTCAAATTTTTGTTGTCGGAAATTCCGACAACAAATGTCTGATGGAGCCTGCACACGGTCGGAATTTCTGACAACAAGCTCCCATCGAACATTTGTTGTCGGAAATTCCGACCGTGTGTATGCGGCATAACAAGAACAAGACAGTACAAAATATTTTACAGCGCACACATACAAGAATGACATTTCTTGCAGGGCTAGTTAAAAACACCTGAAGATATTCAAAAAATACGGGTGTTTGGTCACACTTTATAGTCATATAGTGCTAAGCCCACTTACTGCGACAAAGTACCTCCGGCATAACAGGCGGAGCTGATCAGACAGCCCATGTTAAAGGGCCCTTACTGTCATAGGAAAGCGGGAGTAATCCAGATAAAGAGCCTGCCTGCCCCTTACTTTTCTATGTTAAAATTTTAGTTCTTCTTTCAGTAGAAGATTGTGTTCATTAAAAGTGTATTTCCTATTTTCCAGGTATCTAGCAAATAATCTTTATATTTGGCCATTTATATGTCTTTTGGGCACATAAAAGAGAGATCCTTGCTTTATTGCTTGATAGAAGAATTGAAATGATGTCCATTCTGGAGTAGAATTCGGATTCATTGAGCAGAGATTTTGGCAAAAAATTATTACAAGTTGAGATGAAGTGGATTTTTCTGTTTCAATAATTTTTCATTGGTTTTCAACAAAAAGAGAAAAATGTTATACAGAAGTATAAAATAGCAAACCAACTACGAAATGAAGTGCATTTTTGAGCTGAGGGCGGCTTGTTCATATGGGTTATATAAAACAGCTGGTTTCAAACCTTTTATCTAAGTACTGTTTAACTTCTATAAGTATACTGATTAACGTGTATTGGTTTGCTGTTATGTATCGCCTATTGACGCTATTTTTTAGGCTTGTGTTATCTAGCTCTTATGTCCTTGTATACTCTGTGTGCTAAAGGGTATTCCTGGGTTCAAGGGAACATTCACATGTGGATGGTACTAAGGGAGTCCTATTTTTTTTTTCATTTGTCCCTGCACAACTTTGTGGGCATTCTGGTACAGGTTTGCCACCTGGATGTTCAGTTCTGTTTTTTGTTGTGGGTGTTATGGTTACCTAGCCTTATTGGTGGAGCTGTGTTCAGTTCAGGTTGGGAGGTCTAGGCTGTTGAACCCTGTAAACAACGTGTACATTACTTGTGCAGCGTAATGTCACTGACATCACCATGTTGAGAACAGGGTTTCCTGGCACTTCACCAGATGGAGCTAGCGAGTGAGGCTCCTTTCACACTAGCCTGGCTCCAAAGTCACACAATTCCATTTTTGGAATTGCGCGATTGTGACTTTAGGGTGCGACTTTAGTCCGACTTTACACTCAGTGAATCCAAGTCGTACCAAAGTAGTGCAGGCAACTTTTTTCAGTGGCACTGATTTGAACAGGTGCCATTGGGATGTGACTCTGATATCCAAAGTTGCATGACAAATCGCCTGTTTGTCACTTCAGATGGAGACTACATGTGGTTTCAACACATTTTGCAGCCATGGTCACCATCAGAAATACATGCATGCAGACAAAAAGTGGCTGCAAAAAGGCTGCAGGAAATTAGCAACACTGAGATGCAACTAACAATTACCAAAAGAAAAAAGTAATTATGTGCTTTCTTTTTAGCTCCGGAAGATTTACCACCCTTTATGACCAGGCCATTTTTTGCGATACAGCACTGCGTCGCTTTGAGTTACAATTGCGCGGTCGTGCGACACTGTACCCAAACAAAATTGATGTTCTTTTTTTCCCCACAAATAGAGCTTTCTTTTGGTCGTATTTGATTACCTCCTGTAGTTTTTAATTTTTGTGCTATAAACAAAGAGCGACAATTTTGAAAAAAAATTTTTTTTTTACTTTTTTCTATAATACATATCCCCCCACAAAATATGTATCAGTTTAGGCCAATATATAATCTTGTACATATTTGTGGTAAAAAAAAAAACAAATAAAAAAAAATCGCAATAGCCGTATATTGATTGGTTTGCGTAAAAGTTATCACGTCTACAACTATAAACTAGATTTAGGGACTTTTATTTTTTTTTTTATTGTTTTTACTAGTAATGGCGGAGATCTGCGTTTTTTTAGCGGGACTGCGATATTGCGGCAGACAAATCTGACCCCAAATGAAACTTTCTGGGGACCAGTGACATTATTACATTGATCAATGCATTTTTATAGCACTGATCAATGTAAAAATGACACTGGCAGGGAAGGGGTTAACACAAGGGGGCGATCAAGGGGTTAAGTGTGTTCGAACTGTAGGGGGGGATGGGCTCACTGGGACATGACAGACACTCCCGATCACTGGGACCAGAAGATCTCTGCCATGTCATCTGGCAGAACGGGGATCAGCTTGTTTAAACTGGCAGATCTCCGTTCTGCCTCTGTACTAGGTGATCGCGGGTCGCCAGCGGAAATCGAGTCCGCGCGACACGCGGGCACGCTCCTGCAGCGGGAGCAAGAGGTACGGCGATTCGTGCAGGAGAGCCGACCTGCCGCCGTATTACAACGGCGGCTGGTTGGCAAGTGGTTTACATTCACTTCAGTACAATACTGAATCCTTCTCATAGCAATATCATGTGAAATGAAGAAACTAACCCCATCAACCATAGCTCCCAACTGTCCCTGATTTGGAGGGACTGTCCCTGATTTGGAGCAATGTCCCTCCATCCCTCATTCCTCCTCATTTGTCCCTCATTTTGGTCTGATCTTCATAGTAGGGTTGCCACCTCATCCCTTTAAACCCGAACACATATGAATTACATAGGTTCTGAGGCTAATTTAATGCAGATAAAGGCACCAAGTGAGTTTAATTACCATCTTAATCAGCCACAGAACCTGTGTAATTCATATGTGTTCAGTTTTAAAGGGATGAGGTGGCAACCCTACTATATAGTTGTATATAAAATGCACTTTTATCTATCAAAAAGTGTTTTCCAGTGCTAAACCTTTCATCTGATTTCTAAATTGCTGTAAATTCCAAAAGCCAATATAAAAGAATGATAGTGGTAAAAAAAAAAAAAAAAAAAAAAAAAAACGCTTTTGGGTTTAACCAATCTTGTTTTTTTTTTTGTACAATTCTCCTTTAAGGGGGCGTGGCAAGGGGTGTGTCCTATGTCTGCATACTTTTGCTGATAGGTGTCCCTCATTCCCATCTTAAAAGTTAGGAGGTATGCATCAACTCATTGTATTGGCTTTAAGTGAGCAAGTATGAACACTCAAGGAATGCCAGTCATTTCATTATCATGGGAAACATCTCATGTAATCCTACTCTGCACCATCCATCTCTTTCTTCTATCTATCCTTCCTTCCTTGTGTATCCAGATCCTGCTACTTGTTACACAGTAATATCTTTCTTCCTGACTACACATCCCAGAGTGCTTTGCAGCAACAGGAACAGGCTTAAAGAGACCCTGACATGAAATTACAGAGGTTGTTAGAAGAGTAGAGGCTGATTACCAAGCAAAGTGAATGTTGGTGAAGCTGGGATCGCGAATACCTGATTATGTCCTAGGGAAATGACAGGATTTTCTCTAGCACCTGAGTGGATATTGAAAACAAAGACATCTTTATCTTCTTACTTACAAGCACTTTGCACAACATACAGCCTTTGCTCCTTTAGTAAATTCAGTTTCCAGGCTTAAAAGATCTGGTAAAAGTATAGGCGATACTCACTGCGCCTCCTTTTGTTATGCTCCCAGTGGGCTCTGTGTTCACAGAAATGGCTTTTTGTCTTTTCTTCCACCTCTGACACTTCTGGGAGTGTCAGAGGCTTGACATGCCTGAGAGCCCTCGGATGCTCCCCTCCCCCTCATCCCCTCCTCCTCCGACATCAAAAGCTCTCCAGGCAGCTGTAGAGGTATTCTCACTCAAACTGAATTGTTAGCATGGTTAGATATTCTCAGGCTGCTTCAACATTTGCTGCTGCATGAACCAAATGGAATACCTTTTCTCAATTCTCATGTAATTTTGTAGATTAAATCTAATATATTTGTTTTAGGTGTGGAAGGGTTAAGCAGTTTTATGGTTCATTCACACTGAGTGCGGAGATTTACATTTTTTCCTCATCTGATCCACACATAGCTCTGCAAGGGCACAAAGAAAATAATTGTTTTTCTGTGCCTCATTCACACCGCAGCCAAGGGGTGCAGAAAAATGCTGCAGTGTAAATTAATAAAATGGCACTTTAAAACAAAAAAGTAAAAAAATGAAGAGTGCCTTGCATTGTAAAAACACAGAAAATCCCCCCCCCCCCCCCCCCACTGCCCATACAAAATGGACACAAGCATGCGTACTGATGTGGATGACCATTAGGCTAGGTTTACTGTAGCCAATGTTCTGAAAAGAGATCCACTGTGGGCAGCCGCTGTTGGTTGTTCAGCAGGCAATTGCCAAATGACAATTTACAATGGGACTAATACAACTCATGGCTCGTGGTTGCCACATAGACCCTTTGAGTTGAATGGCCAAGTCTGACAGGCGGTGCTACCTATCAACTCGACATGCAAAAAATTTGCAGCAGCCGAGATACAAAGCATCATGGTCGCAGCATGTACATAGCACCCTCTGGCTGTATTTTAGTTTGGGGATAAATTCATAGCTTAACCACCAGTTTTTACCACCCTCTAGTGTTAGTGAGCCCTTAGAAAAGTTTATTCAGCACTCTTCTGTTTTATATTTATATGATTTTTCAGAGAGTTTTTATGAAATGTGAACTTTTTAGGACTCATACTGTTGTGATGTGTTTACATATTATTTTTTCATGTGTTGCATCAAGGAAGTCAATGAATTTTAAATAGGCTTTGAGGGCCCCGTGGCGCCTGCTAAATTTTTGGCAATGCAGAGCAGGGCACAGAGCTGTGGTTGTCAACTTATGAGCTAAAGGGGACTCAAATGCTGCACCTAATGTTCAGTAACTCCTTTGAGCCTATATATCTATACTTATATATGAGTCTACAAGAAATTGCCCCCGCGACCAGAGGAAGGAATGTCACTGCTGGTTAGAATCCCAACCATTACACTACCTGCCTGGAGTTTGCATGTTCTCCCTGTGCCTGCGTGGGTTTCCTTCGGGTACTCCGGTTTCCTCCCACACTCCAAAGACACGTTGGTAGGTTAATTGGATCCTGTCTAAATTGTCCCTAGTATGTATGAACGTGAGTTAGGGACCTTAGAGTGTAAGCTCCTTGAGGGTAGGGACTGATTTGAATGTACAATGTATATGTAAAGCGCTGCGTAAATTGACGGCGCTATATAAGTACCTAAAATAAATAAAGATAAATAATAAAGAGTATCCTGTAGTGCTGAGTGGAAATTTCAGGAAGTCTGGGGGCTCAACAAAAAAGGTATTCTTATTGCCTGAATATGCTCAGCATTTTTACAGATTTCCAGTCTTGGCGTAAAGGTTCTTATTTCTGTATTGACTGTTGCTAGTGGAGACCCCTAGAGAGTACAGTGGAACCTACGATTGCGAGGAACGCAGTTTACGAGTGTTTAACAAAACATGCTATTTTTTTTTTTTTTTTTTAAATCCTGACTCACTTTGCAAGTGTTGTCTCGCAAGACGAGCAGGATTCAAGCTGCTGGGATGTGCAGTACTGCATTTGGCCAGAGGTGCAGGGGGCGCAGAAAAACGTAGCTCCCAAGTGTCTCTTAACGTCTCCGAGTGTTTCCAGCACCCCTGCACCTCTGGCTACATGCGGTACTGCATAGACAAGCAGTGGCTGTGGAACAGATTATCTGAGTTTCCATTATTTCCTATGGGGAAACTCGCTTTGATATACGAGTGCTTTGGATTACAAGCATTCTTCTGGAACGAATTATGCTCGTAATCCAAAGTATTACTGTAATTTTTGGTTGTTTTCTAAGTATTCTGTTTACTAAATCGTTTATTGCGCCTTAAAAAGGAGAAGTCCAGCCTGAGCTCATTGGCTGGGCTTCTCCTATGGGTCACTGGAGTGCAATTCATTTTGTACTCCTGTGACCCATTTTCAGCAGAGAGCGGACGTCACCAATATTAGTCCAGATAGCCGTCTCAGCAAGCCCCTGAGACTGCCACTCCCCACCCCTCCACAGCTCAGCGCTCCAGTGAGCATGGGGGAGCAGAACAGAAGAGCTGCTGACTGACAGGCAGCAGCTCTCTGCTCGGGGAGCCGAGAGAACCGAGCCATCGGCGATGTTCGATGGCTTGGTTCTCAGTGCAGAGACGACAGGGGACAGAGGCTGCATCCACCTATTTAAAAAAACGTTTACTTCTCTTTTAAAACTTTTAACATTTCTAAGTAACTGGTGTTCTATTTCTGCCACCCTACAAAGAATCAAGAATACCTCCCTTGAGTTTCAAGATGTCAGCCCACTAAACTACTCGGGGTTCCTCACCCACTTCCCAGGTTGTAAGTGGGCGCTACACCACAGACATCAGGAAATAAGTTATTTTGCACAATAAGCATTGGGGAACTATTTTATGGGATGCAGGTTATCTCCATACTACAGGCACTTATGACTATTTGTAGGTTCATGAAAATTGTTCTATTACTATAATGGTATCAATGAACAAATACCCTTGGTCTTTTCTGTAAAAAAAAAAAAAACATCCAAAAAGCATATCAGTTTTGGCAGATATGGTCAAATCGATGGGACACATTTTGTGCAGTGTACAATTCAATGTCAAACATCTTCCTGCACACAAAACCTGAGAGCATGCTTGCTGCTGTCACTGAAGAATGTCCTATACTGGCGTACGTTGGAAATCCCTTGCTGGTCACACAGGCTGCTGAGAGCCCTCTCCCCCACCCTGCTCTACTGCACAACACAAAGATCCTGAAGGTTTTTTCTGAGAATATGCTTTACTGTGAGCACAATTCTGAGAGCTGGGATCACACATGACCATGCACCCTATGGTTTAGGCAAAAGCCAGGCTCAATGCTACACAGAACCACAAAGAACCGCAATCCAGCAATGCTTCCATGGATGACCAAGAATGAGTAGTTAGGAAGAAGCTAGTGGGTTACCATTTCGCCTTTGCTGGAGAGTTGAGAATATCCAGATGAATGACAGGAAACACAGCCTCAAACTTTGTAAACATGACTTTCTCCTGTTTGCCTCCATGCATGCCTTGGGCAAGTCATTAGACAGTGCTTTACATGTGCATTGAATGTCTAGATCTGCCATCGGCTGTACCTGTTTACAATGCATCCTTCCAGAACTGGTAGACCCCCTCACTACATGGTGTTTGAGTCTGCTAGCTCAGGATAGAAGCAGCAGAGGGAGGAGAAGAAGAGAATGAGTGGCTTGGCTTATCTGACTCACACAGCCAGCACAAGAAGCAGACAGTGAGGAGACATACATTTTGAACCTGCATTGTAAACAGAAACCCCAGTCTTATGTAATCGTAGCATTGCACTGCCCATGTTGTCCCCTGTCTAATCCTTGATTGTGTCTCCAGATCCTGCTGTTAGCTTGACAGTGATAGCATAAAGGAAGTGTGGCAGTAGGCAGTCCTAGCCGCCTTGTTCCATCCTGACTACACATCCCAGAGTGCTTTGCAGCTACAGGCTCAATTTATCTGTTAGAACATGCAATGAGTACTCACAGTGTTTCCTTTTGATGTGCCCACAGAGTTCTCCCTGATTACAAAAATGTATTATTTTTTTTCCTCCACCTCTGACACTTCCAGGAGTGTCGAGGCTTTGTATGCCCGAGATCCCGTAGCTGTTCCCCTCCCCCTAATTAGTTACAGGAAGTGCGGTACAGGCTTAAAGGGACATGTTCATGAATACACAGTTTACAGACTCAATACCTCCATAAAGGAATGCAGTGAATACTCGCTGTACTTCCTTTTGGTGTGCCCATAGTTTCTCCCTAGTTGCAGAAATTGCTTTTTCTCCTACTGCTGATACTTCCAGTAATGTCAAGGCTTTGTTCACCTGGGAGCCTGCAGCTGTTCCCCTCCCCCCTTTGCAGCCAGGAAGTGCTGTACAGGCTTAAAGTGGTTGTAAACCCATTTAAAATAAAAACTAACACCTGCAAGACAAAGGCATAATGAGCTAGTATGCCTAGCATACTAGCTCATTAAGTAATACTCACCTGAGAGCGAAGCCCTCACTGCGGTGCCTATACACCGCTCCGGTGGCTGATACCATTCCCGGGGGTTACTTCCGGGTATTACGACTCCAGCGATGTGATTGGCCGGAGCAGCAATGATGTCACTCCCGCGCATGCGCACAGTAACGGCACACTCACTGAAGCAAGGGCACATACATGCCGTTGCTTCAGTTTGTGTCAGTGCTCATGTGCCGATGACGTCGGCACATGCAAATACAAGGAATATCTCCTAAACCGTGCAGGTTTAGGAGATATCCTGGGTAGCTACAGGTAAGCCTTATTATAAGCTTACCTGTCGCAAAAAGTGGTCTGTAAGGGTTTACAACCACCTTAAAGAGATATGGTCATCAACTCTCACTTTATCTAGAGTGCTCATTGTATCTCCTTTTCTTATGTCTACCTTGTTCTTTCTGGTTACAAAAATCAGTTTAATTTTTAATTCCACCCAACACTTTTAGATATTCTGAAGGTTCTTTATGACTGAGAACTCACAGATGCTCCCCTTTTTAGGTTCAACCAGCTGAATTTCAGTCCATGTTCTACAGTAGTGGCGTCTCCAGCTTTCATATTTGGGGGGGGGGGGCACATGGGGGGACAGGGACAAAAATAGGGGGGCCAACTATAAAACGCAATTATATATAGATATATTTAAATATAAATAAATATTCTGACAATGGGTTTTAAATGCATGCAAATATACAATATTAAGCCCTGTACTCCTGCAACAATGAAGGCCGCTTGACCCGCCCCGCCCTAAGGAAAGGGAGCCTCGACTGCTGGCTGAATTCTTTGCAACCAAGCGGGACGCCAACCTAATCAGGGAGTCGGAGTGGCTCCGTTGGGATTGGCTACAATGGCACAAGGTGACTGGGTGGAGCCGGAACTCTAGAAAAGGCTACGCAGAGGCACGTCCCACTACTTTCAAGAAAAGTTGACGTCACAAGAGTTGTCCCCTGCGTTCCTGCCGGCTTCGCCATGGACACTGACGCCTTGATCAGGAGGGTCAGGGATCTGCTGGAAAGAGGTCAAGCTGACTGGCTCCTACCTTTACTCACCGGTGAGACTGTTTCCCCGGCCCTCACCTCACATAGATGCTTCTGAGGCTGGCAGGCGGCCAGCTTCCAGGGTCTGCAGACTGAGCCCCAGCCCACCTACGGCCACAACTCGTGCCTCTAGGTCTGATTGCGGAGCCACTGGCACTGATGGTGCTGGCTCCTCTTCTCACCCCCAGACCCGCTCTGCCTGTGGATCATTGTATACTTCCAGCCGCGGCCGCAGCTCAGCAGCGTCTCCCCGCTCGAGGAGCTGCAGAGCCCCGCCGCACTCTGCGGATGATCGTTGGACCCGCACCCCCTCCGGATCCAGTCCCCTGTGAGCAGCTCTCGGCGTCCTGCAGGGTGGGATCTGCTGTGGATGTCTCTCTCCCCTCTCACAGTGCCACGCTTCGGTTTAGGCACGAGCGTTCCACTTGCAGAGAGGCTCACCCAGCGGTCCACTGTTTTCGAAAACCTAAGGGCCCCAAATGACTAAACAGGGTTACAGAGCCGACCTTCCTAAGTCGGAGGACGCCAGTGAACATCCCAAGGATGCTTCGCTGGCTCGACCAGTACCCCCTCAGTAGGGAGGCAGCGATCCGTCGGGACGGTTTTTATATCCCCTTTGTGCCGTCGGATGAGCCCACCATGTTCACTAATTTGATCTCTGCTACACAGTTTGAGTCCGTGGTAACTGATAAAATTGAGAAAGAGTTCCTGATGGGCCGCTTGATCTCCCTCCTTATCACAACTTGCGGGTTTCCCCGCTTGGTGTGGTACCCAAAAAGGATGCGGGCAAATTCCAACTGATCCATCACCTTTCCTTTCCTTTCCGTCAGGTTCTTCTGTTAACAATGGTATTGACAAAGAGGTGTCCTGGGTGCAATATGTCTCTTTCGATATGGCGCTTGGTCTGCTTAGGGCTGCGGGTGCTTCTGCCCTCCTGGCGAAGGCGGACATAGAATCCACCTTTCGTCTCCTGCCCGTCCACCCAGACTGTTTCCATCTCCTGGGTTGTTTTTTCCTGGACAGTTACTACAGTGATATGTTGATATGTGCCTCCCCATGGGTTGTGCCTTATCGTGCTATTTCAAACTTTTCAGCTGCTTCCTGGAGTGGGTTTTGATTACGTTCTCTGGGGTTGCACTCGGGTTCTACACTACCTGGATGACTTTTTGTTTATAGGTCCAGCTGGTAGCGATGATTGCCTTTGCATGTTGTCCGCCTTTCAGGAGGTTTGTAGTGACTTGGGCATCCCACTGTCGATTGTTAAAACCGAGGGCCCTTCCCATGTTTTATCCTTTTTGGGCAATAAAATTGATTCAGTGAAGATGGTCTTCCAGCTCCCGGCAGATAAATTGTTTAAGCTTCAGGCATTGGTGCGATTTGCCAGGGACGTCAGGAAGCTCCGGCTTCAGCAGCTTCAATCCCTGTTGGGACATCTTGTATTTGCTTGCCGGGCGCTTCCCATGGGTAGGGCCTTCTGCAGGAGACTATCATGGGCCACGAAGGGCATAGTGGCTCTTCATCATTACGTACGCATAACAAAGCCTATGCGTGATGATTTGGAAGTGTGGCTTTCCTTCCTGCAGACCTATAATGGTAGCTCCTGCTGGCAGCTGGAGAAAGTGCCCAACCCGCAGTTGGAATTCTACACGGATGCATCCGGCTCCTGGGGTTTCGGTGCCTTCTTCCAAGGTGCTTGGTCCGCTGAACCCTAGCTGGCCTCATGGCCAGCTAGATTTGTTGCGGAACATGACATTGTTGGAACTCTTTCCCATTGTGATTGCATTGGAATTGTGGCGGGAGGAATTGCGGAACAGGTGTGTGATTTTTTTAAACAGATAATATGAGTGTGGTTCAGGTTGTCAACCACCAATCCACAACATTCTCCCGGTAATCTCACTGTTGCGTTTCTCGGTTCTTAAATGGTTACAATTGAATGTGTGATTTAGGGCGAAGCATGTCCCAGGTGTTTCTAATATCATCGTGGATTCCCTTTCTCGTTCACAGTTCGACCACTTCCGCTCCTTGGCCCCCGAATGCTTCTCCAGAGGGCCTCCCTTGCCCAAAGTTCTTGTGGACCCCTCGTTTCCGAAGTCTGTTAGACCACATTGGTGCCTCTCTCTCCCAGAATACGTGGGTGGCCTATCGACAGATTTGGACTGAATAGGTGTCTGTGCTTGGTGGTGAGTTCCTCCTTTCCTCCCCACAGGACAGGCTCTTGGCTCTCTTCTCATACCTGGTCCACCTGCAAGTAAAGAAGGTATCTGGTTCGTCGGTGGGTACTGCTCTCTCCTTTTGGTTTAGGCTTCTTGGCTGAGAAGACATCACCAGGGATTTTGTCGTTCGGAGGGTCCTGAAAGGATGGAGACGCCTGACTTGCTTCCCCGACTCTCGACGCCCAGTGTCGGTCCAAATTTTAACAAGCATTTTATCTATTTTACCCAGGGTATGCTTTTCCTCCTACGAGGCCCTCCTTTTCCAGCTTGCCTTTTCCTGGGCATTCTTTGATGCATTCCGGATCAGCGAGTTGGTTTCCAAGGATATATATTCCATTGGTGGCATTTTGGCCAAGAATGTACTTACCTTGGATTCTTTTGTCTCTATTCTTTTGCCCACTTCCAAAACTGACCGTTCCTCCAAAGGCAGACGCGTAGTCCTCAAGGCCTGTGGGGGCGCCTTTTGCCCCGTTCGCTTATCTTCTTCCTTTTCTGTTGTTCGCCCTCCTGCTTCCGTTTATCTGGTTCATGCTGATTCCTCCAATCTCAGCAGGTTTCAGTTCCTTGGGGTTTTTCACCTGTGTCTTTCTCAGTTGGGCCTTCCCCCTGCGGACTTCTCCATGCACTCCTTTCGCATTGGCGCAGCCACCGCTGCTCATGGGATGGGTTTTTCAGACAAGGAAATGCAACGCTTGAGTAGGTGGGATTCTTCTTGTTTTTCCCTGTACGTTCATCCTCATCTTTTGTATTGATTTCAGGTTCCCCACCAGTTCGGATTTGGATCATCAGCAATTCTTTTGTGTACTGGGCTGCCCGACGTGCCTCTGACAGATGCTATGGGAGGAACCTTGGATTTCCTTTCGCAGTCACCAGAATACGCCGGTGTGGATTCCGTGGGCTTTGTTGGGCACAAATGTTGCCTGAGCTGTGGAACCTCAGGAAATTTGTCCATGGTCCGGTTGTACTGATCATCCATGGTGGGGGAATGACTTGGGCCTGTCTCTGTGGACCTCATTTTGTCAATTAAACGTGATGTAACTCATTGCTGTGCCACGTTCACCAACCTGACTATTGTCTGGTCTGTAATTGCCTCCCCCCCGCCTGTTCTGGGCTCATAGCACCCCAGGTGGAAGCCTGGAGCGTTTTCGGCATAAGGTAAATGCGCAAGTTTCCAAATTCGTTCGCCGAATCGGTGGTATTGTGGCGCTGGCTGCGGTGGGGTGCTAGTCAGTGTACCACTGACTTGCGTGTGGCAGTTTTACCTTGCCAGCAATTGGTATTACTTTATGGGCCATGCCCTTAAGTTAATTACGGGGTCAGTTTAATGCCTGCCTTGCACTGATGATCTCTTAGACTATACGGTTTGGTTATAGATGCTCACGGTGTAACCGTGACCGGCATGGTATTTGTATTTTGAAGGTTGTTATACTAAGATGTTCAATAAAGCTGTGGCTTTGCCCTACTTCCAACTTAAAGTGTCTTTTTGGGGGGCAAGGTTTTGTTGTGGTTTAAATAAGTGGGGAGTAAGATAAGACTAAGCTTCTCAACAGACATGCCCCAATACGTACAATAAAAAACAAAGGAGAAAGTTACCTGCACACTATCCCAAATCCCTCTGCCTATTTAAATAAATGGATGTTTTTTAGTATTGCTCCAGTGGCCATTAAAGTGTAAGCTCACCTGCCCCTCTCGTCCTGTCCATCTTCCTCTGCCTCGTGGTGGAACTCAACTTTCTCCCAGTAGCCTCTGCTTTGTGAATCCCCTCACCAGAGAGCATGCTGGGCTCTGTAGTTCCCTGACCCATAGGAGGCTGTGTGGGGCCGCTGGGGACTACATGTCCCAGAATCCTGTGCTGCTGGTGGAGTCCTTCCTTCCTGAAAGTCGCTCTCCTCCCTGCCAATGAGGATGCAGGGGGAGGGAGCAGATCGGGCACATACTATACTAAATACTAAATCCCTTTCCCCATAAGACATCTGTAACAGTGCACAAAAACATCTGTCAGTGTCCCATCACATCTGTACCAGTGCACAAAACATCTGTCACAGTGCGTTATCACATCTGTACCAGTGCAAAAAACATCAGCAATAGCGTTCCATTGTGACATCAACGTATGTCAGTGCCTGCCGGTGGACGATCAACATCTGTCAGAGTGTACAAGTGCACAAAAACATCTGTTAGTGTACCAGTGTCCCACCAATAAATAAATAAAACATTTAAAGTTCCCCCGTCCCCGCGTGCAAAGGCGTACGCATACGTACACAGCGATCGTGCCACACATGTGAGGTATCACCGCAAATGTAATAATTCTAGTACCAGACCTCCTGTGTAACTCTAAACTGGTAACTAATAAAGGCTTACAAAGTGTCACCTATGGAGATTTTTAAATACCAAAGTTTGGCGCCATTTTTCAAGCGTGAAAAATTACTTATTTGCAAAATTTGCAAAACAGAAACTAAAAAAAAAACGCATATTTTTCAAAATGTCTGGTCTTCTTTCATTTGTAGTGCAAAAAATAAAAACCCCAGTGGTGATTAAATACCACCAAAAAAAAAGCTCTATGTGTGAAAAATAATTATACAAATTTCATTTGGGTACAACGTTGCACGTGTGAGAATGCTGAAATTTGGCCTGGGCAGGAAGGGGATGAAAGTGCCCAGTATTGAGATGGTTAAAAAGATGGTGGTGTGGGGGTTTCCCCTCAAAATCCATACCAAACAGGAATGTCGGGTTTGATCTTGGTGGTGCTGTTTTTAAAAAAAATGTTTGTGTGGAGTTTCCACTCGAGATCCATATCAGACCCAAAGGGCCTGATATGAATTTGGGGGGGACCCCATGCCATTTTTTTGTTTTTTATAGAATTTGGCGTGAGGTTTTATCCATACCAGAACCAAAGGAATTGGTTGGTCAAAGTATAAATCGCAATCATCTCAAAGTCGTTTCAAAATCATGCAACTTCCATGTTGCATCAGTGTGAACATAGCCTTAGGGAGATTTCCCTTTACTTCCTGTCCCATAGCCAAGAAAAAAGTGAGAGAATCCTTACAAAGTGAGGGAATGCCTTGTTGTCACCAGAACTAGTGTCCACATCAGAAGATTTTTTCTTCTATTTCTGTTCTTCAACTCAAAATTTGGGATTTTCTTTCGCTTTCACTCTCAGTGATAAGAGTCACCAGGGCAAATGGAAAGGATGAATCGCACTAATGGGGTCTCTTTTCTTACCAATAACCTTTTGACTACCCCCTCACTCCCACCTATTGTTATTTTTCTCTCCCTTTCCCTTTTCCTGACTAGGGATGAGCTTCGTGTTTGAGTCGAACCCATGTTCGACTCGAACATCGTGTGTTCGGTCGTTCGCTGAATTACGAACGATATGGACTGTTCGCTCCAAATTCGAGTGGCGCGTCATGGCCCATAATTCACTGAGTCATCGCAGTGCATTGCTGGCTGATGATTGGCCAAGCATGCACTATGACCCGCATGCTTGGCCAATCACAGCGCCGTCTGAACAGAGAGCCGTAATTGGCCAAAGCCAAGGAGGCTTTGGCCAATTATGGCTCAGGGGGGTTAGTACACGCCCCACACTATATAAGGCCGCCTGCACGGCGGCCCTGTGTAGTGGGTTCCGGCGTTCAGATAGAGAGAGATAGAGAGAGAGAGAGACAGACAGATTCATTTGATTTAAGTTAGATAGAGTAGGCAGGTCGAGTCAGTTAGCTGCAGTTACAGTGTATTGTCTTTGTGTGTGTGTGTGTGTGTGTGTGTGTGTGTGTGTGTGTATGTATATATATATATATATATATATATATATATATATATATATATATATACACACACACACATACACTGTATTCAGTTTAGCTAGATATTGTTCTTCTCTTCCCAATATACTGACAGGCAGGCAGGTGTTTTTACAGTATTTCCAGCTACTGTACTGTGTACCCTGCACAGTCTCACCTACAGTATAGCAACCTGCAGCCAGGTGCTTGTGTAGGCTCACTGAAGTATTTCCAGCTACTGTACTGTGTACCCTGCACCGTCTCACCTACAGTATAGCAACCTGCAGCCAGGTGCTTGTGTAGGCTCATTGAAGTATTTCCAGCTACTGTACTGTGTACCCTGCACAGTCTCACCTACAGTAAAGCTACCTGCAGCCAGGTGCTTGTGTAGGCTTTTGACATATTTCCAGTTACTGTACTGTGTACCCTGCACAGTTGCACCTACAGTATAGCTATCTGAAGACAAGTGCAGATGTTATCATACTAATAATACTACAGGCAGGCAGTTGATTCTGCTAGCTGCAGTATAATCGGTGTGTATATATATAGATATATATATCCCAGTTTTGTGCAGCTCACTGCAGGCCAATAGTATGTCTGGAAGGCCAACAAGGAGAGGAAGACAGTCACAAGCCAATAAAAGAGGGCAAGCAGGCTCTGTGTCTAGATGCAACAGTGCTGGTCGTGGACACGGTGCATCCTCATCAGCATGTGGCCATGGGACACGCTTGACCTTTTTTTCGGCAGCTGGCCGTGTTGAGCCGCAACATGCAGAAGACTTGGTCGAGTGGATGACCAAGCCGTCCTCATCCTCCTTATCCTCTCTCAACCAGGCTCAGGGTACTTTGTCTGGCAAAGCAGCTGCCATTGCGGCCTCTTCCCTCGGCTCAATGGCATCAGTGACTCCTTCCCTAGCCCCACCATGTCCTCCTGAGGAGTCCCTCGAACTGTTTGACCACAGTGTTGGGTACATGCTCCAGGAGGATGCCTAGCGTTTTGAAGGCTCTGATGATGATACTGAGCTAGATGAAGGCAGTAACGTGAGCACGGACAGAGGGGGTACCCAAGAAGGACAGCAATCTGGCAGTCATGTTCCCCCTGCTGCAGCATACTGCCAGGTTTGCTCCAGTGAGGAGGAGGGAGAGGATGATGAGGTCACTGACTCAACAAGGGTGCCTGATAGGAGAGAGGAGGAGGAGGAGGAGGCACATCACCAATCAGGCAGGATGCCCTCCAGGGGCCAGCCTAAGGGCAGCACACTGACTGCATTACACAGCAGAGCTCCGCATGTGCAGGGCGCTGCTGTCTCTGCGCGTTATTTCCAAAAGTTCTTTGGTGTGGGCCTTTTTTGAGACGAGTGCATCAGATCGCACCGCTGCTATTTGCAACATATGTCTAAAGCGTATCTCGTGTGGCCAAAACATATCCCGCTTGGGCACCACATGCTTGACTAGACATATGTTGACCTGCCATGCAGTTCGTTGGCAAGCGTATCTAAAAGACCCACACCAAAGAATAAAGAGGACCTCTCCTTGCTCCTCATCAGCTGGGATCTCCAACCCCACTATACCTTCAGTCCTCTCTGAGACCTGCACTGAGAGGAATGAAGGTGTAGAATTAGGTGTGTCACAGCCAAGTACTTGCGGGCAATCTGCTATCGGTACACCGACGTCAGATTGTACCAGGCAAATTTCCCTGCCACAGCTGCTGCACCGCAGAAAGAAGTTCGCTCCCAGCTATCCACATGCCCAGCGGTTGAATGCTAGCTTGGCAAAATTGCTAGCACTTCAACTGCTACCTTTTCAGTTGGTAGACTCTGCCCCCTTCCGTGATTTTGTGGAATGTTCGGTTCCTCAGTGGCAGGTTCCCAAACGCCACTTTTTCTCACGGAAGGCGATTCCGGCTCTCTACCAGCATGTGGAAGGCAATGTCTTGGCCTTGCTGGACAGGGCGGTCAGCGGTAAGGTGCATATTACCGCTGACTCATGGTCCAGCAGGCATGGACAGGGACGTTACCTAAGTTTCACGGTGCATTGGGTGACTCTGCTGGCAGCTGGGAAGGATGCAGGACAAGATGCAGTAGTGTTGGAGTTTGTTCCACCACCACACCTCCAAAATGCCACTACTGGTGATTCTGACACACCTCTCTCCTCCACCCCCTCCTCTTCTTCTTCCTCCATGGCCTCTTCCTGTGCTTTGTCCTCGGAACCAGTGGTGCTCCATAGGCGTTCAAGGGGCTACGCAAGTACGTAGATGCCATGCGGTGCTTGAGCTGGTGTGCTTGGGGGACAGGAGCCACACTGGGGCAGAGGTTCTGTCAGCTCTGCAGGGGCAGGTTCAGAGGTGGTTGACTCCACGCCAACTTAAGACAGAAATGGTGGTTTGCGACAATGGCAGCAACATTCTCTCTGCCCTCCGACAGGGACAAATGACCCATGTGCCCTGTTTGGCTCATGTCCTTAACTTGGTGGTGCAGCGGTTCTTGGGCAGGTACCCGGGCTTACAGGGTGTCCTGAGGCAGGCCAGGAAAGTCTGTGTGCATTTTCGCTGGTCATATAATGCCAGTGCTCGGCTGGCAGACCTCCAAAAGGAATTTAACCTGCCCAAGAACCGCCTAATCTGTGACATGGTGGAACTCAACGTTGGCCATGCTGCAGCGGCTGCACACGCAGCAGAGGGGCATCAATGAGTACCTCTGCGACTATGGCACCAGGACAGGGTCAGGGGAGCTTGTTTTTTTTTTTCTCCACGCCAGTGGGCCATGATCAGGGATGCATGCACTGTCCTGTCACCATTTGAGGAGGCCACGAGGATGGTGACAAGTGACAGTGCATTCATCAGTGACACTGTCCCCCTTGTCCACCTGTTGGAGCACACGCTGCGTGGAATAATGGACAGGGCACTTGAGGCAGAACAGAGGCAGGAAGAGGAGGACTTTCTTAGCTCTCAAGGCCCCCTTTATCCAGACAGTGTTCCTGCGTGCCCACCGATCACACAGGAAAAGTACGAGGAGGAGGAGGAGGATTGTGTCAGCATGGAGGTGAACCTGGCACTCAACATCAGCAGCAGTCTTTAAGGGATCATTTACAGTCCCAAGAAACCCATGAACTTGTACGTGGCTGGGAGGAGGTGGCTGCAGATCATGTCGTCCTTAGTGACCCAGAGGGCTCCGGACCGAATGCCTCAGCAAACCTACGCTGCATGGCCTCCCTGATCCTGCAAAGCCTGCGGAAGAATCCTCGTATTCGTGGTATCAAGGAGAGGGATCAATACTGGCTGGCAACCCTCCTTGATCCACGTTACAAGGGTAAGGTTGCGGACTTTATCTTGCCATCGCAGAGGGAGCAGAGGATGAAACATCTTCGGGAGGCCTTGCAGAAAGGTCTGTGCAATGCGTTCCCAGAGACTGGGAGGTTACAAACTCCTGTTCCTGGACAACGTGTTGCTGAGGCTTCAGTCAGTCAAAGAAGGAGCGGTGGAGAAGGTGGCCGTCTGATCGATGCGTTCAGACAATTTTTTAGTCCGCAGCCCCAAGGTATGATCGGTTCCAGCAACCATCGCCAGCGTCTGTTTTACATGGTGCAGGAATACCTAGGGGCAAGATCTGACTTAGAAAAACCTTTCCCAAAGACAATCCTCTGGGTTACTGGGTCTTGAGGATGGATCACTGACCAGAGCTTGCACAGTATGCAATTGAGCTACTGGCCTGTCCTGCATCCAGCGTTCTTTCGGAACGCACATTCAGTGCTGCTGGAGGCTTTGGAACCGATCACAGGGTGCGTCTGTCCACCGACTCGGTCGATCGACTGACCTTCATAAAAATGAATCAGTCTTGGATCACCACCAGCTACCAAGCACCTGATGCTGATGTAACCGAATATTTTTTTTTTGAAATGTCAGATCCCTTCAAAGACTGCCTATGCTGATGCTGAGTGACTATCCTCTTCCTCCTCAATGATCATGCTGATAGCTTGTAAGAACATTTTTGGTTCTGGGCGCCGCCACCAGTGCCTAAGGCCCAATTTTTCAGCCCCTGTTTAACAGGGGCGTGTAATTACAATTTTTAATGCAATTCTTTGCAGCAGGGCTCGTTCCTGCGCTCCAACTAGAGTATCTGTGAGAGGTTGCAGTGTTGTGGCACCAGCACCAGCGCCTAAGGCCCAATTTTTCTGCCCCTGTTCAACAGGGACATGTAATTAGAATTCTTGATCTAATATTTCACAGCAGGGCCCGTTTCTGCGCCCACCAAGAGTAACTGTGAGGACTTACAGTGTTGTGGCACCAGCACCACCACCACCATTAAAGGCCCAATTTTTCTGCCCCTGTTCAACAGGGGCATGCAATTACAATTCTTGATCTAATATTTCACAGCAGGGCCCTGTGAGGGCTTACAGTGTTGTGGCAACACCAACACCTAAGGCCCAAATTTCTGTTGAGTATATAAGGCAGGCCCCTACTTTCAAACATCCTACTTACAAACGACAGAAGGAGACAACAGGAAGTGAGATGAAATCTACCCCTAAGAAGGGAAATTCTCTCCTGTAAGAGTTACATAGTTACATAGTAGGTGAGGTAGAAAAAAGACACAAGTCCATCAAGTCCAACCTATGTGTGTGATTAAGTGTCAGTATTACATTGTATATCCCTGTATGTTGCGGTCATTCAGGTGATTATCTAATAGTTTCTTGAAGCTATCAATGCTCCCCGCTGAGACCACCGCCTGTGGAAGGGAATTCCACATCCTTGCCGCTCTTACAGTAAAGAACCCTCTACGTAGTTTAAGGTTAAACCTCTTTTCTTCTAATTGTAATGAGTGGCCACGAGTCTTATTAAACTCTCTTCTGCGAAAAAGTTTTATCCCTATTGCGGGGTCACCAGTACAGTATTTGTAAATTGAAATCATATCCCCTCTCAAGCGTCTCTTCTCCAGAGAGAATAAGTTCAGTGCTTGCAACCTTTCCTCATAACTAAGATCCTCCAGACCCTTTATTAGCTTTGTTGCCCTTCTTTGTACTCGCTCCATTTCCAGTACATCCTTCCTGAGGACTGGTGCCCAGAACTGGACAGCATACTCCAGGTGCGGCCGGACCAGAGCCTTGTAGAGTGGGAGAATTATCGTTTTATCTCTTGCGTTGATCCCCCTTTTAATGCATGCCAATATACTGTTTGCTTTAGTAGCAGCAGCTTGGCATTGCATGCCATTGCTGAGCCTATCATCTACTAGGACCCCCAGGTCCTTTTCCATCCTAGATTCCCCCAGAGGTTCTCCCCCCAGTGTATAGATTGCATTCATATTTTTGCCACCCAAATGCATTATTTTACATTTTTCTACATTGAACCTCATGTAGTCGCCTCATGTAGTCGCCCACCCCATTAATTTGTTCAGGTCTTTTTGCAAGGTTTCCACATCCTGCGGAGAAGTTATTGCCCTGCTTAGCTTAGTATCATCTGCAAATACAGAGATTGAACTGTTTATCCCATCCTCCAGGTCATTTATAAACAAATTAAATAGGATTGGTCTCAGCACAGAACCCTGGGGAACCCCACTTCCCACCCCTGACCATTCTGATTACTCCCCATTTATCACCATCCTCTGAACCCGCCCTTGTAGCCAGTTTTCAATCCATGTACTCACCCTATGGTCCATGCCAACGGACCTTATTTTGTACAGTAAACGTTTATGGGGAACTGTGTCAAATGCTTTTGCAAAATCCAGATACACCACGTCTACGGGCAACTCACCTCCTCATAGAAGGTTAATAGATTGGTTTGGCAAGAACGATTCTTCATGAATCCATGCTGATTACTGCTAATGATATCGTTCGTATTACTAAAATCTTGTATATAGTCCCTTATCACCCCCTCCAAGAGTTTACATACTATTGATGTTAGGCTAACTGGTCTGTAATTCCCAGGGATGTATTTTGGGCCCTTTTTAAATATTGGTGCTACATTGGCTTTTCTCCAATCAGCTGGTACCATTCCAGTCAATAGACTGTCTGTAAAAATTAGGAACAACGGTCTGGCAATCACTTGACTGAGTTCCCTAAGTACCCTCGGATGCAAGCCATCTGGTCCCGGTGATTTATTAATGTTAAGTTTCTCAAGTCTAATTTTAATTCTGTCCTCTGTTAACCATGGAGGTGCTTCCTGTGTTGTGTCATGAGGATAAACACTGCAGTTTTGGTTACTGAAGCCCCCCGATTCACTCGTGAAGACTGAGGAGAAGAATAAATTCAATACCTTCGCCATCTCCCCATCCTTTGTAACCAGATGTTCTTCCTCATTCTTTATGTGGCCAATATGGTCTGTCCTCCCTTTTTTACTGTTTACATACTTAAAGAATTTCTTGGGATTTTTTTTGCTCTCCTCCGCTATGTGTCTTTCATGTTCTATCTTAGCTGTCCTAATTGCACCCTTACATTTCTTGTTGCATTCTTTATAAAGTCTGAATGCTGAGGATGATCCCTCAAACTTGTATTTTTTGAAGGCCTTCTCCTTTGCTTTTATATGCATTTTTACATTGGAGTTAAGCCATCCAGGATTTTTGTTCGCTCTTTTAAATTTATTACCCAATGGGATACATTGGCTAATGCCCTTATTTAATATGCTCTTAAAGCAAACCCATCTCTCCTCCGTATTCTTTGTTCCTAATATTTTATCCCAATTTATGCCTTTTAGCAAGGTTTGTAGTTTAGGGAAGTTGGCTCTTTTGAAATTCAGTGTCTTTGTGTTCCCTTCATGTTTTCTATTTGTGTGATTTATACTGAAACGAATTGACCTGTGATCGCTGTTACCTAAATTGCCCCGTATTTCCACATCCGTGATCAGGTCTGTATTGTTGGTAATCAGTAGATCCAGTAATGTTTTATTTCTAGTTGGTGCGTCTACCATCTGACCCATAAAATTGTCCTGCAAGACATTAAGGAACTGGCGAGCCTTAAATGAATGCGCGGTTCCCTCCGCCCAGTCTATGTCTGGATAATTAAAATCCCCCATTATGATAACACTTCCCATCCTTGCTGCTAATCCAATTTGTGATAGGAGATCCGTCTCCACTTCCTCCCTCAGGTTAGGGGGCCTATAGCATACTCCCAGTATTATTTTCCCCTTAGCTTCATCCCTTTGGAGCTCTACCCATAAGGATTCCACCTCCTCTCTAGCTCTCTTAGTGATGTCATCTCTCACATTCGCTTGTACATTATTCTTGATATATAGGCATACCCCTCCCCCTTTTTTACCCTCTCTATCCTTGCGGTATAGGGTATACCCTTGAATGTTTGCCAGCCAATCATGAGAGCTGTTGAACCAGGTCTCTGAAATTCCCACAAAATCCAAATCCTCCTTGTACAACAGTATCTCTAGTTCACCCATCTTGTCCGCCATGCTCCTGGCATTGGTGAACATGCCACATAGTTTAGACCGGTCGCATATTGTCCTCGTATTGGGTGT
The DNA here is from genome assembly GCF_042186555.1 of Aquarana catesbeiana. Classification (NCBI taxonomy): domain Eukaryota; kingdom Metazoa; phylum Chordata; class Amphibia; order Anura; family Ranidae; genus Aquarana; species Aquarana catesbeiana. The sequence goes on from NC_133328.1 coordinate 220,241,768, forward strand.
TTCGAGATTGCAACTAGGACTTGCTACTATACTCACCTTGTGTTTTTGTGCTTTGGTTAACCTACCACTAATGCCCCCAATACTACCCTCTGGAATATCTTCCGCACTGGCTATCTCTGTCTCTGGACACTCCCCCCATCGCCTAGTTTAAAAACCCCTCTAACTTTTTGGCCATCTTCATTCCCAGCAGATCTGCACCCTCCTCATTTAGGTGCAGTCCGTCCCTTCTGTAGTACCGGTTACCGACTGAGAAGTCGGCCCAGTCCTCCAGGAACCCAAACCCCTCCTTACTACACCAGCGTTTCAGCCACTTGTTTACTTCCCTAACCTCCCTCTGCCTTTCTGGTGTGGCTCAATGTACCGGTAGTATTCCTGAGAATACTACCTTGGAGGTCCTTTTCCTCAATTTAGCTCCTAAGTCCCTAAAATCGTTCTTTAGGACACTAGATCTGCCTCTGACTTTGTCATTGGTGCCAACGTGCACCATTACAGCCGGGTCTTCCCCAGCCCCTCCCAGTAATCTGTCCACAAGATCCGTGATGTGCCGAACCCGAGCGCCCGGTAGACAACATACTGTTCGGCGCTTCAGGTCTTGGTTACAGATTGCCCTCTCTGTCCTTCTAAGAATTGAGTCCCCTACCACCAGAATCTGTCTTTCCTTTCCCTTTGCTGACCCCCCACTCTCACTGGAGGAGTTCTTCCTCTGGCAGCTAGGAGAGTCCCTGAGCTCCAGCAGTGCTGGTCCCTGACTGGTTTCACCAATGTCACTCAATGGAGCGTACTTATTGGGATGCTCCAGTCCTGGATCGGCCTCTCTGGCACTTCCCCCTCTACCCCTCCTGACTGTCACCCATCTATTCTTTGCTAGTGCCTGCACCTCTTTGTCTCTACCCGCCTCTGTGCTGGCCCCTGCCGGCACCTGCCGTGTACGTTCCTGGCTCTCCTTTAGTATGGAGGGACTTCTCAGTGCTGGCAGTTGCTTCCCCAGATTCAGAACCTGGGCTTCCAGGGAAACAATGTGCTTACATTTTGCACAGCAGTATTCGCCCTCGATTGGATGATCAAGGAACGCATACATGCAGCAAGATGTACAAAGAGTCGCCTCTCCACACCCGCCGGGCATCGTACCTATTAAATTTAGTGAGGATTTGAGGATTTTACCCTGTCCAAATTACCTAACAGCTAGCTTCCTGGCACTAATACTCAAGACAATACACAGGTACACAACAAGACAATACCCAGGTACTCACAGACCTACGTGCAATCGCAGAACAGTCGCAGAACAGTCGCAGACCTACGTGCACTCGCAATACTCAAGTATACAGTACACAATACACAAGTACTAATGATCCACACACACTACTCAGAAAACACTCAGGTACTCACACTACACAGGTACTATGACCCCTGTTATAACCTCCTGTTTTAAACTCTGGTTTTTAACTCACCACTTATACCAGTTCCACTTACACAGAGTTCCACAGCCTCAGACTGAGCACGCTCAGAATGAGTCCTACATACAGTTATATAGGCACCTGTGAGCAATTAACCACCCCCCTTAATTGATAGCCTGAAGGAACCAGAGGAAAAAAAAAAAAAAAAAGCTATTTAAAAAGTGACAGAAAAAGGTGATTGAAAAACTAAGCTTTTATATGTTAGTTAATATGGGAAAAACGTTTCTCCTTTCCACTGATGCTTTATCACCAATCCTTGTTTTACTAAAAACCCCAAATTTTCAAAAAACATTTGTCATTGGGATAAAAAGTGAGGTGAAATCTTCTGAAGAGGAGCACAGACAGCAAAACAAATGTCACAGGGGTGATAACCCTTCCCTATGTTTTCCAAAAAGCTTAAAATAGATTTTTTTTGCTGGAGCTAAACACATTAAAAATCTACTAGTTCAAAATTACAAACAGATTCTACTTAACAACAAACCTACAGTCCCTGTCTTGTTTGCACCGCCTGTATACTGCTGTTCAGAGTATATAGGGCCTGGTGGCCCCACACCTTAGCTTTTTTTAATTTGGGTGCGGGGTTCCCCTTACTATCCATACAAGACCCAAAGGGCCTGGTAATGGACTGGGGGCGGGTACCCATGCCGTTTGTCTCACTGATTTTCATCCATATTGCCAGGACCCGACATTACATTATGCAAGCAGTTTTAAATGACTTTTATTCCTTTAAAAATGTCATTTTGTGCAGGGACTGTTCTAGGCACGGGAAACACGCGCCACTTTACAGGCATACTATAGACACCCCCCAGGTACGATATTTAAATGAATATTTCACTTTTTTTTTTACTTTAAACATCATTAAAATCACTGCTCCCGAAAAAACGTCCGTTTTTAAAACTTTTTTTGCATTGAGATATTTCCCGTGGGGCATGACCCGGGTCCCCAAACCCTTTTTAGGACAATACCATGCAAATTAGCCTTTAAAATTAGCACTTTTTATTTCGAACATTCGAGTCTCAATTTGAGCCTGTTCAAACAGCTATATGACTCTGGGAGCATACACCATACATGACTTACAATGTTGCCATATTGCCTAATGATGTTACTTTTGATTCTGTACGCTATCCAATGTATGTATCTTTACTTAAAAAGAATGTATGAAAACAAATTTGCATGCTACCAAATCCTGTAAAGCGCTTAAATGCCCAAAAATCTAATTATAGGAAACGCTGTAGGATTCCTAAATAGTGTAAAATCAAGTGCTCAATTATACAAATGTGTTTCTAATTGCATAGATAATACTGAGAAAAGTGTTGAAAACAGAGAAACCAAGGAAAATATATCACCAGCATGTTAACATGTTTATTTCCAAAATTGGAGGTTTATCCACCATAGGATCTTAATTGGTGTCAGACGTACTGCCTCTTAGGGCAGCAACCTGCACCCAACAGACCTTTGCCCAGGTGATCAAGAATCAAGCTGTCTCCTTACATATGAACAACACAGGACAGCACAGGACCCAGTCTTTGGTAGTTAATTCCCATGTGTGATGTCATGGAGATTTTGGAAAAAATGGAAAATTGATCACTCATACCACAATTTTCCTTTCCTGACCTATCTTCATGGCATCACACAAATCCACCAGGAGTAGGAGTATTTAGGTATGCAATGCCCCTTATAGGTTGGGACTCAAATTTATAAATAGGGAAAATGGACAACTGTGACAAGACGTGGGCAAGAAAAGGGCAATCAATACAATCTTGACATAAGAACAGCTCTAGGATAGTTAAACTAAGCCACCAACCACCAAACGTTTACTTTTTTCTCATACCTAGAACAGATTTTTTCTAAAAAAAATTATAGGGTAAAGCAACAGCTTCATTTTCTCCACAAAGTTATATTGCTAAGTGAACAGCTTCTGCTGCTTTAGTAAATCAATCTCACTGTTTGCAGGCTTAACCACTTCAGCTCCGGAAGGATTTGCCCCCTTCCTGACCAGACCATTTTTTGCGATACTGCACTGCGTCGCTTTAACTGACAATTGCGCGGTTGTGCGAAGTTGTACCCAAACAAAATTGATGTCCTTTTTTTCCCACAATTAGAACTTTCTTTTGGTGGTGTTTGATCAACGATTTTTATTTTTTGCGATATAAACAAAAAAAGAGCGTCAATTTTGCAATTTTTTTTAACTTTTTGCTATAATAAATATCCCCCCAAAAATATTAAAAAAACATTTCTTCCTCAGTTTAGGCAGATATGTGTTCTTCTACATATTTTTGGTAAAAAAAAAAAAAAAAATTGCAATAAGCGTATCATGATTGGTTTGCGCAAAAGTTATAGCGTCTACAAAATAGGGGATAGATTTATGGCATTTTCATTATACTTTTTTTTTTTTTGTTTTACTAGTAATGATGGCGATCTGAGATTTTTATTTTGACTGTGACATTGCGGCGGACAGATCGGACACTTGACACTTTTTTGTAACATTTAACACTTTTTTGTGTTTACATTTATACAGTGATCAGAGCTAAAAAATAGCCACTGATTACTGTATAAATGTCACTTGCAGGGAATGGGTTAACACTAGGGGGCGATCAAGTGGTTAAATGCGTGTCCTAGGGAGTGATTCTAACTGTGGGGGGATGGGACTGCCTGAAAGAGGAGACATATTGGTGTTCATACTTAGTATGAACAACAGATGTATCTCCTCACCCCTGACAGAACGGAGATCTGTCTATTTACATTGACAGACCTCCATTCTGTGTCTTTCAGGAGCGATTGCGGGTGCCTGGCGAACATCGCTGCTGCCAGGCACGCACACCGGCTCCGTCATCGTGCCACGGGCCCCCTAGTGGTCTTAAAGCGGCTGACGTATACCTACGGTGATTTGCCCAGGCGAGCCAACCTGCCGCATTATAACTGTGGTGGCTGGTCATCTAGTGGTTAATATACCTGTCAAAAGTATGCAGTGTGTACTCACAGTACCTCCTTTTGTTATGCCCATGGGATTTTCTCTGGTTACAACAAATCGCTTGCCATTATTTCTTCCCACCTATGACACTTCCGTGAGTGTCACTGGCTCTATGTGTCTGAGATACAGCAGCTGCTCTCACTCTTCCTCTTCCCCAGCCCTGACATCACAGCATTCCAGGCAGCTGCAAGGGGAAGTCTTACATTGACTTTGATGATAGTATTGAGTCTTCTATCTGGAGCACGCCTGCACTCATACAGTGACAGCCACCTAAATTATACACAGGCAGAGTTAGAAAAGCTTTACCTTACATGACTTTCTAAATGCTGCTTGCAATTGCCAAATTAATCACTGTACTTTATTTTTATTTTTTAAAACCGATATGAATATGCTAATTAAAAAAATAATACCCAAGCAATCATGAATATTTTTAAAACTTGCACCACTGGAGTATGCATTTGCTGTGGGCTGTTATGGCTTGTAAAATGTTGTTATTGGTTGCATACTGGTACCAGCCACAGTAAGTAATGCTGTACATTCTTAATATTGCCAAATTCTGTATGCCATATATGTTACAAACTGAAGATCTCTCTTCACATTATGTTATACAAACTTTTCTATAACCTGTATGTTTAATGCTTAAAGTTTATTAAATCCCAACTCCAGTCAAAAATTTTATTTAAATAGAGCATTGTGACCTTATTTAAATGTTTGATTCCAAACACCTCTTCCTAACCCATCCTGCACTATAATCCATCACAGATTTTGAGCCAAGCTAATTTCTTCCACCCACATTTTGAAGTTCTCTGCATCCCAAGCCGCTGTGTGTGCTGAAAACGATTTGGCATATTTTTTTTTTTAAATCTTAATTTCCTCCTTTCGCCTGCGGCCGAGCGTGTCATTTCCGGTCTGCAATGCCTCCTGGGAGATGTTTGTCATCAATCCCAGGAGGCAATAGGCATCGCTGGGCCGCAGTATTGCGTTATTTCAAAACCGGAAATGACGCGATGCAAGGGGCGGCCAGTGCTATTGTAAATAAGGGCAACTATGCTTTTGTTGCCATTGTTACCCTAGCTTCCAGGGCATCAAGATCGGTGGCGCTGGATTCGCGTGGAGTCGATTCGCGTGGAGGATAAGAAGGCAAGCAACTATTTGAGAGCAATTTTGCCAATCCAGGGGAACACCACAGCATGTGCAATCATTGTAGAAAAGAGCAGTGTGATTGGCGCAGTGTTGGGGCAATGTTATGAGAATGGTGGCAATGTGCTGTGCTATGCAGGAAGTAATGTGCTGTGGGCGATGCGATGAGATGTGCTGAGGCGATGCGATGTGCTGGGGGCAGCGTGAGGTAGCGTGATGTGCTTCTGGCAGTGTGATGGGGCAGATAGATTTTATCTCTCTATACCCCTCTCCCCCAGCACCCTCATCTGCTCTCCTTTTCCCACTTGCCCTCTACCCCTTATCATATAATCATATTATAAATTCAGTCATTTTAATTAGCTGAAGGACTGTCATAGAAATTCATCTTTACTTGGTCTACACCATTTGCAGGTAGGCAATACAAGAAATAACGCAATTGTAATTTATTCGCAAACTTTTTTTTGTTTTGTTTTTTTTTTTTTTTATTATTATTTCATTCATGTTTTTTATTATTTTATTTTATTATTTTTAAGAGTGGAGCTATCTTTTTTGGTGTAAATGCATTACAGTCTTTGCTGTGCACCTGTGCACATTTTGTTGTCCCAGATGTGTGTGGTGACAACCAGTGAATAATGTAAATATATAAAAAAAAAGTGTGTATGTGTAAAAAAAAAAAAATATATATATATTATATGTATATATATATGTATGTGTGTATGACAGATGCTCTTTCCACTTTATTTACAATAAAAAAAAAAAGTTTTACATTTCTAACAGTTGTACTAATAAAATAGCATGGCTAAAGATATTTATTTTTTTAAATATATATATACTGTAAATAACCTCTTATTTTACCATTTGCACTTTGTCTTTGTCTAATTTTTTTTTTTAAATTACATCACAAAAAAAATAAAGCTTTAAGAATATTTAATGATTGGTTTTAAAAATCCCTTTTTAAACATTAACTTTACGATAAATTAAAAATGTATTTTTGTTCCCAATTACACTGACATATTATGGATCTTTAGCAGGAAAGCGAGTATCTTTTTTTACACAGGTACGCACATCGATGTCATAATCATTCTCCAGTATCAAAGAAAAAAGTTTCTTTATCCACCCACCTTCTTACACCACTTCCTGGGGCATTATAGAAAAGGACATGGTGATTTGCGCAGGTATAGATGGTTACCAGCACTGTAGACGCATATCTTCTCTTCCCGTATAACTTTTTGAAGCTTGCAGCTTCATTTACATATATTTTCTTATTTTTATTTTCTTGATTAAAACACACAATTGATGGTCAGGTAAGTGTCATATAATATTATATATATTTTATATATATATATATATATATATATATATATATATATATATATATATATATATATATATATATATATATATATATATATATATACATATATATATACACACAGCAATATAGTATTTTTAGCTGTAGACATTACAATTTTGATTTATGATCCAGGTGCTCTAATATAATTGTTAATACATTTTTTTATTGTTTTTTAATTTTATACTTATTAATTTTCATATAATTTACGGAGTAGCATCAAGAAGAAATTGTTTTGAAGACATGCATTGTTGTTCATTTACGGTTGGTGAATATCTCTATTATTAAACCATTGATTGAACATTCTAACATTGAGACTTTTTGTGCTTTATAGCTATTTAAAATGATGTCAATAACAATACTTACCTAATCCTATTAGATTATGTTCTTAGGTTTTTTAATTTTTTTTTAAACTTATGAACACAATAATTAAAATGTATTTTTATCATAGATTTAATATAGACATATATTTATGTAAATATGGATAGTGTTTTTAGTTTTAATTTTTTTTTTATAATATGTGACTCTTTACAGTTAATAATATTTTATTTATTTTCCTTTTTAGATATGCCTAACTGCTTTATCAAAAACTGTGGTCATGGCACTGGTCGTAAAAAAACCCCAGCAAATATTAAATTACATTAATTTCCAAAAAATCCGGATCAAATCCAAGAGTGGTTAACAAATGCTGGAATGGACAGCCCAATGGTTGCAGAATTTACACCTTTGATAATGGAAGACAAAAGAGGAGACAGATTCCGAATATGTTCTGTACGTTTCAAACCAAACAACTTTATTCTTAAATGTTTCAAAAAAAATTCTGAGGCCTAATGCTGTGTCAACCCTGTTTCCCCAAACAACTGGAATCCAAGTGTCAGAGGATCCATGGAAAAAAATAATTTCCAAAAAGGCTAGCTTAGAGCTTATGAGTGGTGAAGCATCAACGTCCTCATCAATCAAGACCGGTGAGTGTAGATGCACTTGTCATCGCTCAATGGCTCCCACAAAAACACACTGTGACACAAGTACGCAAATAGATGACTTTGATTTTCCATCATTGGAATCCGAAGATAGTTATTTTACAGTTGCAAGTGAGCGTAGAATACAGCTTGATCATTCATATTACCAGAAAAATCTAACACCGCAACATGAGTCCACTGCTCGTAGCATACATCAGGATCAAGTTTCAGGAGAACTATTCAGTCTCCTGAGGAAACTGAATGTTTTTTAAGACCTTCTCCTTCGCTAAACCTTAGAAATGCACCAATTCCTGTCCATGGTGAAAAACATTCAACAATAGATTCTCCCTCTGAAAGTGTGCTAACAGGAGGAAAACGCAAACTCCGATATGAGGATGATTCAAGTTTTCAGTCTTCTGACTGTGAAACTCCTGATAAGTTTGAAACTAGTTTGGATGACAATGAAATTGAACAAATAGAATAATCAATATGGGAACATCCTTTAAAAATTATAAAAGAAAAAAGGTATATCGTTTTTGAAAGCTGCCTTGATACATTATTATTTAAAATGAGGTGTCTGAAAAAAGAATGCTGTTCGTTAAAAAGTTAGAAAAGCAATTGGTTGGAAGCATGGTAATGGTTTTTTCCACATGCGTAGGAAAACATTGCTGTAAGCTGTGGCAAAGCCAACCAAAGATAAAATGTTTCCAACAGCAATATGTTTTAATTGCGGGATCAATTGTTCTCACTGGGTCTAGTTTTACAAAATTCAAAGAGTTATGGGATCTGACGGGAATTGCAATGTTTGGAAAATCCACTTTCCACTTGTCACAACAATGCATTATTTTCCCAGCAATCGACCTACACTGGAGAAAAGAACAGCAAGCGGTCAAAAAAATGTTAGACGGCAAACCCTTATTCCTGGTGGGCGATGGACAATGTGACAGCCCAGGTTTTTCTGCAAAATATTGCACATACACGTTCATGGAGCAAATTTCTAAAAAAATTGTGGACATGGAAGTTGTGCAGGTGACTCAGAGCACTTCCTCTGTGGCCAAGGAGAAATTTGGCTTCCAAAAATGCTGACAGAATTCATGATGCAAAATTGGAAGTGCATATTATTATATTATTGGCACAGATTGCCATACAGGAATTAGAAAACCTGTTGAGCAGTCCAGAATATGAATGTGTGTCACATACCTGGTGGTGATCGAGCTGTAGAGAGGGCTTCATTTGCACCTCCAGTCCAACGCCCGGGAGTGAAGGACACAGAGTGGCACGAGGGGCGATGTAGTAGGTGGCACCGGCTGGGCCTTGGCAGGAACCCGATGGCTGCAGATCACCAGATAGGCACTGAGAACAGGAACTCCGTGTCACTGGATCAGCAGGCGGAAGTGTGGTTGAAACATAAGCCAGGGGATCATCAACAGCCGGGCAGAGCAGGTACAGGAACAGGAGGCAGAAGCTAAGAGAAGATACAGGCCGGGTTCGGTACACAGTCGGGCAGCGAGGTACAGAAGTATAAAGCAGGAGCAGGGTCAAACACAAGCCAGAGTCACAGGCAGGTGGGCAGGCGGAAGTCCAAGGGAAGGTTCAGGTGAAGCCGGATCAAACACAGGAAACTGGAACAGATCAAGGCACAGGTACAAACAGGAACAAGATGAAAGACCACTCAGCAATGTGTATTTGTCATTGCCCTGTTTAAATAGGCTGACTGGCGCCAGTATGTGCACCTGCTCGCGCCCACCCACGCGCCAGTACATGTTACTCTTTGTGCACACACTGGTGTGCCCGCGCCTGTGCACGTCTGTTAACCGGACTTCTCTTACAATGTGTAAATCACCAATTCAACATATTGCACTGTATCAAAAATCTAAAAAGAAAATTATTACAACTGTCCAAAATAAAAGCATACCGGCCACTGACACCATGGATTGGTTCAATTCTAAACCATTTTTATTGGTGCAGCCGATTGTGCAAAGGGGACAAACATGTATTTAAAATCAGATGGGAGTCAATAATGCACCATGTCATTAATGAGCACTGTTGGAAACTAGGAGAAGCAGAATACAAGTGTAAATATGATTAAATAAGCATTGATGAGCTACATGTGGCATAGATAGTAAAGAACAGCCAAGCTTATGACGCACTGAAATCGTTCTTGATCCACAAATAATGAAGGACATACCTCATCTTACATACTTTTGCCAGACTGGTGTATTGGAGACCTTCCACAGCATGATGCCAAAATACAGACCTAAACGAATACACTATCGTTATAATTCAATGGAGGCCAGGACTAAAACAGCAGTGTTATGCCACAACAACATTATAAGAAAACCAGCAATAATAGGAAAAACATTAGAAACTGGAGAAACTATACAAATGCCACGCAAGAACCTTGAATTTCCACGTGGCCGTAAAAAATGGATTGTGAGAAACGGTTATGAAAAAATGTCTTTAGATCATGTCATACCTAATCTAGGGGACATGATCAGTCTCACCGAAGGCATGTTTTTTTCAACATGGTAATCCAAAAACAAATTAATGCCACAAAATATTGCTTCTGAATAAAGACCGGCAACATCCACTGCCGTGGAGCAACACTGCACAAGGTTTCCACATAGGAGTAAATGTAAATTTACATTTGAAAACCCCCCTTCCACAAAAAAAAAATTTGCTTAGAATTTATATAAAATTATTATTTGGATATTCTGATTTATGTATACTCAATATTTAATATTGTTATTTTTTCCATTTATAGATTTATAAATAATACAAAGATTTAGTTAACGAGAACAAAACTTGGACCACCAATTTTTTCACTTCAAATTGAATTTATTTTTCAAAAAGGGCATAAATAACAAACAACAACATTTTTTACAATATTTGAATAATTTCACCAAAAAGATAAGAAACAATTTTATTAAAGAAAACACTAGTGGGTCAAGGTAAGACAATTATATAGATTCAACATTGCTATAAATTTAGTACCTATATTTTTTTTTATATATAGCATACTCGCTCTCTGGATATCGAGATATTATTATATATATATATATTTATTTATTACACACACAAATTCTGTTGTGTATGTCTTTATATTTATCCTCTTCCAAAAAAAAAGGATTTTTTTTATATAATTACGAATGAAAAATAATACATTTTTATTTTTATCTAGGATATCCATTTCTGGTTTATGGTATCTAACAGCCTAATGTAAGTATACAATCAAACATGTAAAGATATATAAATATTCTCATTTTGTTTCCTTTTTTTTTTACATAACACTTTTAACGTAATTGTAAAAAAAATAAAATAACAATAAAGAAAAATTAAAATTTAATGTTATACTAATGCCCCGTACACACAATAAGAATATCGTACGAAAAATCCCGCTTTCGGAGAGATTGTTCGATAACCTAATCATTAGTACATGTCTGACGCATCCGATTAAGGCCAGTATGAAATTTATAGAAGGAACAAGATTGAAAATGTTTTCCGTTTGTAAACCCAACGAACGATCATCGTATCAATGGTATGGCTATCGTACGAAAATAATAATAATCGGGAATAGTAGTGTGCATGATCGGAAACAAACAAACGAACCGGAAACAAAACCAACAAAAGGTACACAAAGATACCGCTATCTGTCATCCTATGTGCATGTTCTATCGTTATATGAGAGGGAGACATTAAGGATCAGTGTGGAGAGAGGGGGACATTGGCAATCAGTTGTGGGGGGGGTAATGTTCTGTGTATACATGCAGTTTGCTGTGTCTGTTCTCTTCATGTTGAGTATCATATACAACAGTGCACTTGGTTTGTGCAGTAACAGATAGGACATGAGCATTGTGCAAGTGAAACCCGAACATTTTAGTGGCGCACAGCAATAATTATTTTTGTAGTACACAATACATATGTTTTGCAATTAAATAACATTTCCAATCATATTCCAATCAAACCTATTTTCCTTGTCAAAAGAAGTTTATTGAGTATACAATGTTATAAAGATACATAAAGATACATAAAGTAAGTTTACAAGGATCTATAAAGTAAGCTCATTGTTTTACAGTAGGGTTTATATAGGTAAATATCATGAAATTTCAAATATTAAACACTGGGTTCACGTAAACCTAAATTAAAGATATATATCATTTCCTTAGTTACTTTTGTAGGTATTTAAATGATATATACCTACTATACATAATGTTTACAAGTAGAGTGTATATAGGTCAAATAAATTCTGATAATGAGCTTTAATCGTAAGGTGGAGAAAAGGAAAGAGAAAGAAGAAAAAGGGTTGAAAGGTAGAGGTATGGTCAATCAAACCTATTTTCAATCTTGTTCCTTATATCTGAATAGTTCCCCCTTTACATCTGAATCCACAGAGTACCCCCTTTAAATCTGAATCCCCAGCATTCCCCTTTTACATCTGAATCCGAAGAGTTCACTACACTGTAGGGAGAACTATGGGGACTCTGATGTAAGGGAGAACTCTGGGTACTCCCATAAGGGGTGGTCTGAGAACCCTGATTTACCTTGATGTACTCATTCAGAAGCAAAAGAGGGAAGGTGGGAGACTTCAAACACAGACAGGGATGGATGGTGAGCTCACTCACCCCTTTACAGTCAGCACCTCTATTCCTGATGTATGTGAGGCTGGTTGACTTCAAATATTTGTCCCCCACTTTCCCTTTACGAGACATAGCGCCGGGGATTGGAGTGTGGGCAGACACAGAGGGGTATGGGTGGGAGGAAGAGTTGCAAATCAAGCCCTCTTTCCTCTCCCATCTGTATGTAGGGGATTGGTGATAGGGGAAAGTTCAGTATGAATAATGTGTGTGTACCCGTATCGACCACCAATAGGAAGCCTATATAGGTTGTATGCATTGTTTGTGGGCAGAGAGGCCATGTTTACAATCATTTTAAAGAGAGAGGATGACTGGTGGTAGTAGATTGCTGGTTAGGACTGGCTTAAATAGATGAGGTAGCACTGAGGGCAACTGATGTTGGCACTGATGGGCACTTCTAGGCTATAATATAATATAATATTCAAGATTTACCTGTTCCCTAATATAATAACATATGATTTTATAATGTAATGCTTTATTTACTCTGTATATTCTGTAATAATGTAATTAATTGTATCTGTATTAATCTATATATTCCTATATCATCAATATATAAAAACAATATTAACAATTTTAAACACATAACTTTATTAAACGTTAACGATTAGTACAATTAATGAGCAAAAACAATACAATAGCTCAACAAGAAGGGATAATAATTTACAGCTGTGTGTAGTTGTAGTCATGCGACCACTGTGAAGGTAGCCTTTCTCCAGGAGCATATTGCCAATGTGTGCCTTGCTGCTATAATGGTTGGGACACCATGGGAGGAACAGAAGGTGTTGGTGGTAGAAAAGCTTGTTGTTCCTCCAAATGGGTCTTTTGGGTTAATCTACCATTAACACCCTTGTGTAGAACCTCGAGGAGTAACATCTCGGCCAGTTGTTTTTGCTCAGTGGACATCATTTTTAGTTTATTGGCTACAACAATGGCTACAACAATTCCTCTGTAATGCAGCAGCTGCCTGAGCTAGAAATGCAGATGTACCATCCAAAATTTTTCTCTTCTTTCCTCTTGGCTCAGGTGTTTGAAATGGTGAAACGGTGGTAGTAATCGCCTCTGTGTTGTCCTGGGTGGTATATAAAAAATGATCAATTTAATAATATTGTACACCTACATTATATGATGACATTCATCATGAACCATATTTGTAGTTACCTGTGTCAATAATTGTTCACCAGAGTTTTCAAGATCCTGTTCCAGGGAGAGACAATCAGGTACTGGTGAAGCAGCAGAGGATGATGGCAGAGTACTAATTGAAGCTCTTGCGTCAATCTCTTCGGTAAGAAACTGTAAACTTTCATAGTACCATAAGCGTGGTACATAGACCTCATCTGTACCATAGCCTTATTTTTGGGATGCTCTGATTTTATTCAGCTCTTTTTTAAATACAGTCCTCAGATTCGATATTTTTTTGATAACATAGTATTCGGGCAAACAGCTTTGCATAATTCAATACGTTTCTCCAGTGCCTCATGCCTTTTGTTATGGTCGTAGTATCCCTTTGACTTAACTTTCCATAGGCAGGGAAGTTGTCTGTACATCTCAAATTGCATAAGAAAATCAGGCCTGGTGAATTTATCCGCCATACCTAGGAAAAGCAAATAAATGCTCAGCATTTTGTAAATAACATGCTTGGACATATATAACTACCAACTGTCCATGATTCGGAGGGACTGTCCCTGATTTTAAGAAAATTCCCTCTGTCCTTCTTTCCTCCTCATTTGTTTCTCATTTTGGTCAGATATATATATATAGTCAACTATGAAATAGACAGTTCTACATTGCTGCATCTGTAAATTTAGTTAGTTTAGAATAAAAGCACTTTTTTCCCCCCCATACCTTCAATACATTATAAAAATATGTCCTTGTTGTGTGTGTGTGTGTGTGTGTGTGTGTGTATATGTATATATATATATATATATGTATATATATATATATATATATATATATATATAAAGATCGCTGGGCCTGAAAAGTTGCTGGGCCTGAGAGATCGCTGGGTCTGAAAGATCATTCACGCAAGCAAGACACTGTCGGTGTGCTCCCAGCTCCGCCCTTGTCTGATGATTCGCGCAGCAGTGTACACGTCATTGTGATGCACCAACTGCGACATCAGCCAAAGAATGGAACACGAGGCAGCATGGCAGACATTGCTGGTGAGAAAAGTCCCAAAAAATCTTCTAAAAAGGCAGACAAGCACCATGATAGGGGTTCCATGCAGAAGGACAGAGAAGAGCAGAGTCCAACAGTAAAGAGTAAAACAAGTCCCATGTCAAGAGCAGAGATGGTGGACATGGTGTTCATGCTGGAAAAGCATGACTACGATGGGAAGAAGAAAAACTATGAGAGGCCTAACACCAGAAAGGATCTTATTCTAGAAAAAGTGATTGAACTCCTACAAAGGAAACATGGTGTTAACCGTTCAAAGGACCAATTAAGAAAGCGCTGTTCAGACTTGAAGCTACGAGAACATGAGCAATTCAATCAAATTCAAGTTACCATTCAGAAAAGTAAGGGACTAAACAAGTAACAAGGCGCAATATGCAGATACCTTACAATATAGTACCTAATAGTCCAGGAATGTGGGTGTACAGATGTGTACACTGGTAATATAAAACCGCAGTCTCAGTCAGGGCAGCCACCAAAAAACCAAAAGCGAGTTCCAATAGCTAAAAAAAGACAAGGAACAGGGGCACCTCTGAGAAATTATCATAAACACTTTATTTTAAATAAAATATCCACTCACATGAAAGTAGGAGAAGGCATGTACAAGACCGTGGTGAAGGCTGGAAGGCTGAAAAACACAGGGCTGCAGGTAGAAGCTGTATCAGTGTAGCTGGAGCACAATCCAATCCAGGCAAGCAGGGGTGCAGATGACTGAGCACATACACACATAGGTGAAATGCAATGTCCCTGGAGGATGGTATCAGTAGTCCAGTGGAAAAGGAAGGAATCAGTCCAATAATAGCATGAATATCTGTGGAAAGGAGGAGAGAGACGTCTGGCTGGATGGCAGGGCTGCGCTGTATCTCCAGCGATCGTACTGTCCCTGTGTGGTGAGGGAAGAGACACGGCCGTGTATGTGAGATGGAAACGAGGCTTGGAAAGCAGACACAGGCTCCCTCAACCCCTCCCTTCCCTTATGGACATCATTCTCCCTCCACGCAAGAATTTTCCAGGCACTTTCACTCCCCATTCCAGTCTAGATCATCATAGGAACAAAACCACCAGGACTAAATGTTTGCTCCATGATCTCAACAAATTTTACAATAGACCGTCCCATAAAGAAAGGGTCCCAGATCCCAATACTGGGACTAATACTTCCCAGAATAGTTCCACTAAAAATCCCTCATCCAATTCCTTATCTCTAATTAGAGGTCAAACCAATGACCCCAACACACATAAACCCAGTACCTTTAGGTCCATTAATATGGAACCTATAGATACTCAGAGTGTGACCCATAATCCGATTCACACTGCAGAACTACATATCCCCATCCAATCATCTAATTCTACCTCTGCTAACATTGTAGATGTTTCTTCTCTTCCCCCATCTTCTTCTTCCATCACCTCGGGACCCTGGGGTTTTTTTAGCCTCAAGTCCTCCTCGAACCAACCGGAGAAAAAGAAAACTCACCAGAGAGGTTGCAGAGGAGGACGTAACAAGTCCAAGACCATACACACCAAAACTCCGCAAACTGTGAAAATTTACAATCTATCTTCCCTTCAGCTCTCCCCCACTGATATCAGCTTACTTAGTAAAGGACTCAATTTTGCTCCCATAAATAAGCCCAACCCTTTTCTTTTATTTAAAGATCTTAATAGGTATATTCGGAATCTGACATTAAAAAGATTTTTTCTTGCCAAACAGAACAAACCCAATACCAATGCTATTGATCTTCCTTCCGTTATTCCTTCCCCAGATCTTTTTGAATATGATGGTGACATCATTGATGCTTTGGAATCTCCCACTGGAGAAGAAGACACACTCAGTCTTCTCACACAACATCTCGCCACCTCCCCACCCATTTCATACTCATCCCTCAAACCTAAATCGGTTTTCTATCCTGCTCAATCCAAAGGGCCTTATCTGGAAAGTTTCTATAGAGTAGTCTATGCCGACTTTCTTAAACTTTGCCAGTCTTCATCTCGTGTACCACCCCATATACACAATCTTTCCCCCTCAGAAATTCAGGCCTTAGATTCTTTAATCCACACGTCAGATGTCATTATCAAATCTGCGGACAAAGGGGGAGGTATAGTTTTGCTTAACAAAGCAGACTACATCAAAGAAGCCAATAGACTCCTTTCTGATAAGACTACATATCGGAAGCTCAAAAAAGACCCCACCATAGATTTTACTATTGAGGTTAACGTGATAGTCAAGTCAGCTCTTGAACGCGGAGTGATTAACAAAACTGAAGCCTCTTTTTTCACTAAAAGTTTCTATCAGACCCCATATTTTTATTACTTGCCCAAAGTACATAAAAACCTTACCTCTCCTCCTGGCAGACCCATTGTGGCTGCCATGGACAGTGTCACTACTGGGTTCAGTCAGTATATTGACCAATTTCTTCAACCGATTGTCCAACAGTTACCTTCCTACATCAGAGACGGTACACACCTCCTATAATTACTTACACCTTATAAGTGGGAGTCTTCCTACATATGGTTGTCATTAGACGTTACCTCACTCTATACCTCCATCCCCCATCAATTTGGCCTATTAGCTTTGGAATTCTACCTTGCACAAGATCCCTTTATGAACCCCAGACAGGCCTCATTTATCTTGGAGGCTACCAATTTCTGTTTGACTCACAATTATTTCAATTTCGATGGCAAATTCTACCTGCAAATACAAGGGACTGCCATGGGAGCCAACTTCGCTCCCTCATACGCCAACTTAGCTATGGGATATTGGGAAGAACATTACATCTCACATAACAATCCGTATTCATCCTACATTGTATTTTTTGGCCGATACATAGACGATTTAATTGTAATCTGGGATGGTCCTATTGATTCTATTACTTCATTTGTAGACCACTGCAACCACAATCCCTACGGTTTATCTTTCACACACGTCTCTGATCCCAATTGCTTGGCCTTTTTGGACCTCGAATTGAGTCATGTAGATGAAAGTATCATTGCAAAGAATTACATCAAACCCACAGCTGGCAACTCTTTTTTACATTATAAGAGTTGTCACTACCCAAAATGGATCAATAACATACCCAGAGGCCAGTTTTGCCGCCTTAAACAAAATTGTACTTGAGATACTGACTATGACACCCAGAGTCTCCTACTAAAAAAGAAGTTTGCTGATAAAGAATATCCCCAAGAGTTAGTGGACCAAGCTTGTAATTACTATTCAAAAGGAAAACCCACCAAAAAAGCAAGGGAAGTCACATCAGACCACTCGATGAGATTTTTGACTACTTTTAATTTTCAATATAAAAAAAAATGGAAAATATTTTGCAAAAACATTGGAACATACTTCAACAAGACCCCCTCCTCAAAACTATTCTCCCAAACATACCTAGGATTACTTACCGGAAGGCCCCATCTTTGAAAAATAAAATTGTTCCGAGTAAATTTCCGTCAGATCATATCATTACTAACCCCACCCAGCTTATACCCCTAGTGGGCATGTTTCAGTGTAAAAAGATTCGCTGTAAAACTTGCTCATTTGTCCAGCATGGTAAAAAATCTTTTGTTTCTAAAGGTAAAACATACTTATTGGATCAATTTTACAACTGCTCATCTGAGTTCGTTGTATATGGCCTAAAGTGCCCTTGTGGGTTGATCTATGTTGGACGCACCATCTGCCCTCTGAGGCAACGGTTTGGACAACATCGACGACTCATTGAGGGTGGCAAAGACCTACATAGTGTTCCTCGTCACTTTGCTGAACATCACAAAAAATAGACCGTTGGTCTCGAAGTGTGGGTTATCAAGCAAATCTCTAAATCTATGAGTCAAGCTGAACGTTTTAAAAAACTGTGTGCGAGAGAGACGTTTTGGATATATTGCCTTGACGTCCTCTCGCCCGGTGGCCTCAATGAAGGTATAGAAATAGCCACAGTACTATAGTCTTTCTTGCCTTACATTTCCTTTACTGATTACTCTGATACTGTATTTTGGATATGTTTTATGTCTATATTTATAGGTATATATATTACTGTCATTTTATCACAGGTTTTATCTTCCCACCTGTTTTATATAATATATTTTATTGGGGGTGGCGGGTTCGTTCCAGTAAGTATTGGTAACCCAGGAGGTGAAGTGATGCCTCTTGTGTATGGGTGTGTATGTGCATACTTGTGTATATGCGTGTGTGTATGTGTATATACATGTATATGCTTGCCTCCCTTGAAACCCCCCCCTCCTTCCAAAACCCCCCCTCCCTCCCCCCCTTTTCTTCTTTTCCCTTTGCCCCCCCCTTTCCCTTCCTCCCCCCCCCCCCTTCTTTTCCTCTTCTTTCCCTCCCTTTTTTCCCTCTCGCTATCTATCGTATGTATATGTGCACATATACTCCGTCTCTTTTTCTCCAATATGGCATCCAGCTTATATCCTTAATTTCATATATTATATAACTCTTCCGTTACATGATTTTTTATAATTTTTTGTTTTTTCCACATTCTCCAATCATACATTAATTTATATCTATCCATTATATTTACATCCGTTTATATCCATTTATTATATTTATTTCTATAGTTTATTTTCTAGCATTTTTTTTCCCCATATTTATCATATATCTCTCTTGTCACATAGTGTCTGTTATTTAACCACTTCCCGCCCGCCCTATAGCGGATTGACGTCCGGGAAGTGGTTCTGTTATCCTGACTGGACGTCATATGACGTCCAGCAGGATAACATGCCGCAGCGCGCCCCCGGGGGCGCGCATTGCGGCGATCGGTGGAGCGGTGTGTCAGTCTGACACACCGCTACACTGATCTTGGTAAAAAGCCTCCGGCGGAGGCTCTTTACCACGTGATCAGCCGTGTCCAATCACGGCTGATCATGCTGTCAATAGGAAGAGCCATTGATCGGCTCTTCCTCACTCGCGTCTGACAGACGCAAGTAGAGGAGAGCCGATCGGCGGCTCTCCTGGCAGGGGGGGTCTGCGCTGATTGTTTATCAGCGCAGCCCCCCCGCAGATCACCACACTGGACCACCAGGGATCACCACTAGGACCACCAGGGAAGGGGCAACATGTGGATGGCCAGGTATGTACCCCATGGCCATCCACATGTGCCCAGTGTGCCAAAAATTGGCACAATTATGTTGCAGTGATGCCCAGCAATGCCACCCTTAGGGGCATCACTGCAAATAAGCAATGCCATCAGTGCCACCCATCAGTGTCCATTCATGCCACCTGTCAGTGCCCATCTATCAGTGCCCATCCGTGCCCATCTGTGCCAACTATCAGTGCCACCCATAAGTAACCATCAATGCCACCTACGAGTGCCCATCAATGCCACCTATGAGTGCCCATCAGTGCCGCCTATAAGTGCCCATCCGTGCCACCTATGAGTGCCCATCAGTGCCGCATACCAGTGCCACCTATCAGTGCCACCTATCAGTGCCCATCAGTGCCGCCTATCAGTGCCACCTCATCAGTGCCACCTCATCGGTGCCACCTCATCTGTGCCCATCAGTGCCGCCGTATCAGTGCCCGTCAGTGCAGCCATATCAGTGCCCGTCATTGAAGAAGAAAACGTATTTATTTACAAAAAGTTTTAACAGAAACAAAGAAAAACTTGTTTTTTTTCAAAATTTTCGGTCTTTTTTTATTTGTTGCGCAAAAAATAAAAACCGCAGAGGTGATCAAATACCACCAAAAGAAAGCTCTATTTGTGGGAACAAAATGATAAAAAATTTGTTTGGGTACAGTGTAGCATGACCGCGCAATTGTCATTCAAATTGCGACAGCGCTGAAAGCTGAAAATTGGTCTGGGCGGGAAGGTGTCTAAGTGCCTGGTATTGAAGTGGTTAATTAATTTTTTTTTTTTTTTTCCCTGACCATATATCTATTTTTATTATTTACATATTTATTTATATTATTTACAATATTCATATATTTATATCTACTTTTAGCTTGTCATTCTTTCATCATCATTTATTTATTTTTCAAAAAATATTTTCTCCATTATTCTTTACCATTTTCAAATTATACACACAGTTTTCTGTCCCATTTTCTGCCCCATTTCCTGTTTTCTGCCCCATTTCCTGTTTTCACAGTTTTCTGCCCCATTTCCTGTTTTCTGCCCCATTTCCTGTCTTCCTTAGTTCCTCCCCTTCCCCTCTTCATTAGCCTGTGTCTCCAATCATGTTTTTGGTTCCGCCCCTCGGTCCGCCTATATTAAACCCCTCCATGTATTGTGTATCCATGCTTAAAAAAGGAATGCGGCTATTCCATCCATCTATAGCTAGCAATTTCAGAAACGCGGCATGTTGATGACGTCACGGCTCGGCGCCGGCCTGTGTCTGCTTTCCAAGCCTCGTTTCCATCTCACATACATGGCCGTGTCTCTTCCCTCACCACACAGGGACAGTACGATCGCTGGAGATACAGCGCAGCCCTGCCATCCAGCAAGACGTCTCTCTCCTCCTTTCCACAGATATTCATGCTATTATTGGACTGATTCCTTCCTTTTCCACTGGACTACTAATACCGTCCTCCAGGGACATTGCATTTCACCTATGTGTGTATGTGCTCAGTCATCTGCACCCCTGCTTGCCTGGATTGGATTGTGCTCCAGCTACACTGATACAGCTTCTACCTGCAGCCCTGTGTTTTTCAGCCTTCCAGCCTTCACCACGCTCTTGTACATGCCTTCTCCTACTTTCATGTGAGTGGATATTTTATTTAAAATAAAGTGTTTATGATAATTTCTCAGAGGCGCCCCTGTTCCTTGTCTTTTTTTTTAGAAAAGTAAGGGACCATTTTTTTACATTAAACATCATTATGCAACGGTCTTTGGCATTTTACAAATGTTAATTATGTATGTTTAGTAAAAATATGTATATTTCTGTATTGCATTTTCTCCTTTCGTCTTCCAGGACAGCCTCTGAGACATAGGGCTCCTCCCTCCGGGACAGGAAACACGTATACCAATTTTCTTAAAAGGTGGTCCTCCAGGCCTCCCTCTTCAGTTATTGTGTTTCCTGCCGGATGGGAAGGAGCACGCTAAGGAACCAAGGGAGCTCCATGTCTCAGGACTGTCCTGTGAAGAGCCCCTGGCATTGACTCTCCTCTGCCTGGGCACCCCTCTGTCCTGCTGGGGAATAGTAAGGTGCTAAGTTCCACCGATGCCGTTAGCTCAGAGAGAGCTGGACCTCTGGTGACTACAGTCACGTCCACCTAAAAACGCAGTACCTGTCCTGTGTTTCAGGTGATTCCGGGCCGGCGAGCGAGTGAGAGACGCTTGTTCGGCCATGCTGCTCTTCCGTTTGGAGGGGGAGGATGAATCTCAGTGTGCGGCATAGGGGGCAGGACTTCTGCGTTCCAACGATCGGAAGTGACGAAAGGTACTTCCGGCGGAACTGCGTCATCAGGGGGCGCCGTAAGACGTGGTTCTGGTCTCGAAAGCGCAGCGGTGGATACACAGGCATCCGGAGTGGTGTTTAACCACTTGCTTACTAGGCACTTAAACTAAAATCTCTGACGAATAGGCATACACTTTCTGGTTTATCAGATACAAACTGAATATACTCCTCAAATACTTCTGATGAATAAGGCGGGAAAATATATATATATTTCCTATCACATATGTCGCCCTGATAATGTACAGTGCAACAAAAATAAATCGACCTTTACTATCCTTCTTAATGTGTAAAATCCATTCCATTAGATATAAGCATAGAGACTCCTCTGGAATAAGATGTATATATAGAGTGATATTGAATATTAAACCAACTCCTTTTTAAGTAATACAGAGTGTCAGAATTTAAATGGGTTTCCTGGAGACATATTATTAAGGGTGAGAAACTCTTTAGTAAAGTAAACACTGTTTGTTGCTTAGAAGGGCTACCAAGACCCCTAACATTCCATGAAATGAACACTTCACTCAAGGGAGCCATATAAAACTAAATAAGTTGACCCAGAAAAATAAAACCAGATACAGTAAATATCAGAATTTTTCATTCCAACCCATGCTTCCCTGAACCCTTTCCCTCTCCTTTCCCCTCCCAAACAACCACTCACATCGCCCAAACTCTCATAGATCCCCCCCTATGAAGGCGAGGGGAAAAAGCATGGATGGGGGAAAGAAAAGGGGAGGCAGAGATACTAATATATTCCAAAAGGTGCACATAAATCAACATACAGAATGAACATATATAAACAAAGACATAACTGACATAACAAAACAATAACACATACACATACATATAGGGGCTGATCGAGAGGGCCAAAAAAAAAAATAGTGCTCTCTCCGCCCTTATATTTTACTCTTTTTTTTTTCCCCAGAATATCAATTCACAACCCCCCCCCCTCCAAAAAAAAAAGTCTAAGTTTTTGGGGAGTTAGCTTGACCACTTATCCACTGAGCCACGAATTCCAGAGATGCAAAAAGATGTGTAATGCCCTGTGCCGTTACTTTGAGTCTAGCAGGGAACAATATAAATTAAGGCAGTTCAACTTGCCTCAATCGCCGCTTCACCTCCAGGAAACCCGCCCTCTGACGCTGCACTGCTGCTGAAAAATATGGAAAAAAAACGTATCTTTGAACCATCCATCCGTATATCTGGAAGTTGTCTAGCTCTCTGCAGGATAATATCCCTAACTTTATAATTCATCATTTTCAGAATAAGAGTTCTAGGTGCCTCCCCCCCATGGGTGATGCTCTAGCAGGGACTCTATATGCCCTCTCCAATGAAAAAAAAATAAGAAAAATGTTCTGAACCCATCATGGATATTAGCCATTTTTCTATAAACTCAACTGGCGTATTTCCTTCTAACCGTTCAGGGAGGCCTACTACTCTGATATTGTTCCGACGGAGACAATTCTCCATGTCTTCCAATCGAGAGCCATGTATGGATAATTGTTGCATACATTTTTATTAGAATTCAGAGCTCAGGGGGCGGAGCTAGCTGGAGACCAAGATGGACGTGCAATAGCGGAGCTCCGGTACCAGCGGGAAATCAACGGCGGATATCTACCCACCAGTGCCATCTAATCTACCCTAAACAAGGCGATCCAGCTCATGAACACCCGAGGAGCAAAGCATAGCAATGCCACGGAGAAAGAAAGACAGCAACAGGCCTAAACGCCTGACGGAGTTCTATTCCCTCGAGCTCCGGAAAAATGGCGCCGGCTCTTCATCCACGCCAGCAGCTGCAGCCCAGCCCTGTAACTTACAACAGGGCAGAACGCAAAAAAGAGGCAGCCCTCCTAAAGGATCGCAATCTCCTCCATCTACACCATCCTCAGGGAGTCCTGAAAAGGCAAGATTCAAGGCGGATGCCAACAATGAGGTGAGCTGCTTCACAGACTCAGGGGATGATACTAGGGAACTGCCTGATTCCATAGACGCTTTCCCCACAAATGGCCAGCCTGTTATAGAGACAATGCTGGAGGAGATGCTGGTTTCATTAAGGGGCTCACTTCATGCTGAGGTGATTTCATGTATGCACAAGTTTAGCACTGAAATCCGGTCTGTATAAGATAAAGTGACTCACGTGGAACAAAAAATGGCGGAGTTCGCTACCACAATCAACGACCTGGTTGATGCTAATGATGATAGAGAGGATGACATAGAAAGTCTGAAAGCCAAAATGGCGGATATAGAAGACAGATCTAGGAGGAACAATGTGAAAATAAGGGGGATCCCTGAATCAGTTAAGCAACATGATCTGAGGGACTATGTGTCCCAGCTCCTCTTCGAAATTTTACCCGATCTGTCAGTACTGGATTTTACAGTGGACAGGATTCACAGGCTACCCAAACCTTCCTTTCTATCAGATAATGTGCCCCGTGATGTCCTCCTGAGATTTCATTTCTTCCACACAAAAGAGAAACTTATGTCTGCCGCAAGGCAAAAGGAACAGATTCCTGCATCCTATGCCAATCTCCAATTCTACGCTGATTTATCCCAGTACACCTTGCAAAAACGCAGAAATTTAAACGCAATAACAAAAACCCTCAGGAATAATAAGCTTGGGTATAAATGGGGGTTCCCAACCAAGCTGATCGTCACAAGGGAGGATAAAGAATACGTGATAGACTCTGTTGCAAAAGGAATGGCGTTGCTAAACACTTGGGGGATAATTCCAGAACCCCAAGCATATCCACACCAGGGGAATTCCTTCGTAAGATCAGAGCCTGAATGGCGCACTGTCAACCGTAAAAACGCCTGTACTCACAACTGACCCTACAGTGGGCGAGAAGATTACTACTCATCCTGCTGGGGAGGGAACAGCCTCCGATCCGCATAAGTCTAAGGACTTCCTATCCCCGAGTTACACCATGAGTGACTACCAGTCACACTCAACCTTATTTCATGTTAAGTGGCGACTAGCCACAGTTTTGTTGACTTTATGTTCGTGCACAATTTCTTTTTTTGCCTTTTCAGTCAGTAAAAACACCTCGATTCCAGAGAAACCGGAAAAGAAGTACAAATCCAACCTAGCACTTCTGAGACCTCTTGATGGTACATCCCCACATGGACTACTTGAAAGAACCTCATCTAATGTAAGTGTCTTTAACTGCACATGACTCCATCTATCAATTACCACCTTTGCATATGGCGGTGAAACTCTTAACCATTAACTCTAAGGGTCTTAATCACCCAGCTAAGCGCAGGTCTCTATGGAAGGAAGCACTACAAAGGAACTGTGACATTCTATGTACCCAAGAGACACACTTTCATTCCACAGCACCGCCAAAATGTACACACCCAAAATTCCCATTTGCCTACTATGCAAACGCGGAAACAAAGACAAAGGGAGTGATGATAGCAATTAGGGATACGGTTGCCTTCCAGCTACACAAAAGCATCATAGACCCTCAAGGTCGCTTCATCATTCTGGTGTGTGACATCAATTCCAATACGCTCACAATAGTTAACCTATACGCACCCAACGTCAAGCAAACCAAATTTTTTCATAAATTACTGAAGAAGATACGCCTTAACCAAAAAGGCTCATTGCTATTATGTGGTGATTTTAACCTTACCCCTGACCCATCTTATGACTCTACAGCTAAACCTAAACGATCTCCACCATCCTTACTACCCTTAATCCGGAAGTATGAACTTTATGATGCTTGGAGGTGTTTAATTGCAAATGAGAGAGATTATTCTTTTTTTTTTCACACTGTCACAAAACCTATAGCAGAATAGACCTCTTTTTGGTCGATAAGCAGTTGTTGTTATGAGGAGCTGCCTGAAGGCAGTGCTGAGGAGAGAGATGTGTTGGAGGCAGAATCTCCGAGCCCCAAGGTTGTTGTGGTAATGCAGTGTTATATTATATTATACCATATAAATTCTACTTAAAAGTTTTCTGTGCATGTCGGGTGTTGTGCCCTAATGATTTTTGTTGTTTTTTGTGTCTCCTCTGTATATCTAAGCCTTCTACCCTGGGCAGTCCTTTCATAGCTCTGGAAAGCAACAGAGAGTCTGAGAGCAGAGATGTGTTGGAGGCTCTATCGCCCAAGGTTATTTCTTTGTTAAATGCACCTAAAATTGTAGATTCAGTCTATTTTCAGCAAATAATTGTCCCTATTTTGTTCCTTATTGTTTATTTTTTGGTTTGAATATTTTTATAATTGTAGGTTTATTTTTTTCAGACATCAAAATTTTAGCATTTTGATGTCTGAAACTGAAGAACACAAAATGACATTGCAATTCCTTTAACATTGTTCGATCGCACAGTGTTGTGGTCCAACAACGTTTACTCATTTTCTTTTTACTGTGCATCTAATGCCCTGTACACACGACCGGTTTTCCCATCAGAATAAACTCTGAAGGTTTTTCCGACGGAGTTCCGACATAATTCCGCTCAAGCTGTCTTGCATACACACGGTCACACCAAATTCCAACCGTCCAGAACGCAGTGACGTACAACACGTACGACGGGACTAGAAAACGGAAGTTCAATAGCCAATAGCTTCCGTCTCGTACTTGCTTCAAAGCATGCTTTGTTTTTGGTACGTCGAAAGACGAGCGGTTTTTCCGATAGGAATTGGTTCCGTCTGAAAAATTTAGAACATGTTCTCTTTCTAGGTCCGTCAGAATTTTCACCGTAAAAAGTCAGATGGGGTATACACACGATCGGAATATATGATGAAAAGCTCCCATCGGACTTCTTCTTTCCACTGTGCATCTAGGTGTTCTCCTCTGGGAAGTCCTGATACTGCACTTGACACCAACATAGAGTATGAGGCCAAGGATCTGACAGAGGTTGAGTCTTCTTCATCCAAGGTAAAGCCTTTTTTAAGCAACTCATCAACTTTGATATGCAGGGAGCGTTCACATGGTGTTTACGAATGTTGTCATTTGTGTGATCATTTAAAGCTTAACCTTTTAACCATCCAGAAATATACTCTGGACAGCCAGGTATAAAAGGTAATCAGGGAGCCTGGGTATGTGTCGATACCACCAACTGACGAGATGTTCGCTAACTATCTCGTGTCCGGGCGGGTATCGACACTGAGGGCTCTAACCCTGCCATCCAGAGCGCTGAAGACAACAGCCTTTCTGAATGGCAGAGCATACACGGCAGTGGGTCATGCTGGTGCTGCTCTCCACATGATGGCGGTGCTGCAGGCTTACCAGGCTGACCCGCTGTGCGATCTTGAACAGGGGGCGAGGCTGTCCCCTGAGGCGGTCACTGAGCTGCGCCTGCCTCTCTGGACCACCAGACTGTTGCCGGTTGATCAATGGCGGCGATGGTGGCCACGGAGAGGCATCTGTGGCTTAACATGGCTGATATCAGGGAGAAAGAATAATCTTTTCTTCTCGATTCACCAGTTTCGCCATCTACACTTTTTGCACCTCCATGGAGGCGGTGGTTGGAAAGTTTAGGGAGGCAAAGGCCCGCTCAGCTGCATTCAAAACACGCATACCGCTGAGATCCGAATCCAAGCCCAGGCAGGCGGGAGGACCAGGTCCCTCTCGGTTCGAGGACCGCAGACAGGACCAGAGGTACAGTATCGCCTCTCATGCGCCCCCTCCATGGAGGGGTAAGACACAGAGAAGGCGAACCTCCCCCAAGAAGAGGGATCTGTGGTACGTAATCCAGCACAAAACGCATATTGCGGTGGTCTTGGATCACCTCCCCTGAGGGCGTGATTATATCTTAGCCCTCTCCTGTCTTCTGCGACTCCCCAGGCGCTTCTTTCATCAGGCCTGAGGCTGGTCTTATGGCTAAAGACGAACAATGTTCTATGGCCCGCCTTGGCTTGGTTAGTGAGAGTGCCTCTTTCAGGCATGTAAGGTGGTAGACCCCACGATCACAAGATCTGTCTGATGAGTCTTCACTCTGCATGCCGCAGGTGAGCTGATTGGTCTTTTAAGAATATCTGTGTGTACAACTAACACTGACATATATTTCTCTACAGACCTCGTTCCCTATATAGACCTAGGGGTCATCTCTAGCAAGGAGGAATAAGGTAAAGTAAGTTTTCGGACTTCAGGGCCCTGAAGCCCCCCCCGTTAGGTGGCTAGAACGGTTAGGTAGAAGCTCAAAAGGAAATTGGGCTTCCTTTGAGTATGTAATGGCCTTCTTGTCATAACATCTTCAGAGAACTATGTGAGGTGTGCCACTGCTTATTCCTGTATTAGCCTTTCGGGCTATTAGCCACCCAGGGGTAGAGTAGTTGGTCTTTCTAAAAAAAAAAAAAAGGAGCTTTTTTGCTTTGAGGTTTATACTGACGCTGATGCTTCATATAGATCTTATGTCTGACCTATCGGTTCGTTGACATTGGTATCCTGAGTACTTCGCTCACCTGAGCACAGTCGGGTTTCAGTAGGTTGAGTGGTTTTACAGCCCCCCAACAAAGTAGGCTGTGGCTCCTCCGAGCCCTCAGGTAGATCTATGCTTGTAGGCTGGCCCTCACCCTGGCCGCCTCTGTAGCTGGCCTAGGCTATGCTAGGGTTAGTGGAGGTGTTCTGCTAAGCATAGCTGCCGCATTCTTATGTGTGTTAGGCTTCCTCCCCTAGATTACAGCCTCCTCCCATAAATGGGAGTTGTTGTCCAAGGCCTGCCCCTTTCACTGCATTCAGGGGTGATACAGTAATGTAGAGTGGTAGTTGAGATATGATCTGTCGAGCAGGGTTAGGCCATCTTTCGCTCTGCGAAGTGATAGTTTGCCAGACCCTGCCAAAGAAAAGTTAGCATATGATTGGGCCTCTAGAGCTGGCTCCACTCAGCCCGTTGAGCTAAATCGCTCGAACGTTGGGTTGAAGTCGGTTGGCTTGTAATTTAAGCCCCACCCCCCTGCTCCCCTAGGCTGGGCGCAGGACAAATCCCTGTTACCCTTTGCAGCCACGCTCCCTGTCTAAATTTTCAGGGGCATATGGTTGTTCCTCTCCCGTTAACTCAGGGTAGTTTTGAGTTCTCCATTTTCAGCTCTGTATTTATCTACCTCAAACCACGATGGCTCCGGTCGAACTGGGAGTTCTAAACTACATTTCAATCCGGTTTTTGAACTCCGCTCCCTTGAAGCCAGAGCATTGCCATGAGCTGACGCCCATGCATGTAGTAGGTAGGCCCTTAAAATGGGGCCTTCACTAGGCAGAGTGGCGTATGTTGTACTCCCCTCCTATAAGGGTATTGCTTTCTTGCTGAGTACACTGCCTTTGGCAATGTGATTAGGTACCAGGATGCTGTAAGCGCTGTAGTAACGTTTTTCTGCCAAGAAGGCTGCATGGTTAGGTAGTAGGCCCCAACAGGCCTCCTTGACCGGGTAGCTCCCAATAGGGCCCCTAGACCAGCTCACCTTAGATAGTTGGCCCTGGTAGTATGCTCACTGATAAGTAGTAGGCCTTAATATGCCTCTTCGAAGGTGGGTCTTAAGATTGTGGAACATACACAAGGACAAAACTATAGAAAAGTTTTTTTAATTAGTATGCTTCCAGCAGTGTTCGTTAAAGTAGCAGAATAGACTCGCTATCAGCTAGTAGGCCCTACCAGGCCTCCCTGTTAGGCGAGTCCCCAGCAGCAGTCACCATATAGCCCAGTCTGGCGGGCCTTAGCAGGCCGCCTTGGGATTGTAAGACACCCAGATCTAGGGCTCTCAGCATCCAGCTGTTACACTGTTTTCAGGTAGTAGGCCTCTTCAGGCCTCCCTGAAGGTGGGCTCCCACATTTTGTGGTGGTCAGGCAGTAGGCCTCACTAGGCCTCCTTGAGAGTGAATTTCCACATACTGTGGATACTAGGTGGCAGGCCTCACAGGCCTCCCTGAAGTTGAATTCCCGCTTTTTGAAGGCAAAGCCTCAAAGACAGTCAACTGGACTGCCAGTCTGGCTCGCTATCAGCTAGTAGGCCTATACAGGCCTCCCTGAAAGGTGAGATCCCAAACATTGTGGATGTCAGGTGGAGGACCTTTCCAGAGCTCACACATCATGTGGTCATCAGGTAGTAGGTCTCACTAGGCCTCCCTGAATTTGAGCTCCCATATGTCTTGGCTGTCAGATAGTAGGCCTCACCAGGCCTCTCAGAAGGTGAGCTGCCATAAAATGTGGTTGACAGGTAGCGGGCTTCACCAGGCCTCCCTAAAAGATAAGTTGCACATCCCCTAAGGCGAGTTTCCTATTAGGTTGTAGGCCTCTCTAAGCCTCCCTGAGGGTGAGCTCCCACATATTGTGGTTGTCAGGTAGTAGGCCTCAGCAGGCCTCCCTGAAAGCGAGCTCCCGCATACTTTGAGTTTTCAAGTATGGTGGTTATCAGGCTGTAGGCCTATCTAGGCCTCCCTGAAGGTTAGCTCCCACATGTCATGGTTGTCAGGTAGTAGGCCTCACCAGGCCTCCCTGGAAGTAATCCCCCACATACTATGAGCTTAGGATGGATATCAGGTAGTAGGCCTCTCCAGCCCACTCTGAAGGTGTTTTCCCATTTACTTTTGTTGTCAGTTCGTAGGCCTCACCAGGCCTCCCTGAAAGCGAGCCTCCAAATGAGCTTAGGATGGATATCAGGTAGTATGCCTCTCCAAGCCTCCCTGGAGGTGTGCTCCCACATATGGTGCTTGTCAGGTAGTAGGCCTTACCAGGCCTCCCTGGAAGCGAGCTCCCACATACTGTGAGTCTTCAAGTATGGTGGTTGTCAGGTAGTAGGCCTTTCTAGGCCTCCCTGGAGGTGAGCTCCCACAAACTGTGTGTTTCCACGTAGCATGTTTTTTCAGGTAGTAGGCCTCTTCAGGCCTCCCTGAAAGTGAGCCCCCTCATGTCATGGTTGTCAGGTAGTAGGCTTCACCAGGCCTCCCTGGAATTCCCTTCTGAATGGTCTCTCAAGTATAATCCCCAATCTATACTTAGTTACCCACCACTGCGCCTCGGAGAATCAACCTTAATAATTAATATCAATGGTTGGTGTATAAACCTAACTATAGCTGCCACGTAGTACACTTCAATTAAACCATATATATTTAAATCTATAACGTGTCTGTGGTGAAATAAGCCACACGGGAAGAAATAAATTGTGGCGCTTCCTACAAAGCTATTCCCACCTCTTATGCCCCGTACACACGGTCGGACTTTGTTCGGACATTCTGACAACAAAATCCTAGGATTTTTTCCGACGGATGTTGGCTCAAACTTGTCTTGCATACACATGGTCACACAAAGTTTTCGGAAAATCCGATCGTTCTAAACGCGGTGACGTAAAACACGTACGTCGGGACTATAAACGGGGCAGTGGCCAATAGCTTTCATCTCTTTATTTATTCTGAGCATGCGTGGCACTTTGCCCGTCGGATTTGTGTACACACGATCGGAATTTCCGACAACGGATTTTGTTGTCGGAAAATTTTATATCCTGCTCTCAAACTTTGTCTGTGAACGTAATCCAATGACACAAAATAACGTGCCAAACCAAGTCCTTCCAATTCCAAGGGTGTAATTATCTTCTAAGAACTCCTTCCACCACACCTGAATGTTCAGTGAACCCACTCCCAGTGATAATTCACTCACCAGCTCCCCATGCCTCCACTTTCGCATGAGGCTTTAAAGCATACCGTATTTTTCCGTGTATAAGACGCTACTTTTTCCTAAATATTTTGACTGAAAATCGAGCAGCGTCTTATACACGGTCAGTCAGCCTGTGAGAGAGCCGCGCGGGTGCGTAGCTGGTCATAGCGGCTTCCTCCAATCACAAGCCGAATGTTAGTGACGTCAGCTGGAGGTGGGGGCAGAGGTCGAGAGGGCGCTGATGCGATCCCGTTCGACGTGGAGCTTGCGCGGATGCATCAGGGAGCGTAGAGCGGAGCGGAGAGTTTTGACAAGATGTCACACAGTACCAGTAGTAAGAGATTGTCTTATTCTGCAAAATTCAAACTCAGTGTAGTTAGCTATGCAAAAGAGCATGGGAATAGAGCTGCAGAGAGACAGTTTGGACCTCCCCCCACTGAGAGTATGATCAGACAGTGGAGAAAACAGGAAGAGCAACTCCTTAAGATGCCAAAAAAGAAGAAGGCCTTAAGGGGAAAACCAGCAAAATGGCCAAATTTGGAGCAGAGGCTTAAAACTTGGATCTTAGAGCAGCGCCAGAGTGGCTTATGTGTGTCAACCAAACTTATTCAATGTCAGGCAAGAATGTTTGCAAGTGAAATGAACATTGTTGATTTTACAGGAAAGGCAAAATGGTGCTTCAATTTCATGAGGAGAGAAGGGTTGGCCATGAGAACACGAACAAAGTTAGCTCAGAAAATGCCACCAGTTTATGAGGATAAAATCCAACAGTTTCACTCCTATGTCATACAACTTAGGAAAAAATATGATTTTGAACCAAGTCAGATTGCAAACATGGATGAGGTTCCTCTCAATTTTGATGTGCCTTCCAACAGAACTGTTGATGTGAAAGGAATCAAAACAGTGGCGATTAAAACAAGTGGCCATGAAAAGACACACTATACTGCTGTGCTTTCATGCTGTGCAGATGGTACTAAACTGCCTCCTATGCTTATTTTCAAGAGAAAAACCTATCCTAAAGAGACCATACCGCCTGGCATTATTGTGCAAGTTCAAGAGAAGGGATGGATGAATGAAGACATTATGGCCATTTGGTTTGCAAAGGTTTGGTCCAGAAGACCTGGAGGGCTCTTAAAGAAGCCAGCTCTGCTTGTTTTTGATCAATTCCGAGCACATTTAACAGAAAAGACTAAAAGGGTTGCATCAGATTTGCGAACACACCTAGCAGTTATTCCTGGTGGACTTACAGGTCAGCTACAGCCACTAGATGTCTCAATAAACAAGCCTTTTAAAGTCCTGATGAGAGAAGAATGGAGTAGATGGATGCAAAAAGCAGGTGATAACTTGACACCGGCAGGAAGAGTGAAAAAACCAACCATTACTGAGGTCTGCAATTGGGTCCTTAACTCATGGTATGGCGTCAAACAAGAGGTGATTGTGAAGTCCTTCAAGAAATGTGGAATCAGCAATGAAATGGACGGAACTGAGGATGATCTCACATATATAGACAGTGACTCAGAAGACAGCAGTGATGCACAAGAAGCTGAAGAAATTCTGTCTGGCACTAGTGATGAAGAAGAGAACATTGATGCAACAGAGGCTGAATAAAGTGATATGCTGCATAATATACTGGTATGTAAACTTTACCTGCGGTAATTACTAAATAAAACTGTGTTCTGTTTTACCTGTTTAAAATATTGATTTCTTAATTTTGGGTTGGAAAAGTGGGGGGCGTCTTATACATGGGGGCGTCTTATACACGGAAAAATACGGTACTTGATCCAATGGAATGTTCTGAAGGAGAATGAGGAATTGACAGCGGGTTCATCTGACAGGCAAGCGAGGAGAGGGTGAGAGACACATCACACACGCCTGCTGTGTTTGGGTCCGCCGTGACCGCACACCCCCCAGGAGGTTCATTCAAGTTGCTGTGTTGTATACTGCGCAAACAGAGTGCTGTGGAATTTGCTGTGGCTATTAATTTTTTTACACATGTGAGTGGAACTGTTGAAGTGTTATTTGAAGTGTGTGTTAATAAATCAAGTTACATTATTACACTATTTGGAGCTTCTTTTCAATTCACATATGGAACGTATTTCCGGATGGAGAAATGCTTAACCCATTCCAGCTGATTTGAGTCTCTATGCTTTAAAGCCTCATGCGAAAGTGGAGGCATGGGGAGCTGATGAGTGAATTTTCACTGGGAGTGGGTTCACTGAACACTCAGGTGTGGTGGAAGGAGTTCTTAGAAGATAATCACACCCTTGGAATTGGAAGGACTTGGTTTGGCACGTTATTTTGAATCATTGGATTACGTTCACAGATACTTATATTATTTATTAATTTATTGTTTCACATTTTTTTTGTGTTGTCACCACACAAGGATTGTTTATAGATGCTGTTTAAGCAGTATTGTCACTGAGTCACAAGTTGTATATTTATTTGATGTTCACCATTTTATATATATATATGTTTATGGTTTTGAGGATATACCTGTAATAGGTGCTCCCTGGAGTTCCAACATACTTTGATTCCACTTAAGGTGGTTATCTGGTAACAGGTTGTAGGCCTCTTGAGGCCTCTCTGTAGGTTAACTCCCACTTATCGTGGTTATCAGGTAGTAGGCTTCACCAGGCCTCCCTAAAGATTAGCTCCCACATACTGTCGTCGTCAGGTAGTAGGCCTCTCCAGGCCTCCCTGAGAGTAGTTTCACAGTGGTGCTGGGTTTTGGAAGATAGTGGCCGCTTACTATCAGTTTAGCAGTCCTTATCAGGCAGCTACCAAAGGTGAGCTTGTGCCCTGGCTCCAGTCAAGTTTTAGTCTCTGCTACGGGTTCCCTCCTTTAACCTCTTTATCCTGCTACAGCCTGGTTGCCTACCAGGTAGATCTTATGCTCCCCTCACTGAGGGTCACTACGAGTATTTGGTCTCCTGAGTCTGGTCAGTCAGTCGAAAGCCTCCCATGGGGCCTCCCAGTTAGATCAGTCTTTAGGCCCTCACAGGCCTCCTTAGTGTTTTGAAACACAAATGCGGGGTAGATCCGTGAAACTCCCCTCACTGGCAAGGGTTGTAAAGCACTATGCTGAGTCATACTCCCAGGGTAATCCCATCTCTGAGATCCGGGCCGAGTGGTTCACTGCCAGCTTCGCAGTCCCTCGGGTTGGATGCCTTACCTTTAGGAAAGTGTCCAGAGGCTATGTCTTCGGACAGACAGAAAGTGGCCAGACTGTGTGTCTTGTGTAGTGACACCAGGTCAGGCCTGCATGGTGGCATTTCAGGTGGCATGCTCCCCTGAATAGTCAGGTAGTGGTCCAATAGTCCCCTAGCCACAATCCCTAGAAGGGACCACTTCTAAAATTGAAGTTGTGGTCCTAGGCCCTTGCAGGCCCAGGTAGACCTTCCATTAAACTATGATTATGGAGGTTTTCTGTGGTATCATATGGCTTGGGCTATGACCATAGAGAGTGCTGTCACTGACAGCCAAGTGTGACCTGAGGGTGAGTGGTTCTAGCGTTTATTTGAATTGCTGGTTCTGACAGTTGTCACCATTGGGCATGCACTCCCCTTAGCATGGCGGCGCGAGTATATCATTCCCCAAAGCGTCATTTGCCGTAGTGTCGAAGTTCTCTTCGAAAGGGAACGTCTCAGGTTACGACTGTAATCTATGTTCCCTGCGAAGAGGGAACGAGACACTACATCTCCCTGCCATGCCACGGGGCCTACCTACCAAACAGTCCTTTCAGACGAAAGGATATTGTCATGTTTGGAAGGCGCCCTTATATAAATCTAGGTTGCGCATTAATCATTCACACTGATGATTCATGGGCTGTCGCCAGTCAACATGATTGCCGTGAGTTGATATATGATTTCAGACACCTGTCACGCCTGAGGCATTCCCCAAAGTGGCATATGACGCAGTGTCTTGTTCCCTGTTCTCAGGGAACATAGGTTACAGTCGTAACCTGAGACGTTCTTTAAACAACATAAAACACGTATAAAAATCGTTTTCTCTCTCATAAAGACACAATTCCATGTAATAACAGTAAAACCACAAAACAAAAATCATTACTAAATATATTTATTGAAAGTATGAAGTGTTTTTTGTAATTGTAAACAAACAAAAATGTGATTTAATGATGTTTTAAAAGTTACAATATTAACCATGTTCTACATCAATATGAAGTTCCTTCATTTGTAGGACTTGCGGGAAAACAGTATTTACACTGAACTACATTTAATATATTTAACAACTTTTTTCTTTCATTTAGCTCACTGAGAGACAGGATTCTAACCAAGCATCAGAAACATCTTCTGAAAATAGTGGTCCAGATAGCCTCTTTTTTTGGCATAATCTGCCGACAAGCCCATGTTTTTTTTTTTATGGACACTAAGGAGTGGAGTGACCTGAGAAAACGACAGGTTGGACACCAGTTTAAAGAACTGCATTGAACAAATATAATTTCAA
Source organism: Aquarana catesbeiana (assembly GCF_042186555.1). NCBI lineage: Eukaryota > Metazoa > Chordata > Amphibia > Anura > Ranidae > Aquarana > Aquarana catesbeiana. Next base: position 220,277,879 of record NC_133328.1, read on the forward strand.
AAGGAATACAATCTGTACATCCATACTGCAACGTTGCTTTTAAAAGGCACACCGTGAAAAATAAAATGTCCAAAAGAAAAGGACCTTTATTTAATTGCCTGGGATACTGCACATTTTCAGATTGCCCAGTTTGTGTAGAGTCACTGTGAGGGATGAGAGTACCCTGAAGGCCTGGGTGACCTTTCAGGGAGAGGAGTTCTGTCACAGTATGGAAGAATTAAAAAGAAGATATGTACAGGCTGATAACAAAGGTATTTTTGGAAAACATCTTGAATCAGTGCTTCCAAGGGCCTTACATTTGCAGTGTATGGACAAAATCCAACCTAAAGTCTTTAAATCAGGATGCAGAGACCAGGCACCTAAAGCTGCAGTCCTCAAAAACATAGCCTACATGACACAAAAGAAATGCAGAAGGCATGACAACGAAATACTAAGTCTTCTCAAAATGGTGGAGGAAAAAACGGATGAAGACAATGAAGTTCTCCAAAAGGTGCTCTTGCACCCCAAAGGAGTCATGTTGTGGTCGAAAAACACAATCAGACTGTTCCATCAACGATGCAGGGATGATATTGTGTATATTGACGCCACAGGTAGCATTGTGCAAAAAGCGCAAGGGAAATCAGCACCTTTTTATGTGTATGAGAGGTGGAGAGGCATCCTATTAAAGGATCCTCCCCTATCCCTGTTGCAACGTATGTCACCTGCCAACACACCACTGCATCAGTGTTATTTTTCATGGAGTCTTCAAACAGATTACTACAAGTGGTTTGGAAGGAAATCTGTGAGGAGACCTGTGATGATTATGTGTGATGGGTCCCTTGTTCTAATGCAAGCTGTTGCCTACGCTTTTTGTAAACATTCTTTGGAGAGCTTGCTCAGTGTGTACTACGACATTGTCACTGGACAGTTGAAAGAGGTCATGAATATGCCAATTTTTCATCAGTGCCTAAGCCACATCATGAAGAATGCCAAAGTGTTCTGCAGGAAACAGTTAATTGATTATATATTGCAGGGATATGCAATTAGCGGACCTCCAGCTGTTGCAGAACTACAAGTTCCATGAGGCATAGCAAGACTCTGAGAACCACAAGCGTGACACCGAGAGGCAGATTCATGATGGGACTTGTAGTTTTGTAACAGCTGGAGGTCCGATAATTGCATATCCCTGATATATTGTGTTGTCATACATGGTTAGTCACATAAAATAATAAATTAACTTTGGAATAAACAAACAATGGAATGGACATGGGTTACAGTGGAACGATTCTTTAAAAGGTGAACTATAAAACCACAAACTCACAAAAGGTAGTTACTATCAAAATAGTTTAAAGTAGTGAATAGAATTCAACAATTGTCTAACTAAAAATTAGGTTACACTTTATTTTAAGGTCTCTTTCTTACACTGTAATTAATTCTGCTAGTGTATTGAAGGTCTGTAATGTTACTTTACGTTACAAAGAGAACCAAAAACTGTAAGGGCCCTTTCACACGTGCGGACCGTTCGTCCATTTTTTCATACATCCGTTTACGGATTAAAACGGACATCAATGCTACTCTATGGGATAGCGGACGTTAGCGGATGATCATCCGCTAACGTCCGTTAACATCTGTCTCCGCTAAGCTCCATTTTTTTGGACGGAAGAAAACCCTATTTTTCTTCCGTAAAAAAAACGTAACTGACGAAAAACGGATGTTGGCAGACGATCCGTTAACATCCGATCTGCTGACATCCTTTTTTCATCAAAATATGTAATTTAATATGCATACATTACAATTAACCTATGACCCAGGTAGTGGTCATTAGTAAAGTCACATGCACAAGCACATGCTGCCTAGTGCCTGGAGAGAGGAGAAAGTGAAGAAATGGCGAGAGATGTATCCCATGAGCAGCTCATCCAACTTGTGCATGCCAGGCCAGTGTTACGGGACAAGAGAAGTGCAGAATACAGCGACCGAAACAGCACAAGCATGAAGTGGGAAGAAATATTCGAGGAGGTCACACCAAACTGGTTGTCGCTCAGTAATAGACACCGTCGGATACGTGGTAAGCAGTTTGTGTGATGGGGGTGGGTTGGCATGGTTAAACTTGTAGTACAACTTGTAGTACATGTCAGCATCCTGATAATTGTAGTCCAACTCACCATGCAAATTCCAGCACTCTTCTCCTACATTAGGCCCCATGTACATGTTTCACTGGTGCAAACTCTTCTGAACAAAGCTTGAAACCAGCGTTTAGAAACGCCTGCTTTGTCGCATTTGCATGCCGCATTGAGCCTCGTTTAGCTTATTTTTGTATTTAGCGTGTCACCACATCACCTGCCACAAGTTGTGGATTGTCCACAGGCCACGTCACCTGGCCACGTCACCTGCCATGTGACCTGGCCACGTCACCTGGAAACGCCACCTGCCATGTGACCTGGCCACGTCACCTGCAAACGTCACCTGGCCACGTCACCTGCCACTTCACCTGCCATGTGACCTGGCCACGTCACCTGGTCACGTCACCTGCCATGTTGTCATCCCGCAGTGTACAGCAAATATATCCTAAACGGCGCAGAGATAATTACAGTACTTCTAGTGAAGCCTTTTTATAGGCTTACCTATATGTAAAACTGACAAAAATAGTTGTTAAAAACCACTGTATTCCACATATGGGTTTTAAATAGTATACGTAATTGTCATGTTGGAGTTCTATCAGTTCATTGTGTCTACTGTTCCTATGCAGGCGAAACAATCATGACAAGGTGGAGATCCCTAAGAGACCGCTATAGGTGGGAGCTGAAAGAGGAAGCTAAAGAAAGTCTGAGCGGAGCAGGATCGTCCCAAAAAAAAAAAAAAAAAGCCCCTTCTTTGAGATGCTGGACTTCTTGAGATGTGTGATGGACTTAAGAAGGTAAGTAAATACATTATTTCTCCCCTATATTAAATTATTTGGCCTAGTTGAAATAATCATATACTCCAAAGAGGAAGTAAACCATAAAAAAAAAAAAAAAAAAAAAACCTACAAGGCAAAGGCATAATGAGCTAGTATGCATAGCATATGAATTACTTACCTGAGATCGAAGCCCCCGCAGCGGCCCTCGTTCCCCTCCCCGTCGCCGCCATCACTCCTGGAGTGACTTCCGAGTATCGCGGCTTTGGTGCTGTGACTGGCTATAGCCGCGATTACGTCACGCGTGCGGGAGCCACCAGTCACGGCACGATCGCCTTCAGAAACGGCACGCCTTGTCAGGCGCCGTTGTCTACATGTTTTCAGCAAATATCTCCTAAACCGTGTAGGTTTAGGAGATATTTCTTGCACCTACCTGTAGATAACTGTGGTCTGTAAGGTTTACAACCACTTTAACCACTTCCCGTCCGGGGCACGCAGGTGTACGTCGGCAGAATGGCACGGCTGGGCAAATGGCTGTACCTGTATGTCCCATTTGAATTCCCCGCCGTGCCATTGCGCGCGCTGGCCGGAAGCTCCATGAGTCCCGCGGACTCAATCGCCGTGGGGATACCCGCGATCTCCTCATGGAGTGGACGAACGGGGAGATGCTGATGTAAACAAGCATCTCCCAGTTCTGCCTAGTGACAGTCTCACTGATCTCTGCTCCCTGTCATCGGGAGCAGAGATCAGTGACGTGTCACAGCTAGCCCATCCCCCTACAGTTAGAAAACACTCCCTAGTACTGACTTAACCCCTCCCCGCCCCCTAGTGGTTAACCCCTTCACTGCCAGTGTCATTTACACAGGAATCAGTGCATTTTTATAGCACCGATTGCTGTATAAACGACAATGGTCCCAAAAATGTGTAAAAAATGTGTCCGCCATAATGTCGCAGTCACAATAAAAATCGCTGATCGACGCCATTACTAGTAAAAAAAAAAAATTATTAATAAAAATGCCATAAAACTATCCCCTATTTTGTAAACGCTATAACTTTTGCGCAAACCAATCAATAATCGCTTATTGCGATTTTTTTTTTTTTTTACCAAAAATATGTAGAAGGAGACGTATCGGCCTAAACTGAGGGAAAAAAATGTTTTTTTATATATTTTTTGGGGATATTTATTATAGCAAAAAGTAAAAAATAATGCATTTTTTTCAAATTTGTCGTTATTTTTTTGTTTATAGCGCAAAAAATAAAAACCGCAGAGGTGATCAAATACCACCAAAAGAAAGCTCTATTTGTGGAAGAAAAAGGACGTCAATTTTGTTTGGGAGCCACGTCGCATGACCGCGCAACTGTCAGTTAAAGCAACGCAGTGACGAATCGCAAAAAGTGCTCTGGTCAGGAGTGGGTAAATTCTTCCGGGGCTGAAGCGTTTAACAGTAATGACACACATTGATCTATGTATTGTAATAACTATACTGTACTGAGCTGTAATCCATCTATGTACAAATATTTTACAGTACCACCAGCAACATTTCTGATACAGAAGAGGAGGGGGATGCAGTGGATACCCAGCTTGCGCAAGAGGAAGACATGGGAGTTAATGAGGAAGGTCCCCAAGAAAACCCGTCCTCCCAATCGACAGCAACAGCCACGCTTGAAAGACAACGTGTGCCTGTAAGTATCCTATATAAAATGCCCCATTTTGAAATGTTGACCAAATAAAATGTGCTAATAAATGTTCCACCATCTAGTTAAAGTTCCAACTGAGCGTAAAATGGATGTTCAAATGTCGATCTTTAATTTTTTTTTGTGCATAAGGGCTGCAATGTCCGGAGAACCCATGCCACCAGTCATTACCCATCACCAATGTCCATACCATGGTGAGCAAGCTCCACAACATTTACTCCAACATCCATATCATCCAGGCATTAACCCCCATCACCAACGTGCACCAGCCACCACTACCCAAAATGTTGTACCCCCACCGCAAGTGGCACCCACCTATGAGTCCTCCAGTTCACAGGCCACTTCATACAGTCATTCCTCCCAGTCATCCACTCCCTATTCCACTTCCCACACTCCTTATTATCAGGACCTTTAAAGAATCCCCATTTTAAGTTGCCCCGTTGTAGTTGGCCACCAAGTTTGCACTGAAACACTAGATGTTATATACGTGTTATATATTTTTGTACAAAAATTTTTGTGATATTTGTTGCGGTCATTGTCTATTATTAATAAAAATAATTGACTGCATGGAAAATGTAATTTTATTATTGTACTCCATATAAACCAAAAACAACCGATACAAATGAATGTGATGGTCCTAGGGTAAGTGATGATCGATGTTGGCACTAGGAGACTGAAAACAACAAGCTTTAAATCATACACTGATAGAGGTCACAAGACTGCTATACTGCTAACGTGAAAATGTATTATTTCGTCAAACTATTGAATTTCCATTTTCTATGGGAAAACAAATACAATGCAGGGTACCAAAAGGGGGTCAAACATGGTACTAGCAAATTGTACCTAATAAAGTGCCTGGTGAGTGTTTTTACACATGTTGATACTGCTACGGAACCTCTCCCTCTGGGGACATGAAATAAGTTGCAAACGTATCACGCATGGTAACGACTGAATTGTTGGGTCGCAATCCGGTAAACCGTACAGAAGGTAAATCGATCTCGTCCTCTTCCTCAACAGTAATTCCTTCTTTCTCACGTATAATGTTATGGAGGCCACAACATGCTTGTATAGCTAGTTCGGCCTTCTCCAGGCTATGGAATATGCACCACTTGCTGGTCAAAATGCCAAAGGTGCATTGAATAAGGCGCCTTGCACGACTCAACCGATAGTTAAAAAAATTTTGGGGGGTTGTTAGATTGTGGCTGGCATAAGGCCTTAGGAGATGCCTAGAAAGTGCAAATGCCTCATCAGCTACAAGCACATGTGGCATATCTGGCCCTACAGTTCCTGGAAGAGGTTTGTCTGATGGCAAATGAAAGTGGCCCTCAAGTCTTCTCCCCATTGATGATGCTGTAAACACTCTTGAGTCTGCAGTAAGTCCATACGCCCCAATATCTACAGCTACAAACTAATAATTACTGTCACAGATTGCCATAAGCACAAGGGAGAAGTATTTCTTATAGTTAAAATATCGTGAGCCAGATCCAGGTGGCATCTGAATTCGGATGTGTTTCCCATCCAGGGCTCCAACACAATTAGGGAATTGGGTCTTCTTCCAAAACCCATTTGCAATTTCCTGCCACATGGATGTATCTGGAACAGGCATTGCAGTACACCGAAGCTCCTCCCATATTGCTTGACAGGTGTCATGCACAATTCCAAAAATTGTAGAGGTTCCCACCAGAAAGTAGTGGTTTAGGGACATATAGGATAGTCCAGATGCCAGAAACTTAGGAAGAGTAGAACAAATGATGAAAGGAATCCTAAATTATGCTGGACATAATCAAGCAGAAAGGCTGGCTGGCTTACCTCAGGGTAAGCAGAAGTCGCTCCTCTGGTGGCACACAACGTCTCATATCCGTGTTCATCCTTTCCAAATGGGGATGCAACTTTTCTAATATAAATTCAAACGTTGGTACAGACATTTGCGTAAAATTAAAAATTTTTGGTGGGAAACGTCGCAAATCTGCATACTGCAGAGCAAAAAACCCTTCAGTGGGCCTCTTGAGCAGCATGGGATGTGTCCAGTACCTGTGTCTTATTGCAGAAATCTTCCTGGTCATGCTTTTCTGTCTCCTCCAATAAGCTAGAATGACAAATAATGTCACATGCTCAAAAAATCTGACCAAATCCATTGCTCTAAATAAGCACGTACACTACAGCAAGGAATCAGGAAACACAAAGCAAGCTGAAACCACAAAGCAGCATGGGAAGCACAATGCGTGCTGGGGAATACAAAGAATCATGGGAAAATCCCCATAATTCATGAAAAACTGATTAAATACAGTTCTAAAAAAAAAAAAAAAGAAGGACATAAACGGATGAAAAACGGACATACACGGATGTAAAACGGATGACAACGGATGTAAAACGGATGACATCGGATGTAAAACGGAAATGAAAATGGATGAAAACTGATGTTTACTGACAACAACTGATTATAAAAAAACGTGACTGAACTGATCTAATGAACGGTCCGCACGTGTGAAAGGGCCCTAAGACAATTTTGACATGTTAAATGTACACATGACAATGATCAACTTTTGTTTTCTTCTGAGAGATATTCATGGTTTTTGTCTGTAATACATGTTAAGGGCTCTTTCACACGGACGTGTCCGTGTACGGAGCCCGCTCTGCTCAGCAGGGGATCGCTCTGTCGATCCCCGCTGAGCAGGAAGATGACATGACCTGTCAGAGTGCCGCTCTCCTCTATGGGGGATCAGATGAGGATGGACCGTAGAGTCCGTCGTCACCCGATCCGATCCACAGACGGATGGAAAAGTTTTTCCTCTGTCACACTTTTTTGGATCAGAGCGGGTCGGATGTCAGCAGACATGTCACCGCAGACATCCGACGCTCCATAGAGGTCTATAGAGTGTCCGTTCAGGTCTGCCTAAAAAACTGACAGGCGGACCTGAATGGACAGTCTGTGTGAAAGAGGCCTTAAACTTACATTTATCGTGTTTGTCAGTTCCCCCAAACACTACAGACTGTCCATACATCTTTTTGGCCTCCTGACAAGTGCTGCCACACTGATGGAAATGGATGACATTATTTCAAGCATGGCAGTCCTGTTCTCAAGTCCTCAGAGTGGTGACAATGTGGAAAAACACTTCCAAAACCTTCAGAACATGTTGCAAACAATTGGCTTTTATGACAGCAGTGACCATGCAGAAAATGACTGAGGTTTGTCTGATTTGTGCAGTGTAAAGCTGTATGTTTCTGGTTCACTTCAATGTAGTTATAACATACAGTACTTATATCATGGTGTATGATGTTAGCTTGACGCTGCAATTATGTTAGGACACTGTTGCTAATTTGAGTGACACAGCATGAAGTTTCATGTAGCATTGGCTTTATGTGATGACATATGGGCTTCAAAAATAGTCACTCATGATTTCATATAGCATCAAGTACTGATACAGTATATATTTCCCTCCTTTTATGTAACCACACTTAATAATCCAGTTGTTTGTTTCCTTAAATACAGACTGAAAGTATCTGTTGATTTCCAGATTACCATGGGACCCACAACATTTCAAACTCATTTTGCGGAAATAGTGGCAAAGGCACATATAGATGAAAAGGGTGAGCCAAATGAGCATCAATAACCTACATTCATGCCTAACCTGGTGAAATATTTCTTACCTCAGGCAGTTTTGTGGTCTGGTTTCATGCTGGGTAAGTGACAACTTATTTTTCTGGATTGCTTGGGGTGAGGTTGTGGGATTTGAACAAAGGCTAATATTTGACATTGTTACAGCCATATCGTTAAAAACTTAAAAAATATCATCTTAACCGCTTGCCAACCGGCGCACGCCAATGTACGTCGGCAGAGCGGCACGGCTGGGCAAATGGGCGTACCTGTACGTCCATTTGAATTTCCCGCCGTGCCCGTGCGTGCGCGCGCCGGCCGGGAGCTCCGTGAGTCGGGTCGCGGGTCCCGCGGACTCGATCGCCGCTGGGATACCCGCGATCGCCTCACGGAGCGGATGAACGGGGAGATGCCGTTGTAAACAGCATCTCCCCGTTCTGCCTAGTGACAAGTGTCACTCGATCTCTGCTCCCTGTCATCGGAGCAGAGATCAGTGACGTCACCCACACAGCCCATCCCCCTACAGTTAGTAATCACTCCCTAGGACACACTTAACCCCTCCCCGCCCCCTAGTGGTTAACCTCTTCACTGCCAGTGTCATTTACACAGTAATCAGTGCATTTTTAATCGCACTGATCGCTGTATAAATGACAATGGTCCCAAAAATGTGTCAAAAATGTCCGATATGTCCGCCATAACGTCGCAGTCACAATAAAAATCGCTGATCGCCGCCATTACTAGTGAAAAAAAAAATTATTAATAAAAATGCCATAAAACTATCCCCTATTTAGTAAACACTATAACGTTTGCGCAAACCAATTAATAAACGCTTATTGCGATTTTTTTTTTTACCAAAAATATGTAGAAGAATACGATCGGCCTAAACTGAAGAAAAAAAATGTTTTTTTTATATATTTTTGGGGGATATTTATTATAGCAAAATGTAAAAAATAATGCGTTTTTTTCAAAATTGTCGCTCTTATTTTGTTTATAGTGCAAAAAATAAAAATCGCAGAGGCGATCAAACACCACCAAAAGAAAGCTCTATTTGTGGGAAAAAAAGGACGTCAATTTTGTTTGGGAGCCACGTCGCACGACCGCGCAATTGTCAGTTAAAGCGACGCAGTGCCGAATCGCAAAAAAACGCTCTGGTCAGAAAGGGGGTAAATCCTTCCGGGGCTGAAGTGGTTAAATTGACATATAATTACCTCATTGTAGTGAAATAAAATATGATATGGCATATTTAATCCATTCATTTGTGTTCACTGCGGTAAATAATATGTTGTGGGTATTCATCATAAGGTCTAAATGAGTTACTTTTATATAGGTGATCTTGGCCTTCATGGAAAAGGACCAGCCTACAATCATTTGTCCAAGATTTTTAGGCGTTGCGGTCAGTCAGGCACACAGGTACATGTTTGATAATATCTTACACAGTGAATGCATACATAACTTGTCCAAAATTACATGCATAATATGTGTACTCTTTAACTCTCAGTAATTATTTTATCCAATAATGTAGAACTACACTGAGGACAACAAGACTCAGGGTATAATGGAGAAAAGCCAATGGGATCTGAAAAAAATTAGATTCCAGAGACGTCGTCTCACAAGGCTTGACGACTTTGTTCAGATTTATCAACAGACTCATAATGCTCTCTTAGGCCTCTTTCACATGAACGATCCGTTCAGGCCCGCCTGTCAGTTTTTTAGGCGGACCTGAACGGACCCTCCATAGATCTCTATGGAGCGTCGGATGTCAACGTTGATTGTCATTGTTCCCTACGAATTTAAAATAACAATATGGCTACTGTTTATATTATACTTTATAACATTTAAAACGTATTCCGTTTTATTTAATAATATTCTGAATCCAGATTTGAAATATAAATGCACTAATAAATTAATGATTTTTGAAGCCACAAATCTAATTTTAGTTTATGTGATGTGAGAAATATATCTTCCTGTATGTGATGTGAATGGTTTAGGCTGCAGTAAAAGGACGCAAACCGGGTTTGGAGGGACCAAAGACAGTGACAGACACCAGCTCGACTGGATCCAAGTCAGATAAGGTATGACTTCAATGTCATACTTAAAGTCATGGTGTAAAGTGTTTTTCCAGTGTATCCAGTGAGCCATATCTTCCTGTATAAACAGCCTTTATAAGATATAAGGCTCTAAACTAAAGAACAAATGTGTTCAAGAACTCTCAACTAGGTTAATATCATAAAACCATATAAATGTGTCCCATTGATTGTGACATCAAATAAAGCAAACATAAGAAGGATTAACCCAAGTATAATAAGTGGTCTTCAAAGACTCTACTGACTTGGTGGTGGTGGTGACGTTTCGCCATACGAGTCAATGAGCATGTTACAGCCATAAAGAAAGGACGCACCAATCACAGCGTACCTAAACATTACCTACTTTGCCAAAACCCTACAGGTACTACATTTCAAATTATTGATAAATTCGTACCTCATTGGAGAGGGGAATCAGGTTTAGGAGGTGTATCCAGGCTAGAAACATTCTGGATACATCAAATGAAATGTTATACACCCCATGGACTAAACGTAGATTGGGACATTAATGCATTTATAAACTAATCCTGATCATCTAATACCTTCTGGTTCTTAGCAAACAGAGATCCCCCTTTTTTCTGTCCAAGGGGGTCTATACTTACATGTTCCATTTCTCTATTTAGATGAATCCTTATGTGATGTAGATACAATTTGATAGATGAGTCTTGGTTTTACCTCCACCCATCTGATGCTGAGATTTTTTGACCAACATTTATTTGTGGGCCATGTTTAGTGAATATACTATTCACTCTACCCACTAGCATTAGTGATATACACTACAATTTCTTTTTATCACTTTCTCCAAAGTAGGATCGAGTATGTTTTACTTATTTGATGGTTAATTAAGTTTTTTATACCACCTACTACATATGACCTAGATTATTCTATTCACACAGTAATGTAATCTTGGTACTTTAGTATTTTGATTTATACACTACAGTATTTTCCCACAACTCTCTCCCAACAGAGATTGAGCGTAGGATATATAATCTTTTGATTGTAATTTTTCTATCGTATATACCACTCATCACATACGGCTCAGATTAGAGTATATTACACTTTATTCATACATTGACACCAATTTTCTAGTTTTTAATATGTATGTTATTCCGATGCTGCATGTCCGGTGTGACGGCCTACTGTTTATATCACAGCCGCCACATGGTATATATTTTTATTTTTTAAGTATTTCTTTACATTTATTTTTATCTTATATTCCTAGGCCGAGTTATGGGTTATATCCATCCAATAAGTAGCCATTTCCGGTCTTTTGGAGCGCAGTTGCGTTCCAGGTAGCCAGCTCCGGTTTCTTGGAGCGCGTTTGCATTCCAATCTGAGCCTGTATATGTCTCCATTTCCCACCTCTGATGACACATTCCCTCTGAGTGTATACCACGTCACCACGTTGATACTGAATGACGCGGTGGTCATATGATTTCTTTTACTGACGAATGCTTAGAGGTAGTTGATTGGAGGATGACATGGAGGCTTGGTTCTTACCCTTTCCTCCATACTTGATTGGCTTACAAACCTCCGATGATACATTCCCTCTGAGCGCATACCACGTCACCACGCTGATATTGAATGATGCGGCGGTAAGGTGATTTTTCTTACTGACGAACACTTAGAGGTAGTTGATTGGAGGACGACATGGAGGCTTGGCTCCCACCATTTCCTTTTTACTTGATTGGCTTGCAAACCGTCACATGGTAACTGACTGGCAGAAAGTATTATGTGCACACTCCTATAGGAACTTTCAATTGAATCCTAGCAGTATTCTGCTGTTACCATTACTGACACTTTTTATATATCACCCAAACGTGAACTAAGCTTCCATTGGAAAAATTATCATCCCAAAATTGCACCTTACTTCTATACCTGGGATTTCAGGTCTATATTCCCAGACCAGATATCTGGATCGCTGTGTGTCTGTCTGTGTGCGGAGTGTGTGATCCAGAATTGGTGACCACCTGTCTCTCATCTAGACGTACAGTCTAATTTTAGATTATGTGTTGTAGGTTGGTGTGTATTTTGATACTTTTCTAATATTATTGTGTTTGATAAAGTTTATGTGGATAATTACTATATGAATTCTAGTATTTCACCGGTTTATCCTCCATCTCCCCATTTTTATATGCTGACTAACTTTATTTCAGAGGATAACCACCCCCAGAGGCTTTTATATATATATATATATATATATATATATATATATATATATATATATATATATATATATATATATATATATATATACACACACACACACATACACACATACACACACATCCATCTTCATAATTTAAACCTCAGGCTGACGGTGAAAGCGGATCTTTATAGTGTGTAAAGCTATTTGTTAGCCTAAGTGATCAATCCCTTCAGATCCGTTTTAAACTGGATAAGTCCTACTTCCGTTTTTCTTTTTATTTAATTACTATTATTGTGGGATCATACTTCCCTTCTGGAATGTGGCTTTTCCATATCCATACATACCTTCATTTTCAACTCATATTTTAATATGTTTCTATAGGGGCGATGTGGCTTTTCACATATACATATTTTCTTGGCATCTAATTTCTGCACCGATTAGAGTACATTAGTAAATATTAGTGATTATCCTATATAAAATCTGGGTTCCTCAGCAATCCTTGATTGAGATTATATATCTACTATGGCCTATCTCCTAGATAAAGACATTGATCTTGAAATACAATCAGCTTTCTCTTGTGATCCAACTGTTACACAGAATGGCGGTGATGAATCCTTAAAGAAACTATTAAAAAATCATAAAAAACTTACCATTAAATTTCTCAACCGGAAATGGGATATTTCATTACTAAAATCGCACGTTGAGCATAAAATTATTCCAAGGGGTTTAAGGGAGAAGGTTATCCCAGCGGGACATCTACATACACCGCGATTTTTGGAACGTTGGAGACAAAGCTGCTTGGAATGGGGATTGGCCATATTACATATGATCATTGAAGAGAAATAGATAAAAAAAAGCCCACTCCAGACAGTCATCTACTGATAGTGACTATGACTACCAGGAAAAGGCAGTTGCTTTTTTAGAACCAGAGGGGGACACCAGAGACAATCAGGGTCCCAGAAAGAGTCAACTGAAAACACCAAATGTAGGCAGACTTCCTTCTCAGAACAACATCAGAGACCAAGGGAGAAAGAGAGATGCAAAAGGAAATCAAAGGGAACTCAGATCAGGGTCGCGGAGAACCTAACAGCTACCACGGATGAAGACAGGGCCCAATCTATGGAGAGATTATACACAGATAGGAGAGTGATTAACTTATCAGATTTCCCTCTTAACCAGCACCATATATCCCTTCTACAGAAGGGTTTGTCTTTTTTCACCTATGGCCACTATGAGTGAATTCGAGGTATATAAGGACGTCAGCCTCTGTTTGAGAAAAGTCATATTTAGGTATTGGCATTTAGAACGGGGGAAAAAAACAGACGATTGAAATAGATGAACATAATAAAGAAGAAAGAGAAGCTCTTGAAGCATTGGTGGCTTTGCTCGAAGAAAATCAAGAGTTTGATTCTGAGACCGAAACCAACAGTGCCATCTCAAGTTGCCTCCGCCCTTCCAAATTATCCATTAAGTCCCTAAAAATGCCCCCACTTTCTAAACATAAGCAGATCCATCTGTTTTTGGAACAGGTCAAAAAGGACCTGTCCATGATAGATTGGAAATATAGGGGACTGGATAACCTTACAAAAGCAGAGAGGAAAGCTCTGAAAGAGCTTGAAGAAGCCAAAGATATTATCATTAAGGGGAGCGATAAAGGGGGCAACACTGTTTTGTTATCACAGACCCTATATGAAGAAGAGACCATGCGTCTTCTTCGGGATGAAACTACATACCTAAGGCTACCTGAGAATCCTTTCCCTAAAATTGTGGTTTCCCTTAACTTTAAATTAAACATGGCCTTGGAAGAACATCTTATTACCATTAAAGAATGTAAATACGTTAGTGTTAAGGAATATAACATCCCTACCTTCTACACGATACCTAAGCTCCACAAGTCAATTAACAGACCCCCAGGGAGGCCGAGTGTTTCGGCTATTAAGGGCCCATTAGAAAGGGTGGGAAAATTTGTGGATGCCATGACCAAGGATTTGGTCTGCGAACTCCCATCATTTGTCCAGGATACTCGTGATGTACTTCAAAAATTGGAAACAGTCTCAGTACCACCAGGAGCTATATTGGTTGGAATTGACGTTGAGTCGCTCTATACGTCTAGTCCACACAAGTGGGGCCTAAAGGCAGTATATCACTTTTTGGATAATAAGTTTCCACTGCTGGCCATACAAAATGAATTCATTATTGACCTTTTACAATTTATGTTGGGGAATAACTGTTTCCAATTTTTGGGGAAAAACTACAGACAGATTAGAGGCACCTCTATGGGTGCCCCTTGGGCCCCTGCTTATGCATGCCTACACCTGGGAATGTGGGAGATGGAAAACGTATACACCTCGTCTCTGTACCTTAGCCACTGTCTCTTGTGGCTGAGGTACATTGATGATGTGATTATGGTATGGGGGGTCACACCCCTAGAGTTGACTTCCTTCATTGATGAACTCAACGATGATAGGAACATCAGACTTACCTATTCACATGATCCGGCCACTCTGCCTTTCCTGGACCTCATGATACAGGTCAAAGAGGGTAGATTTTCTACCAAAACATACAGAAAAGAGACGGCAGCAAATACCCTTCTACTGGCCTCCAGCCATCACCCCAGGTCATTGATACAGGGTATTCCGGTCGGGCAGTTTCTCCGATCCAGGAGAAACTGCTCAGAAGAATCGGAATTTAAAAATGAGGCACATGAACTGTATGGGAGATTCCGCGACCGCGGCTACTCCCATACATGTATCAGAAGGGCAAAGAAAAGGGCCTTTGAAACTGATATTAATATCGGCCAATAGGGATGATCTAAGAAAAAACCAAAACAACCCGATAACAAGAAAAGTACCCCAATTAGAATTATCACCAAGTTTGGGGCACAATGGGAGCAGACAAGAAGAGTACTTAGCCGTCATTGGCATATACTAGCGGTATTGTTGGAGATCGGCCCCTACTCACAGCAAGAAAAGCCACTAACCTGAGAGATTAATTTAGTACATTCCGAATATCGTAGACCTGAGAAAACGGGATTGGCTTACTAGTCTCCCCCCAGTGAAGGGTATGTACCCCTGCAGCAGATGCCACATCTGTAAGTATGTGGAAATAAACAATATGTTCGCTAGCTCTGATGGAAATAATTTAAAATCTATAATTTCATAAACTGCCTAACGACACGTGTCATTTACATGCTCCCCTGTCCATGTGGATTGATCTACGTGGGAAAAACAAAAAGGCAGTTGAAAATCAGGGTTGGCGAACATATACAGAGCATCATTAATAAAGATGATGACCGTCCACTATCTTTACATTTTTTGAAAACACATGGGGGTGACCCCAGGGTTCTAAAATGCAAGGGCATATATAACCTTCCATCTCGAAGAGGAGACTTCGATAAAATATTGCTTCAAAAGGAAAAAATGTGGATGTTCACTTTGAATAGCATGCATCCTCGTGGCTTGAGTAATGAGTGCAATTTATCTGTCTTTTTGGAGCAATAAATGGGCTTTAATGCCTTATTTATGCTCTGTGCAATTTCAGCTTCTTTTTCTATATCTCAGGGCCCCCTCCTTCTGATCCCATAAATGGATTTTCCAAATATAGGGAGAATTATATCTGTACGAGATGGCTATAATTACCTTAGGATATAGAATCCTATTTGGATTGCTATAATTGAAAAGCTATTGTAAAAATCGTTTCCTTTAGATATGTAGCCATTCCCTTTCTAGTGGATACTTTCTAGCAGCTTGGCTTTTTATGTTATTGGTTGTTCATGTGAAGCAATTTTATTTACTATATGTTTATCAACTAAGGTTTACATTGGATCTCTTTTGGAGATATGTATATACGTGAACATGCATGTGGCCATGCGGATGCAGTTATACATGTATGTCTATATTTCAAATATTGATCACCCCTATATGTGACTGTGTGTTTGCACTATGGGTGAATGATGCCTTGATTGGTTAGCAGCTTGGTTGGGAATGATCCTAATGGGAACTAATTACTCCTAATTTACCTTATTATTTAAACCAGGATCATGCACCACTGCGCATGCTCTGAAGAAGCTTGAGTCCAAGCGAAACATGTAAGCATTACCAAAATCACGGTATCCGCATGAAGACACGGTGAATTCCACCAGTTGCTGTGATCCCCCCACAGCCTACCCCGAGCGGCTGCATACATTCCATTTGCTGACAGGTACCAGGCACACGGAGCTGCCTTGGTTCGGGACTTTGAACATATACCTGCAAGTATTAAAGCCATAGGACTCTGACCCTCTAACCTTTTATACCCGTACAAGGGTGGAATCAACTTCGTGGGATATGGGGGCGTGGCTAACCGCCGAGGAAGATGGACACATAGCGGGACAGCTCTTCGGTGAGGAAGTATAACGGAGCAACTCAGGCCCGCTACACGGCGCTAATCAGTTCAAAATTTTCTCCAGGAATTCGCAGCATACCGGCCGGACATGTCCCGCAAAAGATTGGGTGACCACACACCGAAAAAGCTGACAAAGCTGATGTTCCCGCCGGAGATAGAGGTTAGTGGGGCACAAGAAGGTGGCGGCGGCTCGCCCGGAACGAGGGAGGCTTACACAGATCTCCCTGACGAGATTCAGGGAGAATTAGAAAGCACAGCGGCTCCCCTGTCTCCTGCCCAAGATGCTGACACTGACCCCCTCGCTAGCAGCCTGGCTAAAGCGAGGATGCGGATGGCTGCTCCACGCCAGCATTCACCTCAGCAGCAGCCCCAGGAATTAATTGAGGCCCAGGCTTTTCACCCATTGCAGTCTGGCCAGGCCTTACACAACTCCATGGCATCATTCCCCACCACAGGGCAGCCGGTACTGGACACCACACTTAAGGACATGTTAATGTTCTTACAGACTTCCTTAATAACAGACCTTTCCTCCCTATTCCATAAAATAACTACAGATATGACAAACATGGATCGAAGGGTTACTACCATTGAGAAAGGTATGGCAGAGTGCACAACCACTGTGAACGATCTGATTGACACTTACACAGAAGTTAAAGAGGAGCAGGATTGGGTCAGGGCCAAGCTGGCAGATTTGAAAGACCGCTCTAGACGCAACAACGTCAAGCTAAGGGGGGTCCCTGAAAACATCCCACCTGCAGATCTCTCAAAATACGCCAGAGACCTCATGCATTTTATCCTGCCTGATGTGTCGCCTAGAGACCTCATTATAGATAGGATCCACAGGATCTCCAAACCTCCACACCTCGCAGCTTCCGTACCACGAGATGTGTTAATGTGGGTTAATTTTTTCCATGTAAAGGAAAAACTGATGACAGAAGCTTGGTCAAAAATGCCACTGCCACGTCCTTATGAACAGTTACAGCTGTATCCTGATTTGTCCAAATACACACTCCAACTTAGGGGGAACCTAAGCCCAATCACGAAAGGCTTCCATAATCATAAAATTGTGTACAAGTGGCGCTATCCCGCGACCCTGCTCATTTCCAAAAATGGAGCCACTCACTCTGTCACAAACCTGAAGAAGGGATTGCGACTCTTACATGATTGGGGCATCATCCTAGAACCCCCTAAAGAAGGAAACCCACCCTTGCTGCAAAGAAAGGACCCGCACCGTCGTCGGTACCAAGACCCCAATGGATACCAGCACGAATTCCACACCTGAATATAATGGGGCCATTGTATCAACTAATCTTCTTCCTCACTGCTTAATGCTTAGTGTTTAATACTACTATTCCTCTGTTACTAACTTTGTTTCTCCCCCACTGCAGCATAGCTGATTCAGCTGCATTCTGCCGCTCCGTATTATACCGGAAGTATAGCATAACTAGCTGGAAAACCCCAGCTTTGCAACTTAGCACACTTTGACCTGACTTACTGTTTTTTTTTTTTTTGCTACCTTATTTTTTTGCTGATAGAACATCAAGCCTGCAAGCCTACGACACCTTAATATCCATAGATACCTCCTCAACGGACAACCTTCACCAACTATATCTACAGTCGACCTTCTACTAACTGTAATGCCCCGTACACACGGTCGAACTTTGTTCGGACATTCCGACAACAAAATCCTAGGATTTTTTCCGACGGATGTTGGCTCAAACTTGTCTTGCATACACACGGTCACACAAAGTTGTCGGAAAATCCGATCGTTGTAAACGCGGCGACGTAAAACACGTACGTCGGGACTATAAACGGGGCAGTGGCCAATAGCTTTCATCTCTTTATTTATTCTGAGCATGCGTGGCACTTTGTCCGTCGGATTTGTGTACACACGATCGGAATTTCCGACAACGGATTTTGTTGTCGGAAAATTTTATATCCTGCTCTCAAACTTTGTGTGTCGGAAAATCCGATGGAAAATGTGTGATGGAGCCTACACACGGTCGGAATTTCCGACAACAAGGTCCTATCACACATTTTCCGTCGGAAAATCCGACCGTGTGTACGGGGCATAAGTGTTATCCATCCCACCTAACACAAAACAGGTCACCAACCTAAGATCATGCCACTTAATATAGTATCGATCAACGCCAGAGGACTAAACCACCCGGCAAAAGGGCACTCCCTTTGGCAAACGGCTGACAAGCTGAAAAGCGATGTCGTCTGTGTTCAGGAGACACGCCTATTACCCAATTCGACAGCTTTTTGTCGCAACAACAAATACCCCCATATCTACCATGCTACCTCTGAGTCCAAGACAAGAGGGGTTCTCATCGCCATAAAAAACACAGTGGACTTCCACCTGACCCAAACTATATCTGACCCCCAAGGCAGATACATTATATTGATTGGTACTATAAACCATTCTGAATATCTACGCACCGAACGTCAACCAAATGCATTTCATTAGACACACCTTGCGAAAGGCCCAAGCAGTCAAACAAGGACATCTGCTGATATGTGGAGATTTTAATATAGTTGCGGATGTGCATATGGATACCACTTCGGCAAACAAAAGACGAGAGTCCCCACTGAAGAGCTTCCTTCATTCACAGGATCTTTATGATGTGTGAAGATGTCATCATGGTTCTGAAAAGGATTACACCTACTTCTCCCCACACCATAAATCGTACTCAAGATTGCACATGTTTATTACTGATAAGTGGTTGTTACAAAAAATTAATGCTTCGGCGATCCACACCATGACATGGTCAGACCACACCCCGATCACAATCTCCATTGATGACACAGGCCACCAGAGGAATGTATTCCTATGGCGAGCAAACAATTACGTACTACAACACCCAACCTACTCACAGAAAATTGAAAATCAACTGAAAGAATACTTTGACATTAACGGTGGCTCGGTGGGTGACCCTGTCGTGGTGTGGAATGCACATAAGGCGGTGATCCGCGGTAAAATAATGAAACTAAGTTCTATCTGTAAACGGAAAAAAACTCAGCGTATTGATGAACTGACATTACAAATTACTAACCTTGAGTCAGCCCACAAATCCAAACCGAACCCCACCCTATTGGCCCAACTACTCACCCTTAGACAGGAACTCAGGACACTACTTCTCAATTCGTTCGAACATATGCAACGAAAACTTAAAGCAATATCATACTCCACATCTAATAAGGCAGGCAAACGACTGGCACAACGTCTAAAGGGCAATAGAATCAAAACTAAGATACCCCATTTGATTCACCCACACACTAAACAGAAACTGACCAACCCACAAGATATAGCTAACGCGTTTAGCGATTATTACAGCGACCTCTATAATCTTAGAAACAATGTCACTACGAACAACCCTCCAGCGAAAATATTGATGAATTCTTGCACCAAATAAAACTCCCTCAGTTGACCGAAGCCCAACTACACTCCCTAAACGCCCCCTTCACTGACCAGGAAATTCTCGCAACAATCTCCGCGTTACTGTCGGGGAAAGCACCGGGACCTGACAGCCTAACAGGGGAATACTTTAAACAATTCTCTAAAACGCTGATACCATACCTCACCCAATTTTGTAACAATGCAGCTTCATCTTCCATGTTTGTCAAAGAATCATTAAGTGTACTAATAATTACACTCCCAAAACCAGGAAAAGAACCATCACCTCAGAACTTTCATCCCATATCCCTTCTAAACCTAGATGTAAAAATTTATGCTAAAGCTATTGCTAGACGTTTATTAGAGATCATGCCTTTCCTTATTCATGTAGATCAGTCAGGTTTCACCAAGGGGCGACAAGCACCTGATTCCACTAGGCGTATGATCAATTTAATACACCATGCAGAGGCTACTGGAACGCCTTCTCTGCTGCTTTCTTTAGACGCAGAGAAGGCATTTGATAGAGTTCATTGGGTGTATCTACAGAGAGTACTTCTTAAATTTGGGTTCAGAGACAACATTTATAGGGCAATTATGGCTCTTTACTCTAATCCTGCACAAGTTTACTCGGCTGACATGTTGTCCCAACCATTTAATATAACAAATGGTACACGCCAAGGATGCCCCCTGTCACCTCTTATTTTTAATATAATGATGGAACCTTTGGCAGAACATGTACGCTCAAATCCGCTGATCACGGGATTAAAGATAGGTCGAACCTTACATAAAATAAGCCTATTCGCAGATGACGTCATCCTAATCCTAACTAACCCAACTTCTTCCCTAGCGGAAGCCCACAAATTACTTCACTGGTTTGGAGAAGTCTCTTATTATAAATTAAACACTACTAAATCCCATATCTTAGAATTGAAAATAGACGCCACTACAAAAAACTTATTACAAGTTCAATTCCCCTTCGCTTGGTCAGATAAAAGTATCTCATATCTTGGTATTCAACTCACTAGATCGGTTAAACACCTCTTCTCGGCTAACTATAAACCATTCCTTACTAAATTGCAAACTGAAACTCAACCTATGATTAAACAAGAAATTTCATGGTCAGGCAGATTAGCGGCTTTCAAAATGTTCCACCTGCCACAAATTCTCTATTTGTTTCGAACTATCCCCATTCCCCTGCCCAAGTACTTCTTTAAATCTCTTCACACATTGTTCAACAAATGCATATGGAAAGGATCTAAACCTCGGTGTGCTCAATCGAAACTCTTAAAACATAAGCTAGCGGGAGGCTCTGGCACCATTGAATTTGAAGACTACCACACTGCATCAGTGTTGGAACAGCTTACTGAGTGGTTCCAACCACAACCATGTAAATTATGGAGTACAATAGAAAGTCAGTCACTGATCTGCCCAAATTTGAAATGCTGGGTGATGAGTACACCCTTCCTTCCTAAACTGACTCCCGCACTATCCCCCACCATGCTAGCGTCAGCACAAGCCTGGAAAAAATTAATCATAGAAAGTACTACCTACCCTAATCTTCCACAGATACCAATCCCACTTGAATCTCTACATCAAATCTCCCCCGACTTACCTCTACAACAATGGAAGAAAAAGGGCATCCAATACATCCAAGACTTACTCCTGGACAATAAAATGAAATCTTTCCCTGTCCTGCAAACAGAATTTAAACTAACACCAACAGACTTCTTTTCCTATATCCGAATGAAGCACTGCATAGCGATAATTAAACCCTCTATCTACACGGTCCATCCGAAAATATGGAAACACTTGATAGCCGCATTCCCTACACCGAAAGGAATATCGTTGATCTACAATATTCTTCATCAAAAACTCCTCTTCACAAAAACATCTTCCCACATTCACTGGGAAAGGGATGTAGGGCACACATATACCGAAACTCAATGGCAAACAGCCTTACAGTCCATTTACAGGGCCACAAAATGCTCAGCACTCTGGGAACTCACCTAAAAACTATCCCTCAGATGGTATCTAACCCCGTCTAGATTGGCAACATTTAGCTCAAAAACTCCCGACACATACTGGAGATGTATGACAACTAAAGGAGACCTGTTTCACATAATGTGGGAATGTACACACATTAAAAAAATATTGGGAAGACATTTTCCGTGTACCATCGGACTTATCAACCCAAGACATAAACCCAAAGCCAGACTTAGCAATCCTAAACCTTAACATAGACGCACAACCCCACCACGTTAGACACGTGATAACACACATTCTACTAGTTGCCAGACTGTCCATTACCAGATTATGGAAAACAGATAAGGCACCCTCCGTTGAGCAAACTCTAGACCTAGTACACCTGCACTATAGTTATGAAACGACAATGGCATCTAGCGGTGACCAAGTAGCAAAATGCAGGAAACTATGGCTACCGTGGATACAGTGGTCAGGAGCAGAAAAATTCTTATGAATAGTTTGTATGACAATTTAACAGTCGGTTAAGTCTTAGTGTGCTTAGGTTAATTAGGGATAGGTCATATCCATACACCACGCCAAGGAAATCCCCCCACACGGGCAACAAAAGAGATCCCATAGGGGTTGCCAGGAGGGATAATCACCAAATCGTTTAAAGGCCTACTTCTGTAACACCAGTTCTGTTTTGTAGAGTAGTATATTTGTTATTATCTCTATTCTACATACTTATGTTTCTACATGTATGATTATATGCATTGAAATTTAAACGTTGTACATTGTGCACAATGTATGTTTCTTTAACTGAAATATGCCAATAAAAAACTACTGAAGAAAAAAAAAACTTCATGGGATATTTTGTCTTTGGCTTCCCTTGCAATCGGCATGGATAGAGATGATTAGAATGGAGACAAGACAGTGGAGGCTATGACAGTCTATACAGAGAAGGCATAAGACGGTGAGATGTATTTTACCTATCTTTTTTAAGATTACCAGCGATCCCTGCCTTTCCACACTGCGTTAAAGGCATCTCTCACAGCACCTGTCAGCTGTCTCAAATCTTCTCTCCAAAGCACTCCTTTATTGCCGAGTCATGGACCGCTCAGTACAATATCTATTGCTTACCTGCAAACGGGGATATCTCCACACATGACAAGTATTATGTGCACACTCCTATGGGAACTTTCAATTGAATCCTAGCAGTATTCTGCTGTTACCACTGCTGTTACCATTACTGACACTTTTTATATATCACCCAAACGTGAACTAAGCTTCCATTGGAAAAATTATCATCCCAAAATTGCACCTTACTTCTAGGATTTCAGGTCTATATTCCCAGACCAGATATCTGGATCGGTGTGTGTGTGTGTCTGTCTGTGTGTGTGAGAGCGCTGCGGACTGTGTGATCCAGAATTGGTGGCCACCTGTCTCTCATCTAGACGTACAGTCTAATTTTAGATTATGTGTTGTAGGTTGGTGTGTATTTTGATACTTTTCTAATATTATTGTGTTTAATAAAGTTTATGTGGATAATTACTATATGAATTCTAGTATTTCACCGGTTTATCCTCCATGAAGAAATTCTTTGGGTCTCCCCATTTTTATATGCTGGCAGAGAAGCCAGCAAACCCGGAAGTCACGCCGCACAAGCGTCCCTAATTGATGGTTTATGATATTTATTTTATTTATATAAAAAGCGCAGTTAGTGGCTGGTTAGCCTATACCCCAGCCGAAGTCTTAGCAGACGAAACGCATTGGATGCTTTATGCTACTCCAGCTACCTTTTCTGCGCTATTTTTTGTTCAATTGAACCAAATTTTTACTACCCGTTTTAACATTTGTTGGAAATATTTTTATAAATAAATTTTTCCTTATACAATCGGATTCACATTATGTGGAAGATTTCTTTTTTACTTTCTCCTCGCCACATTTGGAGGATTGCCGCTGATCGGGGTGAACCCGGTGGAAGATCCCAGCCTACACCCAGACAAAGAACTGGAACAACAAGAATATGAACAAGGGGGTGAGGTCCACCCTTACCCCTCCCTGGAACGTAAGAACCGTGAGGTCTTTCCCATCTTCCTGGCTTCTCCTAGGGATTGGAACCAGATCTAACCCTACCGCTTTGACGGTACAAGCCTATACGACTCACCGCCAACAGCCTGTGAGTTCAACATCTCTGGTAAGGGCATTACATTTATCTCTGCTGAAGTGTGCGTTTTTGAAAACCTGGCTTTGTATGCTGATTTGCCTTATTTCTTGCGGTGAAAAGCTTCTACACAAGCTTTGAACATCCTGCATCCCCAGGAGTTACCAACCTATATAGACTTTTACAATCACATATATGTTTATAAGTTTTGTCATTTTTAGTTTATACTATTTTTTATGTTCACATTGTTGGTGCATTTCTCTCATGATAGACATATGACACCGCTTTTGCACTGTCCATGTTTGTATCACCACATCAGTAGAGTCTTTGAAGACCACTTATTATACTTGGGTTAATCCTTCTTATGTTTGCTTTATTTGAGGTCACAATCAATGAGACACATTTATATGGTTTTATGATATTAACCTAGTTGAGAATTCTTGAACACATTTGTTCTTTAGTTTAGAGCCTTATATCTTATAAAGGCCGTTTATACACCTGAATTTTTGTATATCACTTTCACTGCTGTGATTCTACATTTATCAATGTAGAGTTTTTTTATACATTTTTTATAGCGCTACACTTTATTGTCTTTTTTATTCACTTCACAATTAGTCTTATTGTAGTGTTGGCTGCTTTCTTATCCAGAGTTGGCGCGGCAGTTTCCTCTAATTGTTTATATCTTCCTGTATGTGATTTGAAAAGTTTAGGCTCCTGGCAAAGGACACAACCCAGGTTTGGAGGAACCGCAGACAGTGACAGACACCAGCTCAGCTGGACCCAAGTCAGATAAAGTATGACTTCAATAAGAATTAACACTTTTTAAAGGTGAATAATTGATGAGTTAATTTCTATCGATCACTCTTTGAAAAAACACATATCTGTTCCACAGGAACCATTAAAGAGCACTGACATCCCAAAATAAGCCTGGGAGTACAAAAACATCTGTAAATAAAAACTATGGACCATGCTGGCAAGGAGCAGACCCCTCAGAAAAAAAATCTGCAGCAACACTACAAAGGCCTCCACTGGTTCCAAAACGTAGCAAAATGACTGCTGTTCTTCATCCGTACCACTGGCTTAGCTGTGATGAGATAGATTTTGCATCATACTTGCTTGCGAGTACCCTCACATTCATGGCTTTCAGTCAAGTGTTTTACATAATAGAGGGATTGTGGGTACTCCAAGCAGCCCATTTGTGCAAATTTTACACACTGGGGACAACCACTGGGTAACTGCTAACAACCTGTTTTGTCGGAACAATCAGGTGTGCATTTATGACAGTCTTTCAACAGTCCTAAACAACAAAGAAAAACAAGTTTTGTCATGGTTAATTAGGCCAAAGGAAGACCAATTTACTGTTATTTATCCTGCTGTCCAACATCAGTCAAATTGTAATAACTGTGGTTTGTTTGCAATTGCTTTTGCATTTGTATTGTGCTGCAGCCTGAGGCTAGCAAACTGCAAGTTCCATGAGGGCCGGTTGAGGACTGAACTTCTAACTTCCTTCAGGAAAAGCCAAATCCATTTTAAAACAGAGCCAAGAGTTGGTGCTCCAAAGTCAAGACAAACACATGTGAATGTGTACTGCATATGCAGAACTGCACACTGCAGTGAAGTAATGGTAGAATGTTCTTTGTGCAAGGGGTGGTATCATCCTAACTGTGTGAAGATATCGCAAAATGCCATTACTGGGTATGATGACTGGAAACGCCACAATTGTATTGGCTAAACCTAAAAAATAAATTACATTTTCTTGAATTCAATTTAGGAATTTCTTGAATTCAGTTTCATTTTTCATTGCTTTGATTATTACATTTTTTATTATTTCTCTACCATTTTAAATTGACTATTTAAAGTAGCCATGTAAAGTGAACATTTTATTGTATACATTTTGTTTTATTAGCAGGGTCTAAAGAGTACATGGCTTTTTTATTTATGTTTGTGCATGTGTGTGGTCTTTTTTGACAAGTTTATAGAAGTTTATGTTGTTCATAAAACAAATGGCTCGAATAAGCAAATAAATATATATATATTTTTTTGAAAATCCTATAGTATTTGTTAATAAATATAAAAAAAATATATATAAAAGAAAGTATAAAACTTTCAAGCATCAATGTGCGATAAATCGAGTAGTCTTAATAATTTCTTGTCAGTAAAGTATGTACTGTACAATTTCATGTGCGAGAAGAGAATCTTTATACACCGTCAGTTAATGTGACATATCTCCAAAATGCTACAGTAAAATGGTTTCAAATGAGGTGTGCTTAGTGTATGGGACGTCCTGTACTAGAACTGACCATTGTTTTTTTCTACTTATTAGAAATGAGGTCGTTATAGGCCTCCAAAGTCGAATAATGTGACATATCTCCAAAATGCTACAGTAAAATAGTTTAAAATGAGTTGTGCATAGTGTATGAGACGTCCCCTATTGAAACTGACCTTTACTTTTTTCTACTTACTTAAAATGAGGTCTTTATAGGCCTCCAAAATTGAATAATGTGACATATCTTCAAAACTCTACAGTAAAATGGTTTCAAATTAGGTGTGCATAGGGTATGGGATGTGCTGTAACTGGCCATCCTTTTTTCTACATAATTTAAATGAGGTCTTTAAGGGCCCCTGGAGTAGAAAATGTCCTATATCACATCGGATGTGTATAATGTACGGGACACTGAATACAAGAGAACAAAAAAACATATGCAGTAAATGTATTTAGAAAGAGATACTTTATTTTGTCTGCTTGTGCTGTAAAAAATTTACATAAAACAATGTAGTGATATGTGACCTATAAAGAAAAAAACGTTAGTCAAAGACAATGTGAGCTTTAAAAAAGGATAAAGATAGAAAAGAGAAAGAGATAAATAAATAATGAAAGAGAGAGAGTGAGAGAGAAAGAGATAAATGCTTGTGCTGTAAAGCTTTTCATAAAATGATGAGAGAGAGAGAGGGAGAGAGAGAGAGAGAGAGAGAAATAATAAACGCTTGTGCTGACACATTTTCATAAAATAATGAAAGAGAGATAAATAAATAAATAAATAGAGATTGAAAGAGAGAGAGTGAGAGAGAAAGAAAGAGAGAAAGAAAAAGAAAGAGAGAGCAAGGGAAAGAAAGAGAGAAATAAATAAATAAGGAATAAGAGAGTGAGAGAGAAAGAGAGTGAGAGAAAGAAATAGAAGAAAAAAAATAAAGAAAGAATGAAAGCATGAGAGCGCGAGAGAAATAAGAATAATTAAGAATTCAAGAGAAAGAGAGAGTGAGAGAGAAATAAAGACAGACAGATATGGGCAACTCGAGCGCTCTGAAAGTGCGTTCTCTCTCTGCTGTTACTGAAATTACCGTACTTATAGTAATAGGCGCACAGGTTTTTTTTTTTTGGCGGCTGGCTAGACTGTGTATTTTCAAACTGCGGCTGGCTTGACCGCAGTCTCCTGCGACAGCCAAGATGCTGGAGCCTGTGGAGCACAGGCATTATGAAGAGCCTGTAGTCTCTGCCCTGTCCCTGCAGGAAGCTCTGTCCACCTGGGGGAGAATTAAAGCTGGAGCAGCAGCCCCACAAAGCCCTGCACCCTGTCCCAGGATTCAGCAGACTGTGTCTCCTGGTGAGTTATCTCATGTGTCTGTGCTGTCTGAGGCCCCTTTCACACTTATATGACTTCAAAGTCGTGCGATTTGGGAGCCGCACAACTTTGGCATTAACAAATGAAAACATACATGGTGTGAGGCTTGTGCTTACAAAGTCGTACTGAAATCGCGTCTATATTATCCAGGTACAATTTGCATGCTACTTGAGGGTTTAACATTGAGGTCTATGGAATACAACTCACATGGAAGTTGGCCCAAAGTAGTGCAGGGACTACTTTGAAGTCGGCACGACTTGAAAGTCATGCCAATATGAATGGTAGTCATTGAAAATCATGGAGAATGACTTGTCATACGATTTTGCAGTACAAAATCGTTTGACAAGTCGTATAAGTGTGAAAGGGGCCTAAGTTAGTTCTTTGTCAAAAGTTTTGCATTCTTCGTCTGATACACATGGCTCTAATGCTGCAAGTGGGTTTCATTCTCCTAATACATTATATATACATATGTAGATTTTCACTATCAGCTTTAAATAAAAGAATATTTAGCCTCCTGGCTTACACATGCAGCATTGCAAACAAAATACCGAGCCACCTGGCTCTCTTCAGCAGCAGATGCACCACTGCTCAGTCTCCCACATGGAGCTCTCCTGACTACTGTCAGCGACCTCAGACTCAGGTCTCTGGCTTTTACCTTACAGCCTGCACTCTCTGGATACTTCAGTGCACACCTGCACTCTCTGGATACTTTAGTGCACACCTGCACTCTCTGGGTTCTCCCTTGCAAGCCTGGACTCCTGGAGACCTCCTGTCTCTCTGGGTGGAGCCCAGAATCATGGTCCTGACTCTGCCATCAGGCCCACACACACACCTGAACAATCAGTGTGCCGGTGAGTCCCAAAACCTGGACCCAGGACTGGGGATTTCATCCCACCCGGGTCTCTAAGAAATCCCCAGGCTCCAGGTCCTAAAAATGGATCTTACTAAATAATGAGGAAACTGAAAAGCCAGTTTCCTCTCAAACAAGCAAATACCCTGGAGCCCCTCAACCTGCCTGGTTGAGAATCCTGGATCAATACTGTACACTGGTGGGGTACCACACTATCACTATATATATATATTATATATATATATATATATATATATATATATATATATATATATACACACACACACATACACACACACACACACACACACACATCATATAATTTATTTTCTATACATACACATTTTTTAATTTTAATTTGTTTCACAGTCATCTATATTATAATTCGTTTTTATCAGGAACCTAGAGGAAAGATATTTTTATATCCTTTTGTTATCTATGTATTTATTTTCATCCCTGGGGATGTGGTCGGGATGATTGCTTCACCCCCCCATGGTCATTATATATATTTTTGCTTCATGTCAGCTCCCCTGCACTATTCAAGCTCCGGCAACTTCTTCTGAATTCAACAAAAACATTTTCCCATTGTCCTTGGATTATAGAACTCTAATGCCCTGTACACACAATAGGATTTTCCGATAGAAAATGTGTGATAGGACCTTGTTATCGGAAATTCCGACTGCGTGTAGGCTCCATCACACATTTTCCATAGGAATTTCCGACACACAAAGTTTGAGAGCTTGCTATAAAATTTTCCGACAAAATCCGTTGTCGGAAATTCCGAACGTGTGTACACAAATCCAACGCACAAAGTTCCATGCATGCTCAGAATAAATTAAGAGACGAAAGCTATTGGCTACTGCCCCGTTTATGGTCCCGACGTAGGTGTTTTACGTCACCGCGTTCAGAACGATCGGATTTTCCAACAACTTTGTGTGGCCGTGTGTATGCAAGACAAGTTTGAGCCAACATCCGTCGGAAAAAATCCATGGATTTTGTTGTCGGAATGTCCGATCAATGTCCGACCGTGTGTACAGGGCATTAGAGTCTGTCTGTGTGCGGTATTACTGACACAGCCGGTCAGGTGATCCCAGGTTTCCTAGATCCAGAAGTCGAGCCGTGGGAGGGATCCTTCGATTCCACCGGTCATTTCAGCAGTACCTGTGCTGCAGCTCCCTCCATTCGGATCTTCCTCCATTTAGTCAGCCACCAATTGTGCAAGTTCTCCCACTTAAAAAGATGAGAGAGGCCTGTAATTGTCATCATAGGTATACCTCAACTATGAGAGACAAAATGTGGAAACAAATCCAGACAATCACATTGATTTGGAAAGAATTTATTTGCAAATTATGGTGGAAAATAAGTATTTGGTCACCTACAAACAAGCAAGATTTCTGGCTCTCACAGACCTGTATCTTCTTCTTTAAGAGGCTCCTCTGCCCTCCACTCATTACCTGTATTAATGGCACCTGTTTGAACTTATCAGTATAAAAGACACCTGTCCACAACCTCAAACAGTCACACTCCAAACTCCACTATGGTGAAGAGCTGTCGAAGGACACCAGAAACAAAATTGTAGACCTGCACCAGGCTGGGAAGATTGAATCTGCAATAGTCAAGCAGCTTGGTGTGAAGAAATCAACTGTGGGAGCAATAATTAGAAAATGATGATCTCCCTCGATCTGTGGCTCCACGCAAGATCTCACCCCGTGGGGTCAAAATGATCACAAGAACGGTGAGCAAATATCCCAGAACCACACGGGGGACCTAGTGAATGACCTGCAGAGAGCTGGGACCAACGTAACAAAGGCTACCATCAGTAACACACTACGCCGCCAGGGACTCAGATCCTGCAGTGCCAGACATGTCCCCCTGCTTAAGCCAGTACATGTCCGGGCCCGTCTGAGGTTTGCTAGAGAGCATTTGGATGATCCAGAAGAGGATTGGGAGAATGTCATATGGTCCGATGAAACCAAAGTAGAACTACAGTGGCTTGCGAAAGTATTCGGCCCCCTTGAACTTTTCAACCTTTTGCCACATTTCAGGCTTCAAACATAAAGATATAAAATTTAATTTTTTGTGAAGAATCACCAACAAGTGGGACACAATTGTGAAGTGGAACGAAATCTTTTGGATTTTTGAAACTTTTTTAACTAATAAAAAAAATGAAAAGTGGGGTGTGCAAAATTATTCAGCCCCCTTGCGTTAATACTTTGTAGAGCCACCTTTTGCTGCGATTACATCTGCAAGTCGCTTGGGGTATGTCTCTATCAGTTTTGCACATTGAGAGACTGAAATTTTTGCCCATTCTTCCTTGCAAAACAGCTCGAGCTCAGTGAGGTTGGATGGAGAGTGTTTGTGAACAGCAGTTTTCAGCTCTTACAGATTCTTGATTGGATTCAGGTCTGGACATTGACTTGGCCATTCTAAAACCTGGATACGTTTATTTGTGAACCATTCCTTTGTAGATTTTGCTGTATGTTTGGGATCATTGTCTTGTTGGAAGATAAATCTCCGTCCCAGTTTCAGGTCTTTTGCAGACTCCAACAGGTTTTCATCCAGAATGGTCCTGTATTTGGCTGCATCCATCTTCCCCTCAATTTTAACCATCTTCCCTGTCCCTGCTGAAGAAAAGCAGGCCCAAACCATAATGCTGCCACCACCATGTTTGACAGTGGGGATGGTGTGTTGAGTGTGATGAGCTGTGTTGCTTTTACGCCAAACATATCGTTTTGCATTGTGGCCAAAAAGTTTGATTTTGGTTTCATCGGACCAGAGCACCTTCTTCCATATGTTTGGTGTGTCTCCCAGGTGGCTTGTGGCAAACTTTAGATGAGACTTTTTATGGATATCTTTGAGAAATGGCTTTCTTCTTGCCACTCTTCCATAAAGGCCAGATTTGTGCAGTGTACGACTGATTGTTGTCCTGTGGACAGACTCTCCCACCTCAGCTGTAGTTCTCTGCAGTTCATCCAGAGTGATCATGGGCCTCTTGGCTGCATCTCTGATCAGTCTTCTCCTTGTCTGAGCTGAAAGTTTAGAGGGACAGCCAGGTCTTGGTAGATTTGCAGTGGTCTGATACTCCTTCCATTTCAAAATGATCGCTTGCACAGTACTCCTTGGGATGTTTAAAGCTTGGGAAATCTTTTTGTATCCAAATCCGGCTTTAAACTTCTCCACAACAGTTACGGACCTGCCTGGTGTGTTCCTTGGTCTTCATGATGCTCTCTGCGCTTTCAACAGAACCCTGAGACTATCAAAGAGCAGGTGCATTTATACAGAGACTTGATTACACACAGGTGGATTCTATTTATCACCATCAGTCATTTAGGACAACATTGGATCATTCAGAGATCCTCGCTGAACTTCTGGAGTGAGTTTGCTGCACTGAAAGTAAAGGGGCCGAATAATTTTGCATGCACCACTTTTCAGTTTTTTAATTGCTAAAAAAGTTTAAAATATCCAATAGATTTCGTTCCACTTCACAATTGTGTCCCACTTGTTGGTGATTCTTCACAAAAAATTAAAATTTTATATCTTTATGTTTGAAGCCTGAAATGTGGCAAAAGGTTGAAAAGTTCAAGGGGGCCGAATACTTTCGCAAGCCACTGTATTTGGTAGAAACACAACTCATCGTGTTTGGAGGAGAGAGAATGCTGAGTTGCAACCAAAGAACACCATACCTACTGTGAAGCATGGGGGTGGAAACATCATGCTTTGGGGCTGTTTCTCTGCAAAGGGAACAGGACGACTGATCCGTGTACATGAAAGAATGAATGGGGCCATGTATCGTGAGATTTTGAGTGCAAACCTCCTCCCATAAGCAAGGGCATTGAAGATGAAATGTGGCTGGGTCTTTCAGCATGACAATGATCCCAAACACACCACCCGGACAACGAAGGAGTGGCTTCGTAAGAAGCATTTCAAGGTCCTGGAGTGGCCTAGCCAGTCTCCAGATCTCAACCCCATAGAAAACCTTTGGAGGGAGTTGAAAGTCCGTGTTGCCCAGCGACAGCCCCAAAGCATCACTGCTCTAGAGGAAATCTACATGGAGCAATGGGCCAACATACCAAAAACAGTGTGTGACAACCTTGTGAAGACTTACAGAAAACATTTGACCTCTGTCATTGCCAACAAAGGATATATAACAAAGTATTGAGATGAACTTTTGATATTGACAAAATACTTCTTTTCCACCATACTTTGCAAATAAATTCTTTAAAAAAAAAAATCAGACAATGTGATTGTCTGGATTTATTTCCACATTTTGTCTCTCGTGGTTGAGCTATACCTATGATGACAATTACAGGCCTCTCTCATCTTTGTAGGTATGAGAACTTGCACAATTGGTGGCTGACTAAATACTTTTTTGCTCCACTGTAGTTTGATAATTTTGCCAATTAATCATCATATATGGATTTTCCATTATTGCTTAGTAACGATCCTTTGGAACAGAGCTCCTCCACTTGTTTTTCACATGTTTCTTCTCTTTTGAGATTGGGAGCAGCGGCCTTAGTTTGGCAACTAATTTTCCAATAGGGCTACCTTGGTCACCCATGGTTGCGCCTTGATTCTGTGGATTTTTTTTTTTTGTACTGTTCAGACCCCTCCTATTTTTGGGTTTGGAGTACTTCCACAAAGGGAATATATGCTTACTATTTTTTTGACTTTTTGTTTCCTTATTTGTGTATCTTTTTATGCAGTGATTACTCCAATATCAGTTTTTTAACGTTTCATTGTTTTTATGTGTGTGTTTGTGGCCTTCCATCCTGTTAACATGACATCCGATAGACTAGCCAGACTCAACTCTCTTTGGGTCATTTCATGCCCCTATGGGCAATGATCCACTTGCAGAGACACCCCCACCTAGCGCCTCTCTCACGGACCTCAGCCTCCTGATTCTGAGGAGTTTGAGGTCCGTATGAGAAAGGCATTTTTTGCCTTGCAACATGCTCAGCAATATGAATGCACCCAATGGTGGGATAAGTCCTTTCTGGAAAAATATTTTTAGCTGAAAATAACACCCAGAGGACTTAGGATAAAGAAACAATGTGGTTTCTTAGGATGAGGATCTCGAGAGTTTGGTTGGATGGATACAACTTATCAGAGAGACAGGAAGTTGGAAAAAGCTAAAACATCTGTTAATGAACATGAAAAACTCATCCGCAATTTTGCCACCTCCTGTCTAATAAATGGTATCAAGTCCTGAATGATAATAAGAAATTTGAGGATATTCTAGTACACAAAAAACTTGAACGCGATTTGAGAGATTACAAAGAAGGTAACATATTTCAGTGGAAACAGTCATTAGGGCCTGCTCCCTCTACTTCTTTTAGACCCCATTCACACAGGGGCAACACGACTTGCAGGTCGTCTCAGCGAGGCGACCTGCAAACGACTGCCCGGGCGACTTGCAAAACGACTTCTGTATAGAAGTCTATGCAAGTCGCCCCAAGTCGCCCCCGAAGTCGTACAGGAACCTTTTTCTAAGTCGGAGCGACTTGCGTCGCTCCCCTTAGAACGGTTCCATAGCACAGAACGGGAGGCGACTTGTCAGGCGACTAGGTCGCCTGACAAGTCGTCCCTGTGTGAATGGGCTCTTAAATTAAGGAGTAATTTTAGTAAAAGTAAAAACATAAGAAAGATCCCCCCTGTCCATTCTCCAATAGATCCCAGGCTACTTAGCCCATGGGCACCAATAACTCTTTCTAAGGTCAATCCCCAATCATACCCCACCTCTCCACAGGGTCTTTCTCCACCTTCGGGGTCACAAGTTATTGGTGCCAATGAGGTGACCCTTTCTGGGGTCATTTCACTGTCAGGAGATAACCCAGATAGTTCCTCTAATATGGCAGCTACAGCTCCAGTTCCACCTTATTCCAATCCTAGCCTCTCCATTTCCAATTCAATATCTTTCCCTATCCCCACCACTAACAGATTCAGTCCCTTATCACTCATTTTAGAAGATGTAGTACTGGCGTACCTTTCCAGTTGCCCTTGCACCACCTGAAGATTCTGATACTTTTGTCCAGGTGCCCAATCCCATAATTCAGAATCCTATTTTATTAGAATCCCCCCCCCCCGGAAGGAAAAAAAAACCTCATAGAAGGTAGACATGGGGGAAGACGATATCAGACAAACAAAAAAGACAAGAAGGAACAGAGGTAGATTCCTCCCTGAGCACTATTAAAATCTACAATTTGTCCTCCCATACCCTGACTGATGCCCAAACAGCTCTGCTTAGGATAGGACTAAGTTTTGCCCCTATACAACCGCTAATAGTCTGTTTAAAGACCTCAAGCGTTTCACCTGAAACCTGACAGTCAAGCGTCATTATGCCAAAGACAGGCTTGGGGATCAGGGTGTACCTTGGATGACCCATCCCTTGGTCTAGACGGTGATAGTTCTGTTGATGATGCCCTGACTCTCCAGAGCCTTTGGAAACTTTGGGAAGAGGGACAATCGACAGTCAGCCCCTTGATGCCTGCTTTGACCCACCTGTGGAACATACTCCCTTTTGTCCAAAGTCCACCTTCTATCCTTCACAGTCTAAGTGTCCTTACATTGATACCTTTTATCAGGTTGTTTATGGGGATTTAATTAGGATGTGCAACGATCATTCCCGTCCCAAATTAAACATCACCCAGGCTGAGCGTCAGGCCCTACGCTCCCTAGAGAACCACTCTAGCTTGGTAATCAAACAGGCTGACAAGGGTGTCAGCCTTGTAGTACAGGACCGTAAAGACTATCTTGATGAATCGATATATTGACAATGTGCTATGTGCAATGTGGATCGCAGTAGGGATCTTTTAATGTCCTTTGTTAACCATTGTAATGCCAATAATCTGGGCCTTAGTTTCACCTATGTAATTGACCCAGATCATTTGGTCTTCCTGGATCTTGAACTTTTCCACGATTCAGATCATATCCACACCACTAAACAAATTAGTGTAGCTCTCAAAATGGTGAATATAAAAGTAAATGAATAAATGTAAAAGGTGAATGTCAATTCAACAGTGAACATTGGTGAATGAACAACCCATATATATATATACCATATTTATCGGCGTATAACGCACACTTTTTTTCCCCTTAAATCAGGGTAAAATAGTGGGTGCATGTTATACGCCGATCCCCCGCTGTCTGTGGGCAATAGGAGCGCCGCCGACATTGACCGAGCCGAGTGTACTGTGTACTCGGCTCCGCTCGCAGTCACGCCCAGTCCCGCCTTCTAGCCTTTACGCCCCGCCATTGGACCGGTGTTGTGTTCATCATAGGAGCCATGCCAAGGGACGGGAAGGGGGCGGGACTGCGATCGGAGCCGAGTACATGAGTACACACTACACTCGGCTCGGCTCGCTCTATGTCAGCGGCAAGAGGAGCCGAATATCTCGGCGGCGGCAAATTTAAAAACCAAACATGCTGCAATTTTGGGCAAGGCTGCAGACGGACACTGGAAAAGGCTGCAGATGGAGGCTGCAGGTGGACACTGGACAAGGCTGCAGGTGGACACTGGACAAGGCTGCAGGTGGTCGCTGTGCAAGGCTGCAGATGGTCGCTGTGCAAGGCTGCATTAATGGGCATTTAAAATGTACGGTTTTTTTCCTTAAACTCCCCTACTAAACTTGGGTGTTATACGCCAATAAATACGGTATACGTGCAAAAAATATGAAAAGAACATTCAAAAGTCCAAATTCATAGAGACACCAAGAGGCAGTTAATCCGAAGAATAAACAACCATAGAAAGTCTCTCTTGACGTGTACAGGGAAATTGATAAAATATGGATCCCAAAAAGTACAGTAGAAAGTGATAAGGTTGGCACGCTTACCAGAGACGATGGACACACATACTATATAGCAGGTGTGTCAAACAGGCATTGGTGAGGATGAACCTCAATGAAATCCACCACAGGATGACACTAAGCAGGATAGGTCCCATCCGATATACCCCAAAGGTTTCCAGTAGCAAGACACAGACTCCAAAACTTGCGGTGAACCACATCAAATGGTATAATGACCCATGAAAAAAAGAGAACTGCACATAGTACAATACCGTTTGGTATATTTATTGTAAAAAAAGGGGGTTTACACTTACAAAAATTCCGGATAAACAAGCTTGTAACATGTAGGTAAGTATGCAATGTTTCTATGACCATTACCCGATACGTTTCATTCTACTGGACATCATCTAGGGCAGGGTTTCTCAACTCCAGTCCTCAAGGCGCCCCAACAGGTCATGTTTTCAGGCTTTCCATTATTTTGCACAGGTGATTTGATCAGTTTCACTGCCTTAGTAATTACCACAGCTGTTTCATCTGAGGGAAATCCTGAAAACATGACCTGTTGGGGCGCCTTGAGGCCTGGAGTTGAGAAACACTGATCTAGGGTGTGAGGGTCGTGTGTAGTCATTGCAATATATAGAGCAATCCACCAATGAGGATTTGAATCCAAAAAATGGCAACAGGGGACACCAGGAAGTTCCCATTTGCAGTGTTCCAAGATGGCGGCGGCATGCATTCCACACCTCATAATCAGACTCCACTATGATTGGAGTGAGAGAAGGAGGGTGTTGTCTAACGTGGCTCAAGCCTTGTTTTGATACAGAAGATAGATATGGTACCAGCCTGCCCACCAATCCTCACCGTCATCCTATGTAATCATTGGGTAGGAAAAAAGCCTGCAATTCAATCTGCACTTCAAGCCTTATTCTGAGTTAAAACCAAAGAAAACATGTCATCACATGACAGGAAATAAAAAAATTATATAAAAGTCTAAAAAATCTCAAATTAGCCAAGCCTCCATGTTTTGATCTGGAGGATGGGAGGAATACAAGTTAGAGTGACAGGCAGTTTCTGGAAGATCCCTCTGGTCCAATCATTAATTTGTTTGGGCAGAGGCAGGACTTCTATAAAAAGTTTGGTCACATGCTTCCTGGGGTGCTTGGTGCATGGGAGTTTGAGAGAGCCAGAGGAGGAAGGATGTAGTTCGGATACAGCTTTGGTGCTCTCCCCTGCGGGGGAGGGGAAGCATGCTATGGAGGAGAGATGCAGATGGAGGAGAGACTGCAGGAAACCCTTCTAAAGGTTGCCGTTACTGACACACCAGGACTGAGAGAGGATCTTCTGTGCACGGCATGGATGATCACTCGGCAACACATGTGAATGTAACCCAGGGGAACAGAACTTCTGAGAGACTTTGCAGGGATTAGAGTGCGGATTCAGGAGAACAGAGCTGGGCCTTAGAGAACTAATACCCTGGAGGAATCCGAAAGTCATCTCCTGGACTTTATTCAGAGTATCGTTCATGGAGTTAGAGTCAGAAGGACTGTACAGTCAGGAAGTGGTGGCTAACAGGAGGAAGGAAAGATGCATTACATTATGAGAACGCATGCCAGATAGAAGCTTTACTAATGGGGGTTTCGTTTATTCTGGAATTAAAGTTGTGTTCCTCATCACTCAAAAAGATGCATTACCTTATGAGAATTCATGCCAGATAGAAGCTTTACTAACGGGCGTTTCGTTTATTCTGGATTCAAAGTTGCATTTCTCATCGCTCAACACTGGAAGTTATTCAGAGTGACTTTCTGGTGCAGTGCAGCATTTAACATGGAACCGCAATGAAGATGTACATAGTTCAACTGTTTAATGACTGTCTGCGTGTCATATCTTTTGAGGGAAAGGGGGTAATGGAAGGCACTTCAGGGAACAACAAACTTTTAGCCGCTCCTACGGGAGTAGGGCGCTTCATGGAGGTCCCACCGAGATCCTGCTTTCCTGTAAGTCCATTACCCCTAACAACCTCGCAGACAGTCTCAGCATTACAGTGACTGTATCCGGATAGTCCCAGGGGACCATCGCAGATGGCACCTATGCCATATACAGAGATGCCTGGCGTGGGTACAGCGTCAGCATCGCCACTGTTTGCTACAATTTGCCTGCTCCACAGTCGGGAATGTGATGGAGTTGTGGGTGCAGCTGTTGCCCTTGGAAACATGGACACAGGGGGTGGTGTGGTACCGGAGACAATACAGAGACTATTTCTCTTACAGTTTGGGGCACCACAAGGAACATTTCCACTGTGTAAAAGTCAGTTAGCTGCTGTAACCTGCAGTTCTACAAAGCCTGCCACCAGGTGTCGCTGTGGTGTGACCAACAAATGTAGAGTTACAGTTCCTCGTGCGCTGAGCCAACAAGCTGAGGGGCGGATCCACGCCCTAGAGGAGAGGGTGTCAGCAGTCAGCGTGCCACGCGCCATACACAAGGCGGAGGAAGATGGCGATGCGCATTCAGAGTACGCCAGCCATGCAGCAAACTGTCGAGCAGGACCAAGTCCTCGTGGACACCGGCATCTGCCTGGAGCTCACCGAAGGACTGGGGCTCGGAGTAGTAGAGGGCGTGGAGCAACTCTGCATGCTGTGCCCTGCATGCCAGAAACCTACAGTGGGCGTCCGTGCCTGGGCCCGCTTCGGACACTGCGAATCACAGCTCATACGCCTGGGACCTGTGCAACAAGAGGTCCGGTACTACCATGCCAGTCTCACAACTGGACTTTGTAAGCCTCAAATGCAGATGACCGGAGTGGCCGGAGAGGGCCGAGAGTTGTCTGTGTTCGCAGCAGCAGCAAAGGAGTTCCAGCCTGGTTCCAAGGAATTGGAGGTGCCGGAGGTTCAAGTAGGACCTGATGGGGAGGCCTGTGGTTTGGTCGGGACTCCAGGGGTTGCTAAAGTAGTTGAGCAGGCCCCAAGATGTTCCCTTGAAATGCCAACCATTGTAAATAAGCCCCTTTTTGAACCTGTCCAGAGGGAGCTAGGTGAAGGAGATGGTGATATCTCGGGTGAGCTGGACAGGGGAGATAAGGGCCGGGCCATAGATTGGGGGTCACCAGAGATGCTGGACAGGTATGGGTCTGTCGAACGCCTGTTTGAGTGGTCATCCCCAGAAGAGGGCAATTCTAGTGAAGATGAAGTGTTACTGGAGAGCTCCACATCCATGGAGGCTTCCACAGGAGTTGCAAGGGACACAGCCATTTTCATTAAGCCTTCTATACCCCCTATCAGACTTTCCTCAAAATTATCCAAGACTCCCTCTCACAGCTCTTCCTCATTTCAGCAGAGGGCTATCAAAGCCCCGGATGCATATGTTCTGCCTGGGAGGGGAAAGCCAAAGGAGTTACCTCGCCTGTCAAGGTTTCAGAGGGATGTCCAAAGGAGAGTGGCGCAAGAGTGGGGATATGATTATCCTTACGTTACGGAGTCAATAATGGACATTATTGAAGCTTCCAGAGAGGAATGGGAAGGAGAGCTAGTGTGGGATTACCTGCACGTGCCCAAGCCGCAACGCACCCCAGACAGTGAAGTATGGATCTGTTTTCAGGACATCTTCAGAGAATGGAAACTGGGGAGGGCTATTTATAAGGACAGGGTCTTAGTCCTTAAAGCTGGTCAACACACGCACAGTTTTTTCATTTCAGTAAAAGGGCCAGGAGATTCCCGGAGGAGACTGCCTGATCTCTGTTACTATTTGTGAACAGGACTCTGGCGTAGGAGCTGCCACAAATATATCTTTTGAATGTTTTACCCTATGACTACAAGTGAGTAGCTGGGCTAGGGTGGGATTTCCCAATAACTGCCAATGCAGGACAACAGTCAGCGTGCCTACCTGATCAGTATGGACACATTTTCCGCTGTTGATCCTGTTTTGTCACTTTGTAGTTTGACCAGAAAATGTTATGAACTCCCAGTTGGAGTCATCCAGAAAGTGTTTGTGCTTTTGGACTTGAACGTGTGTACCTGGCGTGACCATACAGGCTCTGTTTTGAAGGAGTCTTTAGACTTCTTTTGAGGGAACAGCAGTCCTGGTGGTATTACACATGCCAAGAAATTATGAATCTGTAAGATAGAGTGAAGATTAGGATGCATATCTGTTTTCTTTTACAGGTACTTCCAAGACGGCTGTGTGTAAATACTTCCCTGTTTCCCCGAAAATAAGACCTAGTGTGATTGTCGGTGATGGCTGCAATATAAGCCCTACCCCCCAAAGAAGCCCTAGTTAAAGTCCTTGTAGGTCTTATTTTCAGGGTAGGGCTTATTTTCAGGGAAACAGGGTAGGGCTTATATTGCAGCCATCACCGACAATCACGCTAGGTCTTATTTTGGGGGAAACAGGGTTGTAGTGATAGGGACTCATAAGATAGGAATTGTATGGTATTGAAATTGTGATGATTATTGCACATACATTAATTCATTAATTTCTATGGGGTTTTTTTTGCACACAACACTTCAAATTCAGGAAAAGTTAAAACGATTGTTTCCTGGTTTGGGGAAAGGTTTTCCCACAACTGGGGACAGTTGTGATTTAAGGGGGGGGGTATATGTAGCGCCCACCTGTTTAGGTAAGTGCTATAATAGAGAGTTAGGTGTAGAATTAGGCCAAAATTGCCAGTGTTTCACCCTGCGGTGTAAAACTAGTGGGTTTAATTGGCATGGGAGGTTTACTAGAGTAGAGGAGGGTGTGACCCCTTGCACTTTGCTTGAGCAGTTTCCTCTGTTTTTCCATGTTTTGATCTGGAGGATGGGAGGAATACAAGTTAGAGAGACAGGCAGTTTCTGGAAGACCCCTCTGGTCCAATCAATTTGTTTGGGCAGAGGCGGGACTTCTATAAAAGGTTTGGTCACATGCTTCCTGGGGTGCTTGGTGCATGGGAGTTTGAGAGAGCCAGAGGAGGAAGGATGTAGTTCGGATACAGCTTTGGTGCTCTCCCCTGCGGGGGGAGGGGAAGCATGCTATGAAGGAGAGATGCAGATGGAGGAGAGACTGCAGGAAACCCTTCTAAAGGTTGCCGTTACTAACACACCAGGACTGAGAGAGGATCTTGTGTGTGCGGCATGGATGATCACTCAGCGACACATGTGAGTGTAACCCAGGGGAACAGAACTTCTGAGAGACTTTTCAGGGATTAGAATGCATGTTCAGGAGAGCAGAGCTGGGCCTTAGAGAACTAATACCCTGGAGGAATCCGAAAGTCATCTCCTGGACTTTATTCAGAGTATCGTTCATGGAGTTAGAGTCAGAAGGACTGTACAGTCAGGAAGTGGTGGCTAACAGGAAGAAGGAAAGATGCATTA
Source organism: Aquarana catesbeiana (assembly GCF_042186555.1). Lineage (NCBI taxonomy): Eukaryota > Metazoa > Chordata > Amphibia > Anura > Ranidae > Aquarana > Aquarana catesbeiana. The sequence continues at coordinate 220,319,770 of NC_133328.1, forward strand.
CATTATGAGAACGCATGCCAGATAGAAGCTTTACTAACGGGGTTTTGTTTATTCTGGAATTAAAGTTGTGTTCCTCATTACTCAAAAAGATGCATTACCTTATGAGAATTCATGCCAGATAGAAGATTTACTAACGGGGGTTTTGTTTATTCTGGATTCAAAGTTGTATTTCTCATCACTCAAAAACACTGGAAGTTATTCAGAGTGACTTTTGGTGCAGTGCAGCATTTAACATGGAACCGCAATAAAGATGTTCATAGTTCAACTGTTTTATGACTGTCTGCGTGTCATATCTTTTGAGGGAAAGGGGGTAATGGAAGTAACTTCAGGGAAGAACAAACTTTTAGCCGCTCCTACAGGAGTAGGGCGCTTCAGAAAAAAGAGGAAAAAAGAAAAGAATGTATGCGCCATCTAGTGGTCATAATGAATTAAGACCACAATGAATGAATTGATGAACAATCCAACCGCATATGGGTATAATAAACAAAATAACAATGATAAAAACAACCAAATGGTAAAAAATGAACACGTGTGAATTGTCATCGAATGATAAATTCCACAATGTGCCATACTAATTAGCAATGTAAAAATACATCAACCAGATTATAAATAAAATAAAAATAAACAGATATGGAGTGGGCACATCAAACCCCATTTATAAAAGCATTTATGTTCCACTCCACATTCATACCGTGTGGAAATTATGATTTGAGTTCATATATCCAGTAGGTTTCCAATTGTGACACACTCCGCTTGGCTGAACCTCCACACCAAGGAGGAACATAATCTATGGCCAAAAATTGGGTACCCACTGGATCCTTATGATGGAACCTTGCATAGCGTTTGACAACACTATGTTTATTTTTGTCACTTCTAATATTTTAAATATGTTCGCCAACCCTAGTAGCAAAACTATGTATAGTCCTGTCCACATAATGCTTGCCACAAGGGAAAGTAATAAGGTAAACTACATTGGTTGTGGCAAGGAATGAATGGCTTAATTGGATAAACGCAATTGGTAACATTTGACCTAAAAGATTGAGTTTTCTCGGTCCAATGAGCATGATGAATGCATACTTTGCAAGGATAATAACCTGTTAGGTTATGAAAAAACTTAGGTCTAGAAGGTGGGTTGATATTAGGAGCAACTTTTATTTGAAGGGATGGAGCGCCTCTGTAGATAACATCAGCTTTTTCAGGCAATAATGGACCTATAATGTGATCATTCTTTAAAACATCCCAGTGCTTATTAAAGATCTGTTTTAATTTGACAATGCTGGATCAATAAAGATGTAAAAAGGGACCATTTAGGATCATTCGGATTACTATTACGGCGGAAACCATTCTGAAACCATTCACTCCTATCTGATTCACATACCCTCTGAATTTCTCGATCGAGATCGGCTTGAAAGTATCCCTTTTCTAGAAATTTGTTTTTAACAGTAATAGCCTGTGCAACGAAATCATGAAGATTAGTGCAATCACGCCGAAGCCTTAAAAACTGGCTCCTCGGTACACAGCGTAGCCAATTATGGTGGTGGCAACTGTCAACAGGAATATACGAGTTTCTATCTGTTGTTTTAAAATATGTAATAATGAACTGGTCTCAAAAGATAACAAAATACCTCATTTATTGCTATTTAGGGTATTCATATATGAATGTAGTGAATCAAGACTACCATTCCAAAGGAGGAGGGTTCAACAATAGTTATAGATCTATCTCCAAGGTTGTTAAAAAGCACTGGCACATTCTTTAATCTGACCCCACTTTAGGGACCTCTTCTCCGCAATGTACCCCAAATGGTTTTCAGAAGGGCCCGTACTCTGAAGAATATGGTTGCCCCTATTATCTCTAAACCTTTGTGTGACAAACATATTGACATTAGGGGTTTTTTTTGATGATTGAGTGGGTATTTTCCAGTGTAGGAAAAGAGGTTGCCTTATCTGCGAATCTATTCCCCATGGTCACCCTTCAGTAGTTGATAGGTCAGGTAAGACCTATACTATATATGGCAGTTCATCACGTGCTCCACGCAATTTGTGGTGTATGTTTTAAAATGTCTGTGTAATCTTCTTTATGTGGGCAGAACTATACGTACACGGCGTACTAGAGTTGGGGAACAAAGAAGATTTATCACCAAAAGTTTTGATAAACACAGTGTACTATGTCACTTCGCTTGTTTCCGTGAAAGTGACTTTAAAACTTTGACAGTATTAGCTATTGAACACATCCCCAAGGGATGCGGCCATTTTTTGCGATTTAGCACCTGGTCACTTTAATTGACAATTGCATGGTCATGCGACATTGCACCCAAACAAAATTGACGTCCTTTTTTTCCCACAAATAGAGCTTTCTTTTGGTGGTATTTGATTGCCTCTACGGTTTTTATTTTTTGCACTATAAGCAAAAAAAGAGCAACAATTTTGAAAAAAAAAAAAAACACAATATTTTGTACTTTTTGCTGTAATAAATATCCATTTTTTTTTTTAAAAAAAAGCAAATTTTTTCTCAGTTTAGGCCGATATTTATTCTTCTACATATTTTTGGTAAAAAAAAAAAAAAAAACGCTATGAGCATATAATGATTGGTTTGCGCAAAAAGTTATAGTGTCTACAAAATAGGGGATAGATTTATAGAATTTTTATTATAGCCCCTTCTCCTTCCAGGAGCACATCAGTTCTTGTAGCAAAGCAATATACTTAAATCCCAAAAGAGGGGAGGGACCTCTGTGTCCCATGATGTACTCCAAGAAAAAGATGTTACAGGTAAGCTGTAATAAAAATCCTATTTTTTTTATCGTACATCATGGGACACAGAGCCTTAAGTAATTACTTAATGGGACGTCCCATAGAAATACTTCTTGAGGGGAGGGAGAAACAACCCGCAGGGGACCCACAGACTTGAGGACTTATACTGCTGCCTGCAGTACACTGCGCCCAAAGGTGATATCCTCATACCTCCTTACAACCACCTGATAAAAAATTTTGTGAATGTATGCACTGAAGACCAAGTTGCGACCTTACAGATCTGAGCCATGGAGGCCTGGTGACGCACTGCCCAAGAATTACTAACTGTTTTGGTAGAGTGCGCCTTAACTTGAAAAGGGGGAATTTTACCCCTTAAATCATAAGTTAAAATTATAACTTGCCGAATCCACTTAGCAACAGTGGATTTCAACACTGCCTGTCCTCTTAGGACCCTCTGGCAGAATACATAAGATATCAGTCTTAAGAATCTGAGCAGTTGTCTTTAAATAGATTCTCACTGGTCTCACCACATCAAGACAATGTAGTGACTTTTCTTCCCTGGAACATGGTTTTGGAAAAAAACGATGGCAGGACAATATCTTAGTTTAAGTGAAAACCTGAAACCACTTTTGGCGTGAGGGCGTAACACCACGCTGTCCTTATGAATAATCAAATATGGCTCTTTACAAGAAAGAGCAGCCAATTCCGAAAACCTCCTTGCTGAGGATATAGCAACCAAGAACACCAGCTTCCTTGTCAGAAGGACTAAGGGAATATGCTGTATCGGTTCAAATGGTTGTTTTTGTAACACTGACAAAACTAAATTCAAGTCCCAAGGGCTTAAAGGTGATATAACTGGTGGAGTAATCCGCATCACCCCTTGAATAAAACCCCAAACTAAGAATGCGTTTTTTGAAATAAAATTGATAAGGCTGAGACTTGGCCCTTAAAAGTACTCAAAGCCAACTTCATCTCTAAGCCTAATTGTAGAAAGGCAATAATTCTGCCTATGATATATCTCCAAGGGTGTCAACCCTTGGATTCACACCAGGAAACATAAGCCTTCCAAACTCTATAACATAGTTCTGGAAGTTGGTTTCCTTGTATTAATCAAAAGTAGAGATAACTGACTCGGAAAGCCCACATTTCCTCAGAATGTGGGTTTCAATAACCAGGCCATTAAATTTAGCGTTCGTAGAGTAGGATGTAATATCAGCCCCTGTGAGAACAGGTCTGGCCTTAGTGGAAGGGACCATGGATCCTCCACTGCCATCTTTACGATTTCTGCATACCATGACCTTCTGGGCCATGCTGGTGCTGCCAGAATTACCAGTTTTCTTTCCAGCTTGATCCTGCAAAGAAGTCGAGGCAGCAATTGAATAGGGGGAAATGCATAGATCAGTGAAAGCTGATCCCACGGTATAACCAACGCATTTGTTCTGCATGCAAATGGATCCTTTCTTGTGGACACAAAGTTGACTAACTTTATGTTGAACTGGATGCTAGAAGATCTACAGAAATATGGTTGTGGCTAGGTGGTTCAATTGGATACAGCACCTCATCCCAAAGTAATTGAATAACTAGTGGGTGAAAGGACAGGGGATTATAGCGGTGCTAAAGTACATAATGTGAAAAGGAGAAGGAGATGTAAAATTACAAAATTTTATTTAACAATATTAAATACATAAAGAGAGCAATAAAATGGTTAACAACCAACAGACATATATATTGTGTGCGACCCAAATACAATAGGGTGGGCCGGATGGAGATGGCCATCAAAGTAAAGGCTCGGTTTCCTACATGTTTCGCCAAGGCATTGGCTTCCTCAGGGAACAAGAGCTCTAATTCAATATAAAGAGATCTGTGCATAGGGATACAAAGAACATCATATAAACAGGCAGAAATGCCAAACAATGAACTGTTATTGCACATAACTGAATATTGGAACATTGTGGCTGGACAGTCCCACAAAGAGGCAGCCCCGATAACCCCGGCATCACAAACATACCTGAAAAACCGACACCCAGGGGAGGCACGAGAAGTGTCACCCAAGGGGGAAGGGCAGGCTGCACTGTATTTGTGCTTGCAGGGGGCACGCAGTAAACCTGGCAAGGGAATATATTGAAAATGATGAGTGGGTGGATATTGGGTATGTATTAAATCTTACGTTAAGAGAGCACAAGGAGTGATGCGTTATACATCAATTAAATTGGGCAAAAAGGCCTCTATAGAACTCACACTATTTGTTAAAAGAAAGTTGATTGGTGGAGGGGAGAGGCGCCTGTAGATGGATTTGAAGACACACAGGGGCAATTGGCAGGATTGGCAATTGATTAATTAATGACCTATGTGAGAGAATATGAATGAGTTAACATCATAGATAGACCTGGCAGTCATCTTGAAAGGATAAGGAAAATCACAGAGAAAAGGCTTAGATAAGTAGATTATATTGTGAGGCATATTACTGACTTCAGACCCCAATATTCACATGATTTGTGTGGACATAAAAGGTTTAGAGGTGGTAACAAATCGATGAGTCCTGAAAGGGGGGTGAGTGAAGAAGAACTATATTTAGAAATGAAAAGACAATGTTTTTGGGAATAAAGGATAAAATAAATAGCAAGGAGTAGCTTACCTGGTAAGCCATTTAGCTAAGCATATGACTATTGGGAAATCGGTATTAGTAAGCTGTCAGGGGGGTCACAAATTAGGTAAATACAATTTTGTAATTTTACATCTCCTTCTCACATTATGTACTTTAGCACCGCTATAATCCCCTGTCCTTTCACCCGCTAGAAGATCTACGTCCGTAGTCCCCCATCTTTGACAAACAGCCCGAGAATATGTCGGGGTTTTAGAAGCCATTCCCCTGGGAATAACTGCTGGCAACTTAAAGAGGAGTTCCTATTATTATAAAATGATGACTTTTAATAATCGGACACTTACCTGTCCCAGGGCCCAGCGATGCGGGGGATCGAAGCACCGCTCATCTCCCCCTCCGCTCGGGAGCACCGGCATTATAACTGTGGGCGCCCGGCTGTGGCTTCACAACCAGGCACCCACTGCGCATGCGCGAGCAGCGCAGCGCACCATGATTGGCTGCTCAATCATCTGGGACCTGTAATGTGTCCCAGATGATTGACAAGAGGGAGGGGCAGGGCTGATCTCCCTTCCTGCGCCTAGGGAAGTGACGTCAGGAGCCCAGGCGCAGAAGGAGGCAGACTACGAGGGACCCCCTAGCAACAGGCATTTAGGAGGTGAGAAAAAATTTTTTCTCTCCAAATGTTTTTTTTTTATTTTTTTTTAAGCACAATAATTAATTTTTTTTTTCTTTTGGGGTGGAACTCCACTTTAAGTAGTTTGCCTGCCAATTCTCTATTCCTGGAATGAAGACTGCTGATAGGCATGGAATATTTCTTTCTGCCCAAGTTAGAATATGGTTCACCTCTCTCTGCGCTGAGAGACTCTTGGTGCCCCCTTGGCGATTGATATAGGCCACAGCCATGGCATTGACGGATTGGATCCTGACAGGACAATCCCTTAACCTGGAAGTGCAGGTCTTTAGAGCCAGACGCACTGCCCAAATATCTAGGATGTTGATGGAAAAGGCTCTTCCATTTCTTAACCACTGTTCTTGGACAATTGTCTTCCTTAGTACTGCTCCCCAGCCTGAAAGGCTGGCATCTGTTGTTACCACTTTCCAGATAACAGGTCTGAAGGATTTTCCTTTCAAAAGATTCTGGTTAGTAACCACCAATTGAGGCTTTGGGACACTCTTGGAGACAGCTGCATTGGCAAGTCCAAAGCTTGGATCGCCTTGTTAGCAGATAGAATATTGTTTTGCAACAGTCTCGAATGGAACTGGGAATAGGGAACTGCTTCAAATGAAGCCACCATCCTTTCTAACAACCCCATGCAAAGACGAATGGAGGGATCTCCGTTTGACCTGACCATCTGCACCAACTCTCTTATGAAGTTGTTTTTTGCCTGGGCAAGAACACCCTTTTTCTGGGCTGTATCTATAATCAGACCCAAATACTCCAGCTTTTTTAGCGATTTTAAGGGAGACTTCACTAGGTTGAGAAAGCAACCCAGACTTTTCCAGGTAACTGGTTGTAATGCGTACACCTTACTCCGAACACCGAATGGTCTATTAGCAATAGATCGTCTAGGTGTGCCAAGACTGTTTAAGCCCTGTGCCCTTGACCTGGCTAGAGGTGAGGCTAGCATTCTTGTTAAAACTTGGGGTGCTGTAGCTGGCCCGAAGGGCAAGGCTATAAACTGAAATGCTGCTGTTCTACTTCGAACCACAGAAACCTATGGTGAGCGGGAAATATATGGACATGCAGATTAGGGATGAGCTTCGAGTTCCATTCGAACCCATGTTCGACTCCAACATCGCCTGTTCAACCGTTCGGATTGCGAACGTTATGGGCTGTTCGCGCCAAATTCGAGTGGCGCGTCACAGCCCATAATTCACTGCGGCATCGCAGTGCATTGCTGGCTGATGATTGGCCAAGCATGCACTATGACCTGCATGCTTGGCCAATCACAGCGCCGTCTGTACAGAGAGGCATAATTGGCCAAAGCCAGGGTGGCTTTGGCCAATTATGGCTCAGGAGGTTTAGTACACGCCCCACACTATATAAGGCCGCCTGCGTGGCGGCCTTGTGTAGTGTGTTGCGGCGGCGAAGAGAGATAGACAGAGAGAGAAGACAGTGTCATTTGATTTAAGTTAGATAGAGTAGGCAGGCGAGTCAGTTAGCTGCACTTACGGTGTATTGTGTATATATATATATATATATATATATATATATATATATACACACACACACACACACACACACTGTATTCAGTTTAGCTAGATCCGTTCCTGTTATTCTCTTCCTAATATACTGACAGGCAGGCATTTTTACAGTATTTACAGTTAGTGTACGGTGTACCCTGCACAGTGTGCACCTATAGCTACCTGAAGACAAGTGCTGGTGTTCTTCTTCTGATCCTATTAATAGCACAGGCAGGCAGCTTTAAGTATTTACAGTTAGTGTACTGTGTACCCTGCACAGTGTGCACCTAAAGCTACCTAAAGAAAATTGCTGGTGTTCTCATACTAATAATACTACAGGCAGGCAGTTGATTCTGCTAGCTGCAGTATAATCAGTATATATATATATATATATACACATATATATATACACATACATATATACACATCCCAGTTTTGTGCAGCTACATCTCACTGCAGGCCAATAGTACATCTGGAAGGCCAACAAGGTGAGGCACACAAGCCAATAAAAGAGGGCAAGCAGGCTCTGTGTCTAGAGGCAACAGTGCTGGTCATGGACACGGTGCATCCTCATCAGCACGTGGCCGTGGGACACGCTTGTCCTTTTTTTCGGCAGCTGGCTGTGTTGAGCCGCAACATGCGGAAGACTTGGTAGAGTGGATGACCAAGCCATCCTCATCCTCTCTCACCCAGGCTCAGGGTACTTTGTTTGGCAAAGCAGCTGCCAACGCGGCCTCTTCCCTCAGCTCAGTGGCATCAGTCACTCCTTCCCTAGCCCCACCATGTCCTCCTGAGGAGTCCCCCGAACTGTTTGACTACAGTGTTGGGTACATGCTCCAGGAGGATGCCCAGCGTTTTGAGGGCTCTGATGATGGTACCCAGCTAGAGGAAGGCAGTAACGTGAGCCCAGAGAGAGGGGGTGCCCAAGAAGGACAGCAATCTGGCAGTCATGTTCCCCCAGCTGCAGCATGCTGCCAGGTTTGCTCCAGTGATGAGGGCGGGAGGGAATGATGAGGTCACTGACTCCACGTGGGTGCCTGATAGGAGAGAGGAGGAAGAGGCACATCACCAAAGAGGCAGGATGCCCTCCAGGGGCCAGCTTAAGGGCAGCACACCGACTGCATCACACTGCAGAGCTCCGCATGTGCAGGGCGCTTCTGTCTCTGCGCATTATTCCAAAAGTTCTTTGGTGTGGGCCTTTTTTGAGACAAGTGCATCAGATCACACCGCTGCTATTTGCAACATATGTCTCAAGTGTATCTCGCGTGGCCAAAACATCACCCGCTTGGGCACCACATGCTTGACCGGACATATGTCTACCTGCCATGCAGTTCATTGGCAAGCGTACCTAAAAGACCCACACCAAAGAACAAAGAGGACCTCTCCTTGCTCCTCATCAGCTGGGATCTCCAACTCCACTATACCTTCAATCCTCTCTGAGACCTGCACTGAGAGGTACAGTATGAAGGTGTAGAATTATGTGTGTCACAGCCAAGTACTTGCGGGCAAACTGCTATCGGTACACTGACGTCAGATTGTACCAGGCAAATTTCCCTGCCCCAGCTGCCGCACCGCTGAAAGAAGTTCGCTCCCAGCCATCCACATGCCCAGCGGTTGAATGCTAGCTGGGCTAAATTGCTAGCACTTCAACTGCTGCTTTTTGAGTTGGTAGACTCTGCCCCCTTCCGTGAGTTTGTGGAATGTGTGGTTCCTCAGTGGCAGGCTCCCAAACGCCACTTTTCCTCATGGAAGGCGATTCCACCTCTCTACCGGCATGTGGAAGGCAATGTCTTGGCCTCATTTGACAGGGCGGTCAGTGGTAAGCGGTGCATATTACCGCTGACTCATGGTCCAGCAGGCATGGACAGGGATGTTACCTATCTTTCACAGCGCATTGGGTGACTCTGCTGTCAGCTGGGAAGGATGCAGGACAAGGTGCAGTAGTGTTGGATTTTGTTCCGCCACCATGCCTCCAAAATGCTACTACTAGTGATTCTGACACACCTCTCTCCTCCACCCCCTCCTCCTCTTCTTCCTCCATGGCCTCTTCCTGTGTTTTGTCCTTGGAACCAGCGGTGCTCCGTAGGCGTTCAAGGGGCTACGCAAGTACGCAGGCCAAAAGATGTCATGCGGTGCTTCAGCTGGTGTGCTTGGGGGACAGGAGCCACACTGGGGCAGAGATTCTGTCAGCTCTGCAGGGGCAGGCTCAGAGGTGGTTGACGCCACGCCAGCTTAAGGCAGGAATGGTGGTTTGCGACAATGGCCCCAACCTCCTCTCCGCCCTCCGACAGAGACAACTGACCCATGTGCCCTGTTTGGCTCATGTCCTTAACTGGTGGTGCAGTGGTTCTTGGGCAGGTACCCGGACTTAAAGGATCTCCTCAGGCAGGCCAGAAAACTCTGTGTGAATTTCCGCTGGTCATATAATGCCAGTGCTCGGCTGGCTGACCTCCAAAAGGAATTTAACCTGCCCAAGAACCACCTAATTTGTGACATGTCCACCAGGTGGAACTCAACGTTGGCCATGCTGTAGTGGCTGCACATGCAGCACAGGGCCATTAATGAGTACCTGTGCGACTATGGCACTAGGACAGGGTCAGGGGAACTTGTTTTTTTTTTCCCCACGCCAGTTGGCCATGATCAGGGATGCATGCACTGTCCTGTCACCATTTGAGGAGGCCACGAGGATGGTGAGCAGTGACAGTGCATGCATCAGTGACAATGTCCCTCTTGTCCACCTGTTGGAGCACATGCTGCATGGAATAATGGACAGGGCACTTGAGGCAGAACAAAGGCAGGAAGAGGAGGACTTCCTTAGCTCTCAAGGCCCCCTTTATCCAGTGTTCCTGTGTGCCCGCCGATCACACAGGAAGAGGATGAGGAGGAGGAGGATTGTGTTAGCATGGAGGTGGAGCCTGGCACTCAGCATCAGCAGCAGTCTTCAAGGGATCATTTACAGTCCCAAGAAACCCATGGACTTGTACGTGGCTGGGAGAAGGTGGCTGTGGATAATGTTGTCCTTACTGACCCAGAAGACTCCGGACCGAATGCCTCAGCAAACCTATGCTGCATGGCCTCCCTGATCCTGGGAGAGGGATCATTACTGGCTGGCAACCCTCCATGATCCACGTTGCAAGGGTAAGGTTGCGGACCTTATCTTGCCATCGCAGAGGGAGCAGAGGATGAAACATCTTCGGGAGGCCTTGCAGAAAGGTCTGTGCAACGCGTTCCCAGAGACTGGGAGGTTACAAACTCCTGTTCCTGGACAACGTGTTGCTGAGGCTTCGGTCAGTCAAAGAAGGAGCGCTGGATAAAGTGGCCGTCTGACTAATGCGTTCAGACAATTTTTTAGTCTGCAGCCCCAAGGTATGATCGGTTCCAGTAACCATCGCCAGCATCTGCTTTACATGGTGCAGGAATACCTAGGGGCTGACTTGGACACCTTTCCCACCGAAAATCCTCTGGGTTACTGGGTCTTGAGGATGGATCACTGGCCAGAGCTTGCACAGTATGCAGTTGAGCTACTGGCCTGTCCTGCATCCAGCGTTCTTTCGGAACGCACATTCAGTGCTGCTGGAGGCTTTGTAACCGATCACAGGGTGCGCCTGTCCACCGACTTGATCGATCGACTGACCTTCATAAAAATGAATCAATCTTGGATCACCACCAGCTACCAAGCACCTGATGCTGATGTAACCAAATTATTTTTTTTTCGAAATGTCAGATCCCTTCAAGACTGCCTATGCTGAGTGACTATTCTCTTCCTCCTCAATGATCATGCTGATAGCTTGGAAGAACATTTTTTTGTTCTGGGTGCCTCCACCAGTGGCTAAGGCCCAATTTTTCAGCCCCTGTTTAACAGGGGTGTGTAATTACAATTTTTGATGTAATATTTTGCAGGAGGGTTCATTGCTGCGCTCAACTAGAGTATCTGTGAGGGGTTGCAGTGTTGTGGCACCAGCACCAGTGCCTAAAGCCCAATTTTTCAGCCCCTGTTCAACAGGGACATGTAATTACAATTCTTGATCTAATATTTCACAGCAGGGCCCATTCCTGCGCCCACCAAGAGTAACTGTGAGGGCTTGCAGTGTTGTGGCAACACCAACATCTAAGGCCCAAATTTCTGCAGAGTATATAGGGCAGGCCCCTACTTTCAAACATTCAACTTACAAATGACTCCTACTTGCAAACGGAAGGAGACAACAGGAAGTGAAATGAAATCTACCCCTAGGAAGAGAAATTCTCTCCTGTAAGAGTTAATATGGGAAAAATGTGTCTCCTCTCCACTGATGCTTTATCACCAATCCTTGTTTCACTAAAAACCCCAAATTTTCAAAAAACATTTGTCATTGGGACAGAAAGTGAGGTGAAATCTTCTGAAGAGGTGCACAGACAGCAAAACAAATGTTACAGGGGTGATAACCCTTCCCTATGTTTTCCAAAAAGCTTAAAAATAGATTTTTTGGCTGGAGCTACACTTTAAAAATGTACCAGTTTAAAATTACAAACAGATTCTACTTAACAACAAACCTACAGTCCCTGTCTTGTTTGCACCGCCTGTATACTGCTGTTCAGAGTATATAGGGCCTGGGGGCCCCACGCCTTTCCTTTATTAATTTGGGTGCGGGGTTCCCCTTAATATCCATACAAGACCCAAAGGGCCTGGTAATGGACTGGGGGGTGGGGGGTTACCGATGTCGTTTGTCTCACTGATTTTCATCCATATTGTCGGGACCCGACATTACATTAAAGCCGCAAGCAGTTTTAAATGACTTTTATTCCTTTAAAAATGTCATTTTGTGCAGGGACTGTTCTAAGCATGGAAAAACGCGTCACTTTACAAGCATACTATAGACACCCCCCAGGTACGATATTTAAAGGAATATTTCACTTTTTTTTCACTTTAAGCATCATTAAATCACTGGCTCCCGAAAAAACTGCAGTTTTTAAAACTTTTTTTGCATTGATACCCTGGGGGCAGGTCCCCAAACCCTTTTAGGACAATAACTTGCATATTAGCCTTTAAAAGTTAGCACTTTTGATTTCGAACATTCGAGTCCCATAGACTTTAATGGGGTCTTAAAGTTCGCAGGTTCTGGTTGCGAACCAAACCGGGGGGGGGGGGGGGATGGGGTGTTCGGCTCATCCCTAATGCAGATATGCATTCCTGATGCCGATAGGCGCCAGAAGTTTTCCCTCCTTGTAGGATAGAAACTGCTGACCTGATCGACTCTATAGAAAAGAGCGGATCTTCAGGAACTGATTTAGATTCTTTTAGATCTAGAATGGATCTGCGTGGATCTGTACATGTACAGGAAACGCATGAAAAAGGCAGTGAATGTTTTAGGGAACCTAAGAAAAAACTGATCAGCTGACTCTACTAGAGGTAGCTTGAAAGAGGCACTTATCATCTCTGTAAGAAATTTGTACCAGCAATTTCTCAGAAAAAAGGTTCAACTCCAGTGTCTCCTCCGCAGAGGAGTAATCGGTTTGCCTTTCTTCCTGATCACCTGAGGCTAACCCTTCATCCTCTACCCACTGTTCCCTTGATAAGGGATCTTAGGTGGGGGAGGGGGATCTAACGCGCTTCCTATCCTTGGATAGCGGATGCGGTTAACCGGTTCAATACAGGGCATTTTCACCCCCTTCCTTCCCAGACCAATTTTTTGTTTTCAGCGCTATTTTTGCTATAATAAATATCCCAATTTTTTTTTAAATAAAACAATTTTTTTCCTCAGTTTAGGCCGATACGTATTCTTCTACATATTTTTGGTACTTTATTACTGGTATGACGATATAAATAACCAATAATAATTGCCAATACAGTTTACTTTGACGATATAACATTTATAACCCTTCATAGATTATAAATACCAATGGTTCAGCTTTAAAAGCTCGAACCAACCAATCAATAACAAAACCACTATCCCATACGCCAGGCTTGCCTAATTAACACAAGCCTGGCACCCCACCCGGGCCACGGCCAATTCTACACATGTATTAAAATCTAAATTTAGAATATCACAACCGATTTCCGACAGATGGACCAGGTCAAAACGATAGAGACCAGGCGAACCCCCTTCCCGGTCAACATGACGGAAGGATAGTCCACCAATGGTCGGTATAAATTTTGCAACTAATCTATTAACCCTTTTGCTTATCTTTTCTAAGTACGAAAAGTTAGGATCAGTTAACCATAGGAATCTTGGAACGATTTCAGAGAAAATTAAAACAGTGGAAGGCAAAACAGTATGAAGATGTAAAAGATCCGTTTGAATTTGAGCCAACAAATCCAAATGTTTTAGAAGAACCCAAATCATTTCCAGATAGATGAACAACAATAATAGATGGAGAAGGAAAGGAGGCAAATAGATTATCCAGAGCAGGACGTAGATCGAACCAGGACATGCCTCTGTAGCCAAACCAAGAAACTTTGTAAGATGAGGCGTCAAGACTGAAGGTGAGACCGTAGCATCTCAGTGAAGCTCTCTTTTCAGCCCAATAGACGAACGAATGTCCTATAATCCAGACATGGCAGTATTGCCCTAAAAGGAAGTTAGAAAAAACATAGATTAGGCCTGACATAAGACTTGAAACAGTCAGATTTCCAACCTCTCAGATTTTTTTAGCTTGAGATGACAAACCCAACTGCGAAGCAGCAGTAGCTGCTCCGATTCTAAAAGAATGTGATGTAATATGCAAGTGACCCAAGCCAACATAGGCAAGACATTTACGCAATATTACCTTGAACTGGAATTGTGTAAGTGGAAGACCAGAACTGTGCAACAACAATTGGCCTTGACCGGTAGGTCGCAACGGCAAATATTTTGACAGTAAAGAAAGGACGCATATTGGAGAATCAGCCATTCCGTGAATGACAATCCAGCGACCCTTCCCTAATTGATCAGTTTTGCTGAAGCGTAACAAGATTCTGACGCAATCATTATGCATAAAAACGTCAGAAATTAAAAGGCCATTGCAAGAGGACTTCGACTTCGGCAGTAATTCTGAAATGCGAAAAGCTCCAAGGAAACACAGGCAAAAAGAAACATTCAAAAGAAGGGATTCATAATCCGAATAACAAATGTCGGGCAAGGCAAGCAACAGACAACGTAACATGTCAGAAGTAATCGGTACTCTGTCGTAAACCCTAAAATGTGTTTTACGGTACCCTTTAAGGGTTTGTTTAATGGAAAAGAAATGAGAGCACGAAGGAAGACCTCGCATATTATTAAAGAAGGAAACACCCGCCAAAATTTTAATCAAATGAGAAGAAGAATAGGATCTTTTCATCAACTCATCAAGAAAGGCCAAAACCAACAATTCAGAGAAAAAGTGAACAGGAACATTAGCAGATTGTAAAAAGGAGCTCCATAGAGACCAAGCGGCGTTGTATTGCGCCCACGTGGAAGGAGCCAAAGAACTGGAGATAGCGGAAGTCACGGAGGACAAACCACCGACCACAAATGTTCTGGGCACGGAGAACCCACAATCTCCGCATCCGGTGCCTAACTGCAAAATCGATCCAGCTGAAAACGGGATAAAGAATCAGCAATATTGTTAACGGAGCCTGGAATATACTTAACTTTAATCCATAAATTAAAGGCAAGACATTTAAAAACTAATCTTCTTAATACCGCTAAAACAGGCAAAGATTTAGATGTTAAGCAGTTTATTACAAACGCAACACCTTTATTGTCTGAATGGAAGAGAATACGGGAATTCCAAAGACGATCTCCCCAGAGTTCAAGGGTGACTAAAATAGGAAAGATCTCAAGCAGAACCACATTTTTTGTTAAACCGTGATCAACCCATGAAGTAGGCCAAAAGTCCATAGACCACTTGCCGCCCCTATAAGCTCCATAACCGACCGAACTGGAAGCGTCAGTAAATAATGAAAGAGTAGAGGAATCACAAAAAGGACTTTGCCAAATACAACAGCCATTATAAGAAGACAAAAATTCATCCCAAATTAGTAAATCAGAAACTAAGTCCGAAGTAATCCGAACAAAGTGAAAAGGTGACTTAAAACCTACTGCTTTGTACAACCTTTTAGAAAAAACCCGACCGATAGGTATAATTCTAGTAGCAAAAGCGAGAAGCCCCAATAAGGACTGTAAGGTACGAACTGTAACCTTAGGTCGCGAAATGACAAAAGAAACCAAATCACGCAATCGAGTAACTTTAGCAGAAGGGAGACGACATTCCATCAGTGAAGTATCTATGGTAATGCCCAAAAACCTGAGACTAGTAGTAGGCCAAACAGATTTTTCTTCGCTAAATCACTAAACAAATACAGACAATGAGAAGAATTGGCTGGACCTATAAACAAAAAATCATCCAAGTAATGTAACAAGCTATTCGAATTAGAAAGGAAAGAGACTGTCCATTCGAGAAAGCAAGCAAAGGCCTCAAAATATTTATAGGATAATGAGCAGCCCATAGGAAGGCATTTATCGAAATAATAAGCTTCATTAAAATAAAAACTTAGGGAGCTGAAAGCCGTAGGATGAATAGGCAATAAACGGAAAGCGGATTTAATGTCAGCCTTAGCAAGTAAAGCAGAGTGACCAATTACACAGATTTTCGAAAGGGCATCATCAAATGACGCATAAGGAACGGAACTCTCAAAAGGGTCGATACAATCGTTAAGAGAAGAACCAACAGGGAATGAGAGGTGGTGTATTAAACGAAAACTATTTTTGTCTTTTTTATGTATCAAACCCAGAGGCGAAACCCTAAAATCCGAAAAAGGAATTATCCCTAGAATGCGAAGGAACAGTCGGTTTTTTTAATCAGCGATGAGAACCCGCGCATGTAGCACATTCATGCCTATAGCATTTACATTGCCCCTCATTAAAACCAAAACACAAGCCCTTTTTAAAAGGCGCTTGTTGTGAAGGGAGCGAGGGCGGCAAAGGTTTTCTCGGAATCAGTAGATTCAGCCACAAGCCTACATCTTTAGAACCTCACTTTAGATTTTTATGAATCGCCAACTTCTGACGGAATGACTCGTCGTAATAAAACCAAGCCAAACCCCAAAAATTTTTAAATGCCTCGAGAACGATGTCCATGTGTTGAAACATTCCACAACATAATTCTGGGCGTTTTTCGCCCATGACACTACCATATATACAAAACGCCTGAAGCCAGTTGTTGAAAGAACGAGGCACGTGTTTGCGTTTTTCATCATCAAACTTATCAGAGTCCCGATATTATTATAACCAGAATTATTAACTTGCACATTATCAGAAGATGAAGCAGCTGGAGCGGTAGATTCAAGCGAAATTTCAGCTGCAGGTAACGAATTAACTACAGTATCTGATAAAGAAACAAAAAGGCAAAGAAACTGTACTTGAAGCATTAGCAAAAGACAGAGATGAAGATGGACTGGTTTCTGAGAAACAAGAAACATTTTTACCTGCAGAAGAATTAATAGCGTTTATATTAGCATCATTTCCATGCAATGAAAGATCAGTAAATTGCAGAGGCTGCTAACATAGATTCATATTGACAATAGTATTATCTAAGACAGCAGTATCCTGCAAAGGAACAGAAAGAGGGGGAATGAGATCGTAAAGATTTAACAAATTTACCCTCAATTCTAGTTCTTTTTGAAGAAGGCTGGCTCCTGGATTCAATCCAGCGAACCGGCTTCTTCTTCAATTTCCTCAGGCGTCCAGACGCTACTGCGCATGCTCCCGCATCGCACTCATTGACTAGCTGAGTGTCGGATGACGGAGGAGGGCAGGGGATAAGCGATCCTGACAGAACTGTAGAGCGGACCGCCGGAGAATGAGAAGGGGGAGCATTAAGCGGCTGCACAGTAGGAGGAGGAGCCGGAGGATAAGAGAGAGAGGAGGAAGGAAAAGCTTGAGACGGAGAAAGAGGGGGGAGCGAAAGCGACGACACTGTAGAGACAGGAGGCAAGGCTTGAGAAAAAGGAGGAAAACTGGGGGGAATAGGAGGCGGTGAAGCCATGGAAAAGCCAGAAGACAAGCAGGATCTCATCCAGGCATCGCCATCCGGAGCAAAGGCCCTCTCCATCAGCTGACGCAGCAAGGAATTCATGGCAGCTAGAGAACAACGCAGAGGTGCCTTTTTTTTCTGCTGCAGCCGTTGTTCCGAGGAAATTCGTTGGTTTGGATGCTTTTATAAACTCTTCTTTATTTTTATAGGTTCGTTGGATCACCTGATCAACTGTAGAAAATTCTAGAAGTTTGAAAGTCAGCTGACTGGTAAGTAACCAATAAATTAACTGAAATTTAAATTATGTCTTTTAAACTGTTATTTGTCTTGTCCCTAATCCCATAGGTAGTGGGCGCTATTGCGTTCCCCCTACCCTCATGGTGGACACATCGGACACTTTTGACACATTTTTGGGACCATTCACATTTATACAGCGATCAATGCTAAAATTGCATTGATTGTGATAGGCAGGGAAGGGGTTAACCACTAGGGGGACACGAGGGGTTAAATGTGTTTCCTAGGGGAGTGATTCTAACTGTGGGGGTGGGGACTCACAAGGGGAGGAGACCGATCAGTGTTCCTCTGTACTGGGAACACAGATCGGTCTCCTCTCAACTGACAGGATGTGGATCTGTGTGTTTACACACACAGATCCACGGTCCTGCTCGGTTAACGGGCAATCGTGGGTGCCCTGCAAACATCGCGGCCGCCGGGCACGCCCCCTAGACGGCCGGGAAGCCCAAGACGTCATATGACGGCCACCCAGGATGGGAGATCCCATCTTATTACTATACGCCGGTATTGAAGTGGTTAAAGTCGCAAATTTTCCTTCTAGGCCCTGCAGGGCAGAGGAAAAACGCATTTTCAATCATGTATACAGGGGCTGAATGTTTTCTCCTATTATGCCGCGTACACACGGAAAAAGATATGACGCCTTTTCCGACGGGATTCTACTCAAGTTTGCTTTGCATACTCACGGTCACTCAAAAGTTCGCTAAAATTACGAACGTCAAGAACGATGTGACGTACAACACTACAACGAGCCAAGAAAATGAAGTTCAATGCTTCTGAGCATGCGTTGAATTGTTTCCGAGCATGCGTAGGGATTTTGCGCATCTGAAATGTCACAGACGATCGCATTTTCGGATAGGAACTTTTCCCGACCGAAAAATTGAGAGCATGCTCTCAATCTTTTGCTGGCTGGAATCCCGCCAGCAAAAGACCGATGGAGCATACACACGGTTGCATTTTCCGACGAAAAACTCTCATCTGTCTTTTGCGGGCCGAAATTCCGATAGTGTGTACGTGGCATAAGAGTCTGCCGGTGGAGGCTGGCGCAGGGGAAGGAGTCAGTTTAAATAAAAGCACGTTTATACCTTCTTGGACAAAAGAGTACCTTTCCTGCTAGAAATCATTTGGATGTATTTGACCAAATCTTCCCCAATGAAAAGGGAAACTAGTCAGATGCCTTTTTGTAAGATTTGGCTGACCAACTTTTTAGCCACAGGGTCCTACGCATGTGTTTTTAGCACAAGTGCAAGGCGGGACGCTTGGTGGATAGAGTCTTTTATGGCGTCTATGGCAAAACATAGCGCCTTTGGTAGGAGGATTTTAACAAAAAGTTTCAACTTATCTGTTGGATCCTTAACCGGTTCAATACCGGGCATTTTCACCCCCTTCCTTCCCAGACCAATTTTTAGTTTTCAGCGCTGTCGCACTTTAAACGACAATTGCGCGGTCGTGCGATGTTGTACCCAAACAAAATTGACGTCCTTTTTTCCCCCACAAATAGAGCTTTCTTTTGGTGGTATTTGATCACCTCTGCGGTTTTTATTTTTTGCGCTATAAACAAAAGAAGAGCGACAATTTTGAAAAAAACACAATATTTTTTACTTTTTGCTATAATAAATATCCCAATTTTTAAAAAAAAAAAACAAATTTTTTCCTCAGTTTCGGCCAATATGTATTCTTCTATATATTTTTGGTAAAAAAAAAAAAAATCGCAATAAGTGTATATTGATTGGTTTGCGCAAAAGTTATAGCATCTATAAAATACGGGATAGATTTATGGCATTTTTAAAAAAAAATTATTCTTTTTTTTTTTTTTTACTAGTAATAGCGGCGATCGCAATTTTTTTTCATGACTGCGACATTATGGCGGACACATCGGACACTTTTGACACATTTTTGGGACCATTCACATTTATACAGCGATCAATGCTATAAAATTGCATTGATTACTGTGTAAATGTGACAGGCAGTGAAGGGGTTAACCACTAGGGGGCGGGGAGTTAAATGTGTTTCCTAGGGAATGCTTCTAACTGTAGGAGGAGGGGACGCACAAGGGGAGGAGACCGATCTGTGTTCCTCCGTTCTGGGAACACAGATCGCTCTCCTCTGAGCTGACAGGACGTGGATCTCTGTGTTTACACACAGAGATCCATGGTCCGGCCCGGTTAACGGGCAAACGAGGGTGCCCGGCGGACATCGCGGCCGCCGGGCACACGCACCGGGTCCCGAGCAACGCGGCGGGCGCGCGCTCCCTAGGCGGCCGGGAACCCGAGGCCATCATATGACGTCCACCCAGGATGGGAGATCCCATCTGTGGATGTCATATTACTATAGGCGGGTAGGGAAGTGGTTAAGCATTTATGCATCTTTATTGATGCTGGAAATCGCAGCATCTACTGCTGGTACTTTACATCCTTTGTGCATTTTCCCTCCATGGTAGAGAACTGAGAAACTCTTTGGAGGGAAAAAAATGCTTATCCGGATGATCCCATTCAGCATAAATAAGCTCTTCTAGAAATGCATGAAAAAGGCTAAAAGGTTTTTTTTTTTTTTTTTTAAAAAACAAGGAAGGGACCGAACTTTCAGCTGACTCTGTAAGGAGTAGCATAAAAAGTGGAATGAACCATCTCTGTAAGAGTTTGTACCAGTTGTTCATCAACTGTTGTTTCCTACACAGAGGAAAATTCGGCTTGTTTTTCCCCGTGATCACCTGAGGGAATTACCTTATCCTGTGCCCACTGTTCCCTTGGAAAAAGGGGTTTGAGGTGGGGGAGGGGGATCGAGCACACTTCCTATCCTCTTGGATGAAGGATGCGATTAAAGCCACTAATCTTCCTTCTAAGCACTGCAGGGCAGAGGAAAATGCATCTTCAGTCACGTATACAGGGGCTGAAGTGTGAGAAGCAGTTGCACCACCAATTGCTTCCAATGACTCACCCTGGCTTGCCATGTCAGGTATCTCCGGAGAGGATGACAGTGTGGAGGCATGACTGGAGTTCCCAGCGCCTGGGGGTGGAATCCTTGATACCTTTGTAGTAGCTCTGGAAGTCATAGTGCTAAGCACAAAAGCAGAGGCACTTTAAGAAAAAAAATGATGGTATTTGCTGCAATATTTTTAGTAAAAAACAATGACACCATAAGGTCTTTGATGCTGAGTAACCATAATATTTCCTGTACTGGAAATGCCTAGTTACGCACCTTTACATGCCCAGTGCTCCTGTGTCCCTTAGTGTGACAGACTTCTGTCTTCAGCATATGAACTGAGAGCGTGTGTTAAGCCTCGGGTGAGAACCTGATTAGGCGTTCTCAGCGTCTTCCGCCCTAGTGTGTGAGCTACGCCCCTCTGCAATACCTGCCCCCCCTCATTGTTTTTTTTTTTTTAAATAACACTTGTCCGCCTATGCGGATGGCATTCGGGTCTGCATCTGCAGACCCGAAGGGGAGGAGGCGGAGCCGGCCGCAATGGACGCCAGACTTTTAGAGACTGCAATGCTATACAGGGGCTAAATGCCTGTCCAGGCTCAACAAGGGCAAGTCTGATAATACAAACAGTGGAAGCTGTTACCGCACCTCTCTTGGAGGAGAGGGGAAGGGAATTTATGTCAGCAGTGTTTGTTAGGCTCCCAGTTTTAAAGGAAGACTTCACTTTATACAAAAAAATGCAAATGGCTGTTTTTGTATGTTCATAAACTACTGCTGTACCCCCTTTAGATCCCTCAGAAGAGGAACACCATCTGTTCAATTAAGAACCCCCCTCTGGCTGCTGGGACCACACCCTCTGCTATAGCCGGACACAGAGCTGCTGAAAAAGGCATTGTACAAGGTAAGTGTAATATATATATATATATATATATATATATATATATATATATATATATATATATATATATATATATACACATACATACTTCTCCCCTTACCTTATCCTTGCTGAGTATACTGCTGAAAACAGACAGATCCAAACTTCACCCATCACGGTGGGCAGCGTAGTTAAACCTTCAAAGACCAGGTCCCTTTTAATAGGGGTTCCACTCCTTTGGACCTGTAAAGCACCCCTCAGGGCAACTTTAGGTAATGTAGCAAGACCAAAAAGAGTCCTGGTTCCTAGGGTCCAGCCCTCAAAGAGAAGCGTTACAGGCAGAACCTCGTTCTTCTATGCGAGGCCAGGGTACCATCCTGTGACCGCAGTGGCGTGGACGAATCCGGTTGTGGAGGTTTTTAAATCCAGCATGGATCCCTCCTGGAGCTCCTCAGAGCACATCTTCACTCGTGACCAACACCTTAGACACTGGAGAAAAAACTGATGTGCTCCTGGAAGGAGGAGGGGTTATATAGGGAGTGAACTTCCTTGATTGGGTTTACCAGGGTCAACACCTGAAGGTGGCCCATAACCATTAAGTAATTACTTAAGGCTCTGTGTCCCATGATGTACGATAAAGAAAATGCATTTATTACTGTTAAAATGTCACTGGCAGTGAAGGGGTTAACACTAGGGGGGCGATCAAGGGATCGTGTTCCCTGGGAGGTGATTCTAACTGAAGGGGGAGTGGACTGAATAGAGGAAGTGACAGATTGTGGTTCCTAGCTAATAGGAACACACAATCTGTCATTCCTCTCAGAGCATCGCAACCGTCGGCCACGTGCATCGGCACCCCCCCCACGCGTGCACCTGCTATCCTGATCCCGCAAGCTGACGTACAGCTATGACTGTTCACGGGATCGTGCTGACCTGCCGCAGTATAATGACGGCGGCTGGTCAGCAAGTGGTTAATGGGATAATAATGAAGCTGCTTTGCTGGTGATACTGATGGAGTTCTGTCAAACATATTTTAAAAGGCTTTTATTTTCTAGTGATATCAAGAATATTATTATGCTTGTTTCTTTTTTTGGGGGGGGAGGGGGGGCAAGTTACCACAACACCATTATCCCATAGCTTTTAAGATCAAAGATACAACTATGTTGGATATGGAGATTATATATATATATATATATATATATATATATATATATATACACACACACACACACACACACACACACACACACACACACACACTTTATTTTCTATACACATTTTTTATTTAAATTTATTTGTTTCAGTCATCTATTTTAGAATTATTTTATCAAGAACCTAGAGGAATGATATTTTATCTCCTTGTTATATAATAGTTTTTTAATTTCATCCCTGGGGAGGTGGTCGGGATGATTGCTCCGCCCCCCATGGTCATTATATATATTTTTGCTTCCTGCCGGCTCTTGAACATGTGATCTAAGGAAGGGTTTAATACCCGAAACATGTAGTCCCTGCACTGTTTAAGCATCGGCAACTTCTGAATTAAAAAAAAAAAAA
The DNA here is from genome assembly GCF_042186555.1 of Aquarana catesbeiana. Lineage (NCBI taxonomy): Eukaryota > Metazoa > Chordata > Amphibia > Anura > Ranidae > Aquarana > Aquarana catesbeiana. Next base: position 220,342,914 of record NC_133328.1, read on the forward strand.
AAAAGTTTTCCCTTGTCCTTGGATTATACAACTCTTGGAGCCTGTCTGTGTGCGGTGGTACTGACGTGGCCTGTCAGGTGATCCCAGGTTTCCTAGATCCAGACATTGAGCCGCGGGAGGCATCCTTCATTTCCAACGGTCATTTCAGTGGTACCTGTGCTGCAGCTCCCTCCCTTTGGATCTCCCCCTGGATCCCTCGAACACACTGACGATCCTGTTTAGTCTTCCCCGGGCGTCTTGTGCTGTGAGGTCTTTGGCTGGTGGACAGTCCCTCGTCTCTGGCATCTTGGTTCCACTCTTCACGCCCATCTCCCCGGGCTCCTGAGTGTTTTTTACAGCCTCATTGAAGTTTTATTATATTATTAATTTTATTTTCTTTTGGATACATTTGTATCCCCTGGCAGCTACATATACTTTGGATTATTCTGCCAATATTTACCATCATATATGGATTTTCCATTATTGCTTAACAATCCTTTGGAACAGCGCTCCTCCACCTGTTTTTCATATGTTTCTTCTCTTTTGGTCTTTTGAGATTGGGAGCAGTGGCCTTAGTTTGGCAAATCATTTTCTAATAGGACTACCTTGGTCACCCATGTTTGCGCCTTGATTCTGTGGATTTTTTTGGGTTTTATTCTTTTAATGCTCCTTATATAGCCGCTCCAGTTTTCACTGACCCTGTAAAGCAGCTGTGCAGATGCATGCACCAGAAGTGTGTTATAAGGAGACTGACTTTACAGGGCAAAGTTTCCCACTGGGGTTTCACCTGCCTGCTGCTTTAAAGGGAAAGATCTGGAAAGGGGATTTCATTGACATTCTGTCACTGTTGCCGTCAGCTGAGGATTTTTCTTTTAGGAACCCTGACAAGAAAGTGGATGACAGGTCAAATGAGGATAGGCGCAGGCCAATCCCACGTTTGTTTTTAACTGGTTGCAGGGTTTCTGCACATTCACCAGTGTTCTAACTGAAAAGCGCCCTGAGTTATGTGGCGGCTTATTCCAGTATGTCGATCACGTACTAGAGGCTTCCAAAACTTTGGGGGTTTTGGGTGGTTTCACTATGACGAATCTTTCGTCAGAAGCTAGCAATGCATCCATCTTTGAGATGGGGACTGAAGGATGTGGGGTTGTGGTTAAACCTGATCCTACTGCGAAAAAAACCCCCCTGGGTTTAGACCGCCTGCTAGTAGTCAAGTGTTTGCTGTGCTTATGAGTCGCAATGTAAGTGGAGCACATCCTGTCGCTACAGGCATGAATGCTCTTTGTGCACAAGCATTCATCCTGTGGCAAAATGCCATAAGAAGGCTTCAAGCGCTGTTCCCACTAAGTGCGATATTTTTCAGAAAAGCCTGCACTCCAGTGAGGCTACAAAACATGCTCCCTTGTTTGGAGTAGTACCCAAACAGGGTGAAGGCCCTTTTTCTGCTTGAGGGTTTTGCGATGGGTTTTCCTTTGCCTGAACTCTCGGATGAAGGTTGTGTTATTGTACCTAATCCTAAATCTGTCACTCGTTTCCAGCAGGTAGTTAGAGAAAAGATACTAAATAGGAGATGGAGGAGGATCGTGTAGTCGGCCCTTTTGATTAATTCACCATCTTTCCTTTCCCAAGGGGTCTTCGCTTAATTATGAGATTGATGGCGCTTTTTGTTCTGTATCCTATTCCACTTTTGAAGATACGATCTCTAGGATTAGATTGGTCGGTGCTGGGGCCTTATTGGCAAAGGCGGACAAAGTCGGCCTTTCAGCTCTTGCCTATTCGCCCAGACAATACCATTAATACTCTCATGATCAATAGGCACATATATCCATGTGCATATGTACACATTTTTTTATATACAGGCATACCCCCCTTTTGATTTGGTTTAATCCTAGAATATTTAATTCTACTACACCTCCAGTACACGGATATACTTTTGTTAGCATATCTTTTCTCTACTGCCAGGGATTCCATTTGCCTCAGTATACTCTTCTGGCCGTATCGCTACCGTGGAGTTCGGGGGGGGACTCCTGCCTCCTAAGGACATCCATACTCAGCCAACATTCACAGATTTCCCTGATGTCCACTTTCTGGCCTTAAGACAGTTTCCTTACCGGCTCAATTACTCGGTGCTATTCAAAATTGCAAGTTTTTTATGTGATTTAACGAAGCATTGTAAAACTACCTCACCATCTAATTTTATGTAAGTGCTGGATTGTAATACTGTAAGCATGTAGTTTTTTGTACTCTTACATGTTGTGGTAATCTACTGATCATTTACCTTTAATTACATCTTAGATGAAGCCCTCTTACTTTCTGCACCCCTGAAAAAGGATTAGCCTATATACCGAAACGCGTTGGATGTGAGGAAGTTTTTTAAGCATATATTATGTATGGTGATAGAAATGCACTGTTTAGATATATCAATGTTTCGTTACAACCTTTTAATGTTGTTTTTTCATAAGTAAAATGTATTTACTATTATAATATTCTGTATACTCGGCTACACTTTTTATATATGATGTAATTGAGTGCCTAAAAAGTCCACTTAGGGGAACCCCTTTTTTATTCTATCTCAAACATTGGATGTGGCACGTATCCCTAACATAGGTTAGCCATTCATCTTTTTCTTTTCTTAAACAATTGTTTGGTAGTAAATACCACTCCCTGCTTTGATTGGCAACCTATGTGCTTAATCTCTATGTAGAGGTTATATTTTTAATACTCCCCATGTCTATTGTGAAATACAATTTACCCAGACATTATTAATACCTAAGTGAACTCCTAAAGTTCTTTAGTATTCTATTCTCTTAAACACTCGAGTTCAAAAGCAACTAGCATGGACATTGAGAATAATTTTGTAGGCGAGGATTGGGATTCCCTTATGCAGGGGTACCTAAAAAAATTTGGTGATAGTGAACAAATCGAGTCAGAAATGTCATCTCTTTTCTTTAAATTATCCAAAACTTTGGAGAAAAAATCTCTAATGTTTTGGCATATAAAATCCTTTCAGGACTACATCAATAATGACATTAACCCACTTGGCCTCCGCGTTCAGATCTTCCCAACTTTGGATTACCTCGACAGGGAGTTCAAACAAACTTGGGAAAAGATACTTCAGACATGTTCACGCAATCTTATGGAAACTCTGATAGGTGAATATACCAAAAGATCCAAGACCCTAGATCTAGAAATTATCAAAGTGTGTGGACAATTACAAAAATTCAAAACACATAAATCTGCAATAGCCAAAGAGAAAAAACTTAAAACACACCTAGAGACCTTCAACAAAGAGATCCTTATCAAAAAAAGGTCACAAATGTATACGAGATAAGAACGCATTTGAGGCCGGCAAAGCCTACAAGTGGAATCCTAATAAATATAATCACAAAAGTAATCCAAATGGAGGACCACACCCAAATCTTAACCAATCAATCCCTCACACTACTTTTCCAACCCACTCGAAATCTAAACCAACACCAGGCACTAAACATCAGTTCCATGGTGATTCAGCACAAGAACAAAAAGCCAAAAAACAAGTTCTAGAAAATACACAAAACCTTCCCATCACAGTTCTACACCACCTGAAACATCCACTAATCTACCCACACCAAAACCACCATCACAGGATGTTACACCTTCCACTGTCACAGAAACCTCCATTTCCTCTGAATTGGGTCTGAATGACCCTTCTTTTTTAGATCACATCCTAGCAGGTGTCAAACCAACATTACCCAACCTCAACAGGTATACACAACTAACTCTTTAATTTCCCAACAAAAAATTTAAACACAGACAAATACCGATTTAAGTATAATCAATCTAACCTCACATACTCTCTCTGAGGAGGAAACATTGGTTTTGAAGAAAGGATTGAACTTTTGTCCGAGTCAAAATTTAGACAGATTTGAAATATATAAGGATCTCCAGTTGTCCATAAAATAATTCTCAAAAAACGTTATCATAAACAACAAGGCAATACAGATCGCACCCCCCAAGAAAACCAAGCACTTGATCATCTGATCTCTCTCCTTGAAGAGAGCGATACAGCAGATCTTATTGATTTATTGAGTGGATTTATCTTGAATCCTACAGTCCATTGAAGAACAAGACTCCTATTCCAAAGCTAATCCATCAAAATCAATATTAAAGAAAAAAATCTGACCTCTGTCCACCCCCTAGTACCAGCCCAAACGCTGCGGCATTTCTAAAATTAGTAAACAATGACCTAGAAAAACTAAAGCTAAAAACCAAAGGCCCCTCTAATCTTAATAAGAAAGAACGAGATGCATTAAACTCACTTGCTCAAAATAGGCAAAGTACTATTAAACATTCAGATAAAGGTGGGAACGTTGTCCTTCTCAATAATGAAGATTATGTAAATATATGAAAAAAGATTCTCAATAATCCGGATTGGCATCGCCGCATTCCGGTCGAGTATTATTGACAAATACAATAAAGAGTTCTACGCTTTGGTAGACTCTGCCTTCCTAAACAATACAATCAGTAAAGAAAACATGGAACTTTATTAGAAACAACTTCCCTAAGGTTCCCACGTTTTACATACTCCCCAAAATCCACCAAAATCCCACAAACCCGCCAGGTAGGCCCATTATATCAGGCATTGGCTCCATTAGCGATAACACCAGTAAATTGTGGACGAATTCCTAAGACCACATGTAACATCATTACCATCTTATGTGAGAGATACTGTCCACCTCCTACAGATCATTGATGAACTCAATATCCCTGATGAAGCTACTCTTGTTACAATAGATGTGGAAACCTTATACAGTTACATTCCACATGACAGAGGCCTGACAGCTATCAACCATATTCTACAAAAGAATATTGCCACCGACCCTGTCTACAATGAATTCATTCTTTCACTGCTCAAGCATATCCTTACACATAATGTCTTTACCTTTAATGGCTCCAACTACCTCCAGGTGCAGGGGGTTTGCGATGGGGACATGTTGTGCCCCATCATATGCCAACCTGTACCTGGGGGAGTGGGAGCAAATGTTTCTGCCCGATGACAATCTGGCGATCTACACCGTCCATATTTTAGGTTGCTATCATTATATCGACGATATTCTTTTTATCTGGGAGGGCCCTCATGATATGCTCGAGCAGTGCCTCCTAAGAATGAATAAAAACGACTTTAATCTAAATTTCACCATGTTCTTTGACAAAAACCGAATAACATTCCTGGATATAGAAATCTACAAGGACGAGCAGGGGAATTTGTGTAGCAAGCTATATAGAAAGAGCACTGCAGGAAATACAATATTGCATGCTACAAGCTTTCATCCACAGCCTTTGATTAATTCTATTCCATACTCCCAATATTTGAGAATCAAACGCAATTGCACAAACAAGGAAAATTTTATTAAGGAAGCAGCTGAATTACGTGATAGACTCCTTGCTAGAGACCACTCACATGCCTCTCTAAAAAGATTGTATAAGCAGGTACTGATGAAACCTAGAAAAACCTTATTTCACACCACCAAACGCAAGGATAATAACAAACTAAGGATTATTACTACATTCAATCAATAACACCAAGTTAAAGCAATTATTGAGAAATATTGGCACATATTAACCTTAGATCAATCCTTAGGACATTTTGTCCCAGAAAAAAAACATTTTTACCTTCAGAAGAGCCCCTTCCATCAGTGACAAAATTGTCAGCATCAGTTTAGAAACGAGTCCACTAGAATACATTGCAAATACAAAGGCACCTTTATATGTGGTGCATGCCATTACTGCAAATACATGCTTACGCAAAGAAACCCCATCCTTCCTAATGGAAAAACATTCTATCCCAAACACTTTGCGAATTGCAGAACCCCCGGAGTATCTTACATGCTGCAATGCAGCTGTAATTGCTTCTACGTTAGGAAGACCAAGTTAGAATTTTGGAGGAGGGCTTATAGGCATATTGTCAGCATGCAGGCTTGTGATCCTGACCTTCCCCTGGGACGCCATGTATCTCTAGTACACGGTGGAATATTTCCCAGGGTCAAATTTTTGATCCTTGACCGAATACATACCAATCCCAGGGGAGGGGAGGGGAGGGGACGGGACGGGACGGGAACAAAACCCTCCTCCAAATGGATCTAAGGTGAATTTATTCATTGAGAGCCACTTCGCCTTCTGGCCTTAACGAAGCTATATCTTTCAAACCATTCCTTGAAGGCTTTTCATCTGGTGGAATGGAAAAGTAGGTTTTAACTATTTTTACTGTGGCCTCAGAGGGTCCCCTTTTTTCTAACATTATTATCCTTTGCCAAAATGTTTTTTGTATATGTTGTGCTGTATCCACACTAATAACTGCTATTGAATTTTCTTTTGGTTCTCTTAACCCACTTGCTATCTAGTATTGCTTAAAAAGGTCTAATATATTGTCAATGACTGTTAATTGTTTTTGTTTTCATTGTTAATATGTCATAATTACCTGATTATATGCCTTTTGAATTATGTATAATTCAGTATCCTCTGCTTATAGGATTCTTTTCTGTGCTCTGCAGTTGTTTAATTGAGCCTGGCTCTGTCTTTCTCTTTTTACATCATTCTGAGCATCAGATATATTTTTTCTATTTTTTCAATGCGGATAGATAAGACACACGATATTGAAAAATGTCCCTGTGGGGCTTTTTTGCCCCTCTAGTCCTCTATGTGCGGCGATCGACCATTAGAATTGCCCAACACAGAAAGCTGCCCAGTTTTTACTCTGGGCGGCATTCTTGGAGACTGTTGGACGTATTCCATCGCCGCCCACAGTCTCCTTCTTGCCACTCCGGCGGACATGCGCAGTCCTCTGTTTCTGGCATTCTGTGTCGGTGGGCTCGGTGTGCGTGACGCCGCTCCGACGTGCAGACGGCCGCGCACACTCGGCCCAGGAGGCAGCATAGAGGTCTCCCTGGTAACCATCCCTCGTATCAGCTGCGTGCATTTAATTGCGCCAGCTGATCGGGATCCACTGCTCTTTAAAATTTACGGCCAGCACAATCCCAAATCGAGCACTATGCAGCTGGATGTTGGGAAGTGTGGCTGGTTCGTTCAACCTCTCCTACACTAAGGTAATTAATTCCTTACATATACTCTTTTGTAGTGTTAACCTATATGGTAGTTTACAATTTATATAGCCAATGACCGATATTTTGCTCAGTCCTTTATTTAATATAAAAAGTCCTATATACACATCACTCAGTGGGGTCTCTTCCCCTCCCCCTCTTTTTTTTGTATTGAATCTGACATCTGCTCTGTGCATGTGGACATGCAGGTTTAAATATTTACCTTTCCATTTTTATTTTTTATTATGTGTCTGTATATGCACAGGTTTAAACATCTTCCTGCTACCTACATACTTTATAATATATATATATATATATATATATATATATATATACATACATACATACATACATATACACATACATATACACACACACACACACACACACACACACACACCTTTGGCTTTACCTAACTTAGTTAGTATATGGTTCAATCATTTTCTTTGCATATACTAACCACACATCACACTATAAACAGCGTCCAGATTGCTAACTACCTTAGTATCTGGACGCATCCCCAGGCACTTACAAATCCCCTCTAATTGTATTTATTTTAACTACAGAAAATACCATTAATACTCTCATGATCAATAGGCACATATATCCATGTGCATATGTACACATGGTTTTAAATATAGGCATACCCCCTTTTGATTTGGTTTAATCCTAGAATATTTAATTCTACTACACCTCCAGTACACGGATATACTTTTGTTAGCACATCTTTTCTCTACTCCCAGGGATTCCAATTGCCTTGGTATATTCTTCTGGCCGTATCGCTACCATTCACAGATTTCCCTGATGTCCACTTTCTGGCCTTAAGACAGTTTCCTTACCGGCTCAATTACTCGGTGCTATTCAAAATTGCAAGTTTTTTATGTGATTTAACGAAGCATTGTAAAACTACCTCACCATCTAACTTTATGTAAGTGCTGGATTGTAATACTGTAAGCATGTAGTTTTTAGTACTCTGACATGTTGTGGCAATCTACTGATCATTTACCTTTAATTACATCTTCTGCACCCCTGAAGAAGGATTGGTGTATATACCAAAACGCGTTGGGTGTGAGGAAGTTTTTCCAAGCATATATTATGTATGGTGATAGAAACACACGGTTTAGATATATCAATGTTTCGTTACAACCTTTTAATGTTGTTTTTTTCATAAATAAAATGTATTCACTATTATAATATCCTGTATACTCTGCTACACTTTTTATATGTGATGTAATTGAGTGCCTAAAAAGTCCACTTAGGGGAACCCCCTTTTTTCTTCTGCCTATTCGCCCTTTGGCGTTCAAATCTTTGGTTTTTATTATTTTGATAAATGCCTGCCTATGGGCTGTGCTTTATCATGTGCATACTTTGAGGATTTCTCCTCCTTCCTGAATTGGGTGGTGTGTTTTGAATTCTGTTGGGAGGGTATAGTACATTATTTGGATGATTTTTTGTTCATAGGCCCCCCGGAATCCAGCGTTTGTTGCTTTAGCTATTTGTTGAGGTAACTACGTTTTTCGGTGTTCCCTTGGCAACTGAAAAGACAGTTTTCCCATCAGTATCTTTAGAACACCTAAGTATTACTACTGACACGTCGATGGAGTTTCTGCTACCTTCAGCAAAAGTGGACAGAATCAGTTCTATGATTGCGATCTTTTTGAAACGGAAAAAGATCACACTTAAGAGATGCAGTCCTTGCTGGGCCTTTCAGCCTTCACGTGCAGAGTTATGCCTATGGGTAGGGTGTTTTCCAGGCGTTTGTATTTGGCTACTGCTGGTTTGAAATTCCGTTATTCTCACATGCACCTTACGTGGTCGCTTAAGGACGACTTGCTAGTTTGGGCAAAATTTTTGGAATCCTTTAATTAAAAAGGTCTTTTTTCCAGGAGACGTTCGTGGATTCTGCCGCTTTCCACCTTTTCACTGACGCTGCAGTTTCTCGTGGTTTTGCAGCCATATGGGATACGCATTGGTCCTGTGGGAGGTGGCTGGAATCCTGGGTGCTCAAGAAGGCTACCAAAAACATTGTTTTATTGGAGCTATTTCCGGTGGTGGTGGCTGTGGACTCATGGGGTTCTCAATGGGCTAACAAGTGCATCCTGCTGCACACTGATAACAAGGGCGTATTATACGCTGTAAATTGTTTGTCTTCAAAGTCCTTGTTCATTTTTCAGCTGCTTCGTCATCTAGTGTTTTTATGTTTAAAATACATTTGGCTGAAGGGAAATCTAAATCTCTCGCTGACTCCCCATCTCGTTTTCAGTCAACTGCTTCCCAGTGCAGACCCAGTGGGCCATTCATGCCCTGTGCACCTATGGGCATGCATGGCCCTGATTTGACGGTGGCACTCCAGGCTATCAAGAACTCAGTTGCACTGCATACTTGGGCGGATTACTCATCCACTTGGGGAAAATGGGTTGTTTTTTGCAGGAATAGCGGTCTCTCCCTGAATGATCCTTCTGAGGTTACTATTTTGTCCTGTCTTCCCTGATGGAGTTGCACTTTTCTTATGCTTACACACCTAAAACACTGGCGGGGCTTTCATTCTTTTTATGGCTGAAGCTCCTGGCTTGAACGCAATTCTTTATGGTGAAGCAGGCCTTGAAAAGGATATAAACGGCACATTACGTGCAAGATGCCAGGCGTCCTGTATCCAGGGTAATGTTAGCGCAATTGTGTAGTGTAACACCTGTTATTTGTTTTTCTTCATACGAGGCTTTTCTATTTAGGACGGCCTTTGTACTAACCTTTTTTGGAGCCTTTAGGATTTCTGAGCCGATTACACATCATAAAGCAAATAGAAATGTTGTTTGGTTTGATCAGATCCTGTTAGTTGCACTGCATACTTGGGCGGATTACTCATCCACTTGGGAAAAATGGGTTGTTTTTTGCAGGAATAGCGGTCTCTCCCTGAATGTTCCTTCTGAGGTTACTATTTTGTCCTGTCTTCCCTGATGGAGTTGCACTTTTCTTATACTCACATACCTAAAACACTGGCGGGGCTTTCATTCTTTTTATGGCTGAAGCTCCCGGCTTGAACGCAATTCTTTATGGTGAAGCAGGCCTTGAAAGGATATAAACGGCACATTACGTGCAAGATGCCAGGCGTCCTGTATCCAGGGTAATGTTAGCGCAATTGTGTAGTGTAACTGTCAGGAAATGTTCCATCCGCTGGTAGTCTGTTATTCGGCATGCAGTACTGAGGTCCACCAGCAGGTGTCTCCTGGCAGTTTGGAACTGTCAGGAGAGCTTTTCCCTGTTAATGTTATGTCATCTTTGGGCCGCAGTACTGGCGTCCACCAGCGGATGGATCCTGGCAGTATGGAGCAGGTATTCCCCTCTGCAGACAGGTGTCACCTGACGTTAATTAGCAGATCTGCAGTATAAATACCCGGCAATTGCACACTTATGTTGCCCTGGTATTGTCCTTGAGCTCTGATCTGTATCCTGTTACCCTGATCCTGATCCTGTAACCTGAACCCTGATTCCTGGAACCTGTTGATCCTGTTTCCTGTTCGTTACCTGAACCCTGGACTCTGGACTCTGAGCCTTGTACCTGACCCGTCCCTCCTGTATCCATCCATCCTCTCTTGTCCTGTTTATCTCCCTTCCCAGCTACTGATTCCGTGTTTATGACCCCGGCCTGGCTTGACTACGATTCTGGTACTCCCTCTTGCTACATATGCTGGTTGGTTTTATATCACTGATTGTTTGGTTGTTCACTTGTATTTGTGGTGTGTTCACATATGCATTTTCCTTAAATAAACTTACTTTCACCTATTTATGTCTGGTTCACTCTGTCGCAGTCACACAGTTCTGGTCACATCTGGTTTATGACAGAATACCAGGGCCGTCCCTGACCAGAAGTGGCTGCACAGGGGAACCATTTTGATTCAGTTGGTTGCAAACATGAATGCCGATGAGGTTATTTATTTTTCTCTGCTGGCATCTGAAAGTGGTGATTATTGCCGCCAGGCTTTGAAAGGATGGTCTAGTGACCAGTTGTTTGCCACTATATGTTTGGCTCACTCACTGGTCGATCAGGGTTATATATTGTTTGGGGAGGTGCAGCCTTTGATCAAGATCTGTACTGAGCTGGCCCTGCCCTGTATTCCAGAGGGCCGTGATGATTTCACTCCTCCTTTTGATTTGAATCAGGTTGTATCCCTAGTGTGGCTTTTTGAAGATGATCCAGCCGATTTTTGTGAGCACTACTCAGCCTGTTCCCCACAGGTGATTGCGGAGTGCATTGTGTCTGCTCAGTCTTTTGTTAGACAGGGAGATTTAAAAGCACAGTTTATACAACCTATACTTTCAGCATGGTCTGACATGATGCAAGCAGCTCCAGCCACACAAACCACCTCTGCCACCAAACACCAGCCTACCCAAATGTATGTTTCCCCATCACCCGTGTCAACCGCAGTTTCAGCTCAGTATACGCTACTGCCAACCAAATATTCATATCCAGTCTCTGCTCCCTGTACCTATTCTGCATTCAACCCACCTGTCTCTTCTCAGCTGCCTGGTCTGATGTCTCGGTACCCGCTGTCCAGTCCAATGAGCCTGCTGCCCAGCTCGAGGACCCGGAGCCCGCTGTCTGGCCTGATGTGCCCGCTGTCTGCCCTGACATGCCTGATGCCCCGCCTGAAGTGCCTGTGGCCCAGCCTGATGTACCTCCATCTGTTGTTCTGCTTGATGCCATAGACTATGGACAATTACAACCAGTTGGAGCGTCCGGAGGCCGCTCCTTTGAGGGGGGGTACTGTCAGGAAATGTTCCATCCGCTGGTAATATCTGTTATTCGGCATGCAGTACTGAGGTCCACCAGCAGGTGTCTCCTGGCAGTTTGGAACTGTCAGGAGAGCTTTTCCCTGTTAATGTTATGTCATCTTTGGGCCGCAGTACTGGCGTCCACCAGCAGATGGATCCTGGCAGTATGGAGCAGGTATTCCCCTCTGCAGACAGGTGTCACCTGATGTTAATTAGCAGAGCTGCAGTATAAATACCCGGCAATTGCACACTTATGTTGCCCTGGTATTGTCCTTGAGCCCCGATCTGCATCCTGTTACCCTGATCCTGTAACCTGAACCCTGATTCCTGGAACCTGTTGATCCTGTTTCCTGTCCGTTACCTGAACCCTGAACTCTGGACTCTGAGCCTTGTACCTGACCCGTCCCTCCTGTATCCATCCATCCTCTCTTGTCCTGTTTATCTCCCTTCCCAGCTACTGATTCCGTGTTTATGACCCCGGCCTGGCTTGACTACGATTCTGGTACTCCCTCTTGCTACATATGCTGGTTGGTTTTATATCACTGATTGTTTGGTTGTTCACTTGTATTTGTGGTGTGTTCACATATGCATTTTCCTTAAATAAACTTACTTTCACCTATTTATGTCTGGTTCACTCTGTCACAGTCACACAGTTCTGGTCACATCTGGTTTATGACAGTAACACCTGTTATTTGTTTTTCTTCACACGAGGCTTTGCTATTTAGGACGGCTTTTGTACTAACCTTTTTTGGAGCCTTTAGGATTTCTGAGCCGATTACACATCATAAAGCAAATAGAAATGTTGTTTGGTTTGATCATATCCTGTTAGTTGCACTGCATACTTGGGCGGATTACTCATCCACTTGGGGAAAATGGGTTGTTTTTTGCAGGAATAGCGGTCTCTCCCTGAATGTTCCTTCTGAGGTTACTATTTTTTCCTGTCTTCCCTGATGGAGTTGCACTTTTCTTATGCTCACATACCTAAAACACTGGCGGGGCTTTCATTCTTTTTATGGCTGAAGCTCCCGGCTTGAACGCAATTCTTTATGGTGAAGCAGGCCTTGAAAGGATATAAACGGCACATTACGTGCAAGATGCCAGGCGTCCTGTATCCAGGGTAATGTTAGCGCAATTGTGTAGTGTAACACCTGTTATTTGTTTTTCTTCATACGAGGCTTTGCTATTTAGGACGGCCTTTGTACTAACCTTTTTTTGGAGCCTTTAGGATTTCTGAGCCGATTACACATCATAAAGCAAGTAGAAATGTTGTTTGGTTTGATCAGATCCTGTTAGGGATCCACCAGCATGGGAGGCGCGCACGCGCACCATCTGTCAATCCGAGCATCTGCGCGCGCACGTGCTTGATTTATGTGGGTGCGCACATGCTAGCGCTAATTGGTGCCATTGGCCCTTTAAGAGGAGCTCAGCTGCACTTGTGCAGTACTGTTCGTCTGCAGCTCTGTACCCAAGTTCTTGATTTCTGCTGTTGTTCCTGTGATTACCGACCCGGCTTCTGTCTGACCACTCTGACCTCTCTAGTCCCGACCCCGGCTTGCTTGACTCTGCTTTTGGACTTCTGCCTGATCCCTGTTGCCGAACCCTGCTTGCCTTCTGACCTTGCACCTGCCTGCATGTCTTCCTGTTCTGATTTTCGGCCTGCCTGACTATTCTTCTGCCTTGTTTCGAATGTGCTGTATCCTATCCAGGTCCTGTAGCCGCTGCTCCGGCACCCACCGGTCCGCTGGTCTGCTGCCATCCCAGTCATCTCCTGCAGTTCAACCTTCCTGGAGAATCCTCATCCTGCTTCACGTCAGCCGCTGCAGCCTGCTCAGACACTCCTACTCCGCTGTGCTCACGGAACCACTGTCTCCATTCCAGTGGCCCCAGAACCAGAACCAGAGTTGTAAGAGAGGTCTTCTCCTACCAAGTCAGGCTCAACACCAGGTACCTAACAGTACAAACAGCCATGTCCCAGCCTGCAGGAGAAGCCTCAGCCATGAAGGAGATTTGCACACACCTTGCTGCCCTCACACAGGCCGTGAAATCCCTACAAGAAGGCTACACTAAGCTAGAGGAACGGGTCCAACATCTCTCCACTCCCAGTAACATGGCTGCTGCATCTTCAGCTTTACTTGCACCGTCCTCTTCCCAACCGTCAGTAGTGATGCTCCCACCGGAACAAGGGTTCCCATTCTCGAGAGATATTCTGGAGACCGATCAAAATTCCGGGCCTACCGTAATGCTTGCCAGCTGTATTTCACCCTCCAACCCAGGACTTTTTCTCTAAAAGCCACAAAGGTGGGATTTGTGCTCTCTCTGCTGCAAGGAGAGCCTCAGACCTGGGCCCATCGACTTCTCGAGGGAGACTGTGCTCAGACTCATTCTTTACTGTCCTTTTTTGAAGGCATGGCTCAGCTTTACAATGACCCCCAGCGGACCGCCACAGCCGAGTCTGCCTTGTTTACGCTCCAGCAAGGTCGCAGAGCGGCCGAGGACTATGTTACGGGCTTGGAGCGCAGACACCCAATGGAATGATGCAGCCTTAAAGGGGTTGTAAAGGTAATTTTTTTATTTTTTAAAAATAACAAACATGTTATACTTACCTTCACTGTGCAGCTCGTTCTGCACAGAGTGGCCCCAAACCTGCTTTTCTGGGGTCCCTCGGTGGCTGTTTAAGCTCCTCCCCGCAAGAACTAACCACCTCAATGCGAGCTCCCTCGCATGGTGGTTAGTTGTTTTTGCGGGCGCGCTCCCGTGATACAGCCGACTTTCGAGGGGTCAGGTAAGTAAAACGGGGGGGCTGGGGGCGGCGGTATTGTTAGTAGTTTTTTCACCTTAATGCATAGAATGCATTAAGGTGAAAAAATTTTTACCTTTTCAACCCCTTTAAGACATCAGTTCCGCATGGGCCTCTCGGAAGGATTAAAGGACAAGCTTGCTCATGTTGGCATTCCCTATACCCTTGAAGGCCTGATCTCCCTAGCTATCCAAATAGACCGCCGGCTCCGGGAACGCCAAGTGGAACGCTCCTCTCAACAAGACCGCCCGGTCTGGATGACTGCAAAGGCTATGACTCCTGCTTCCCGTTACCTTCCTGCTCCGTATGTGGATCCTGCCAGTTCAGTTCCTGACACTTCCGAGCCTATGCAGCTGGGACTCATGTGACCCACCTTGCCTCCGGAGGAACGTGCACGACGCCGACAGTTTAATCTGTGTCTTTAGTGTGGTGGATCAGGTCACTACGTGAACAATTGTCCTGCCAAGACACGTAAGTGCCTCTCCTCTGTTCCTGCCAGTCTTTCATCCTTACCTGCCAATACAACCCACCTTGCTCTCCCTCTCTTATTGCAGTTCTGGGGAAGGACAGTCTCCATCAGCGCCATCATTGATTCCGGAGCATGCAGTTGTTTTATTGATGCCACTTTTGCTAGCCAACAAGCCTTGCCCCTCCGGGAGAAGACACATGGACTTTCCGTCTTTCTGGCCGATGGCCCCCGCATTAAGTCAGGTCAAGTGACTCAGGGAGACCTTGCCTTTGCCTGCCATCGCCCTCTCTCAACATAAGGAACTATTGATCCTTGACGTGATTTCCTCCCCTTTGTTTCCTGTGATTCTGGGCATACCCTGGCTCCAGGCCCACAACCCCTGTATCAATTGGGCCACTGGGAAAGTGGAGTTCCAGTCTCCCTACTGCCAAAAGCACTGCCTACTTAAGCCTCCTAACCCGCCAGCTACTCTTTTGTGCTTGGACATTGACCAGAATCTGTGCCTGAACCATACCATGAGTTTAATGATGTCTTCAGCAAGCGGGGGGGCAGACTCCCTTCCGGCCCATCACCCTATGACTGCCGATCGAACTTCTTCCGGGGGCCGAAATTCCGTTTGGACGTATTTTTCCCTTGTCTGAGAAAGAACAGGAGGCTTTGAAGATCTACATTAATGAGAATCTGGAAAAGGGATTTATCCGCCATTCTACCTCCCCGGCAGGCACTGGGATATTCTGTCACTAAAAAGGATCAGACTCTTCGTCCAACATCACGCTGAAGAACAGATATCCTCTGCCTTTGATACCAGAACTCTTCCAGAAACTAAGATCTGCCGTCATTTTTACCAAGTTAGACTTGAGGGGGTCCTACAACCCGGTCTGCATCCTGGCCGGGGATGAGTGGAAGACGGTCTTTCGGACTTGATTCGGCCACTATGAATATTTGGTCATTCCCTTCGGCCTCTGCAATGCCCCCGCTACCTTTCAGCATCTTATTAATGATGTGTTCAAAGACTTTTTAGACATTTTTGTAATCTACTTAGATGACATTTTAATTTTCTCTGAATCACGTTACCAGCACCGGAGGCATGTCTGCAGAGTCTTAAGCCTCATACATACGATCGGACCTTTTGTACAAACTTTCCCGTGGATTTCTGTACAAAGGGCATTGTCCTCGAACTTGTATTGCATACACACGATCGGACTTTTAGGCAACAAACACGAACGTAGTGACGTTACAACGTACTGACGACACTTCAAAAGAAGACGTTCAATTCTCCAGCGTCACTCTTTGGGCTCCTTCTGCTAATTTCAAATTAGTAGACGTTTGGTCAGTGCTGATTCGCGGTTTTCAGTTCTGTGCGTTACTTTGCGTTTCCGACCATTTATAGGGCAACCAGCCATGTTGCGCAATCCTAGGAGAGAGCGTGCCGTTTATAAGCTTGGAGTTCTTGCTGTGCCTCTAGCCCGGTCCAGGAATAGTCAGAGTAGTAGGATGAGGAGTATTTGGGCCCAAACTTGGCTACTTAATTGTGACCAATTTAGCCATATGCCCTTGCTGCGTGAGCTGCAGGAGAATAATCCAAATGATTATCGGAATTATATCCGGATGACGGACTCCTGCTGTCAGCAATATTGTCCTTGCTGTCCCCCTATATCATGAAGCAGGACACCTGCATGAGGGCTACTATTCCAGCAGAGCAAAGGCTCATAGCCACCTTGCGTTATTTGGCGACAGGGAGGAATCTCCAGGATATAAAGTTTACCACTGGTATCTCTCCCCAGGCTCTGGGAGTCATTATTCCTGAGACATGTAGTGCTATTATCCAGGTCCTGCAGAAGGACTATATTCGTGTACGTTTTTTGCTTTAATATCACCTTCATGTTTTCTAATGTATTAAATAATTTTTGTATTCTATCCTTCCCATTTTTGTAATATGCTGTGAATGAATGTCCTTTGTCCTAATGCATGCTGTAACCTTTTTGGTGGCCTACATGCATATTTTCCTTCATTAACCTCCCCAGCATGCTACCCTGGGCCAGTAACTTAACACTGTATTTTTTATGCTTCACTTTTATGTTTACCCTAAAATGTGTCCCAATCTTGTTCCTGTCCTTAGATTCATGCAGAGTGCAAGAGTCCCTTTTTGGTGGTGCAAACACTTGTTTTTATCCCCCCCCCCCCCCAAAAAAAAATTAAAAAAAAAAATCAGAGTCAACCGACAGAACTACTCTATCTGCTGATTTTGATAAACACATACACAGTATACCTTTTTTTTGAGTTGAGATTGCTGCATAAATTCTCAAAAGCATGTAGTGCAAGGGCCTGCCTGATTACTTTCAAAAGGTACAAATTATACGTTCGTTATGATGAATTTAGCATTATGAGGGGCTCCCACCATCCCTGTGCTGTGTTCATTATGAGGGGCTCCCACCATCCCTGTGCTGTTTTCATTATGAGGGGCTCCCACCATCCCTGTGCTGTGCCCATTTGAGGGGCTCCCACCATCCCTGTGCTGTGTTCATTATGAGGGGGCTCCCACCATCCCTTTGCTGTTTTCATTATGAGGGGTTCCCACCATCCCTGTGCTGTGCTCATTATGAGGAGCTCCCACCATCCCTGTGCTGTGCTGACTTCCTGGGTTTTAAACTTCATCATAACGAATAATCCTAATTAACATTGTTATTATTTTGTCCGATGTATGTCAAAATGTGTATAGATTTGGACAATGTGCATTCTTATTTGTGGATTATGCCACTTCTTACCTGTCCACTGGCCTGCCAATCTTGTAAAGATGGATGGTCAGGCAAAATTAAACTTAATTTTTAATGCATTTAGCTCTCATGGAAGTGTAGAGGTTTACTTGTCAAAAACATCTACCCATTCATCCCCCCCCCCCAACATTTTTAGAATGTGCCACCAGAGGGGGTGAGGGAGCATATAATTATAACTTATCCTTTTTTGTAAATAAACATTTAAATGTTATAACAATGTTTGTTTCAAATATGGTTGCAATTTTATGTGCTCAAGTCTTAATTTTTTTTTAATTTGTTGGACTCCAGAGTTTCCTTCAAACACCCAGCAATGGCAGGATGTGGCGGCCCAGTTTGACAATTTATGGAATTTCCCCAGCTGTGGAGGTGCCATTGATGGCAAACATGTGAGGACAGTCCCACCACCAAACTCGGGATCATATTAATTATAAAGGGTTTTGCAGCATAGTTCTGCTTGCTGTGGTGTCAGCCAACTATGAGTTTATGTACGTTGATGTTGGGATGAATGGACGCCACTCTGATGGAGGTGTGATGATGTGTACAGAATTTTATGATCGGCTACAAAAAGGACCTTACATTTGCCAAATGCTCAGGACAACATTGAGGGACTAAATTTTGTTTTTGTTGCAGATGAGGCCTTTTTTTTGGGGAAACATATTCTAAAACCCTTTCCGATGAGGAACCTCACCCCAGAACAAAGAATTTTCAACTATTCCCTCTCTTGTGCCCAAAGGGTCATGGAAAATGCATTTGGCATCCTTTCCATTAGATTTAGGCTCTTTTTAACTGCCATAAACTTGGCCGAATATAAAATTAATCATGTAGTTTTATGCTGCTGCATCCTCCATAATTTTTTAAGGAGGAATGCTTCCAGCTACATTGCCTCAGGGCAAAGTGATAAGCCTTTTTCCCGACCAGCTGAAGAAGAGGCTGTGATGCCAGCTCTGGAAAGTGCGCGTGCTGGTTTGGGCTCCCAGAATGCCCGTCTTGTCCGTGAACAATATATGGACTACTTTGTCGGTAGAGGGGCAGTGCCTTGGCAGCAAAATTTACTTGCTGATTAATTGACTTATTAATAATATAATATTTCCTTTGAACTACTGTTGTCTGTGTTTACTAGCTTTGAAAATAGCCTTGATCTTTGTCATTTTTGCCACTAGTGCAAACCAACCTGATGTGCAACATTAGGTGAAGATCTCGCTTTGAGCCAACTATTATATTGTGCTGTGTCTTGGCTACACACATTTTAGAGTACACTGTCAATGTAACTACACCAACTTAACAAATATACTGGTATTGAGCATTGAAATAAGAAGCCACACATTGTTTTTTGGTTAAATTTTTTTATCTATGCACATTCATGTGCGTTTTGAATTTTTTTTTTTTTTCAGAAACAGGCATGTTCTAAAGGAGAACTTGCATAACTCTGGAACTTACAAAGTTCAACTTCAAAAAACTATGCAAATATCACACATATATGTATTTTAAGAAAAAAAAAAATATATATATATAATTTTTTTTTTCTTAAAATATATCTATGTTTAAAAACATAACATAGACAACTATGGAACTTACAAAGTTCAACGTATACACCTTGAAGGCAATATCAGACATTATACTGACAAAATTGTCTTTATCCGTAAAAGCCAAATTTTGAAGATGCACACAAATTGGGAGTCCAAATGGGTAATGTCAACATGTGCTATCTCCCATCATAGGGGATCAATGAATGTGTTTTGTGGGTACAATCCCTTCTTCTCACCTACTAGCGTTATGAAGAAGGGGTTGAAGAAGGGGTTGCACCCACAAAACGCATACATTGAGATTCCATGATGGCAGACCATGTGCATCTTCAAAATTTGGCTTTAAAAACTTTAACAAAAACTTAAAATTGGAATGTGAACATCATCATGCAGCAGGAAATGAAGAACATGATAAATGTTTTGACGTAAAAAGGGTTTATATTCTGCCCAAAACATCTATCATGTTCTTCATTTCCTGCTGCATGATGTCTAGGCGATTATGCATGACATCAATTTCGCCATTCCAGGCTACGATCTGCCCAATGAGCCTTTGGGCGCTGTCCGTCGTGAAACGTTCCGCTTCCTGTTCCACAACCAGCACATCACCTAAAAATGGGTAAAAAAACATGTATTCAGAAATATGCAGCCATACATAGATTACCAGAAGCTGGGGTGTCAGACACTCACCTGGTGGGTACACTCTCCCACTTCCTCCACCTCTCATTCCTCCACATCCTCAATGATGCTGGGGCTCAGTTCATATTGAGCCTGGCGAGGTTGGGGGTCTCTGGGAGGTTGGGGGTCCCGGTGAGGTTGGGGATGTATACTTAGCACACAGATGTTTGTGGCCATAAATAGGAATATGAAACATTGCTTTCAAGTGGTGTACAATGTTCTGTTTAGGAAGAGATCCAAGTTGAAGACATGATTAAAATTCACTTTTAACCAACATGCAATACTTACCTTTTTTGGCCAAGTTTCTCTGGTGTCCCACACTAGTGCTCCTGAGTCCAGATGTGTAAACAGCTGCTGAGTGTCCTCTCCTTACATTCCACTGAATATATTTAGCAATTAATTCAAATTTCAAAGACATCTAGACAACAATGTCTTAAACTTCATTCAGACAAATTATCATGAACAAAACAGTCATAACCCTACATCAGCTAAAGACATCCTATTTATTGGCAAAACGATGACTGTTTGTCCCTACGAATGGTGTTTCCTACCTACAAACGTTGTTTCCTACCTATTATGATTAAGTACAACAGTAAAGAAAAGCACATGGAGCAGCATGCAAGTGAATAATCATAAATAGGAACACACAACAAGTACTTACTTTTTCGAAGCACCTTCTTTATTTTGAGATACTGATCCGACTCCCTGTTTTTTATGTCGGACCAGCGCTTCCTCAATTGGTCTTTCTTCCGTCGTACCCCAAACTTGCGTTCCAGAGTCCTCACAACACTAGACAGGATTTGGTCCTTTAGTAAATTTGGATGGGCGTATGGACCATGTTTCCCATCATAATCCTCTCTGTGTAAAATCTCCACCATTTCAGCAAAGGACATGTTAGTGGCCTTACATCTCCTCCTCCTAGATCGTGATGTTTGTGGCTCTGGCCTTTCCTCCCCACTAGAAGATGACACATTATCACACATCTGTGTCTCCGCCATGTTGCTCCTTACTGCACACTGAAGAGAGAAGGGGCAGGGAATATTACAGAAAAAGAACGTCAGGGGAGGACGACGCGAGCGGAGTTTCACACATGTGCAGTTTATGTCAAGCTAACACGCGGTACGAATGAAGGCGTCATTCGGAGAGTTTTCACACATAGGCAGTGTATATCAGTCGAACGAGCGTGTGATGTAATGTAACGTGCTGATTAGGTGCGATACGAACGGAAGCAGAGAGTAGCTGCGAAAAGAAGGTACGTTTCTAAATTTTGACGCTACCGCTAGTACTTTTAAATGACTGTTTTTTGCTTTGGAAATGTAATTTTGCACTCAAACTGTTTTTACATACGGGAAACATGCAAAACTTTACAGGCATACTATAGACATCCACACCCCCCCCCCCCCCCCCCACTTCCCCCAGCCAGTTACAAAATGTAAAGGAATATTTCACTTTTATTGTTTCACTTTTAAACATTATTAAAGTCCATGGACCCAGGTCCCCAAACATTTTATGGCAATAGCTTACCGAGTATCCATTAAAATGATCACATTTGAATTCTCCCATAGACTTTTATAGGGTGTTCCACGGCTTTCGAATTTGCCGAAAACAACAAACGGTTTGCTATTCGGCGAACGGGCGAACAGCCAATGTTCAAGTCAAACTCATGTTCGACCCGAACATACAGCCCATCCCTACTGCTTAAATAAAGGCCTATATTGTGACCAGATTATGAGCTATACGCCACCCATTATGGTTTGTCTTGTGTTCTGTTTTGCAGACATCTGATACTTGTCACCAAAATGATGAAGTCAGCTTTGAATTCACACAAATTCCTTAGCCAGTTTATCGAACAATACAGAGAGCTCACCTGTCTGTGGCAAGTCAAACATAAAGATTATTGCAATAAAACCAAGAGGATGGCAGCAATTGATAAACTGGTGGAATTTGCGAAAATTGTGTACCCCAGAGCAACCTACAGTTTGATAAAGACCAAAATTGGGGGCCTCAGAAGCATGTATAACAGGGAACAAAAGAAGATTGATGAATCAAAAAAAATGAGGAGCAGCAAGATGTCTATGTTCCCAAGCTGTGGTATTTCAACAGCCTCCATTTTTTGTCGGATCAAACTGTACCACGCAGATCTCTCTCTACCCTACCCTCTGCATCAGCTGAGGCCACCGATACTGAGCCTGATCCTACACAGGATGAAGAGGTGGAGGAGGAGCTCAGCTTGACCCAGGTATAGCATTGTTTAAAAGCTTGGCTAAAAAATATAAAATGATTTAATTAGATGGTAGTATGCATAGTAATTTGTTGTCTTAAAAAAGTGAGTTCCATATCAATAGACAGTAGTGGCCAAAAAGGATTAGGACAAGAATGAGAAATGCTGGAGTCAGAATGATAGTCTACTATTTGGACACATTCCAAATTAAAAAGTCATGACCTGAAAAGTGTTTGTGATTGATGTCCAAAAATTAAAATGATGTTGGTTTTATAAACACAGGAACGTTTGAGCCAAGAAGAGGCCGGGCCCAGCAGCCAGACGACAATTGAGTGCAGAATCCCTCCCCTGCGTCCTCCCAAAAAAAGGGTCAGGAAGAGCCACCACCTGGATGAGGCCACAGCTGAGTTCCTTAACTAGGGCTACATCTGTGATCACCACAGCACCTGATAGTGCTGAAGGGTTTGGCTGTTTTACAGCTAATAAGCTCTGTGAGCTTGATGTAGATCAAAAGGGAGCTATGTGAGGGTATAATCATCCAGCTCTTCAGCAAGGCCAGGAAACGAGAGCTAACCACTAAATCACATGTTTGTCATTTGGACCACACACCTCCACCTCCTCCACAACAAGCCTACCAACCCCAGCAATTCTACCCACCCCAGCAAACCTACCCACCTCAGCAGCATGTCAGTGGCAAAATCAGCCCCGGGATCCACAACAAGGCCAGTGGTCTGGGTAGTTTAGGGGCTACTAACTTAGCATGTTGTATTTTTTGATTTGAGTATGATTTAATAGGCTATATTTTTTTATTTTTCTGTGTATCATTTGCTCTTTTGATTTCTAATTTTGAATTGTGATGACAGAGAATATGTCTAATAATTTAGTAATTTGATTTATGTTGTGAATGCACAATAAACAAAATGGCCAAAAAAAGAGACAACTTTTTTAATTGATATCACTAGAACACAAATCCTATGTAAAATGTTTGTCTGTACCCTGTCAGTATCACCAGCAAAGCAGATTTATTATTAAGCCATTAAAAAGAAGAAGAGAATGTGCGCTGCATTTAGAAATTTCATAATTTGACACGTCACGAATGTGCTATCTCCATTACGAACGCTAGTTTTACAAGACCCACCGCTTCGTGCTGGTCCTTGCTTCCGAGCATGCGTGTTTGTACTTTGGACTAAAGTCCGATGGTTTTTGTGTACACACGATCGGACTTTGCTCCATCGGACTTTGTTACCGGAAAGTTTGTCTGTTCGCACAGCCAACAAAAGTCCGATGAAAACCAAAAAAGTTTGTCCGATGGAGCGTACACACGATCGGATGTTGCTCCAAAACAGCTAATTTGCATGTTTGTTGTCAAAAAGTCCGATCGTGTGTACGAGCCTTTACTCCATATTTGTCAGCACGGACTGTATGCTAAGGCTGAGAAATGTAAATCTGAGCAGAACATCCAGTTCCTCGGGTTGGAGATATCCCCAACAGGTATCAAGATGGATCCCCAAAAAGTGTCTGCTATACTTGACTGGCCTGTACCCTTGGATAAAAAGGGGGTTCAACGTTTTGTTGGCTTTGCGAACTTTTACAGGAAATTAAAGGATTCTCCGCTATAATCACTCCCATCACACAGCTGACCAAGCAAAACGCATGCTTTCACTGGGATCCGGAGGCCCAAGATGCCTTTGAAAGACTTAAAAGGCTTTTCACCTCAGCTCCAATCTTCAGCTACCCTGCTCCTTCGCTACCATACATCTTGGAAGCAGACGCCTCCTAGATAGCGGTGGGAGCAGTCGTTTCACAACGGCAAGGCAATAAGGACTTGATGCATCCTGTGGGGTTCTTCTCCCGGAAACTCTCTCTGCTGAGAGGAATTATGATGTCGGTGACCGAGAATTACTTGCCATTAAATCTGCACTAGAGGAATGGAGATACTTGTTAGAGGGTGCGGTTCACCCAGTATTGATTTACACCGACCATAAGAACCTAGAATATTTAAGATCAGCCAAGCGATTAAAACCTCGGCAAGCTCGTTGGGCTTTATTTTTCTCATGTTTTTGTTTTCACATCACGTACCGACCAGGATCAAAGAATGTGAAACCAGACGCGTTCCATTCCGTTCCATGTCCATTCCAGACACTATCCTACCTGCAAGTAACTTCTTACTCTTACAAACGGACCTTCTTTCCCAGATCAGAGAAGCATCCACAGACTCTTCAAAACCCCCTGGAACCTCTTTAACACCCAGAGAAGGTCTTTTTTGGAGAAGGAGTCAAATTTTTGTTCCAAAGACTGTCCGAGTCAGAGTTCTAACACTTCTCCATGATTACCCACTGGCAGAACACTTTTGGGCACGTAAGACCTTGGAACTTGTGCAGCGCACATTTTGGTGGCCTGGTCTAGGGGAATTCTGCAAAAAATATGTCAGTTCATGTCCTGTCTGTATGCGGAACAAGACACCAAGGAACCGAGCTTGGGGGCTACTAAAACCCCTACCCGCACCTGATAGACCATGCAAGATGATCACTATGGACTTTATAGTCGAACTTCCATGTTCCAAGGGATGCACAGCCATCTTTGTGGTCGTAGACCAACTATCTAAGATGGCCCATTTTCTACCTTTTAAAGGGGACTCCATCCGCTGTCGAGACTGCTCGCATTTTCATCAAAGAAATTGTTAGATTGCATGGGGTTCCTGCGCTCAGACCGAGACCGTCTCGGTCTGAGCGCGGCCACTCAGATGTCTGCACTCCTACCAGTATAGTGAAGGCGGTCTCCTTTCATCACATCTCTAGTGGTTGTATACGGCTCTTATGAAGTGAACACTCTGCTGATATTTACCCATCATTCTGGAGGTGAGCACTTTGGAGCATTGCTTGGACATCCATGAAGGGGATATCCTTTCCATGATGGCTGAGGTTCGTCTGCTGGAGGAAGTACTTAAGGATTCCAGTGTTGGTGTCACTATGCCTTTTAAATAGGGCTTTCTGGTAAGCCTTCAATCTTCTCAGGGTGAAGGGCGGTGTATTGCGGTGGAAGTCACAATATACACATCTGCAGTGAAATCACTAATTTATCACTTCATATCGTCTAATACATATATGGACACTAGGGTTTATGTAAATCATATTTTAATTTTATTTTTTATTATAATTTCAAATCAATTTTGTGATCACGTATTCATATTTATTAATTTTAATATTTGCATTTTTTGTAAACAATTTATATTTGAGTTTGTCACGGTACATCTATCCAGCGCTGCACTTTTTTTCTGTATATGTTATATTTGTGCCCCTTATCAGGGTTATAAGCGTTCAGCTGCAGGGTATCTTCACAGGTTTTACATATTTATCACTCAATTAGACTTATTTGTTCACCTAGCACAAATTTTTTCTTTAGAATTATTCCTGCTAACATAATATCAGACAGGGGAGTACAATTCACTTCTCGTTTCTGAAGGGCCCTGTGTGAAGCTCTGAAGATTGATCTGGCTCTGTCATCAGCTTATCATCCCCAGACCAATGGGCAGACAGAAAGAACGAACCAGACTCTCGAACAATACATTAGATGTTTTACGTCCTTTGTACAGGACGACTGGGTGTGCCTGCTGCCCCTAGCGGAATTTGCATATAACAATGCTAGTCCCTCGGCCATAGCACAGTCCCCCTTTTTTGCCAATTATGGTTTTCATTTGTCATTTCTATCTGATCTTCTTCTAGAGTCTCCAGTTCCGGTGGTCCAGGACACGGTAAACTTTCTCAGCTGCAACAATCAAGTATTACAGGAGGTGGTAGCCAAGGCCCAGGCAGACAGCAAGAGAGCCTTTGACCGGAAAAGAAGAGGAGAATTGAAGCTGTAGATCGGCGATCAGGTATGGCTCTCTACTAATAACCTTAAATTAGCCTGTCCTTCGAAGAAACTTGCACCCAAATTTTTGGGACCTTTTCCAGTAAAAAGAAAGATTAATTAAGTTTCTTACGAATTGTCCTGACCCGATTCACTGAGGATCCATCCAGTGTTTCATGTTTCTCTGCTAAAACCTTCTGTGGTTGATCCTTTCCCCGATAGAGGAGCCAGACCTCCTGAGCCTATCCTAGTTGATGGTAGGGAAAAGTATGAAGTTCTGGATTGTAGAAGGCGGCAAGGGCAGACAGCTCATGACAGTCCCTGATTAAATGGAGGGGTTATGGTTCATGCTAGCGTCCTTTGGCGCCAGTGGCCCTTTAAGAGGAGCTCAGCTGCACTTGTGCGGCGCTTTTCGTCTGCAGCTCTGTACCCAAGTTCCTGATTTCTGCTGTTGTTCCTGTGATTACCGACCCGGCTTGTCTGACCACTCTGACCTCTCCAGTCCCGACCCCGGCTTGCTTGACTCTGCTTTTGGACTTCTGCCTGATCCCTGTTGCCAAACCCTGCCTGCCTTCTGACCTTGCTCCAGCCTGCTGCACCTACCTGCTTGTCTTCCCATTCTGATCCGGCCTGACTATTCTTCTGCCTTGCTTCGAGTGTGCTGTATCCTATCCAGGTCCTGTAGCCTCTGCTCTGGCACCCACCGGTCCGCTGGTCTGCTGCCATCCCAGCCATCTCCTGCAGTTCAAACTTTCTGGAGAATACTCATCCTGCTTCAGGTCAGCCGCTGCAACCTGCTCAGACACTCATACCTCGCTGTGCTCACAGAACCACTGTCTCCATTCCAGTGGCCCCTGAACCAGAGTCGTAAGAGAGGTCTTCTCCTACCAAGTCAGGCTCAACACCAGGTACCTAACAGATCCTCTTTGAGGAGTCTGTTCTTAAAATATTTATTAGACAGTCCAAAACAGATCAATTCGGAAGAGGACATTGGCTCTCCATTCCTTTTTTTTAAATCAAATCCTACACAGATAAAAAGAAAGATGGTACTCTTTTAAAAGGGAGTGGGATTTTAAAGGGAGATAGTGCGTCTATTGGTAGTAGGTCAAGATCAGTCAGATTAATAAAATATATGAATTTTTATTGAAAAACCATCTAAGTTTGGCAATGGTGGTGATTGCTCTGTTCTTTAGACCTGTACTAGTAGGTGAGAGTTATTGGAATTAATCCTTTATTAGATTTTTTGTACCATGTTCTGATGTATAACCATGCATGGCCACCATACAATTACAGTTTATCTGTTTTCCATACAGTTAAAATGAATTAGTGATGTCGTTTTATGCCCTGATGAAGCGAAAAATTCTTTGCGAAACATGTTGGCTGACAGTCGCGAATGAATTCTGAATATACTACTGGATGGTCATGTTTTCTTACATGCTATGTCTGCTATGCATTTTTAATTATTTTTCAATAAAAATTCATATATTTTATTAATCTGACTGATCTTGACCTACTACCAATAGACGTACTATCTCCCTTTAAAATCCCACTCCCTTTTGAAAGAGTACCATCTTTCTTTTTATCTGTGTATCATATATTCAGGGATTGGGAGATCCGTCTTAGTTATTCCTTGTTCATAGTCCAACCACCTATTATTGTAAACACTCTAATCAAATCCTTTTTATTATTTTATATGAAAACGACATTGACACAATACAGACAAAACCACAAAAATAGAAATCACACAAAACCGAAACAATAAATAAAAAAAATAAAATAAACCCCAAACCCCTTCCCTTCAACAAGCCCCCCCCCCCCACTCGGAGGATATATGACACACAAAAAAAAGGAATAACAATATCCAGCATTACAAAGTACACAGTACACTTTGGTTGACATGATACCCAAGTCATAGATTGAAGCCATCTAGACCAGATAACATCAAACTTATTCAGGGAGTTCCTTAGGGAATATGTATGCCTTTCAAAAAAAATTATCCTATTGAGATCTACAATCCAATCGGACACAGTCGGTGGATGTGGAGAGGTCCACTTAAGAGCAATCTGTCTACGGGCAACAAAAAGTGCACGCCTTATAGTATTCAGTAGGGGAGGTGTAGCTAGAGGTGTCATAGTAACCCAATATACATATAAGCGGTTCAACCAAAATATTAATATCCAATACCCTATTTAAAGTACCAATCACCTCCACCCAGTATCTTTGAAGTTTTGGACATCGCCACAAAAGATGTATTAATGTACCTGTGTTACCGCATCTAGCACAGGCGGGCTCAGATTTCAGTCCAATTGCACAGAGAAACTGCAGAGTTCTATAGACCCTATGGAGAATAAAAATCTGGGTCAGTCTGTGTGATGGAGAAAGAGACACCCTGCTCTCCATTTCTGCCGACGAGGATGGTAGTATTTGTCCAGTTGGGATGGTCCGCCAATACCTTTTGTTTCGCCCTTCACGCTTGGGTCACTGACTGATACATGTGGATGGTCTTCCCTTGACAAAATATCAATTTGATTTTGCTGGTTTTTGATTTAAGAAAGGTTTAACTTACTTGGGTTTATAAGACTTTAGGTTTAAGTTTACATCCCATTCTTTTAGAATCAGAGCTGCCTCTGAATCTGCTCTAAGGGGCGGGACTGAAGACAACATCAGGTCTTTGGGTAGGTTCCCACCTCCCATCTAAGCGTTTACAAGTATATGTCCGTCCTAATATTTTTCTTTGATCTTCTCCAGGTGGTGCATGCTGTGTCTGGATAATAGGGCACTCGCAAGAGCGTGACTCAACTGAGGCATTCGGAGAACCTTTCTTTATCCCCTGATCACTTTACGGTATTGTGGAAGGGTATACTAGGTCTGCAATGGTGTCAGCTGTACCTAACGCTTTCTGGATTATATCAAAATTGGCCTCCTTCTTCTATTCTGATTGTACACCTGGGAGGAAATGATTTGGGGAAATTGAGGACTTGCTGTTTAAAATTAAAAATTATAGGATAAGTGTCCTCTAGCTTGGACATGGTCCTACTTAAACTGGCAGAGCGATGCCCTCAGACCCCACAAGTGAGAACAGAGACCTAATCTAGCCGCCTGAGGTGGGGGGGGGGTAATCTCTTTCAGTTACTCATCATATTTTGCTGAGGCATCAGAGGCAGAGTGTGAGAGGTGGTGTTGGACGCGAGATTCCAGGTAACAGTTATCCTGTCTTCCTTTTTCCTGCTCCCTATACTTTTTCTTTTTCTTACTTTTACCTCTACCTACTCTGGTCCCCTGACCAATGGTTGCTTATTTGTTTATATATTTGGCGGTGAGTGGACCGGCAAGCTGGAGAGCTTGTTACCATGAGACAGCCCGGCTCACCTGGGGGTTGGCATAGTTTTGCCACCATGGAGCAAGCACTCTACCTTAGGATGGCCCTGGTACGGGTGATGTGCAGGGTGAGGTCAGTTAGAGGCCCATAGTTGCCCCCCTCCCCTTGCGCTCCACCCAGGAGATCCAGCCCTTAATCTTCTTAACACACCACAAACTACTTGTTTGGAAAGCTGACTTGTCCACTCCCACACTACAACTCCTCTTAAGGGGACATGTAAAATGTAGAAAACGGGGCAGTTGGAGTTCCCCTCACATCCTGTAAGGGACGGTACCCCGCCGCCGCCTTA
The DNA here is from genome assembly GCF_042186555.1 of Aquarana catesbeiana. Lineage (NCBI taxonomy): Eukaryota > Metazoa > Chordata > Amphibia > Anura > Ranidae > Aquarana > Aquarana catesbeiana. The sequence continues at coordinate 220,372,715 of NC_133328.1, forward strand.
TTGCATGATTGCTAAGCCTTTCACACTAGTGGTACTACCTATTCTAATTATGTCGTTTTTGTTTTATACTTTGAAATATATGACTCGTGAATTAATTAATGCTACGAATAGTAAAACTACAATAATGTACCGTCGTCCTATAGATTTAGAAAAACAAAAAGGCAGAAGATCTGAAGCAACTGTGGACTTTCATGGTACGGCAAGAACTTACATACACAATTATATAGAAAAATAGAAAATTAAAAAAGTCCTAAAAAGACAAGGTATATATTGCACATAAATAGGTTCTCTGAATGGGAACCGAAGAGTAGGACATGCATCCATCCAAAAAGGAGTTGGAATGTCGTGCAGGTCAGCTCAGACTGGACATGTTTCGCAGTATGACCGCTTCTTCAGGAGTATATTTCCAGAGTCATTACATGCACCAATGTCTATGAAGAAGACACATGTAAGTAAATCATAAACAGGTCAATCAAAAGTATATACAATACTAACTGTAAAGATTGGAACTTATATGGACACTCCTCCAATCTGCCATTGAGGTGAGCACATTCCACAATCTAAACAGTAAGATATGTCATACATACAGTTCCAGCCCCTAAATGCATACCCATGTGGATTGAACATGGAAGCTTACCACGGCTAAAAATCGACCAAATCAAGGACATCTAAAGCCCCTAAGGGCAAAATCCCGAGGGAGTGTGGGAGCCAGGAGAAGGTACAAGAAGTAAAAGAGAAAAACCTGTCAAAAAATATATTATAATTATATATATATATATATATATATATATATATATATATATATATCACACACACACATACATACATACACAGCAAAAACATATGGGTAAAATGTGTCTCTAATTTATTAGGGACCATACCAAATTAACTATACATGTATATATAACAGGGGATCTCATCATCGGTACACACCTGATATAGATGCCAATAAGGTGAAAATGGGGTACATGTGACGGTGGGGTTGGAGGTGGCAGACCTTCCAAAGTAGAAATACGGAGCCTCACATAGAGAAAAGCTGTAGAAGAAATGTGTATATATATATATATATATATATATATATATATATATATATATATATACTGTATATGCACATATATATTGACACATACATATACACACACACAGCATGTATACATCTCTCTCCAGGCCCATAGGTGACATCCCGGAGGGATGATATAGCTGTGCATTCGTTTATACAGACACTGCCTAGTCAGTCTCCATTGAAAAACACCACAGGACTAATATGGAATTGCTTACCTAGATAGAATGAATTAAAAGTTTCATCCAAACAAAAAGGTAACCCAAACAGGTGATTTAAGATCTTTTGATGAGTTCACCATAACCAGGAGATTTTCTAAAGATAGTGATAAAGGGAAGCAGTGAAGTGTTGAAATCCAAGAATGCACAATAACAAAACCACAAGGTCAGTATCATATACTTCAAATAATCCGGTACAGACAGCAGACCTACCTCACAGAGGCTTCTGAAGGAGCAAGACCGCCGCTGTCCCCACCGACATGTAGCCCCATAATGGGAAGGTAATCCGATTAAATAGTGTCCTGGCACCTATCCAGATGATGCCGAAGCGACGGTCAATGACGTCACCGGATATGAACCCGGACTGCGCATGCGCAGTACCATAATAACGACAAATGAACCCAGGACTGCCGTTCATCAGTCCCAGGGCTGAATATAGTAATTAAGCCCTCTGATAAGGGTGAGAACATTGTCATCATGTCCCACCCTCAGTATCAGAAGATTTATTGTGATATTTTGAAGAACAATGACTGGTATATGTGTATCAGTAGTGATTCTTTTCCTCTCTATGCTGAAGAATTATGATCCCTCTGTATTGAGGCCTATTCTAAGGGCTTAGTAGATTAAAAAATCTTTGATTATCTAAATCCAAAACACATACGCTTAGCCACGTTTTATGCACTTCCCAAAGTGTATAAGGATCTTTCCAGTCCCCCTGGACGACCTATTATCTCTGGCAATGAATCTCTCACCGAGAAAGCCAGCAGATATGTTGATTCGGTGTTGATGCCGCATGTGATCTGTCTTCTATCCTATATCAGGGACACCTCTGATCTCCTGCGGCATATAGAGGGGACCCATGCTCCGCCGGATGCCCTGCTCGTGGCAGTGGATATAGAGGCTTTGTACTCTAGCATCCCACACGAGCGGGGCATCCGGGTGATCGGGTCCTTCCTTATGGAGCAGGACAGGACTACCTGGCCACATAATTGTTATCTTGGAACTGCTTTGTTTCATTTTGACACATAACCCTCCCAATCCCTGGTGGGGGGGGGGGGGGTTGATTGGGATAACATGATCCTAAGAGCTGAAACACTGTTGATAGAGAAACTATTGGCCACTCAATACCCTGGCATTACCGAGATTAACTCGTATAAACCTTTTCTATAGGTAGGAGTTCCTGTGTGGGGTTTTCACTTGTGTATTCTATTTTATTTCAATGCTTTCCAGGTCCTCTCCCATTGAAGCCTTTCCATCATTGCTGTCAATTTAATATTCTTTTGGCTGCTGATGCTCTGCTTGCAGTGCATTGCCCGATGATTAAATCGCTATGTTTGTATCCTCTCACATGTATTTAAATTTTATAGGCACTAGCTTATTGCTATATAACTATAAACATTATCTTAAAGGGGTTGTAAAGGTAAATTTTTTTTTTTTTTTAAATAACAAACATGTTATATTTACCTTCACTGTGCAGCTCGTTCTGCACAGAGTGGCCCCGAACCTGCTCTTCTGGGGTCCCTCGGCGGCTGTCTCAGCTCCTCCCCGCAATAACTAACCACCTTAATGCGAGCTCTCTCGCATGGTGGTTAGTTATTGCGGGGGCGCTCCCATGCTATAGCCGCTCGCTGTATCACTCGGCCCCGCCCCCGGCACGCCGCGTCATTGGCTGTGATTGACAGCAGCACGAGCCAATGGCTGCGCTGCTTTCAATCCATCCACTATAGCCAATCAGCGACCAGGCTGATCGGCTGAATGGAGGTCGGGAGCGAGCGGCCGAGTTTCGAGGTGTCAGGTAAGTAAAACGGGGGGGGTGGGGGGGTTTCGGGGCGGCGGTATTTTCAAAAGTTTTTTCACCTTAATGCATAGAATGCATTAAGGTGAAAAAATGTATACCTTTACAACCCCTTTAATTTGCTGTTATGTATGTATATATTTCTTTGGGTACTGTGTTCCCCTTAAATGTTGTAGGCTGCCGGCTACTATGTTACTGTCCATTTCTATGGGGGATCTTTACAATCCCTGGGCGAGTGTGTGATCCCTTCGTCCCTTGGTCTGTCTTGTCCATCCACCAGGGGGTGGTATTGGACATGGGCAGCCCTGGGACGGATGAACGGCAGTCCTGGGTGAGAAATTTCTCTCCCTGGGTTCATTTGTTTTTATGGTACTGCGCATGCGCAGTCCGGGATGGTATTCGGTGACGTCATTGACCGGCACTTCAGCGCCATGCTGTGGCGTCATCCGGATAGGCGCCAGGACACTATTTAATGGGATTACCTTCCCATTATGGGGCTACATGTCGCTGGGGACAGCGGCAGTTTTGCTCCTATAGAAGCCTCTGTGAGGTAGGTCTGCTGTCTATACCGGATTATTTGAAGTATATGATACTGACCTCTTGGCTTTCTTATTGTGCATCCTTGGATTTAAATGCTTCACTGCTTCCCTTTATCACTATCTTTAGGAAATCTCCTGGTTATGGTGAACCCATGGTGAAGGGGTTAACACTAGGGGTGATCAAGGGGTTGTGTTCCCTGCTACGTGTTCTAACTGAAGGGGGGATGGGACTTGCTAGGGCAGTGGTTCTCTATGTGAGGCTCTGTATTTCAACTTTGGAAGGTCCGCCACTTCCAACCCCACCGTCACATGTACCCCATTTTCACCTTATTGGCATCTATATCAGGTGTGTACCAATGATGAGATCCCCTGTTATATATACACACACATGTATAGTTAATTCTGTATGTTCCCTAATTAGACACATTTTACCCATATGTGTTTGCTGTGCTATACATTATATATAAAAACATTTTTGACTGTTTTTCTCTTTTACTTTTTGTACCTTCTCCTGGCTCCCACACTCGCCTGGGATTTTGCCCTTAAGGGCTTTAGATGTCCTTGATTTGGTTGATTTAGCCGTGGTAAGCTTCCATGTTCAATCTACATGGTTATGCATTTAGGGGCTGGAACTGTATGTATGACATATCTTACTGTTTAGATTGTGGAATGTGCTCACCTCTATGGCAGATTGGAGGAGTGCCCATATATGTTCCAATCCTTACAGTTAGTATTGTATATACTTTTGATTGACTTGTTTATGATTACTTACATGTGTGTTCTTCATAGACATTGGTGCATGTAATGACTCTGGAAATATACTCCTGAAGAAGCGGTCATACCGCGAAACATGTCAAGTCTGAGCTGACCTGGACGACATTCCTATTCCTTTTTGGATGGATGCACGTCCTACTGTTAAGTTCCTATTCAGAGAACCTATTTATGTGCAATATATACCTTGTCTTTTTAGGACTTTTTTAATTATGTCTTTTTTTTCAATAAATTTCTATTTTTCTATATAATTGTGAATGTTAGTTCTTGCTGTACCATGAAAGTCCACAGTTGCTTCAGAGGAGAAAACAAAAAGAGAGGCGCCTCTGGGTGTAGACTTAAAACAATTTATTCATAAAATATTAATAGCAGTCACATTCACATTTAGGAAGTCATCAAAGGGCATGTGAATGTGAGCAATCCATCATAAAAACAACATCCATCATGGGAAGTACATCAGATCAGTCTAGGACTCCTAAACGCTGGCTGGAGGCTCTGCCTGTGTGTGGAGAGAGACATCGCTATGATGTAAAGCCGGCCGCAGAGGTGACAGGACCCAAAACGAGGCTCGGAGCACAGGTAGGTAACCGGCAAGGAGAAATTACATCACTGGTCGAGCGACGCGTTGCAGGGCGTACGGGCTGCGGTGAGGTGACAGCCGTGCCCCTTCATCAGGCTGAGGATGGATGGGATTGGATGCTATAAGAGTAGGATGTGAAGGGAGGGGCCAGGAAGAAAGGTGCAGTAATAGGTCTGAATGAGAAGGAAAAGGAGGGGCGGAGGTGGCAAATGGAACTAGGGGGAATGGCCACAGCAAATAATGATCAGAAGTGTCAGCAATGGGGTATGAAGAGAGCAATAATCAGAAACACAAGCGAAATGGAAATAGGCATAAAAAATGGTCAAAGAAACTGGTGTAGGATAAGTTAAATTGGAAATTAAAAATTAAAAAGGGGTAAAAAGGATACCTAAAGATATATATAATAATATGTAATTTTAATGGGAACAAAAGAGGTATAGCATGTGTCTCTACCACACGCAAAACAGGCCTCATACAATCATGATAGTATGGAAAATGTATTAGTATAATAGGAGCCATATGAACATGGGGGGGTAATAGTTAAAAACCTCTAATGTTTGAAAACAATATTTGAAAACAATAGACAAAAGAGAAAAGGAAGAAGGTGGGGGGGGGGGGAAGGAAGGGGAAGAGTAGAAAGGAGAAGGAAATATATTAAGATGGTCTAAAAACATACCAGCAACCATTAAGAGAAAATACAGAATTATTACATCTAAAACATGAAAAAACGATCAATCTGGGATAAAAGAAATGTTTACAAAATAGTGGAAATCTCGATACTTTCATTAATTCCTGCTGGCGACGAGGCATCTAAAGTGTATATCCAGAAGGTTTCGCGGGCACAGAGCTTCTTGAATCTTTCAGCAGGGGGAAGGGAAGGATGATCTCATTAATGTAAAGATGGGGAAATTTAAACGTGACTTGGATGATTACAACTCCAACAAGGTTTTTTCATGGAATAAAAAGAATAATCCAAAACCTATTTCTTCCTTATCACCCATTATCACTACCCCACATTCACTCCAACGGAGTGTATGTGATCAGGTGCTTCCTAACCCCCCTATCCCTTCTCTGTTGGATATAAAGCCATATGATGTTATCATCCCTGTTAGACACGCAAATAATTCCCTTACTCTTCGTTCTTCTCGACAGTCCTTTCCACATGTCTCTAGATTGCCTGATACTTCTAGGCACTGTTCAAATAAGTCAAAAAGAAGCTTTACTAATAATAATAATAATAATAATAATAATAAAAATTCTGAATTGATCAATGCCCTCAACCAGTTCTATAACAGATCTAGTACTTCACAAACTTTACCTTCTATCTAACGTTCTTAGAGATGGCTCTTCTACTCTGGACACTGTTAGTGAGACTTCCACCACCATTTCTATCAGCTCCAAACATACTGATCACCCAGCCACTATGGACCTCAGGTCTATGGTATCAGTGGAACCTCTGATGGAGAATTCATTATCCCTTGGTACCCTTCCACCCAACACTTCCACTACTAACAGTGCCCCTACAGTCAATTGCTCCATTTCTCCTTTTTTAGTGTCCAGTCCTCCTCTGACCCCAATTTCAAGAAAAAGAAAGCTCATAGAAGAGGATGCAGAGGAGGACGTACTAGAAAAACACGTCAATGTATTAAAACACCTGAAACGATAAAGATATTTAATTTATCTTCTTATACCTTGTCCCCTGCAGACATTTCTCTCTTTAATCACGGATTGAATTTTGCTCCTGCCAATAAACCTAATCCCTTTGTTCTCTTTAAGGACATTAACAGTTACATACGTAACTTGACTTTAAAAAGGCATTTCCAGATGAAACAACAAAGATCGAAATATAGATGGTGCCGATACCACTCAGATCTTGACTACATCCCCTATAGTCTTATCTCTTATCAAAATCCATCTCGGAGTCCCTTGACTTCGATATTGATGATTTGGATATGTCCAATAGTGACGACTTTACATCACTAATGCTTACACAACACCTAGTTTCATCCCCTCCGATTACCCGTTCTACATTGAAACCCAAGTCCATCTTTTTTCCAACTGAATCTAAAGGTCCATATATAGAGAGTTTCTATAGGGTGGTCTATGCAGACCTATTAAAAATGTGCCACTCTACATCCAAAGTCAATAATCTCTCGCCCCTTGAAATCAAAGCACTGGGCCACTTTACACATGCCGAAGACTTGGTGATTAAGTCAGCTGATAAGGGAGGCGGTATAGTGCTGCTTAATAGGTCTGATTATCTGAAGGAATCCTATCGACTTCTTTCTGATAAAGCTACCTATGCTAAGCTTAATAAGGATCCCACTGCAGAATTCGCACTAGAAGCTGACACACTCATAAATACTGCCCTCAAAGAAGGTATTATAAAGAAAACAGAAAGCTTATTCTTGCGTAAGTCTTTCTACCAAATTCCTTATTTTTACTACCTACCAAAGATTCACAAAAGTCTACTAGATCCTCCCAGCAGACCTATCGTGGCGGCTATGGACAGCGTTACCACCAAATTTAGTCTGTACATAGACCAGTTCTTACAACCTATAGTCTCATCCTTACAGTCATACATACGTGATGGAACACATTTGCTAGAACTCCTGTCTTCCTATAGATGGGAGCCCTCTTACGTCTGGCTTTCACTTGATGTCTGTTCCCTCTATACCTCTATCCCACACCAATTTGGACTTATGGCATTGGAGCAATTTCTATCTATGGACCCTTTGATGAATATGCGTCAGGCTAGATTCATTATAGAAGCTACAGGGTTCTGCCTGACGCATAATTATTTTACTTTCAATGGAGATTTTTACCAGCAAATACAAGGTACGGCGATGGGAGCTAATTTTGCTCCCTCTTACGCCAATTTGGCTATGGGCTTTTGGGAAAATGAATATATTCATAACCACAATCCCTTTGCAGCCAACATAGTCTTTTTCGGCAGGTACATTGATGACTTGATTATTATTTGGGATGGCGATCTTGAGCTCATCACTCCCTTTGTCAGACACTGTAATGATAATACCTATGGGCTCTCATTTACATCAGTTACAGATTGTGCCACCATAGCTTTCTTGGATTTGGAGTTGGGACATGATGGTCCAGTTATTACCTCTAAGAATTACACAAAACCTACAGCGGGCAACTCGTATTTGCATTATAAGAGTTGTCATTTTCCGAAATGGATTACCAACATCCCAAAAGGGCAGTTCTGCCGCCTTCGACAGAATTGCACGAAAGACTCTGATTACACTGAACTTAGTGCTAACTTAAAAAGAAAATTTCTGGATTATCAATATCCTGAATCTCTGGTCGAAGAAGCTTATGAACATTACCTTTATGGTAAACCTCCCAAAAATAGCCAACCTGTAAAGGACTGCCCTAGTAGGTTTGTAACCACTTTCCACTACAAACATAAGCACATGGAGAAAATCCTGCTCAAACATTGGGATATTTTACAACAGGATCCCCATCTCTCAGCTGTATTCCCTTCTCATCCGAACGTCAAATACCGCAGGGCCCCCAATCTAAAGAGTAAAATCGCCCCGAGTAAGCTCAAATCCACCGTAACTTCTCCTGTTGCACCCATATTAATACCTTTGGTGGGTATGTACCAGTGCCGTAAGGCCTTGTGTAAAACTTGCCATTTTATCCATCACGGACAAAAGTCCTTTACCACCAAAGGCAATTCCTACATGTTAAAGGACTTCTTTAACTGCTCATCGGACTTCGTTGTCTATGGCCTTGGTTGCCCTTGTGGGCTGATCTATGTAGGTCGTACCATCAGGGCTCTTAGACAGAGGTTTGGTGAGCACAGAAGGCTTATTGAGGACGGCACTGATCCGCACAGTGTCCCGAGACACTTTACGGTGGCCCATCAGAGTTCTACGGTAGGTCTCAAGGTGTGGGTGATTGAACAGATCCCCAAGTCCCTTCCCCCTGCTGAAAGATTCAAGAAGCTCTGTGCCCGCGAAACCTTCTGGATATACACTTTAATTCCTCCTGGCGACAAGGCATCTAATGAAAGTATCGAGATTTCCACTATTTTGTAAAAATTTCTTTTATCCCAGATTGATGGTTTTTTCATGTTTTAGATGTAATAATTCTGTATTTTTCTCTTAATGGTTGCTGGTATGTTTTTAGACCATCTTAATATATTTCCTTCTCCTTTCTACTCTCCCCCCCCCCTTCCTTCCCCCCCCCCCTTCTTCCTTTTCTCTTTTGTCTATTGTTTTCAAACATTAGTGGTTTTTAACTATTACCCCCCTCCCCCCCCCCTTTCTAATCGATATTTTTATCTATATATGATTTATATGTCTACCTATAGGTCCCTTATTGGGTTACGTCACTGTAATTTTGCTTACGCATGTGTATGTGTGCGTGCGTGTGCGCGCACGCATGCACACATGTTCATATGGCTCCTATTATACTAATAAATTTTCCGTACGATCATGTTTGTATGAGGCCTGTTTTGCGTGTGGTAGAGACACATGCTATACCTCTTTTGTTCCCATTAAAAATTACATATTATTATATATATCTTTAGGTATCCTTTTTACCCCTTTTTAATTTCCAATTCAACTTATCCTACACCAGTTTCTTTGACCATTTTTTATGCCTATTTCCATTTCGCTTGTGTTTCTGATTATTGCTCGCTTCATACCCCATTGCTGACACTTCTGATCATTATTTGCTGTGGCCATTCCCCCTAGTTCCGTTTGCCACCTCCGCCCCTCCTTTTCCTTCTCATTCAGACCTATTACTGCACCTTTCTTCCTGGCCCCTCCCTTCACATCCTACTCTTATAGCATCCAATCCCATCCATCCTTAGCCTGATGAAGGGGCGCGGCTGTCACCTCACCGCAGCCCATACGCCCTGCAACGCGTCGCTCGACCAGTGACGTAATTTCTCCTCGCCGGTTACCTACCTGTGCTCCGAGCCTCGTTTTGGGTCCTGTCACCGCTGCGGCCGGCTTTACATCATAGCGGTGTCTCTCTCCACACACAGGCAGAGCCTCCAGCCAGCGTTTAGGAGTCCTAGACTGACCTGATGTACTTCCCATGATGGATGTTGTTTTTATGATGGATTGCTCACATTCACATGCCCTTTGATGACTTCCTAAATGTGAATGTGACTGCTATTAATATTTTATGAATAAATTGTTTTAAGTCTACACCCAGAGGCGCCTCTCTTTTTGTTTTCTCCTCTGAAGCAACTGTGGACTTTCATGGTACAGCAAGAACTAACATTCACAATTATATAGAAAAACAGAAATTTATTGAAAAAAAAGACATTAAAAAAGTCCTAAAAAGACAAGGTATATATTGCACATAAATAGGTTCTCTGAATAGGAACTTAACAGTAGGACGTGCATCCATCCAAAAAGGAATAGGAATGTCGTCCAGGTCAGCTCAGACTTGACATGTTTCGCGGTATGACCGCTTCTTCAGGAGTATATTTCCAGAGTCATTACATGCACCAATGTCTATGAAGAACACACATGTAAGTAATCATAAACAGTTCTTGCCTCCTCTTGATGGTTTTTCATATAGGCACATAGACTTGGGATTGGTGGATTGTATCGCCAGGACAGGGTTCATTTATCGGATGTGGGGCTGGACAATTTCAACTTAGGTTTCCACATGTGTTGAAATGGCCGCGAGTATGGCGTAGGCCAGTCATGTTCGTTGCACAAGGACCGGCTGGTGGGCGTTGTTTTTCTCCTTATATGCTCGAGTTCTGATAACTGAGCAAAGAAGTTGGTGAATTTGTCTGTTCTTATTGTTATTTGAATTAAAAATCTTTTTACAATGATTTATGTTGTTATTGGTAAATCAATAAAGCATTACAGCCATTTCATGCCATCTCCTGTGTACAGTGTTTTCTTTATTATTAATGGTGTTTATGGGTGGTGGGGGTTTTGCGGCCTGTAGTCTCGTGTTACAGAGGGGCCCAATCCTATGGGCCCACTGTCGTGAGACTGTGGCTATTCTCCTCCTTCCTTTTTCCTTCATTCTCAAAATGGTGTAATGGACATCTCAGGTATATTTGTTTGCAGTATTGGGTTTCTTTAACCACTTCAGCCCCGGAAGGTTTTACCCCCTTAATGACCAGAGCATTTTTACGATTCGGCACGGCAACTACTTAACTGACAATTGCGCGGTCGTGCTCCGCTGTACCCAAACAAAATTGACGTCCTTTTTTCCCCACAAATAGAGCTTTCTTTTGGTGATATTTGATCATCTCTGCGGTTTTTATTTTTTGCGCTATAAACAAAAAAAAGCGACAATTTTGAAAAAAAAACAACAATATTTTGTACTTTTTGCTAGAATATCCCTAATTTTTTTTAAAAAAGCAAAGGTTTTTCTCAGTTTAGGCCAAGATGTATTCTTCTACATATTTCTGGTAATAAAAATCGCAATAAGCGCATATTGATTGGTTTGCACAAAAGTTATAGCGTCTACAAAATGGGGGATAGATTTATGGCATTTTTTTTTTTTTTTTACTAGTAATTGCGGCGATCAGCAATTTTAATGACTGCGACATTATGGCGGACACATCGGACACTTTTGACACATTTTTAGGACGATTGACAATTATACAGCGATCAGTGCCATAAAAATGCACTGATTACTGTATAAATCCCAATGGCAGGGAAGGGGTTAACACTAGGGGGCGATCAAGGGGTTAACTGTGTTCCCTGACTGTGTTTTAACTGTAGGGGGAGGGGACTGACTAGAGGGGATAACAGATCGTGGTTCCTAGCCATTAGGAACTCACGATCTGTCTGTCCTCACAGAACAGGGATTTGTGTTTACACACATGTCCCTGTTCGGCCGGCGGTCATCGCGATCGTCAGCACCCCCACAGTGCAGCAGGCGCACACCTGCTATGCCGCTTAAAGGAGCCGACTTATAGCTACGACGGCTCGTGGGTACGTGCCGACCTGATGCAGTATAATGATGGCAGCTGGTCGGCAAATGGTTAAATAAATCACAGAGGACGCAGAGAGCACTATATTTGTTCCTTTATTCCATGTATCTGTGTGGAGTTCTGTTAATATCTATAAGGAAATCAGGAGGAGTGGAGCGCATCAGTATTGTTTGTGATCTTAACTGAAGGGATAGTCTTTCACTGACCCTGTATGGGATAGCATTTGAGCCGACTGTTCACATAGGGGTACATGCGATGAGGTGAGCAGCTAGTGTCACCAATGGTGGATGTTCACGTTGTCACCTGCATGATAATTTTGCATCACGTGTGAACACGTTGCCTGTGCATATGAACATTCATTTATTTTTTTTTATTTTAGCCCTGCACTAGTTTGTTTCAGGTTTAACACTGGGATTTGATATTTTGACCTTGAGTGTTCAGCAGCCTTTGTTTTTATTCACCAGGCCATTTTTTGCGATTTGGCACTGCGTCGCTTTAACTGACAATTGAGTGCAACGTTGTACCCAAACACAATTGACGTCCTTTTTTTCCCACAAATAGAGCTTTCTTTTGGTGGTAGTTTATCATCTCTGGTGTTTTTATTTTTTGCGCGATAAACAAAAAAAGAGCGACAATTTTGAAAAAAAAATAAAACACAAAAACACAATATTTTGTACTTTTTGCTATAATAAATATCCCCATTTAAAAAAAAAAAAAAAAGCAAATTATTTCCTCAGTTTGGGCTGATATGTATTCCTCTATATATTTTTGGTAATAAAAAAAAAAAAAAAAAAAAAAAAAAAAAAAAAAAAAAAATCGCAATAAGCGTATATTGATTGGTTTGCGCAAAAGTTATAGCATCTACAAAATAGGGAATAGATTTATAGCATTTTTTTTTTTTTTTTTTTACTAGTAATGGCAATGATCTGCGATTTTTATCGTGACTGCAATATAATGGCGACACAGACAATTTTGATACATTTTTGGGACCATTGGCATTTATACAGCGATCAGTGCTATAAAAATGCATTGATTACTGTAAAAATGTCACTGGCAGTGATGGGGTTAACACTAGGGGTGATCAAGGGGTTGTGTTCCCTGCTATGTGTTCTAACTGAAGGAGGGATGGGACTTGCTAGGGCAGTGGTTCTCAACTCCTGTCCTCAGGACCCACTAACAGGCCAGATTTTAAGTATTACCTTGGGGAGATGCAGACTAGAATACTGCAATCACTGAGCAGCAAATGATATCACCTGTGATGTATTTCAGTTACCTTGCAAACCTGGCCTGTTAGTGGGCCCTGAGGACTGGAGTTGAGAACCACTGTACTTGTACTAGGGGAAGAGATAGATTGGTGTTCATACAGTACTTTGTATGAACACAGGATCAGTCTCTTCTCCCCTCAGAGAACCGGGATCTCTGCGTTTACACACACAGAGATCCCGGTTCTCGCTGTGTCACGAGCGATCGCGGCGGTCATCCCATCGGCTGCAGGGTTGAACAGCGGGCGCGCGCCCCTAGTGGCCACAATAAGAAGTGACGTAACACGACGGCGATTCGCATAGCCATGCCATGTTGCCGCAGTAAAGCTGCGACGGCTAGTCGGCAAGCGGTTGATATCATCATCTCCCTATATGATTGAATGGCATCATACAGCGGTGTAGTGGATAGCACTCTCGCCTAGCAGTAAAGAGGGTCGCTGGTTCGAATCCCAACCACGACACTACCTGCCTGGAGTTTGCATGTTCTCCCTGTGCCTGCGTGGATTTTCTCCGGGTACTCCAGTTTTCTCCCACACTCCAAAGACATGCTACAATTTAGGCCAATATGTAGCGGCTGGTTCCCTACTGCGCATGCACGAGTCGCGCTGCGCAATCAGAACGGTCCTTGCTGTCTCTGGGACCCGTGGGTGTCCCAGCAGACAGCATGGGGGGGGGGGGGTGGGAAGTGGGTGCAAATACCTGTATTATACAGGTATCTGTACCTCCCCCCTGAAAGGTGCCAAATGTGACACCGGAGGGTGAGGGGTTCCAAAAAGCGGAGGTTCAATTTTTGTGTGAACCTCCGCTTTAAGGAGGTCCTATCATGCTTTTTTTTCTATTACAAGGGATGTTTACATTCCTTGTAATAGGAATAAAAGTGACTTTTTTTTTTTTTTTTTTTTTTTTAAACAGTTTAAACATGAAAAAAAAAAAAAAAAATTTTTAAACACACCCCCGTCCAGACGAGCTCGCGTGCAGAAGCGGTGAAGAAAACGGTGTTCAAACCACACAGGTGAGGATTTGCCGCGATCGGTAGAGCGAGAGCAATAATTCTAGCCCTAGACCTCCTCTGTAACGCAAAACACGCAACCAGTAGAATTTTTGTAAACGTCACCTATGGAGATTTTTAAGGGTAGAAGTTTGTCGCCATTCCATGAGTGGGAGCAATTTTGAAGCGTGACATGTTGGGTATCAATTTACTCGGCGTAACATTATCTTTCACAGTGTAAAAAAAAAAAAAAAAAAAAAAAAAAAAAAAAGAAGAATTGGGCTAACTTTAATGTTGTCTTATTTAATTCAAAAACGTGTATTTTTTCCCAAAAAGGGTGCGCTTGTAAGACCGCTGCGCAAATACTGTGTGACAAAAAGTGAAGCAACGACCGCCATTTTATTCTGTAGGGTGTTAGAACCCCCAAACAGTACACATTTTTTTTTTTATAAGTAATTTTCTAGCAAAAAAAAAAAAAGAAAAAAAAAAAGTTTTTAACTTGTAAAGAACACATCTAAAAAAGAGGCTCTTTCCTCAAGTAGTTAAAAAGTTACAAAAATGCATTGAAAAAGGCATATTTATGCCGCAGCATCGGTGTAAACCTAGGCTTACCACAAGAACATGAAGTCAACCCAAGTGAAGCTGTTGATTCATACTGCTTGGACTAAAGCACATGTTCACCATTATACGGTTCATCTACAGAACTGCCTCAGAGTACACCTACCTCACTTACTACACTGTCACTCTCTAGCATTGCATTCTTAAATCTTATTAATAAACCCTTCGAATGTTCACTTTGGTTACTTCTCAGTTCAAGTCCTTCAACTGCTGAAGTGATTTGTACACCTCGCTAGCTACAGATTTCTGTATGCACGCCGACTCTCCTGACATAAGACACATCTATACATTGCGGGCCGTGTTGTATCAGAAAGCTTTCATATGCTGGGTGAGCCTGCTATTACTCCTAACCGAGCTTTCCCAATCTTCCCTCCACACATCGCCCTGTGAATAAAATGAAATGCCTTCTCCAGCTAACTCAAGTCACGTGTACTATCTGCTCTCTAATAGGTTCTTCATCGTCACCTGACTTCTTTGGAGGACGTACGTGACTTGGCTCAAAGTTTAACCCTTGATGTGGTGGATAGTTTTGTTGATGCTGTGCAGCTGTGTGCTCTTCTTTATTTGCCATTCACTCCTCAGGAAAAAGCTATTCACATATCAGCTGTTTGCTATCGAATATGTTAATATAATATATATGTATGTAACATCTTAAAGCAGAGTTTCGCGAAAAAATTTTTTTTAGATGTCAGCAGCTGCAAATACTGCAGCTGCTGACTTTTAAAATAAGGACACTTACCTGTCCCGGGGTCCAGCGATGTCGGCACCCGAGACCGAACCGTCCCTCGATCCTTGGGTGCTGCCGCCGCCATTCTCACTGAGGGAATCAGGAAGTGAAGCGTTGCGGCTTCACTGCCCGGTTCCCTACTGCGCATGCGCGAGTCGCGCGTCTACACTGGTCCCCGTTGTGTTGTGGGAACTGTGTATTTCCCACAACACAACAGGGGTGGGCGGGGAGTCTGCGGCTAGCTATACCCGGAAGTGGGTGCCAAATGTGACACCGGAGGGGGGGAGGAATCCGATGAGCGGAAGTTCCACTTTAGGGTGGAGCTCCGCTTTAAATCATGTGTGGGGTTCTGCTTGTCGATGGCTGACCCAAACGTGGCTCAGCCTCAGTCATTTCCTTCCCACCACGAAAGCGTCGTAAACACATCTTCTGCTCACGGCTTCTGTCCTGTACACTTGTACCAACGTTTCATGCATCTCCGTCGCCATTTTCCCCAATTTGTAGTAGAACTTGATGTTCACTCATTGCTCCATTGCACGGAGACCCTACCTCTTACACTGAGGGCCGGTTCACACCACAAAAAACGCACTCCAGGTCTGTTCCTGAAGCATTTCTGCATGCTCGTTTTTGACACGTTACTTTTGCTTTTTTGATGCATTTCCCGGTGTTTTGTTTTTTTTTTCCTTTCTTTCCTCTGTACTGGGATCTGGTGCATTTTTAATGTGACCCAGTGCGTTATAACACGTTCAAGTACAGTCCAGTGCAGGAAAAAAGCAGCATGTTCTACTTTTTTTTCTGAAACTTGAACACCCTGGAACTGACCACAGTGGTGTGAACTATGCCATTGGAAACCATATAACCTTTCCATGCCCTTTTAATGCAGAAAAAAAACCCCGCATTGAACTGCATGTGATGTAAACTTGCCCTGACTACACTGGACTGCCTGCAGCGGGTTTACTATATATATATATATATATATATATATATATATATATATATATATATATATATATATATATATATATATATATATATATATATATATATATATATATATATATATATAGCACTAACTCTCGGTGGAGCTGCTGGTTTTAAGCGGGCTGATACCTCTGTTTCACCGGCACCAGGTCTAGGGTCCTGTTGAGTTTACCTCTGGACGATGTAAGCACCAAACACTTGAGTATATTTTCCAATGCTTTAATGAACAAGTAATAAAGGAAGTAGCAGGAAAGAGGCAGAAGGAAAGTTGCAAGGAAGCTCAAATACCTTTCCTTAGTATTCTTTAGAACATTCTTTGGAATTGAACACTTGTAGTTGAATGCACTCCCTTTGTGGGATTCAGTCTTTGCCCGCCTGGATAGGCCTCTCTCACTTGCCTAGCAGTCAGTACGTAGCACGAACAAAAGTCTCTGCCACAGACTTGTTTGGAATAAAACCCGTACAATCCTCTGCCACAGGATGTATAGGTTTTCGATGAATGTCAGACACAGTACTTGAACCTTTAAGCCAACCCGGCAGTACTATGCAGTAAGATTACTTCAGGATACGTCCTCCAACTGAGTCACCAGGCCCCTCTCCAGACCAGCACTCTGCATGATCCTTCCATGATGGGTCCTCCCCTGGGATCTCCTCAGTTGTCCAGCTTCTTCACTCAGGATAGACAGCTCAGGACCATTCCTCCCCTGCTGTGGTAGGCCCCAGACAGGCTTCTGGGTCCACCCACACGCCACAGCGACATGGGCCTCCGGAACGGAGGACCACGACGTGGTACTCTTAACGCATACCTGTCGGCAAGGAGGCAGGTGGCTGAAAACAAACCCCTAAACATGGCGTCTGTCTCATAAATACCCTCTCCCAGAATGCAACTTGGAGGACCACCTCCACCGAGTTGTCTCCGGGACAGAGGAGCATCCATACGCTTCAACACGTTGCCTTTCCAACACCAGCCAATGGTGACAACGACACCCACCGGCACAGTGTAGAACTACACGCAACTCAGCCAAGCTGGAACAGAGGCAAATCTAACTTCACCTAACAAGTAACCCACAAAATTTACCTATCAGCTCCGCTGGGGACTCCTGATGTGAGGGGGGTTCCGCTGGGGGGCACCTGATGCAAGGACAGACTCTGCTGGGACCCCTGATGCAAGGACGGACTCTGCTGTGACACCTGATGCAAGGACGGACTCTGCTGGGACACCTGATGCAAGGACGGACTCTGCTGGGACATCTGACGCAAAGACGGACGGCTGGTGGCAGCCGACGTGGCTAGTGACACGCTCAGGGATCCCACTGATTCTGCATTATGGTGAGTTGAATTATTTAATTTTATATTACAATGTAATAATAGAAATAATGCACTTCAATCATCCTGACACCATAACAACCATGGTGCCGGGATGATTGAAGTGCTAACACCGGGTGCTTGGAGTATCTTTATCTGCTGATTGTTAAACTTTCTAGAATACACATATTTTTATTGTGTAGGATCTGGGGCTGCTGTCCCGTCATTTCCCTCTCCTCCTCTCCCCCTCTCTCCCCCCCTCCCCCTTTCCCTCTCCCCCCCTCTCCCCCCCTCCCCCTTTCCCTCTCCCCCCCTCTCCCCCCCTCCCTCTCCCCCCTCTCCCCCCTCTCCCCCCCTCCCTCTCCCCCCCTCCCTCTCCCTCCCTCTCCCCCCCTCCCTCTCCCTCCCTCTCCCCCCCCTCCCCCTCCTCCCCCTTTCCCTCTCCCCCCCCCTCCCCCTTTCCCTCTCCCCCCCTCTCCCCCCCTCCCCCTTTCCCTCTCCCCCCCTCTCCCCCCCTCCCCCTTTCCCTCTCCCCCCCTCTCCCCCCCTCCCTCTCCCCCCTCTCCCCCCCTCCCTCTCCCCCCCTCCCTCTCCCTCCCCTCCCCCTTTCCCTCTCCCCCCCCTCCCCCTTTCCCTCTCCCCCCCTCTCCCTCCCTCTCCCCCCCTCCCCCTTTCCCTCTCCCCCTCTCCCCCTTTCCCTCTCCCCCTTTCCCTCTCCCCCCCCTCCCCCTCCCTCTCCCCCCCTCCCCCTTTCCCTCTCCCCCTTTCCCTCTCCCCCCCCTCCCCCTTTCCCTCTCCCCCCCTTTCCCTCTCCCCCCCTCCCCTCTCCCCCCCCTCCCCCTTTCCCTCTCCCCCTTTCCCTCTCCCCCCCCTCCCCCTTTCCCTCTCCCCCCCTCTCCCCCCCTCCCCCTTTCCCTCTCCCCCCCTCCCCCTTTCCCCCCCTCCCCCTTTCCCCCCCTCCCCCTTTCCCTCTCCCCCCTTCCCTCTCCCCCCCTCTCCCCCCCTCCCCCTTTCCCTCTCCCCCCTTCCCTCTCCCCCCCTCCCCCTTTCCCTCTCCCCCCCTCCCCCTTTCCCTCTCCCCCCCTCCCCCTTTCCCTCTCCCCCCCTCTCCCTCTCCCCCCCTCTCCCTCTCCCCCCCTCCCCCTTTCCCTCCCTCCCCCCTCCCCCTTTCCCTCCCTCCCCCCTCCCCCTTTCCCTCCCTCCCCCTTTCCCTCTCCCCCCCTCCCCCTTTCCCTCTCCCCCCCTCCCCCTTTCCCTCTCCCCCCCTCCCCCTTTCCCTCTCCCCCTTTCCCTCTCCCCCCCCTCCCCCTTTCCCTCTCCCCCCCTCATTCATCTCAGACTCTAGCCACGCCCATTTTCCCGGCTTATATTTTTCCTAAACCACGCCTACAAACGAATGCCCCCCCCTAATTATTGTACGGCTCCGCCTACAGCCACAAAAGTGTCCCACTTTTTTTTTTTGCAATGTTGGCAACTATGTGACTCCTGTGCGCATGTGCAATTTAAGCAGTCGAACGGAGTGAACCCGGAAGGAAGACCGGGAGAAGATGGGAGCATTCGAGCGCTGACATTACAGCAATGGAGGGCATCCTTTCACAGTCTGTCATATTGTGCTAGTATGTAGTGCATAGCAGCACATTATGCCATAAACCTGCAGGGGGCCATTTATTTATTCACAGCATTTAATACAGCTTTATTTATGGTAGAGTTGTTATAAATGGATTAAAGACAGTAAATAAAAAAAAAAATTAGACGCAGTAACATGTATGGTAAGTTAGTAATGGAAAAAAGATAACTTGCAATGGGCCTCCAAGCAATACTGGACACTAGTTGTTCGGCCTTCACCTTATTTATTTATTTATTTTTTTGGTGGGGACTCTGGGGAGGGCAGCTTCCCGAATTCAGTTCCTCAGTAAAGAAAAAAAAAAATTAGGCCTTAAAATCATGTTTACTTACAAAAATGCAGAAAGTGAAGCTACCCATAATTATAAATAGGCAATGCTTAAAAAAAACCACGACAAGCCAATAATTCTAAATTAAACTAAAACGGTCACAAATTTTGTGAGGATATCTAAGGGGTAATAGCAAAATATTATCATTTCTGGGTCAGATTTGTTTAGATCTTTAAGAAGAAATGTGTTTATGAAACTGGGAGGACCCCTATTATGCAACTAGTCGCTTTCCTCTAAAGACACTAAGAGCCCTTTCACACTGGGGAGGTGCGGGCGCCGGCGGTAAAACGGCGCTATTTTTAGCACCGCTTTACCATCCTTTTAGCGGCTGGGTTAAGGGTTAAGACCACCGCAAAGCAGCAGCACTATGCCGGCGGTGGTGGTGAATACACGGCTCCTTCACTGCTCCAAAGATGCTGCTAGCAGGACTTTTTTACGTCCTCTGGGCTTTCACACTGGAGAAACAGCAGAGGCTCTTTCAGGGTGCTTTGCAGGCACTATTTTTAGCGCTGTAGCGCATGCAAAGCACCCCAGTGTGAAAGGGGTCTAAGGCTACTTTCACACTGAGGCGTTTTACAGGCGTTTTTGCATGAAAAGTTCCTGTAAACTGTCTCTTGTGCAGCCCCAATGTGAAAGTCCGAGTGCTTTCATACTTGGACAGTGCGCTTGCAGGACAGGAAAAAAAAAAGTCCTACAAGCAGCATCTTTGGAGCGGTTCGGGAGCCGTGTACACACCGCTCCTAAACCACCCCTGCCATTGAAATCAATGGGCAGCGGCACTTTTCACTTTTAACCCTTTTCTCAGTGCTTTTCGGTTTTCGCTTTTAACCCTTTTCTCGGCCGATAGCGTGGGTTAAAAGCGCTTCGCTAGCGGCCGAAAAGCGCCGCTATAACAGCGGTAAAGCGCCACTAATACTGGCTGTGTTTACTGCTTTACCCACCACTGTGTGAAAGTAGCCTTAGGCAGGCCTTACATGGGTCGAATTTTCGTTCAAATTTCACACCATTAGTGGGCTGCAGCAACAGCCGGTTTTCGTGCGGCGATCGAATTTGAATAATCGGGCATGTTGGAAATTTTTCTGAAAAACAAATGATTAGAAAAAGAAATGCGCTTGTGCAAGAAAAGAAAATTCCAGAAAAGAAGATTCCCAGCCACGAAAATGATTTTCCTTTAGCAACAGGAGGTGAAAACGAAGGCTTGGTTGGTCGAATTTCAAAATCAATGGTGGCACCATCGGATCGCAAAACGCACAAAATTTATGATTTTCAAAAGAAAATTCTTTCTTAATTTGGACCATGTATGGCCAGCCTAAGAATAATTGTTTGTCTAGCCACTTCCGGACCGCCGCACGCCGATGTACGTCCAAACTTTTCCGGCGGATATTGTTGTTATGGCAGCAGCCAGCTGCCATAACCCCGGTATCCCCGTTTTCGTGCGGCGGTCGGCTTTTTGATAAAAGTGGTCCCTGCGGCGGATTCGCCGCAAGATCACTTTTATCGGTGGCTATCGCGTCCGTCTCCCTTCTGTGCCTGGAAATGAGTGAGGTTAAGATGGCGCCCACTCGTCTCCATGACACTGCTGGGCGGAAGCGACGTCAAAACGTCACTTCCGCCCACGCCTCTTAAAGGCACATTTTTTTCAATGTAATTTTTTTAAATGGCTTTCTTTTTTTTTTTTTTATTGCATTTTAGTGTAACTATGAGATCTGAGGTCTTTTTGACCCCAGATCTCATATTTAAGAGGTCCTGTCATGCTTTTTTCTATTACAATGGATGTTTACATTCCTTGTAATAGGAATAAAAGTGACACAATTTTTTTTTTTTAAACAGTGTAAAAATAAATAAAATAATGTAAAATAAATAATAAAAATAACAATTTTTAAAAAAAAAAAAAAACCCCGTCCCGACAAGCTCGCGCGCAGAAGTGAACGCATACGCGAGTAGCGCCCGCATATGAAAACGGTGGTCAAACCACACATGTGAGGTATCGCCACGACCGGTAGAGCGAGAGCAATAATTCTAGCCCTAGACCTCCTCTGTAACACAAAACATGCAACCTGTAGAATTTTTTAAACGTCGCCTATGGAGATTTTCGAGGGTAAAAGTTTGACGCCATTCCATGAGCGGGTGCAATTTTGAAGCGTGACATGTTGGGTATCAATTTACTTGGCGTAACATTATATATCACAATATAAAAAAAAATTGGGCTAACTTTACTGTTGTCTTATTTTTTTATTCAAAAAAGTGAATTTTTTCCCAAAAAAGTGCGCTTATAAGACCGCTGCGCAAATACGGTGCAAAAAATAGTATTGCAACGACTACCATTTTATTCTCTAGGGTGTTAGAAAAATAACCATATATAATGTTTGGGGGGTTCTAAGTAATTTTCTAGCAAAAAAAGCTGTTTTAAACATGTAAACACCTAAAATCCAAAACAAGGCTGGTCCTTAAGTGGCTAGAGCCCACCCTGCTTTAAAATTGAACTGAGCAGCCTCCAAACTACCTCGTTTGGGATCATAGGGGACAGCTGGAAAGACATTCAATGGCAGACCAGGTGTTGACAACCTGGTAGATTAGAGTGTCATCTCCAGGGTGATGCAGCAATATCTTTTCTCCATATCTCATTAATGGCCCCATGTTCTTTTATACAGTCCTGGGATAAGAAGTTAATCTGCCAAATATATTAGCCCTAAAAAATAAAACAAAATTATACAATATCTTTATGTCACCTTCACGATGTCTCTTTTTAACAATTTAAACAGTTCAGTTTGTTAACCTTTTATTAATATATAAAACCGTTGATTTTATTGCTTTAGCTGGCAGCCTGTCAACCCTCGCCATATCATTTCACACCTCGTTCGCATTGGAGGCGGTTTTGAAATCGCATGATTTCAAACCTGCATTTCATTGCGAGTTTGGGGGCGATTTGAAAAACATCTGTGCGGGTTCGTGCACAGATGTTTTTTTAAATCACCCCCAAAGTCGCCAAAAGTGGTGCAGGAACAGCTTTTGGAAATCGGTGCGTTGCTGGCAATAGGCTCCGATTTGACATGTCAAATCGCATATCAAAACGTCCCGATGTGAACCCCCTAAATGTTTAGGTTACCTTTTTATGGAAATAAATTTTATCATGTTCCACTTATTTTAACCATGTCAGCTCTTACACCTGTTTACACTTTGTTTACATTCCTGCTCTGTTTATTCATGCTTGTTTATTAGCGCCCCCTAGTGACCAAATACAGAATTTTCCAGGTTAAATCAACAAACAAAAGAAATAGCCTAATAATATTTGCTTTTTAAACATTTGTGCACAGAACGATTGTACATGCTGTATTACTGTGCAAATTGCTATGAAAATATTTTATAAATACACCCTTTGTGTTCTCAGTACCCTAAATATGCAGTTGATACATGGATAAGAAAAACACTTTTGTTTTGGTAATAGGAAATGTTTACCTTTCATAGGGAAAAGTTTCTTCCTAGTCCCCAAAGGCTATCACATAGCCCCTGATCAACATTCTACAGTCTATTTTCCTATAAATATTCATATCCTTCACTACTTAGTAATCACTGACCATTTAAAAACGCAAGTCGGTAAACAACATATTCAACTAATACGAGCATGGAGGAGTAGTCCAGCTTCCTTGACTGTCTTTCTGAACTTTATTTTTTAAAAGGTTGATTTTTATGTTTTCTGTAACAATATTTAACACTTGTAAAGGAAATTTGTAAGTTCTGTACATAACTGTATTCTATTTTGTATGTATTGTACACTGCCCTCACTGTTCACTACTAATGTTTTCAATACATGTTTGCATTCTTTCGAGTCCTGATTAGATTTAGTCTGCCTATGTTACGCCCCTTGTTACCATAACCGCACAATTGTAATATTAATGTGATACCTACGTAATCATGTGTAAAAAAACCTTCAATTGCATCATAATAAAGCAGAACAGTTATGTGGAAAGATGCGGAGTGTATCTTTGGTGTCTGTTTCCTACTGCAGTAGTTATTATTAATTTGGAACCACTAATCAATATGAGGATAGGAGTTGCCTATCTATAAATTTCTATGTCACACTTATGATTTGTGATTGCTTCAGGAACCTGTTTTTCTAGTGTTGCCAAATCTCAACCCAGAGCTGGCAGATTGCTCATTATGCGTTTGGTTTTACGACTTATAAAACAAAGGCTAAGTTCACACTAGCCAGCATGGTTCCAGTTGCGGGTGCAGGACTTGGATAGATTCCTGTACCCCCAAGCACCTGCAGCTGAATTGTGCTGCTCTTGTGGGATGCATGGAGTTGCCGGTTATTCTGAATGGCACCCCCCACACATCTCAGCCTGCAGTGCAATCGGAGACTGTAGGAAAACCGCATGCACCTTTTTTTCTGCGGTTCACGTGGCACAGCAGCCCATTCAAATGAATAAACTGCCATACAAGAGCAAACGCACTCAGCAGGGCCACACTAGTGTGAACCTAGCCTAAGTCTCGGATCACCCTGCTGCTGTGCAGGGAACCACATGTAATTTGGACAGGAAATGCAACACATTCCAGGTTCAAATCCATTCTTTGCAGTGCAATTTGAGCTAATTCATTTTGTATGGCTTAAATCACACTGCACTCATACAAAAAAGGTGCATGCACCTTTTTTTTTTATCTTGCTGTACTGGAATTTGATGTTCACACCAATGCAATCCAATTCAGCCAATCGCACTGCGTTTTGCAAACAGTTTTTGGGGTGTCAAATTAACATTACCACATGCAGCGGTTTGCATGAATGGAGTGTGATTGTGATGTGGTACAGGAATCGCTGCGAATCCCACCCCACATCAGTCCGAACCGGGACTTAGGTTTTTCCTCACTTTCCGTGCTGAGGACTACAGGGGAAAACAGTAAAAAGTGTACAGGGGTTCAATAGAGCATTCTTACTTCCATCTATGTTGCTGTTTGAGAGATTCCCATACTTCCTGTTTGATTGAAAGGTTGTTCCTGGAACAGTGATAAAGGATGAATCTCGCTAACTGACCAGACATTAGTAAAAACTGACAGGGGTTCTAAGCCTTACATGGTCCATCCAAAATTGAAGAATTAGGAACAGTCCTTTGGAGTTCTTAAGACAGCTGTCACACAAGCTGTTTGATCAGGTCTGTCTGTCAGTTTTTGAGGCGGACCTGATCGGACATTCCATTCATCTCTATGGAGCAGAGGATGTCAGCGTTGACATGTCCGCTGACACTCGCTGCTATCCGATCCCATCCTTTCCACCAAACCAGATGGATGGAGGTCCTATTTTGCATCTGTCTGGTGGATTGGATTACATTGGACAAGTGGTCCATGTTCATCCAATCTCCCCATAGAGGAGAGCAGAACTCTGCCCATCTCTGCTCTGTACAGTAAGCGGAGATGGACCTGTCATCCACCTGCTCAGCGGGGATCAGAAGGGAGGCGCCAGTGTGAAAGGGGCCTTAGAGTTTAGAACTGGAGCGTGCAAAATCTGTTTTTATTATCAAAGCCTAAAGCCTCATACACATGATCGGGTTTTTGGCAGACAAATCGTCAAACTTGTCCGAAGGGACATGTGCCTGGATTTTGTCTTGCATACTAACGGCACACAATTGTCGACCAATGAACACGAATGTAGTTACGTACTATATGGAATTTCAGCTCTTGAGCACCACCCTTTGTTCACCTTTTGCTAATGTCTTGTTTGGTGAGCATTGATTCCGAGCATGCGTGTTTGTACTTTGGACTTTTGTGTGACGGACTTGTGTACACACAATAAGAAAATCTGACAACAGCCTGCCATCCAACATTTGTTGGCAGAAAGTTGGCCAACAATTGTCTGATGGAGCGTACTAACGGTTGGATTTTAGACAAACAGTCAGTCATCACACAATTCCCTGACGAAAATCTGATCGTGTGCACGAGGCTTAAGGCTGGCCATACATTATACAATTTTCTTGTACAACTTTCCTTTAGGTTTACCAAAACCATATAATAAGAGGTCAAACCTAAACACTTTCAATTTGTATGCAATCAGGCAGGCTCTTGCACCACATAGTTGAAGGTAAATCTAAAGAAAATTGAATAATGGATGTGGAAACCTTCAAGAAGATCTGAACAATTTAACGGGGTGGGCAACTACATGGCAAATGAGGTTTAATGTAGAAAAATGTAAAATAATGCATTTGGGTGACAAAAATATGAATGCAATCTATACACTGGGGGGAGAACCTCTGGGGGAATCTAGGATGGAAAAGGACCTGGGGGTCCTAGTAGATGATAGGCTCAGCAATGGCATGCAATGCCAAGCTGCTGCTAACAAAGCAAACAGAATATTTACATGCATTAAGAGGGGATCAACTCCAGAGATAAAGCAATAATTCTCCCGCTCTACAAGACTCTGGTCCGGCCTCACCTGGAGTAAGCTGTCCAGTTCTGGGCACCAGTCCTCAGGAAGGATGTACTGGAAATGGAGCGAGTACAAAGAAGGGCAACAAAGCTAATAAAGGGTCTGGAGGATATTAGTTATGAGGAAAGGTTGCGAGCACTGAACTTATTCTCTCCGGAGAAGAGACGATTGAGAGGGGATATGATTTCAATTTACAAATACCATACTGGTGACCCCACAATAGGGATAAAACTTTTTTGCGGAAGGGAGTTTAATAAAACACGTGGCCACTCACTAAAATCGGAAAAAAGAGGTTTAACCTTAAACTGCATAGAGGGTTCTTTACTGTAAGAGCTGCAATGATGTGGAATTCTCTTCAGCGGGGAGCATTGATAGTTTCAAAAAACTATTAGACAAGCACCTGAACGACCACAACATACAGGGATATACAATGTAATACTGACATATAAATCACACACATGGGTTGTACTTGATGGACTTTTGTCTTTTTTCAACCTCACCTACTATGTAACTAAAAGCCCTTTCACACTGCCAGCGCCTGGGCATCGGCGGTAAATCGCCTCTAGTTTTAGCAGTGCTTTACCTGTGTTTTTGCGGCGCATTTCACCCCCACTATCGGCCGAATAAAGGGTTAAAAGCTCCCACAAAGCGCCGATTCCGAGACACTTTGCAAGCACTCTAGCGGCGCTGCCCATTGATTTTAATGGGCAGGGGCTCTTTAGAGGCGCTGTATACACTACTCCTAAAGCGCCTCAAAGAGGCTGCTTGCAGGACTTTTTTTGAGTCCTGCCAGCGCAGCGACCCAGTGTGAAAGCCCTCTGGAATTGCAGATGAGGCTTTTTTCAGGCTCTTTTTTTAGCTCCAGCGTGAAAGGGGTCTAATAAGAAATTTGTATGGTGTATGGCCAGCTTAATTGAACAAGCTGAAGTTAGAAGCCGATTGGCTACTATGCACAGCTGCACCCAATTTTTGCATGCTCCAGTTTTAGTAAATCAGCCCCATCGTGTCTGTTGTGAGTTATTTTGAACTTAAGATTTTAAGCCACCAACTGGTACATGCATTGTGTTTAAAATTTGCAGTATAATAGCTTTCACTGCATTGTTTGGACTGCCTTAATGGAATACTTGTTAGCACTAGATGCAATGTATGTTAATGCAATGCATAAGAATGGTGAGTTATGAGAGTGGCCTCTAAAATCCTGCTTGCTTCACCTCTTACAAAGTGCATCTTTATAGGGATGAAAGGTACCTTATGCAAAAGAGCCCATTCCACCATTGTAGCGCACATGTGTTAACTCTTTTTATTACAGCATGCATTGTATTAAGATGGCCCATTCATTTGAATGGACTGCCTGATACATCAAAAAGGTGACATTATAAATAACACACGTGAAGACAGCCAAATCTATGAATGAAAAACGACTTCAGCCTGTCTCCTCCCAGGCCGCATACCACTGACGCATTTTGCCCTGCCGACAGGGCTTAACCATAGAGGATCTCTACAATTAAGCCCCGTGAGCGGGGCAAAATGCATCAGAAGAGTGTGGCCTGGGAGGAGACAGGCTGAAGCAGTTTTTCATTTGTAGATTTGGCTGTCTTCGGTGTGTAGCATCCCACCCTCCGCTACTAGATACTCTTGAGTAAGCCAGGATGAGCATCTTGGATGCCGGTACCCACTAGGAGTGAAAGTCACCGGATGGGTCTAGGCTGGTGCTTTAAGTGGTGCTCTATGTGTTTTAGGTCACATGTAATATAATGAATGCACCCTTAGGACAAAAAAAAAAACAAATATAAACTTAAGTTTGCTTTTCTTATGATTTGTTTCATTGTTATTCTTGGTTATTCTGTTGTATAGGTACTAAGCTGATAAAAAAAACAAAACATATATGTTAAAGTATAAGGCATTTTTATTTTTGGATAAAATGGAGAAGTAGTAGAACACCTGTCAGATTGTTATTGCTATGTTCCTATTAGGGAGATTCACTCTCTCTATTTGTCATATTTACCATTATCATTGAAGTTGCATTCACAACTGAGCGTTTTCAGCTCGTAAAACACCGAAAAAAATGCCCAAAAAGTAAAATCCCATTCATTTAAATGGCCCCTGTTAACATCTGAGCGATTTGCCTGCAGCAAAATGCCTGAAGCTCAAAAAGTACATGAGCTTTTTTTTGGGCAGATTACAGGCGTTTTTTTTCTGCTTTTTACATTGGTGACCTTTTGACCTGTGCAAAATCGCAGCGAAAATGCGACTTTCTGCCTGAAAACGAAACAATCAGGTGTGAATGCAGCCTGAAAGTGAAAGGAAATCCCAAAGTTTGGGTTGCCCCCAAAACAGTAATAGAGTGGAACTCTTCCAATGGGGACACTAGTTATAGTGACCCTAGAGGCAACCAAAGATTCCCTCACTTTGTAGGGATTTCCTCTCACTTCCTGTTTTGGCTATGGGACAGGAAGTGAAGGGGAAATAGCCCAAATGGGTCAAAGATGGCAAAAAAAAGTATAACCCTCCCTTACTCTAACCAAAATGAAAAAAAAAAAGCCTTTAGTTCTACTTCAATTTAAAGTACACGGAAAACCTAAAAATTAACTCCTGTTATTTGTTCCCTATTTATCTGTTATATTTATCATAGGATCACCAGGTGAAAATAAAGAAAAAAAGCATAAAAAACAAAATGCAGCCACCATTTCTTGTAAACTGCAATATTTTTTTTAGATATACTTAAATGTACTGCTATTTCAGTGAGTTATTGGTATTTTATAGCAGTAAAATAAAAAGGTATGTGTTTGAGCCTTATGGTCTGTATTAAAAAAAAAAACAATTATACTGCAAACATGGTTTCACGCAAATGTATTATAGCAACAAAATGTGTACAAATAAGATATAAAACTTACAAAACACCCCAATACAGTTTGTTCTATATTTTAAAAACCCGTTTTGATATTTCCCACTGGTGTTATGGAATTGTGGGTGTATAAATTAAAGCAATTAAGGACAGCTGTTTTCACTTGTTATCCATCATTTTCTTCACTCTCCACAATTATGGCTCCGCTGTCCTCTTTCAGAAGTTTACCACCTATTATGAGAAAAAATATTATGGTTAAAAAAAAAGAGTCCAAAGGCTTCACAGAATATGTGATAAATAATCTTAACAATTTATATAGATAGATTATTCCACCACCTAGGCAGGCCATACCTGGAGCAAATTTCTTTCCTGCAACTAACAGACAGTGTTGATAGGGGAATCCCTCCTGCCGAGCCATTGTATTCTTCCAGCGGGCGAAGCTGTCCCCACCAGAAGACAGTGATTATTGCTAGCGGCTATACCAGCTGCTAGTGATAATCCTATGTAAAATCTGGCAGGCTGGCACCCGAGATTCGAACCAGAGATTCGAATATCTATGGCCAGCCTTAGGCCCCATTCACACTTGGCATCACTATGAACATGCGTTCCCGCTCTTGTTTTTTTTTTCCTGACTTTCCATGGGTCGCACATAGGGCAGCCCATTCACTTGAATGGGCTGCCTATGTGTGACAAACACGCCAAAGAAGCTCCAGAGCTTTTTTTGAGTGTAGGTCATCGAGAGACAAAAAGCACACTTGCTAACCACGTTTAAGAATTAATGGCACCCAAACACAAGTGATGCGTTTTGCCACAATTTTAGTGAGATTTGGAATTGCGGGAAGAATCAAGCGATTCTGCCCACGATTCCCATACACTAAGGTGTGAACATAAGACATAGATCACAGGTTCCTTGTTTGGGTTGATAAGCATATGATTTGTCCCACTGGTGACTTGAGAGTGGAACTTTTTTTGTGGTGTTGGAGGCAGGGCCATGCAGATGTGTCCTTGCCCTGTGCAGGATTCAGTTTTCAGGGTCCATTCACACCAATTATTGTGTCTTGTCTTGTCTTCTGTGTGCCCAGTTTACAGCACTGCGCTGCAGTGGTGTACGGATGACGTGCACCGGAAAAACATATGGCAGCCTTTACTTTTTTTTTTAAAGCAGCTCAGCGTGTGCACTGTGTGGCGGCCTGTTGAAATGTCAATAGAGTGTGTTTAAACAAAAAGTAAAAAATGCAATGCATGGAGATAGGCGCACACATTCATAACAGTTTTGTTGACACTGACATAGGATAGATCATGTGCTTATCAACCCAAACAAGGAACCTGTGCTCTATGTCTTATGTTCACACCTTAGTGTATGGGAATCATGGGCAGATCTCACTAAAATCGTGCAAAACGCATAACTTGTGTTTGGGTGCCATTCATTTTTAATGGCACCCCAAATATGGTTAGCAGGTGTGCATTTTGTTGCTCAACGGTCTACACCTGAAAAGGCTCTGGAGCTTCTTTGGCGTGTTTGTCACACATAGGGCATTCTAGTGAATGAAAAAGTAAACTGTGGGGGGCGCTAGGTCTATATAAACGGTGAACTAAATGACACCTAAATTGTAATATTCAAATGTATGAAAAAACACAACAATGTACCATGCAAAAATGCTATATGAGTATATAGACTATATACCACAAGTGCATATGCCAAAAGGATGACAACCATATAATCCCTGCATATAAAGTAAAATATTATCTTAGTGGGCTGCAGTATGTGCGACCCATGGAAAGTCAGAAAAAAAAACAAGAGCGGGAACGCATGTTCCCACTATGCCAAGTGTGAATGAGCCTAAGGCTGGCCATAGACGTTCAAATCTCTGATTCGAATCTCGAGCGCCGTGTATGGGCAGACTAAATGTGCCAAGTTGATGGGAACAACCAGCCTGCCGGATTGTACATACGATTATCGCTAGCGGCTGATATAGCCACTAGCAATAATCACTGTCTTCTCCTGGTGGGGACAGCTTCCCCCGCTGGAAGAATACAATGGCTCGGCAGGAGGGATTCGCAATACGCAAACTGGGCACAGCAGTCACAGGAGCTTCGTGCCCCAGGGGGTGCACCAGTGCGCATTTGCTAAGCGACGTATATGTACGTCGCTTAGCCTGCCTGTGCTACCCATCCACAGTAAACTTACTGTGAGCAGACTTGGTTAAACCAAGCTGTGCAGCTCAGACCACATTTATGGCACTCAATCTGTGCCGTAGTGTAGTGACGTCATCGCGGCCAGACAGCACAAACCCAGAAGAAAGATGAGGCGAAGATGAAAGTGCCCAGGGCTTGTTTAAATGGAGCGCAGCGCTGGAAGGCTCCATTTGACAGGTCTGTCATAATGCAGTACATAAATTAGCACATTATGACATAAACCTTCTCGTGGCCCATAAGAGGAAAACAAATGTGACAGTTTAATACCACTTTAAGCACATTACTGTTAATTTGCATGGGAATATCTGTGTTTAAAACCAATGTGGCATTCAGTGTGAATTACAGAATGATATATTACTCAAAATGTCTATTATTTTGTTAATTGTATCTACTGAGCCTTTTGTAAGTATTTCAGTAATACACTACTAATGATAGTCTTAAGAACACAGGTCTCGAGAGGCACTTTATAAATTATTCCTGTAACAAAGGAGTCATCAATAATGTGTTGTACCCTCATTTGTAGTCATTAAACTCATTTCCTGTTTTCTATCCATATAAATTATCCATTTTTCTTCATAATGTTGGTTTAGTTTTGTATTAGATCATTACAATAAAGGCTAATTTGCATTGTCTTTTAGCGTCCACAAATGATAATGAAATTTGTCCTAATGAAAAACTGTAATCTAAACGACACACCAATATAACATTTTTATTTGTGAAATAGTTTGGTTGCATTTGGCCGTAACTATAATCGGTAGCATATTTTTTTATAATATGTCTAACAAAGTTCATTTTCTATCTTACAGCACACCTATGGAGATCAAACTTTTTTCTATGGAATATAGTTAAAGTGTTAGTAAAGTTATTTTTTTGAACTTGTACCTACAGGTAAGCCTATAATAAGGCTTAACTCTAGGTACAGTGAATATCTCCTAAACTTGCGGTGTCTAGGAGATATTCACACTGGATGTAGCCATAGACGTCACCGACGCATGCGCTCTGAAGGTCCGGCATACTGTGCCAAAACCAAGGGCTCCCGTGCATACGCAGGAGTGATGTAATCGCGGCCACTCATACAGCCGAAACTCGCAAACCCAGAACGAAGACCAGGGGGAGAAGGATGCTCTGCCAGCGGTGACAGTGCACCACTGGAGGGCTGCATTCTAGGGTAAGTATTTCAGAATCTGCTAGTATGCGATGCATACTAGCACATTATGCCATTTCCTTGCAGGGGAATTTTTTTATTTTAATTCTGCGGTTTACTACTTTACTTTACTACTTTAAAAGCATGGGCCTCGCTAGCGATGTACACCCGGAGCACATGTGCCATATTACTTGCTGGATATCTTGGGTCATGATGCTACGATCACCCATCTGTTTTTATTTATTTATTACAAGCCACCATCTTATTCAGACTTCAGATACCACAGCAGTAGGGCTTGAAGAAGCTTGAAGAAGCTTGGGCTTTTTTGTGTTTTGCAC
Organism: Aquarana catesbeiana; assembly: GCF_042186555.1. Lineage (NCBI taxonomy): Eukaryota > Metazoa > Chordata > Amphibia > Anura > Ranidae > Aquarana > Aquarana catesbeiana. The sequence goes on from NC_133328.1 coordinate 220,405,395, forward strand.
GCTTTTTTATTGAGCTTCTTTAAACTTTTTTGTGCATAAGCATTCCCCCCCCCCCCCCCCCCCCAGCTAATATTTCCTATTTTATTAGTGCTATTTTAAACTCCTCTGACCTTTTTTGCGCTTTTTTTCATGCGTTTTTTGGGCACTTAGGCGTATTTTCTGCTCGAAAGCTCCTCTCAAAAACACGAGTTTGGTTGGGTTTTTTCTGCCTGTAGGAGCATATGCCTGTAAACTCTTAAAAAAGCGATAGTGTGCATGGACACATTGGCTAACATGGAGGAGAGTTTCCAGGTAGAAAAAATGAGAACTCAAAACCCTGTAGGAGCCACTTCTTTGAGATGCAGCATGCATGAGCCCATAGAGAGCTCTTCTAAGCTCCTCCTTGGCTCCTTGTGCAGTGTCATATAAAGGTCTGTAGGGAGGATTGGGGAGGGGGGTCTGTTCTGCGGTGGGATATCTGTATTAGAAGAGAGGAGAGATCTATACTTGGGGGGGTGCGATCTTTACTGGTGAAATTTATACTGGGAGGATAGGGCAAATTTTTTGTTTTACTGTGTGCATGAATATGTGCATTACCTTTTTTTTGACCCATGCATTCTATGCCTTATGCCCTCCTAACACCTACAGTCATTGCATTACTCAATCCTGAGCTTTACACTCTGTGTGTTGTGCACTCCTGACTCCTGTGCCTTACGCATTCCTGACCCCTATGCTCTGTGCATTTCACACTCCTGACCCCTGCGCTCTACGTACATTATTTTTTCTTAAACGCTGCACACATTATGCTAATTATACATTACATACTCAAAGTATTTATTGTCCTAGCGGTTGCTAAGTAGTCACTATTTTAGTAAAGTTCGTATTTGGGGTAGGCTGTGTGCAGAAAAGTATATATAATGAAAGTGATTATTTGTCTTTTAATGATAGCACTGAGGTTTATACTGTATGTGTCTGTTAGACTCTTGCTTGAGGCACAATAATTAAAGCAAATTTTATAGGTACAGTGACATATGTGTGCTTTGCATACAATGAATGAGATCCAACAATTGGCTATACACACGCCACCTCATTCTTCTGCTTTGAGCGCTCAAGGTTGCCCCAGGTCTTTCACAGTCCTAGCAAAGCCACTGATTAAATGCAATGTACACAGGATGTTAACGACTTCATTACAATTAAAATATACAGTGGGGGTTATTTACGAAAGGCAAATCCACTTTGCACTGCAAGTGCACTTGGAAGTGCAGTCGCTCTAAATCTGATGCCCTGTACAGACGATAGGATTTTCCGATGGAAAATGTGTGATAGGACCTTGTTGTCGGAAATTCCGACCGTGTGTGGGCTCCATCACACATTTTCCATAGGAATTTCTGACACACATAGTTTGAGAGCTTACTATAAAATTTTCCGACAACAAAATCCGTTGTCGGAATATCCGATCGTGTGTACACAAATCCGACGCACAAAGTGCCACGCATGCTCAGAATAAATTAAGAAACGAAAGCTATTGGCTACTGCCCCGTTTATAGTCCCGACGTACGTGTTTTACATCACCGCGCTCAGAACGATCAGATTTTTCAACAACTTTGTGTGACCGTGTGTATACAAGACAAGTTTGAGCCAACATCCGTCGGAAAAAATCCATGGATTTTGTTGTCGGAATGTCCGATCAATGTCTGACCGTGTGTACAGGGCATAAGGGGTAGATCTGCAATGAGTGGAAGCTCTGCTGATTTTATCATCCAATCATATGCAAGCTAAAATACTGTTTTTTTTTTTTTCCTTGCATATCCCCCTCGGATCTACATCGACTTTACTTCCAAGTGCACTGTTAGTGCACTTTCAAGTGCACTTGCTGTGCAAAGTGGATTTTCCTTTAGTAAATAACCCCCAGTATGTCACACTAAATTACATTTGCACAATTCATGATTAGATAATTATTTCTTCATATCTAATATTCTTTGTTTGCAAGATGTAATTGCAAAATATTCTTAACTACAAAAAGTGACTGAATTAACCACTTGACCCCCAGAAGGTTTTACCCCCTTTATGACCAGACCATTTTTTAGCTGTTCAGCACCGTGCTACTTTAATTGGCAATTGCTCAGTCACGCAACACTGTGCGCAAATAAAATTTATATCATTTTTTTTTACACAAATAGAGCTTCCTTTTGTTGGTATTTGTTTACCACTGGGTTTTTTTTATTTTTTAATATATAAATGAAAAAAACTCTTCCTGGTATTTTCTTTTTGTTACAAAACGTATCCACTAAAATTACATTTTTTCATAAATTTAGGCCAAAATGTATTCTGCTACATGTCGCACGTGCTGGCAGTGATCGGGGCTGATCCTGCTAACATTGCATTTCTGGGGACACTGTACTATTGGGGACACTAGTTTAGTTCTAACCATAACTAGGATATAAAGTATATAATAACAATCAGCGCCAAAATATCTTTCTGAAGTGCAATGTGCAAAAATTATAACATTTATAAAAACTTCCACAGCTGCTGTAACACTCACAGTGATCCACCACACAAATTTAAACTTTTTTTATCATTAAAAATTTAATGTAATTAAATATAATTAAATGTTTTATATTCTTATAGTGCAGCACAGTATAACCTATAAATCATTCCTTGAATCACCAATGAAAAATAGAAATAAACGAAATGCAATATTCCCTACAGTATATAGTATATTCTTATATACATGATTAAAACACCAGTGCAACCAGTCCATATATATAAGATTTCATATGTTAAATAACATCAGTGTTGATAGAGAACTGGTTCATATCAAACAGTGTGTGAAACCATCCACCGCTGTGCTCATCCGTCCTCACTGGGATCAGTGTCATGTGCACACCACCACCAGCCAAATTGCCTGCTCACCTCACAGATGAGTTTAACCGCTTGCCGATCAGCCGCCGTCATTTTACTGCAGCAGGTCGGCACAATCCCACGAGCCGTCGTAGCTATACGTTGGCTCGTAGGATCGGGATAGCATGTGCTCGCTGCACTGCGGGGGTGCCGATGCTTGTGGCCAACGGTCGCGATGACCGCTGGCCATGAGCGATCGCGGGTACGAGAGGCAGAACATGGAAGTGTTGTGTATACACACAAATCCCTGTTCTGCTCTGTGAGGAGTGACAGATCGTGAGTTCCTAACAGCTAGTCCCCTCCCCCTTCAGTTAGAAACACGTAGCAGGGAACACAGTTAACCCCTTGATCGCCCCCTAGTGTTAACCCCTTCCCTGCCAGTGACATTTTTAAAATAATCAGTGTATTTTTATAGCACTGATCGCTGTATAAATGCCAATGGTCCCAAAAAATGTGTCAAAAGTGTCCGATGTATCCGCCATAATGTCGCAGTCTTGCTAAAAATCACAGATCGCCGCCATTACTAGTAAAAAAAAATAATAATAAAAATGCTATAAATCTATCCCCTATTTTGTAGACGCTATAACTTTTGCGCAAACCAAATATACACTTATTGTGATTTATTTATTTGTTTTACCAAAAATATGTAGAAGAATACATATCGGCCTAAACTGAGAAAAAATTAGCTTTGTTTAAAAAAAAAATGGGGATATTTATTATAGCAAAAAGTACAAAATATTGTGTTTTTTTTCAAAATTGTCGCTCTTTTTTTGTTTATAGCGCAAAAAATAAAAACTGCAGGGGTAATCAAATACCACCATAACAAAGTTCTATTTGTGGGAAAAAAAGGACGTCAATTTTATTTGGGTGCAGCGTCGCACAACCGCGCAATTGTCAGTTAAAGCGACGCAGTGCCGAATTGCAAAAAATGGCAAGGTCATTCAGCAGCCAAATCTTCTGGGGCTGAAGTGGTTAAAAAACTCAAAAAATGGTCAATCTTTTGCTCCTTCACGATATCTCTCATCCACGCCAAAACAGCTGACCCTCCTACTCTCTGCGCGCTGAGTGCTTGTGCTGATAACTTCACATAGATTCAATTCAGGAAACTCTCTCCTCCTCTCTCCGCCTACAGCTCAGCTCTGCTTCTCTCAAATCGGTTATTAACATGTAATCACAAACATAGACTTCATAGTGCTCTCTGTTTGTTACTTTTTTAAACAGCCCCAAAATAGGCACACTTACAAGATCAAAGATTTAAAACATGTGTATATGCGTCCGCTCACTCACCACTGACATACACTCATGTTGGCTGTGTGACGTCACGGGCTTAGCTCCTACCCTCTATACGAGTGTCGCTCTCTGATTGGGTTTCCTCAGTAGATGGGCGGCCGCCTGCCCTGAACCTTTATATATACTAGTGTTGCCTAGGCAACCCTCCAGGCTTAGCCACAGCCGTCAGCCGCGTCTGCGGACACTCACACTTGCTGTGGACCACGGAACACAGATTGCATAAAACTTAATAGTTTGTCACCGTGCACGGGTTTATTAAAAAAAGCACTATTGTAACCTTTTTGCACAAACTTCTCCTCAAACTGTGCTGCTTGCTCGATATATTCTTCCTTCCTAGTACAGTTCCTTTTCAATCTCACAAACTGCCCTCTTGGAATATTCAATAGCCAAGGTTTATAATGACAGCTGTCGATTGCTATATATCCATTTTTGTCCGTAGGCTTGCAATAATTTTTGGTATAAATCTCCCCTACATGTACATACATCTCCATATCCAAAAACACCATGTTCTGCTTGTCATCTTTTCATGATAGTATTATATTTTTATCATTTTGGTTCAACCTGTTTATGAAGGAGAGGAGACTGGTTTCATCTCCCCTTCATATCATGAACAGGTCGTCTATAAACCTGTGATAGCTGACTAACTCATCTGGTCTATGCTCAAAGACCACCTTAGACTCCCAGTGTGCCAAAAATAAATTGTCAACACTGGGAGCAAACCGTGACCCCATAGCTACCCCGGTCTTCTGTAGATAGTATCCTCCATCATACCAAAAGTAATTATGCAGTAACCCAAACTTATCTACTTTTATGTTCTCCAAAATCTGCAGTAAATGTTTGGTGTCCTTTAAATACGCAGGGGTCTTTATCACCAAAGGTTGTAAAAAAATGTCCAGGTATTGGCCAAGTCTAGATGATAAGGAATCCACCCCATTAACTATAGGCTGCACTGGTGGATTTTGATTATCCTTGTGTTTTTTTGGGAGAAATTACATTACTAGGGTTCAACATGGGGACGGATTTAAATATTCAGCTTCTTTTTTACATAAGATATTTTCTTTACTCCTTTTGTTACTAACTTTGAAAGCTCTTCTTTATATTGTCCCCCCCCCTTTATCTGCCGGTCTAACGACCGCCTCTTTCTTCTCCTCCAAAGACTGAATACCTCTCCTGATATACTCCGGATCATATCCTTTCTTAATCTTTATTTGTTCCAAATCATTCACAACCATTTTCTGAAACACTTCTGTAAACTTTTTATCTGAGGCCGGGGGATTGAAAGCGGAGTTCCACGCATATAAAAGTTAGCAGCTTTTTTTCGAAAAGCCAGTGGTGAATGTGCCCCTGAAGTGGCAGTTCAGGGGTGCCGTATAGTCACGGTGTGAAAGCACTTGATTTTATGGCACCATGGTCACTTTCACCACAACACACGTTTTTCGCACCTGCCTCTTGGGCCGGGCTTTTTGGCCAGGACCAGGGGAAATTTTTATGCCTGGCCGGAGGGCCGGCCATTGTATAGCACAATGTCCACTTTCACTCTCCCATCTCACTATCTTCCCCACTCTTTCTTTTACCCCTGTTTGTCACCTTTTTGTCTTTTTTTGGTTGTCTTTGTATACACGTTTTGTCACTGTGTGGCGAGTAGGGTGTGGGTCCTCGGGCCTACTCTGAAAGTCTTGGGAGGGGGTGGACATAGGCCTTTTGGCTTGGTTCGCCCTCTCCTTTGAAAAAAAATTAAAAAAAAAAAAAAAGTTAGCAGCTACAAAAAGTGTAGCTGCTGACTTTTATTAAACCGGACACTCACCTGTCCCATGGTCCAGCAAAGCGGGCGTAGGAAGCCCCACTCCTCTCCCCCTCCTCTCTGCAGCGCCGCATTGTGACTGTGGGCGCCTGGCTGGGGCTTCACAGTCGGGCACGCACTGCGCATGCGCGAGCCGCGCTGCGCACTGTGACTGGCCAGGCAATCATCTGGCACCTGTGACGTGTCTCAGATGATTGCTGAGAGGGAGAGGTGATTTTGCTTCCGGCGCCGCCGTGCCCCGTGAGGAAGTGGGAGCTGGATCCCTCTAAAAAAGAGGGTATCCGCTCCCCCCCAAAAAAATTACATGCCAAATATGGCACGTCCGGGGGTCACCTGGAACTCCACTTGAATTTTGATCTATTGCGCAAACCCGTGCCTGATGAATTATTCTGAGTGGTCTTGTCTGTAGTGTTAAAGATAAAATACTTTTTTATATTTAACTTCCGCATATACTTCTGAATGTTAACGTAGGTTTTAAATTTATTAAGATTCTTCGTGGGGGCAAATTTTAATCCCTTATCTAGTACTTTATTTAGGGGGACCCCACTCAAATGAACTGCTTGCCGACCAGCGCACGACGATGTACGTTGGCACAATGGCACGGCTGGGCAAATGGGCGTACCTGTACATCCCTTTAAGAAGCGGCATTGTGGGTGCACGCTCCCGCTGCGTACTCCGTGAGCATGCCCGCGGGTCCTGTGGACTCGATGTTCACCAGGGGCCCGTGATCGTGACACGGAGCGCCAGAATGGGGAGATTCCTATGTAAACAAGGCATTTCCCTGTTCTGCCTAGCAACATGACAGGGATCTACTGCTCCCTATCATCGGGAGCAGTAATCTCTGTCAAGTTGTAGTGAGACCATCGCCCCACAGTTAGAATCATTCCCTAGGACACACGTAACCCCTTGATTGCCCCTAGTGTTTAACCCCTCCCCTGCCAGTGTCATTTACACAGTAATCACTGCATTTTTATAGCACTGATCGCTGTATAAATGTCACTGGTTCCAAAATGGTTTCAAAAGTGTCCAAGGTGTCCGCCGCAATGTTGCAGTCACAAATAAAAAAAAATTAAAAAAAGATATATATATGGACTGGTTACACTGGTGTTTTAAGAATATACTGTAGGGAATATTGCATTTAGTTATTTCTAATTTTCATTGGTGAGTCAAAGAATGATTTATAGGTTATACAGCCCTGCACTATAAGAATATAAATGTAACCAGGATATGGACCCTGGCAGAAACTATACTTGCAATGGCAGTGATCAGCGACTTATAGTGTGACTGTGATAGTATGGTGGGCAATCAGGGACTGGCGCTAACTGACACTAGCTAGAAGGGACACTAACTTTCTCTAACTGACACTATCCAATGTTGCTAGTGACACTAATACAGTAATCATTGATAATATTGTTCACTGACACTGTACTAATGGCACTGACTGGGTGGCAGTGGTGGTCAAGAGGGCAATCAAAGGGTGTTGACTGTGTGCCTAACAAGTAAACAAGTTAAACCAGTGACCTGCTTGAGCTGCTTACCCTTATTCCAGACTTTTTAGATGAGAGTGTAGGTGGGTAGAAGGCGATTAAATTTGGCAAAAGTTGCATCCTCCAAACCAGCAGGTAGGTCAGATAACTTTAACGTTAGTAGCAAAATGTATAGAGAGGACCCTAGGTTAGGCTGGTTAAGACCCGGATTAGTGAGTACTAGGCCCTTACATCATGTTGTAATTGTGCTGCCAAACAGTACAACCAAGGGTTGGGCATGGCTAGACTTCCAGCATCCTTAGGTCTTTGTAAATACTCCAATCTCAATCTAGGTGTTTTATTATGCCAGAGCAGGTGCCTAAAAATGGAATTCACCTTTTGGAAGATGCTTAATGGAATAACTATTGGGGTGTTATGTAGGATATATAATAGCTAGGGCATGAAGATAATTTTTACTAAACTCACTTTACCCGCCAGTAATAGCCAAAATTTGTTCCACATTTTTTATTTTGTCCCTGAAGCGACACAGCAAAGGCACTATATTTAAGTGACAAAAGTCTCCCAATTGAGGAGTGACCTGTATGCCTAGGTATTAAAAAGTAGATGTGATAGGTACAGGGCAAAAGGGAGTGATGGCTCTCAAGGGGTTATTCTCAAGAGGCATTAACATTGATTTATCACATAATAACATAATAATAACATAGTGTCATCGGCATAAAGCAAAACAAATTGAAATCCTACTATATAAGGGTTTTGTCTGATGGATACAACCAAGGGCTCAATTGCCAGTGCAAAAAATAATGGCGACATTCTTGGCCCAGATGGAACCCAGATGAAACGTATGAGAGATCCTACCAGCTTCCCTAATAGCTGCCACTGAATGACTGTACAACAATTTGACCCATTACGTAAAAACAGGGCCAAAGTTAAATTTAGATATGACAGCCCAAAGAAAGGGCCATTCCACACTATCAAAGGCCTTGGCCACATCCAGGGATAGCAATGCCCTACTGCTCTTATTATCTGCTCTGATCAGAAGGTTAAGGAGCAATCTATGCAAATTGACAGCCGTGGACTTTTGGGGCATAAAGTCGGCTTGATCTGGGTGGACAATTGTAGAAATAGCTTTATTAAGGCGTAGTGCCAGTACCTTTGCTAGAATTTTTATGTCACTCTGAGGTAGGCCTGTAGGAACCAGGGTCCGTGGGGTCTTTACCCGGCTTAAGTAAAAGAATTATATTAGCTTTTGTCATAGAGTAAGGAAAACACTACATTGTTTGGCAGCATTCAACACCTTTAACAGGTAAGACAAGATCTGTTCCCTGTACATTTTTATACATCTACCGGTAAACCATCATCTCCTGGTGCCTTACAGCTGGGGAATGCAGCAGTCGCCTGCTGTAACTCCTCCATGGTAATTGGAGAATCTAGCATTTTCTTGCTTTGGGTGGACAGTACCGGTAAGAGGATACTGCTCAAATACTCCAGGATATCATCGGCTGTACAAGCCTGCTTTGATTGATAGAGAGTGGAGTAGAAGGAGACCAATACTGTCATGATAGAATATGGTGTATTGGCCAACCTACCATCCACATCTTGTAATGCTCCAATAGAACACCCTGAGTTTTGTTTTCTGGCGATTTTGGCTAGTAGCCTCCCAGTTTGTTCACCTTCCTTGTAGAAAGCCAATTTATAGAAGAATCACTTCTTATCCACTGTGGAGGATCCACACAATTAAGAGCATCCTGGGCAAACCACAAAGACCCCCTAGTAGAGTCTGTAGGGTTGTCTATAAACACTTGTTCCAATTAGCATACTCATTGCTCAAGTTCGGCACGTAAGCCATGCGTGTTCCGTTTAACTCCACTAACCTGGACTATAAGCACTCCCCATAGGACTGCTTTAAAAGCATCTCAGCTTTGTAAAAAAATCAACTTGGTCTTCATTTGCTGCCAAAAATTCAGTAATGGAGCGACGTACAGTGGCATGTGAGGGAAAAAGGTTTAACCAGAAGGAGGTTAGCTTACACTGGGCTGGTAATAAGAACGTTTTGGATTTTACCACCTATATCTGCAATTTTAATCCATAAACCTATTTAGCTGCCCATTGCGCAATGCATTGTGCGCATTAAGCATCCATTATGCCTCCTGCCTCCTATAACAATCAATGGCTTTCCGACTTTGGTACTGTCTTTGGAGAGGCTATATAGCTCCCAGCTGCCTCTCTGGATTGTGGACAGGCAAGTTGCAGGGGGAAGGCAACATTTTTGGAATAATTGTACTAGAAGTACTGATATACTTTAAGCCTGTCTCTTTCACAGCTATATTTCAAAACCATTAAAAAAGTAAAGTTTTTATAGTCTGCTCACTATGCTCTGACCATGAGCATCAAAGTAGAATATTTCATATCCTATATATATATATATATATATATATATATATATATATATATATATATATATACTGTAGAAAAAAAGAGGTTATTTTGATGTTTATTGAAGTCTGCTGCCATCTTGTGGCTTAACTGTACATTTCAAGATTGGGGTAAAATAACCTCATTATTTGAGACTTAAAGTAAATACCTGTTAGAGAAAAATACAGTGGCTGTCAAAACTGTCCTCTCTCTGGTTGTTATGCTGACTGGCTGGCTGTAATAACTGTAAACTCATAAACCGAAAATATGCATACATAGTAAATCAGAAATCCTTATCTGCATACTTTTTCTGGGCCAGTGACCTCAAATCCTGAGGCAAAGGGGTCAGCATGATAATCAAACAACTAAAATTTTTTGAAGGAGATCCACAAACTCATCCTCCATATCTTTTTCATGGCAGTGTATGCAAAACCTTTATGGACGCTTTGTGGTGAGAATGTTGTTTCAGTTATATCTGTTTTAGAGTTCACTTATATACAATCTTAAAGTGATTGTAAAGTCTTGTGCTTTTTTTTTTTTTTTTTTAGCTAAAAAATAACAAAACATGGTTTTACACAGAGCAGCCCAGATCCTCCTCTTCTCAGGTCCCTGTTCTGTGCTCCTGGCTCCTTCCTCCTGTTGAGTGCCCCCACAGCAAGCAGCTTGCTATGGAGGCACCTGAGCTGAATCACAGCAAGTTTTTCACACCTGGATTTGGGGATCCTCTGCCATTCCTCCTTGCAGATCCTCTCCAGTTCTATCAGGTTGGCTGGTAAACGTTGGTGGACAGCCATTTTTAGGTCTCTCCAGAGATGCTCAATTGGGTTTAAGTCAGGGCTGGCTCTGGCTTGGCCATTCAAGAACAGTCACGGAGTTGTTGTGAAGCCACTCCTTCGTTATTTTAGCTGTGTGCTTAGGGTCATTGTCTTGTTGGAAGGTAAACCTTCGGCCCAGTCTGAGGTCCTGAGAACTCTGAAGAAGGTTTTCGTCCAGGATATCCCTGTACTTGGCCGCATTCATCTTTCCCTCGATTGCAACCAGTCTTCCTGTCCCTGCAGCTGAAAAACACCCCCACAGCATGATGCTGCCACCACCATGCTTCACTGTTGGGACTGTATTGGGCAGGTGATGAGCAGTGCCTGGTTTTCTCCACACATACCGCTTAGAATTAAGGCCAAAAAGTTCTATCTTGGTCTCATCAGACCAAAGAATCTTATTTCTCACCATCTTGGAGTCCTTCAGGTGTTTTTTAGCAAACTCCATGCAGGCTTTCATGTGTCTTGCACTGAGGATAGGCTTCCGTCGGGCTACCCTGCCATAAAGCTACGACTGGTGGAGGGCTGCAGTGATGGTTGACTTTCTATGACTTTCTCCCATCTCCTGACTGCGTCTTTGGAGTTTAGCCACAGTGATCTTTGGGTTCTTCTCTCACCAAGGCTCTCCTCCCCCGATAGCTCAGTTTGTCTGGACGGCTAGCTCTAGGAAGGGTTCTGGTCATCCCAAACATCTTCCATTTAAGGATTATGGAGGCCACTGTGCTCTTAGGAACCTTAAGTGCAGCAGAAATTTTTTTGTAACCTTGGCCAGATCTGTGCCTTGCCACAATTCTGTCTCTGAGCTCTTCAGGCAGTTTCTTTGACCTCATGATTCTCATTTGCTCTGACATGCACTGTGAGCTGTAAGGTCTTATATAGACAGGTGTGTGGCTTTCCTAATCAACTCCAATCAGTATAATCAAACACAGCTGGACTCAAATGAAGGTGTAGAACCATCTCAAGAAGAAATGGACAGCACCTGAGTTAAATATATGAGTGGCTGCAATATAACAAAGAGTGAAAAATGTAAGGGGGTCTGAATACTTTCCGTCCCCACTGTATATCTATACTGATGGAAAAGGTGGAGAGTGACAACACGATTTCCACCTTGTCCAATCACAGAATGCCTTGAATTAATTGCAAAAAATGCAAAGCAATCTCCGAATGGCACCCGCTCGGCATGGGGCAACCCCCTGTAGTAACTATGCAAGAGGGCAGCCACTCAATGCGGGATTTGGAAGACAATGAGGATCACAGTAGTAGCAGGGACTACATTGATTCTCTGCTTCCACAAGGATAGGCCAGGTATGGAATAAGCAAACTTACATTGGTCCAAGCTGGACTATGCAAAAAAAATAAAAAATCCATACTTGGAATTCAGCTTTTATTTTTTTAAATTACTTTTTGCTGCTTGAAAAGAAGAAATTATTGACCAGAGTGACATTCAGTTCATATTCCGTCAAGTGATTGTAAGGCTTCTTTTTAAAAAACAAAAAACAAAACAAATATGTCATACTTACCTCCACTGTGCAGCTCATTTTGCACAGAGTGGCCCTGATGAGACTACTGGGGTTCCATCGGAGGCTCTCACGGCTCCTCCTCTTATCAGATAACCACCTAGGAGAAGCGCTCTCCTGGGGGGGGGTTACCTTGCGGACACGCTCCCAAGTCCAGCATTTGTGATTTGTGTCCATAGACGCGAATGCCAGACTCGACTCCGCCCCCCGGCACCCACATCATTGGATTTAATTGACAGCAGCGGGAGCCAATGGCTGCACTGCTATCAATCTATCCAATCAAGAGCCGGGGCCCCATGCAGAGAGGGACAGCACATCTCCACTGAGTGAATGAAGGGGCTCAGGTAAGTAAAACGGGGGGGGGGCTGGTCACTGCCAAAAGTTTTTTTAAGGTCAAAAAACACGAGGGTTTACACTATTTCACTACCTCTTGCTTCCAACCTTTTTTGTCCTGTGATAGTCATTTTTTCTCTTTCCTCTCATTATTTTTTCTGCTTGGGATTTTTGGGATTATTTACTGCTTGGTTTTACCCATTTTAAAGTGGAAGTAAACTTCTATCACTAACTTTTACCTAACTTTTACCTATAGGTAGCCGTCATTGCAGCCAGTCACAGAGCCGAGTCCGCGAACCCGCAAGCAAGATGGGTGAAGATGGAAGCACCTACAGCTCTGATTTCTGGGCGCTGAAATAGCTTTGTTTAAAGGTAAGTTTAACATAATGTGCAAATATGCGATGCATAATAGAACATTATGACATTACCTTGCAGGTAAAAAAAAAAACAACAAACGTCCAGCGAATTTACAACCGCTGTAAGGTCTTTGCTGTAGTTGCTTTTCTCTAGGAGTAGAGCTAAAATGAGGAGCTCCAGATCTAAACACCCAGAGCCATCAGAGGTAAGCCACACTCAAATCTCAGTAAGTTCTTAGACTGGACATAGAAATATAATAAATGATCACAGCATAAGCATAAATGCTATTATTCCCAAAGCATGGATGTTATTATAGTGTGCAAAACTTATACAGCCACCACTCTTATCTTTTCTTATCTTTGGGAAAATAAGTCTGCCAAGAAATTGGACAGTAGATATCCAGTAATGGCTCCAATGTTTCTCCATATCAAGGTCAATTTGATCAAATTAAAAGGGGCTATTGCTCTTTTAGCATTCAATTGTAAAACAAAATGTATTAATCTGTACCTGGGAGAAGTGGTGACGTGTGTAGTGCTGGAGTGTCTTTTCTTCTGGGTTTCATCAAGTTTGGCTCTTTAGAAAGAACAGGGGAGATTTTGGCTGTTTGTTGTTTCTCTATTTCATCAAACTTTTTCAAGAGTATTTCAGAAAAATCTAGAATAAATGAAAAAGCACAAAACATCAGTCTACGTACTGTATATTCTGATCAAGAAATTTAAACCCATACCTCTGAAAGCAACATGAAATACCTTCTGATCTATTTAAAGTGGTTGTAAACCCTTACATATACGCAGTGAAGTGTTTGGCACCAGATGAGAGAGAGAGAAACAAATTCTCTTACTTATGTTGTAGCTATTTATCTGCAATCTTCTCTTCTCTACAGACATTAAAAGTGCAGAATTTATATAACTTGTCTGTGCTTTCATATAACTTGTCTGTGCTTTCAGAAAACAGGGCGGAGGGAGATGAAATTACACTTTGCACATTCTCCTCTCAGTGAGGAGAGCGGGGGATATGTGTTCATATTTCATGTCTGAGGAATACAATCACTTTAGGTCTAATGTAAATTGCACACCAAACCTTTAAATAATATGCGGATATTAAACACTTACAAATCTATCAACAGAGTCTCAGAAGTGTTTTTTTCTTGATATATTTTAATTCAGCAAATGGTCATGTAATGTAATTACATGGTCATGGTTTCAAACAATGGCCTAGGGCTGGGCTCTCCAATTTTTTCAGTACAAGGGCCACATACTATATTTTACAAATAATCATAGGCCAATAAAATGGTTTCATAAATGAACAAAAAAAAAATTCAGACGAATGAATGAGTTTTGCTTTGAACGTTTTTTTTTATTATCAACAAGACATTATTTAGAACAACAAAGAAAAATCTTCTGTAAAAAAAATAAAGAAATACTATATAAACTTTAGCCCATGAGGGTCCCCTTAACTTCTCAATCCCCACCCAAGACCCCTTACATGAGAGTACCCCCTACATGAGAATCCCCATCAGCACCCCACCTTACATCAGGGTCCCAATCAGAGCTCCTCACCTTACATCAGGGTCCCCATAAGAGTCTCTTTTTTCTTTGAGTGGCAGAACATCTGTCTTGTTCTGGTTTGGTTACATCCATGAATTTAGTGATCCTTATGTCACTGCGTTGTTACTAGAAAGCCTTGCTATTGTAAATAAAGAGGGCCTGTTATAATTGTTGTACTTGCCTGGTACAAATGGTTGCTTGTGTAAGGCTGGTGTATCTTTTCTTTTAGGCTGTTTTTGAACCATTTCATTCTTCACTGTTGAAACTTGACTATTTTTGCCACTTCTTGCTTTCATTTTAAGATCACAATTCCTCATCAGTTGTTCGGAAAGGTTTTCTGTAAGCAACAACATAATGTTCAAAACTGAGCATTTACTATTAGTAAGTGATAACTATTATATATTAATGATATATTATTCTAATGCATATTTTTATAGTGCATCTGGAAAGTATTCACAGCACTTTACTTTTTCCACATTTTGTTATGTTACAGCCTTATTCCAAAATTAATTAAATTCATTATTTTCCTTAAAATTCTACAAACAATACCCCATAATGACAACATAAAAGAAGTTTGTTTGCAATCTTTGCAAATGTATTATTAAAAATAAAAAAAAACAAAAAAATCCCATGTACATAAGTATTCACAGCCTTTGCCATTACACTCAAAATTGAGCTTGGGTGCATCCTGTTTCCACTGATCACCCTTGAGATGTTTCTACAGCTTGATCAGAGTCCATCTGTGGTAAATCCAGTTGATTGTACGTGATTTGAAAAGGCACACCCCTGTTTATATAAGGTCCCACAGTTAACAGTGCATGTTAGAGCACAAGCCATTTAGTCCAAGGATTTGTCTGTAAACCTCAGAGACATAATTGTATCGAGGCACAGATCTGGGGAAGGGTACAGAAAAATTTCTGCAGCATTGAAGGTCCCAATGAGCACAGTTGCCTCCATCATCCGTAAATGGAATGTGTTTGGAACCACCAGGACTCTTCCTAGAGCAGACCGCCCAGCCAAACTGAGCTATCGGAGAGAAGAGTCTTAATCAGAGAGGTGACCAAGAACCGGATGGTCACTCTGACAGAGCTCCAGCATTTTTCTGTGGAAAGAGGAGAACCTTCCAGAAGAACAACCATCTCTTCAGCACTCCACCAATCAGGCCTGTATGGTAGAGTGGCCAGACAGAAGCCACTCCTAAGTAAAAGGCACATGACAGCCCTTCTGGAGTTTGCCAAAAGGCACCTGAAGCACTCTGAGAGTGTTAGAAACAAAATTCTCTGGTCTGATTAAACAAAGTTTGAACTCTTTGGCCTGAACTGAAAGCGTCATGTCTGGAGGAAACCAGGCACCGCTCATCACCTGGCCAATACCATCTCTAGTGGTGGCAGCATCATGCTGTGGGGATGTTTTTTCAGCAGCAGGAACTGGAAAACTAGTCAGGATCATGGGAAAGATGAATGCAGCAATGTACAGAGACATCCTTGATGAAAACCTGCTCTAGAGAGCTATGGACCTCAGACTTTGGCGAAGGTTCATCTTCCAACAGGACAACGACCCCAAGCACACAGCCAAGATAACAAAGGAGTGGCTAAGGGACAACTCTATTAATGTCCTTGAGTGGCCCAGCCAGAGCCCAAGCTTGAACCCAATTGAACATCTCTATGGCTGTGAACCGATGCTCCCCTTCTAACCTGATGAAACCTGAGAGGTCCTGCAAAGAAGAATGGGAGAAACTGCCCAAAAATAGGTGTGACAAGCTTGTAGCATTATACTCAAAACTACTTGAGGCTGTAATTGGTGCCAAAGGTGCTTCAACAAAGTATTGAACAAAGGCTGTGAATATTATGTACATGTGATTTTTTTTTTTTTATATAAATTTGCAAAGACTTCAAACAAACTTCTTTCACGTTGTCATTATGGGGTATTGTTTGTAGAATTTTGAGGAAAATAATGAATTTAATATATTTTGGAACAATGCTGTAACATAACAAAATGTGAAAAAAGTGAAGCGCTGTGAATACTTTCTGGATGCATTGTATGTATAATCAATAGCACAACACCTCTTAACAGTACTTAAAGCGGAGCTTCACCCAAAAGCGGAAGTTCCACTTTAAGGTCTCCTACCTGAGTCCTCTTTCAGCAGTGGCTTTTTTTTTTCCGGAGGGGTGGGTATCTGGTTTTGACAGCCTAGGCAATCTGAGCGGAAGTTGTCCTCTCCTCCTGCCTCTCCACAGTCTTCTGAGACACGTCCCAGGTCCCAGAAGACTGTGGGTCCATTTACAATGTGCAGCAGGCACCTGGCTGTGAAACTGTAAGCTTTCACAGTTGGGTGCCCACAGTTAAGATTCTGGCACTGGGGACCGAAAACCGGTGGAGAAATAGGCTTGGGTTTGGATCCTGGGACAGGTGAGTGTCTGTTTACTATAAGTCAGCAGGTACAGTTTTTGTAGCTGCTGACTTTTAATTTTTACATACATGACGTACAATGCCAAAGCTTCTTATAATGCCCTGGTAGAACACATTCATGTTGATTCATCTATGAAACAAAGTACTGATTTTCTATTTCTTGCATACATTTTTTTCTTTATTATGACCATAACTTTTATGCCTATTAAAGCAGAGTTCCACCCACTTTTGAAAGGTGGTCTTTAACTAAAGACCACCCCTCCACCCCTAATTTGTGGATATTTTTAATTTAAGTACTAAATGTACTTCCGTCCTAGGTCGGCCACGGCCTGGGACGCCATGTCCTCTTCTGCAGCGAGCCCTTCTCCTTCTCTCCTGCTGTTTTCTGGGACCTGTGTGCGTCCCAGAAGACAAGCTGGCCATTCACAAAGTGCTGCACAACTTGTGCATGTGCAATAGGAAACTGGTTGTGAAGCTGCAAGGCTCCACTGCGGTTTCCCTTAGTTACAATTGCGGCGCCTGCACCCAATCCAATGGACGGATAGGCTTCTGGAGCTCCCTGGACAGGTAAGTGTCTTTATTAAAAGTCAGCAGCTACAGTGTCTGTAGCTGCTGACTTAAAAAAAAAATGTTTGTGGCCGGCACTCCACTTTAATGCTAATGCTTGTAATAGTATATGTAGCACCCTCTAGTGTGCTATTATTTCAGTGCAGGCAAATTCATGACTCATGGTAAGTGTGAGTCTGTAACCTGGGTCAGGGTTTATTGCAGGTCAGGCTGGATGACTCATATAGGGAGGTCTCTGGTACCTCCCCCTGGGTCTGGAAGTTTGGAGAGACTTCTAGAAGTTAGTGGGCGGAGGCCAGGAGGGCTGATCTGCATACCTGAGGGAACTTGACCAATGCCCAGGTGGAATGTCCTGGCAGGGAGGTTGAGTCAGCCCTTAAATATGAATGAATCATACTAGCAGGGATTCGTGTGGAAGATGGAGTAATGAGGAGGCTGTCGGTGGACTAGAAGGGGTCTCCTAGGTATAGGGGAGACCCCAACTCCAGGTTGGGCTCGGGCTGGCTAAGGAGGATCCATTCAGCAAAGTAGTTTGACTTGGAATCTTGCCTGAGAGCAGTGGGAGCAAGGAGGACAGAGTGAGTACATCAGCACACCCAGGGATTTTTAAGGGGAGAGACTGCCACATGTAGCAAGCTTTCTAAAGGACAACGTTGTGCTTAACCCTTTTATCCATTAACCCTTTTTTCTCTAGTCATCTTCCAGGATGGCATAACCTGAGAGATGACTGGTCCACCTGACAGGAAACACAATCAACATACAAGGTTAAAAGCCCCCTCCCTTCCCCCTGCACCTCAATTCTTGATTGTGTTTCCCGGCAGTGAAACGTTTGTTGTTTTTTCTCAGACCTGAAGGTGGTAGCGAATGGTCCCCCCCTGAGGGCTGGACGCCAAAACCGGGGAGGGTGGCGGGTCCAGCCAGGGCCCTGTCCTTCTCAGGGGGTCCCCCAATGGCCAGGGGAGAGATACAGAGGGGTATCCCGGAACTCCTGTGAGCACATACCTCATGGTTTTACCTTCCACCCAGTCAGGTACGGAGGTGATGGAGGAACTGGGGCTCAGGCTGGTGGCTAGTCCGCAGAGGGGGTAGAGGACACCAGCCAGGTCGGTACCTAGGTGCCTTGTAGGGCTGGTGGACGTCCTGGACTTTCATAGGGAAGGCTGAAGCTCCTGTGTATGGAGGAAGCATTCCGGACGGGTGGAGTAAGATGGCGGTGTTTCCGGTTCCGGGCGCGGTGACTTCCGACTTCCGGTCTATGCCAAAATGGCGGATTCAGACACTAGAGGCCAAAATCCCCCCTCAGACTGCGGCTCTCCAACAAAATGGCGCCGATCACCGGTGTATAGGAGATAGACACTTAGCGCTCCAGGGAAAAGCAGGAGGCCTCACGATACTCCTCTCTTGGGGTCAGGAAACCTCGCAAATCAGCAGATATGGATGGAGGGGAGGTAACAGCTGCACCCTTAGCCCAGGAAGAGGCCACAGGTGGTGAGTCCTCTTCCGTTTTGAATGTGGTAAAGTAAGAGGGGTCTTACTACACCATGGGGGGGGGGGGGGAGAGAGACACACACACAGAAAGTCTTTGGAAACTGGTTAAAGTTTGGACTTTGTCTTTTTTGTCTCCCTAGATCCTGGTGGCTCTGCTCAAGGGGCTCACAAGGTGAAGGGCAAAAATCCCCCTCCTCCCAGGTCAAAAAGATGTGGGAACTATATTGATAAGCTCCCACAGGACCATATGAAACCTTTTTGCTATAGGTGCATACAGAGACTGTCTAGTAAGGAAACCTCACAGGTTATGAGGGACTTCCTTGCGGTACAGTCGGAGATGCTTTCAACCCTCTAGTCTATCAAGACAGCTATAGCACCTAAGGCGGATGATAGAGAAATCCTGTCCTCTAGAGAAGGCACTTAGGAAGGAAACCTCTTAGGAAGGTTTTTCAGACAGGGGTCAGAAAACCTCGCAAAGACCCCCTTCCTCTGTCACTTCGGGAGTTGAGGAGTTTGAGGACCCAGAGGAGTCAGAGGAGGACTCATTAGAGGAAGGGGAAGACACAGACGCTGACAGCCAGGATAGTGACAGTCCTAGAGCTAGTAGCCACCTCTTTCGCTTGGAAGACATGGGGCAGTTACTTAGGGCGATCTATGTCTCTGAGGATATCCCAGAACCTCCGGTTCAGGCGTCGGCCCGGGACAAGATGTACAGGGGTTTGGGAAAGCCTCAGTCCAGGGTGTTCCCAGTTCATCAGGCCCTAAAGGAGGTGATTTTGAGAGAGTGGAAAGACCCGGAAAGAAAGGTTCTTAGACTCAAAACTTGGAAGAGAAGGTTTCCTTTTGGGGAGGAAGAAGAGCAGAAATTCTTTAAAACCCCTAAGTTAGACGCAGCCCTGTCGCAGGTTTCTTAAAAATCTGACTTGTCTTTTGAAGATTCAGGGAACCTAAAAGACCAAATGGACAGAAGGGCGGAGGCGCTTTTGCGCAGAGCATGGGATTCCAATGTGGCTGCCATGGCTCCTGCTTTGGCGTCAGCATGCGTGGCAAGAAATGTGGACGCGTGGTTAGGCAGACTTTCCAACCATGTTTCTAGAGGGAGTGATTCTAAAGAAATCACAGACTTGTTAGAAATAATAGGTAAGGCTGTGGCATATTTGGCAGATGCGGCAGTGGAGTCTGTCAGGAACACAGCCAAATCTGCGGCCCTCCTTAACTCCGCAAGAAGGGCAGTCTGGGTCAAATCATGGGAAGGGGACCATATGTCTAGATCAAGGCTATGTGGTTTACCCTTTGAAGGTTCAAAACTCTTTGGATCTGGCCTGGATCAGGTGCTGTCAAGGTCAGCAGAAAAGGGAAAACAGTTCCCGGTTAAAGCTAAAGGAGAAAGGGGTAGTAAGTTTTTCGTCCCCCCTCTAACCAGGGTCAATTCAAAGGAAAAAAGGATGCGAATAGAAGATGGGGAAAGGGAAATAGGCATCAAAAATGTAGTCTGCCCTTTTCTGGACCTAAAGACTCCACCAAGCAGTCTAAGTGATGTCAGCATCAGGGTAGGGGGGAGATTGTCCCACTTTGTCCCTCAGTGGAAGAGGATCTCCGAAAGCCCCTATATCTTGCAGATTGTAACAGAGGGATATCGTCTGGAACTTCTCTCCCCCTCAACACTTTTTTCTGACTCGTCTCCCCAAGGAAACTTCAAAAGCTGCAGGGCTGTTGGACAGCTTGCAGGGATTGGCGTTCCAGGAGGTGATCATCCCTGTTCCACCGGAAGAGCTTTACCAAGGGTTTTAATCCCATGTGTTTGTCGTTCAAAAACCGTCAGGGAAATTTTGCCTGATATTAAATCTCAGGAAGTTGAACAGGTTTTTGCGACAAAAGAGCTTCCGGATGGAGAGTATATACACGGTGCGCAGGCATCTATTAAAGGGTGCGTTCTTAACCACGATAGATCTGAGGGATGCTTACCTTCATATCCCGATCACCAGGGAACACCAGTCCCTGCTGAGATTCGCAGTCCTTACGAGCAAAGAGATTCAACATTGGCAATTCCGAGCTCTTCCCTTTGGATTAGCTGCAAGCCCAAAGATCTTCACAAAGGTCCTGTCGGAGGTTGTAGCTTACCTACACCTACAGGTGGTGTCCTTTATACCCTACCTAGACGACCTTTTGGTATACGGGCAATCCCTAGAGCAGGTGGAAGTAGACGTAGGCAGAGTGATTTTCACTCTGGAGTCCTTGGGCTGGATAGTAAACAGAGAGAAATCTTCTGTGGCACCGTCCCAAATAAAAGTATTCCTGGGATGGATACAGAGGCTCAGAAATGGTTTCTTCCAGAGGAAAAACGATTAAAGGTGGTTACAGCAGTATCCTCTTTAAAAGAAGCCAGGGAGTGCTCTCGCAGGCATATCATGAGGGTTCTAGCTCTAATGACCACGTGTATTCCAGCGGTTCCCTGGGCTCAGCTCCACTCCAGGGAGCTGCAGTTCTTCCTTTTGTCCTCCTGGGACAAAAGGAGAGAGTCATTGGATGGAAGGGTGTCTATCCCAACAAGAGTAAGGATCTCCCTAGATTGGTGGCTGGGTCAGGACAAGCACAGGTTGGGTCTACCCTGGGACCAGTGGAATCCCACAAGAATCACTACCGATGCAAGCGCCTGGGGTTGGGGCGCTCACCTGGGGGACATCCAGGCACAGGGGGCCTGGACTCCTTATCAGGCAGGGGCATCCTACAACCACAGGGAACTCCTGGCGGTGGGCCAGGCGTTAGTAGCCTTTGGAGACAGGATTCAGGGCTTAGAGATCCAAGTCCTGTCAGACAATGTGACAATGGTCTCTTACCTGAATCGTCAGGGGGGCACCAGATCCAGCAAGCTACTGAGTCTAGTCCTGAACATCTTAAACTGGGCCGAAGAGAATCTTCATGGGACTTTTCCAGTCGCAAATCTGACGTACTTTAGATTTGGAAAATGCTTCAAATCCTTACGTCGTAACTCCGCCGGACCCAGAAATCCGCTCGTCTGTATGCTAGTCCGACGGACAAAAACCCACACTAGGGCAGCTATTGGCTACTGGCTATCAACTTCCTTATTTTAGTCTGTTGTACGTCATCACGTACGAATCCGTCGGACTTTTGTGTGATCGTATGTAGGCAAGTCCGTTCGTTAGAAAGTCTGCCGCAAGTCCGCCAAAAGTCTGTCGAAAGTTTGTCGGACGGGCTGTCGGACTTTTGTAGCCGAAAAGTCCGACCTTGTGTACGCCCCATTAGGGGAAGGGTTGCTCTGATAGGGTAATTGAGACCCTCTTGGGCAGCAGGAAGCTGGTCACCAGGAGGATCTACTCCAAGGTTTGGAATTGCTTCTCACAGTGGTGCCGTGATAAGGAGGTGTCTTATCCTTCAGTACCAGTGGTACTGGAATTTTTATAAGTAGGGGTGAATCAGGGGATTTCCCAGAACACCTTGAGGGTACATATAGCAGCGTTATCTGTATTTTTGGATCAGAGGCTCGCACTAGAACCTCTGATTAAGAGATTTCTTCTGACAAGGGAGAGGTTAACCCCTGTCAGGGTGAATGTATTCCCTCCATGGAATTTATCCCTGGTTTTGGAGGCACTGACGAAAGCGCCCTTCGAACCAGCGCAAGAGATTTCAGTTAAGTTTTTGACTCTTAAGTTAGCTGTTTTCTGTTGGCCATAACCACGGCCAGAAGGGTGAGCGACCTACAGGCCCTGTCAGTTAAGAAGCCTTTTCTGTTGATTCTGGAGGATAGAGTGGTTCTTAGACAGGACCCACTATATCTTCCCAAGGTCGCATCTAAGTTTAATAGATCTCAGGAGATCATTTTACCCTCCTTCTGTGATAATCCAAAAAATGAGAAGGAGAGAAAATTTAATTTATTAGATGTCAGGAAATGTTTATTGACATATCTAAATAGAGTAAAGGACTACAGAAAGTCGAATCATCTTTTAGTTTTATTTAGCGGCCCTAACAAGGGAGGGCAGGCATCTAAATCTGCTGTGGCTAGGTGGATTAGGCAGACAATAACATTGGCCTATGAACAGACCGGTTCCCCAGTACCAGGAAACCTTAAGGCCCACTCAACAAGATCCTTGGCGGCCTCTTGGGCAGAGAGAGCTGGGGCCTTGATAGAACAGGTCTGTCGCACAGCCACTTGGGCGAAGCAGGATACCTTTTTGAAACACTATAGAGTGGAACTGCTGTCGCCCCAGGATCTGACATTTGGAAGAAAGGTGCTACAAGCGTTGGTCCCGCCCTGAGGTAGGCCTTGAACTCCTTGTCCATCCTCTCAGGTTATGCCGTCCTGGAAGATGACTAGAGAAAATTGACAGTTATTACCAATAACTGTTTTTCTAGGATATCTTCCAGGACGGCAGGCCCTACTTCCCACCCATGTTTTAATATAAGTACTACGGAAAGAGTTTCTCTCTGTCACCCGGATAACCTATTACTTTGGGAGAACTGAGGTGCAGGGGGAAGGGAGGGGCCTTTTAACCTTGTATGTTGATTGTGTTTCCTGTCAGGTGGATCAGTCATCTCTCAGGTTATGCTGTCCTGGAAGATATCCTAGAAAACAGTTATCGGTAAGTAACTGTCAATTATCCTTGCCCTGGGAGATCTTCGGAGCAGCCAAGAGGGCTGGTAGTGCCCGCAAGCAGTGTAGCTGGGAGCAGTTCTACACAAGGAGTGGATACACTCCTGCATGCCATTTGCCTCATCTTTTTGTGCTATTTTCAAGAGGGGCTGAGAGCTCCTAGTCTGTAATGGATGTTTGCTACTAATCTATAAGGACTGTGCGAGGAAAGGAAAGAAAGCAGCCAGGTGGGCTGGTAGTTCTGCAGACAGTGGAGCCGGGATCATTGTCTATGGTGAAGTTGGAGATACTGCTGTATGCAGCTTACAACACAGTGTGTTACTTTCTAAGGGACTGAGAGATCCTAGTCCTTAAGGAGCTTTTGCATTTTATCTTCAGAGACTGCCAATGTCCGGAAAGTAGGACAGTTCAAGACCTTGTACATAGGGTGGAAGTTGTCCCAGGTTTTTGTTCTTTGAGTCAAGTTGGGCATCCCATATATCCCTTCACCCCATCCTACTTAAACATAAAAACACAGCCAAGGGACTGACATCTTGTGTTTGGATGCAAATGGAGAATGTGTGTTGCCTGGCTGTGCAGGAGTAGGGGAAACAGTTACTAGTGGCGCCTGCGGGGGTAGTGCTACATATAAAAGTGAAAAATTAGAAAATTTTATAGGAATGAATTAAGCCTCCATCCCGCCCTTTGGTTTAGACAGATGACAAGATCAAACTATTGTTTGGAAAGCATCTCTAACAATTGAAGATATACACTCTTGTCTGGAAAGCAAGACCAGCAATATTTGGATCTGATGTTTTCCCTACCATAATAGGAACAATTGCAGATATTTGCTCTTTTTATCCAGTAGTTTGCGATACATACACATATATCTAATATTATCCAATTGTTCTATTGTCTGCAAAAGGTCTCTTGTAAAGATTGCTTGATGAAACAAATGTCATGTGAGAGACACACTAATCAAAACCAAATGTTGTTCATTGGACAAACACTAGACACGTTCTGTCCTTCTTATGCCTTATTGAGCAATGAGTAATGTATTTTTGAAGAATGTACTGTTTAAAAAACATATTGACTTGTATTTTAACAGAAATATTCGGATTCACTGATCTATGTGTCGGAGTTCAATATTTCTCTGCAATTGCTTTAATGGGCTTCTTTCTCTAAAAACAGGACTTTACCATTTCTACAAAATGTTTTAAACTGGATAGAAACAAATTCAGCATTCTGGAAAGCTTGCATGACATAGTATAATCCCTTAGCCAAAAAAAGTTATTGCCTCTATTTTCACGTTACTGTTGCTATATATGGCTCACACGGTGCAATACAGTTTAACCTCCATTCACAATTTAGTATATAACCCCATGGAGCATGTAATAATCTGTTTGAACTATCACATCAAGAGTTAACAATCCCAGTCATTCAATTTGTGACCCCAGGAGGAGAAACAGTACACTTTCCCTTCCCATCTGGCAGGATGTCTGTTACCAGAAGACATGTGATATCAGCTTTCTAAATTTCAGCAGGGTCAATCATTATCTATTGTGCTCGAGAGTGACTCTGGATGACTCATCATATGCAATGAATTATAAGACACAAACCCCAATAATGGTATTTACCTAAAAGTTTACAGTGCTGTTCTCGTTTATCCAATATGTCTTCTGAGATATCTAGTGGCGGCACAAATTCTGTTGACATAACTGATTTTTTTTCTGTCACTGTAAGAATAAAAGCCCCAATAAGGGTTAAATAATCACACACATGTATTTGTAATACAAGTTGTAGAATTAGCCTGTTAATTCTTATGTCTTTAACTACTTGCCTACTGGGCACTTTCACCTCCTTCCTGCCCAGGCCAATTTTCAGCTTTCAGCGCTGTCGAACTTTGAATGACAATTGCCTGGTCATGCAACACTGTACCCATATGAAATTTTTATCATTTTTTTCACACAAATAGAACTTTTGTTTGGTGGTATTCAATTAACACTGGGTTTTTTTATTTTTTGCTAAATAAATGAGAAAACACCAAAATTTTTTTAAAACAAAACCCAGAAAAACTTTTTTTTATAGTTTATTATAACATTTTGTAAACAGGTACTTTTTCTCCTTCACTGATGTCAGCTGATGAGGCTGCACTGATGGGCACTGATAGGCTGCACTGATGGGCACTGATGAGGCAGCACTGGTGGGCACTGATGAGGCAGCACTGATGACACTGCACTGATAGGCGGCACCGATGGGCACTGGTTGGCGGCACTGATAGGTGACATTGATGAGGAGGCACTAATGGGCACTGGTGGGCACTGTTGGGACTGCATTGATAATCGATGTGTTTACATCGTGATCAGCTGTGATTGCACACTGCTGATCACGTGGTAAAGAGCCGCTTATTGGCTCTTTATCCAGATCTGTGATCAGCTGTGTCCGGAGAATGTCATATGACACCCTCCCAAGACTGGCCGGACGCGCTGTAGCCTTCATTCGGCTTTGGCTATGTCGGCAAGTGGTTAGAGTGGTTCTAAAGGCTCAAGGTTTTTTACCTTCATGCATTCTATATTGCTCATCAAAGTGATTCTAAAGGCATTCTCTGAATTAGGGTAAAATGCCTTTTGAGTGCAGCTTCTCCCCAGTGCTCCCTTATACTTACCTGGGCCTGTTCTCGATATGGCGATGTACACAAGAGCAGCAGCTCCCTCAGCTCTCTCCCTCCTAAAAGGGTCAGAGACACCATCGGGAGCTGTGCTAATCACAGCCAGTAAGGTGGGAGCGGGGGACAGGGCCGAGACGCTCTGTGTCTATGGACACAGAGCCCACTGGGGAGCAAGCCGACACAAGTTCCCACCATAGTAAGCGGCTTGCTATGGTGAGCACTACGCGTGGGGGGGAGCCAGGAGCACCGCAGGGGACCCGAGAGGAGGAGGATCGGGGCTGCTGTGTGCAAAACCATTATGCAGAGCAGGTAAGTATGACATGTTTGTTACTTAAAATAAATAAGGACTTACAATCACTTAAAAATGTAGTATATTAAACTGATACATGTACAGTATTTAGTACAGTGACTGAAATTATCAGAATTAAAAAATGATTCTACAACATCATGACATGTCTACAGTATATGATACTGTAGATATGGGCTTGTTGATTCAATATCTATGAATAATTTATTTGAAGTTGTTGGCTGGATATTAAGATATAAAATAGATAATAGTATAAAGGCGTCAACATGCTTGAAATAAATCTGTAAATGAAGAATATTTTATTGTACATAGTTTGGCTATGTATTATGAGACCATATAGAGCAAGGATCTTGCAGAGATTATTTTGGGTTACTGATACAGTTTGCTTTGTATATTTTAATAAAGAACCTAAATTTGTTTCAAAGCTATGATATGGTTGTTAAAAATTAAAAAAATTAAAAAAAAACGCATATATTCTAGCAAATTACTGAAAAAAAAACAAAATACCTTCTATTCTAATACAACTTTTGTTTCTAGGTAAAAGGACCAATGTTCCCCACGAGCAAGGTCACACTACCTCCAAAGTTGAGTGATGCACTATGATTCAGAGAAGTTCATTTAAATTATTAATTGCAGGAATAATGGGAGACGGGCAATTGTGATATTGATTGCAATGGGAAGTGAGAGAGCTGTCCAATATCACAGCTGTCACACTTTCAAACTAGTGTGCAGTGGACGAGTTGCTTCATAATAAAAATGGAAAATCCATAAGTAATCAGACAGATTCACATTATTTTGGAAAATCTCTATGCAAGATATCTAACATTTGGATCCACTGTTTACATCTACATGTCAGTGCTACCCAACCTGGTAAAATAGTGACATCCTCCTCCCTTTTGAAAAGATGGTTTTCTATGTCAACACTAAGGCTCCATGCACACTATAAACTAAAAAAAGGCCAGAAAAACGCTGGATGAAAAATGTTCATAGTAGCTTTTTTGAGCCATCTTTTAGCAGCAGTTAGGAGATTTCAGCTTTCTTTTCTTTTCAAAACGCTCCCAATGAAGCAAAAAACAAAAACAAAAAACAAACAAACAAAAAAAAATATATATAACAGTGTATGGTCCTTTTTAGTTTTGCAAAGTTAAATGATATCACTTTATCAGGGTGTAACAGAGCCATTCATATTTTATACAATGTTTAACTATTTCAAAGTTTAGAGTTTTAACTACCGTATTTAGTCACGAAAAAAAAAAACCCACTTTAAAACAAAACAGTTTGTCCCATTCTCTAGATATAAAATTAGAGTAAATTATAAAATACAAATCTTTGTCAATTGACATCTTCTCATTCTCTTTGTTGGCTATTTATTTTGCTTCAGACTTTAGCTCTGTGCTCCTGTCATCCTTAGTACATAGTTACAATACATGGCTATGTTGAAAGAAGACAGCTAGATCAACCAATGAAAAAAATAAATAAATAAAATTTTATATATATATATATATATATATATATATATATATATATATATATATATATATATATATATATATATATATAGGATATTTATATATATTTTTTTTTTATATATGATATATATATATATATATATATATATTATATATATATATATATCCATGTTGCCTAAAGGAATCTGTATGTTGTTATATCTTTCCTGCGTGCTGTTATAGCTACAACACTATCATAGATACAAGGCTGTGCTAGATGTAAGATGCTAGATGGTTAAATGTAAGAAAAAAATTGCCACTTTGTTCAAAGTACCAGTCTATTTTTTTAAACAAATATTTACCAGATGTTAAAATTACACAATATTAATAATATAAATATAATTTTATATATATATATATACATATATATATATATATATATATATATATATATATATATATATATATATCTATACACAGTTTTAAAAAAAATGGTATATATAATTTTTTTTAAACTGTTTTTAAAAGGAAATATAATATATTGCAATAATGGTAGCATTGGCTTATTAGTGATCGTGAAATAGAAAACAGTAGGTAGACAGAAGATTGAAGTTTGATCAAAGACATGGTACTTACAAGTAGTGCAGGACTGTGTGGGAGCTTTGTGCAGGCTTTGTTGCTGGTCCAGCTGACCGTGCCTTCTGTTCTGCGCTCCTTTTAAATGATTGGAACATGAGTTGCCATGGAAACAGTCTGTCTGGGACCAAGCAAAGAGCTTCAAAAAGTGTTTGTAGCGTCTCATACATAATCTTGTTGGGATTCTGACCTTACGTAATCAAGTAAAACATAATTAATCTTGTAACAAAGAAAATAATGAAAAGAAAAAAAAGAGTCACACATTGATGTCTGCAATGGTTTTAGACAATGATATCACACAAAGATGATGCAAGTTTACTGACAGTTACATGAATGCGTTAGAACAGTGGATAAGCTTTTCTTCAATAGGACATTTCTGATAATGCAGTTTAAAGCATTGTTTTAATATACATTTTAACGTGAAATATAAAATAGCCACCCTAATAACAAATTCTACCTTTCAATAAAAAAAAAAAAAAGAAAATTTAACAATGAAAGTAACAAAACAGCCCTTAACAAATTGGTATCTAATTTATTCACTTAAAACTGAACTGCAGGATAACCAAATGTTGCCTAAATAAAAGAGGCATGTGTATTCTTACTTGAATCTTGATGTGTTTTGTGTATTCTTTCCAGATCTTGATAGTAATCCAGTGTGAAACTTTTCTTCTGTGCAGGAGCTTCCTGTAGTAAAGACCAGTCACTGGTGCTCTCTATTCTTGTGCAGGGTGACTGGTCTTGTCTCCGCCCCCTCCTGCAGGCAGCCTGCAGTGGGTGGAGCTGCTGGGCCCCTCCCACAACTCTGCTCTCTGTACAGGCTATGCACAGCTGATATCACGGCTACTTTTACAAGGTAATATCTGGGGTTTAAAAGGTATTTGGGGCATATAAAGTGGATTTATATCCTTTTTGATTATTGAGATATTTTATTGAACATTTGTGTTCATTTTTGTTCTTGAAGTTGAGATGTAATCTTTTTAGTCGTACTTCTCAGAAAATATGTCATTGCCAACACATTCTGAATAAGAAAAGGTTAGATCAGGGTGCTCAACTTGTTGCCCTCTGAGCCCTCTGATGTGACCCTCAACCTTAAACCAGGGAAGTGCATGCCTGGGGTCTATTGCACAGAACAGGTAAGTATGAGATACTTGTTATTTAAAAAAAATACTTTACAGTCACTTCAACCTCCCTGGCGGTATTCCCGAGTCTTGCTCGGGGTGGAATTTCAGAACCAAAAGCGGTAACCCCGAGCCAGACTCGGGAACGCATCACAGGATCCATGTAGAGGTTACTTACCTTATCCCCTGGATACTGTGATGTCTCCCTGCTGTGATCTGTGAGCCGCCGTGTCTCGCTCGATTCACAGTGCCGAGCTCCGTTCCCTGCGAGCGTTGCGACGCACAGGGACGGAGTTCCGCGCCAAATTTAAAAAGTAAAAAACACAGTATAGATACAGTATACTGTAATCTTACAGATTACAGTACTGTATCAAATAATTACACATCCCCTTTGTCCCTAGTGGTCTGTCCAGTGTCCTGCATGCAGTTTTATATTATAAATACTATTCTTTCTGCCAGGAAACTGGAGATTGTCCATAGCAACCAAAAAGTGTCCCTTTATGTCAAAAGTGCTTTTAGACCAGCTAGAAAACAGCGAGAATAAATTAGAATCACTTGCAGAATTGAGCGATAGTGATTTGTGGGGAAATCAAACACTGAAAGTAATGACAGCGACAATTCTGCAACTGAGCAAATTTCAGTGTTTTTGATTTGATTACATTATTGAATAATTTTTTTTATTATTATTTGTTATAATTATTTATAGTTATTTATTATATTATAATTTATGATTTTGTTTTTCAAACTTTATCATACCCGGGATGTCTACTAGACTCTTGTTTGGACAGATTTAAGTGAGTTATTCCTAAGAATTACAGGCCTACAATATAAAACAATAAATTTCCATGCAAAATAATTGTACTGCTTTCAGCATCCAAAATCTGAAATAATAACTGTAACCCCCCCTCCCAATCTTGTATGTGCAGTCACAGCATCTGATAAAAAAAAAAATCTGAAATAATCATACCGCCAGGGAGGTTAACAACCATTGACAGGAATTAAGAAATACTAGATAGAGAACGAGAGAGAGATAGAAGAAAAAGTCCCAGGTTGTAGCACTTAGGAAATTTATTAAGAAATCACAGTGTAATTCAACAGGGTTCCATCAATGTATGAGGTTTCAGGCAAAGCGCTTCCTCAGGTAAGCAACGCTAATGAAACAAAATCCTGAAAGAACTATGTTTATGAAAAGGAACCAGAAACTCAGTATCAATTACATTTTCATA
Source organism: Aquarana catesbeiana (assembly GCF_042186555.1). Classification (NCBI taxonomy): domain Eukaryota; kingdom Metazoa; phylum Chordata; class Amphibia; order Anura; family Ranidae; genus Aquarana; species Aquarana catesbeiana. The sequence goes on from NC_133328.1 coordinate 220,436,289, forward strand.
GTACAAGCTACAGGTGTAAATGAGAGATGCTATGAGAGAACTAACTGCTGTTAATTCTCAGAAGAGAACGCATACGCTAGCACATACATGGATAATTGCCTTAGCCAAATTTCACTCCATAGTGCCCTATAATAAAAAAAATATATACAAAATCATCCTTAAACAAAATAATCCCACAAACAAATTAATTATATGCACCGAGAAATAAAGGCAAATCAAAAAAATAAAGGCAAGGCAAAATCAGAATTGAGACATGAGGTTAAAGCTTTAAGCCACTGAGTCCAGTAAACTTTCTGTTTTTCAGTTACCCCCCTCTATTTTTTTGGTACTTTTTTGTGAATGAAAGGATTACTATGTACCCCTTACCTATTCACATGGACAAGCGGTATCTAGGGGTTCCCTGATTTTTAATGGGGGCTTCCAGATTCCAATAAGCCCCCCACCCACAGACCCACACAATCTCTGGACCAGGGTTGTGGGGATGAGGCCCTTGTCCTCATCAACACAGGGACAAGGTGATTTGCCAGTGGGGTCCCCTCTGCCAAGGCACCCCACCATGTTAAGGGCATGTTGCCTGGTATGGTTCAAGAGAGGGGGATGATGCCATTTAAGTGAATATGGTTGGTGATGTCACTGGTTGTTAAGGATTTGGAGGTGCCTGCACCCACTGGCATCCTGAAGAACCATTGACAATGGGAAGATGTCATGTATAATAGTTGAAATAACACCGACATTCATCTCTGGTCGAATGGGTAAATGTTTGAGTATTCGTCCAAGGTTTGATATGGCTTTAATTTGTGTTCAGCCTGAACCCTTTGCTCATTCTTAGTTCACGGTATTTTAGCTAGGCTTCATGGGTGACAGAAAAGGCCCACAGGCATGGCATTTACATTAAACAATATTTTTACAATCAGCACAGTTCAGTTTAAACCACTGCAGCACCTTGTCTGCATGGGCCAGTTTATGTAAAAGGGGAATTTATCATTTAAAGTGTTACTAAACTCAGGGCCCTGCATTCACTATATCTGGTCTCCCACAGTACACGGAATATGGAAATTCATTCGTTTTAGTAAATATGAACTGCTAAATTCCTTTTCTCATCAGCAGTTAGAGCAGTCTTGTGACTTCTATATGTCTCCGTTTAAAGCTTGTAGAAGGAGTTTTCATTCTCCCCTGACTGACCTATGCGGCTGCATGACCCCTGACCCTCTGTCTGGCCAGTGCTGATTGGCCCTGTGCTGATCACATGCATCCTCCCAAGAACAAAAAAAAAACTCTCTAGCATTACGCACCAAACTGGAGATGATTTGGGTACAGTGGAAGAAGGATCAGAGAAGACAGTATCAAACAGCCTTTTTACACAGTGCAGAGGATTAACCTCTTTGGTTCCATAGTGAGTATAACAGGCATGCTTTACTGCATATACAGACTGATTTTACTGTTGTGGGTTTGGTAACACTCTAAGTTTAAAAAACAATGTAATAATCAGATCTATATATTGTACCTATGAACACGGTAAAAAAAGTAGAATTCCTAAAACATTGTGCAAAGTCTACTCCTACAGTTTTTTGGCTTATGTCAACGGTGTAGAGACATAGTATGGGTGATCTAACCAGGACATGCTAGTGAGCTGTGAGTGAATGTGAATGTAGTGAAGTTCCAGCACCATAATGAGTATGCTGACTGATACTTCACCATCTTGCTGCAGCATTTTAAAAACGCAGTGGCCAGGAAATCGCATGGCGCTTTTGCACCATGCAATTATCCTGTGGGTCCCACACTTGCAAATATGCTGCATTTTTAAATACGGGGGGGGGGTCATTAAGAATGAATGGCACCTGGACTGCACTGAAACCTTCCTAGCGAGGACTCTCACCTCTGGAAAGGTGCGCATCAGGCAGCCTGGGTTTAGTTAGTCAAGAATGAACTGCATTGCATTGTTGGACTGTATACTTCGGGTTGTTCAGTAAAGACTGTTCAACTGATTCTTGCCTGGTCTGAAGTTGTTCAAAGGGGAGCTTGGAACTACATGGTATATCAAAAGCTCAGGGTCTGTAAAGCCCATACAGGGTGAAGTGTAAGAAACAAAAAGCCACCATGAAGGGTTAACTCAGCAAAGGAGTTGGTGGGAAGTGTGTAATTACTATGGTTAACCATGAACTGGCGGGAATGTAATAGCAGCCAGGCAGTGGGGTTGGTGCTCTGACTCTCTCCCTAGTGGCCAGTTCTCCAAGATTAATCAAGACCGAACCTGTGGATGGAGACCCCAAGGACCCAGCCACATGGTATAGGAGAGCTGAAGGAGTTAATTAAGTTCACACATGAAGTTCATGCTTAGTGCAAGGCAGGACCCCATTCTGTTACTGGGGATGAGGTGGCAGGGGAAAGCTGGACTCGTGGAGCGGGACATGGGCATAGCGTTGTGTCCTGCTCTAAATACTACATTCCAGAAGGCAAGGCGTACAGCACATGGGACAGAGTTTTTTACAGAAGAGATCTGTTTGTTGCTACACAGCTGCACAAGGTGTACGGCTCACTTCTAATCCGGAGTTCTGTCTTAATGTTGATTTCACATGACGGTGGCCCTGCTTGGTCCTGGGTATTAGTGAGCTCATAGCCCATGTGCAGGGCGAGTAGGCCCCGCCCACAAACCTATCATAGTTGGTTGTAGTTGGTCTCCTGATTTTTCCCATGCAGGCTTCAGGCCCCCTGAGCAGAGCCATCCCCTTTTTATATACAGCACAGGGTGTAAAGAGCAAAGCCCAGAAAATGGCTGGGAAAATGTAGACACTGGCTTAACCTCTTCCCTACTGGGCAGCCTGAACAACTAACAAACTAACCTGCCTACACACATGCCTCCGGTGCAATTATATATCATAACTACTCCACATGCAGCCTCGACTCTACTGCCACATCTCATGGTGCAGTAAAAGGCCCATTTGGTTGTGGGTGGGGCCTATTCTCCCTGTAGATGGGGGACTCTTTGTGAACACATTGATTAGTGCCCTGGACCAGGTAATGAGAAGATCAGCATTAAGGTGGCACCCTGTACTGGAGCTTCTTTACTGTGACAGCTGTGCTATTATACACTGTATCTTCCTGAATGCAGCATTTAAGGGGGGCACTGCAGAGCCTTTGTCCCACTCCACCAGCCCAGCTACCCTGTCACCCCCCTCCCAGTGATTAGAGATCACACTTTGCACTAAGCATGGATCTCCATGCATTCACAAGTTAACTCCTTCACTCTCCTGTACCTGCACCTAGGTCCATAGGGTCTCCATGCTGCGGGTTCAGTCCTGAATGCTGTGGGGCACCAACTGCTAGGAGGGAATCAGACCACCAACCCCCTTGCTAACCAAATGACTTGTCACCCAAACTTAGTACCACTCTCCTACTGTCTGGCTGCTATGGCATTCCCACCAGTCCTGGTTACCCATAGTAACCACCTGTTAGACATGACTTCCCACCATCTCCTCTGCATGGTTAACCTTTCCTTGGTGGCACTCTTGCTTCTCCTCTTAATTCCCCTAGATGTTACAGACCCAGTTCTTTAGATATGCCATGTACCTTCATGCACCCCTTTAGATAAGCTTCAGACCAGGCATTTAACAGGTAATGAAACAAATTGTGTTACTGAAAGCTTAAAGTTAAACAACACAGCACACATGAAATAGAGTCCAGTCCTAACTATCTAATGTAAGCTGCCCAAATTCATACCTTGCCTAAAGGAAAATCCATTTAGCTTAAGTCCAGTAATATTATAATATATTACTCAGAAGGAACCACGTGCTCCAGCAGGACTACATGGGAGCAGTCCTTTCTCTGAAATCCCACGAGGAAGAGAACCCTCCTCTGAGCCCTCCCGTGGTATTTAAAGATCCACTCCAGGGGGTAGGACCCAAGAAAACTCAGGAAAGATCTGAGACACAGTTAACCCTTTCCCATACCGGGCAGCATGAACTAACTTCATGGCTACACAGTACACCTAACAAAAATATGTTAAGTGGTACTCCTTGAGCAACTGCTTACATACACATCTAGGATGTAGTGTGTTGCAGTAATGTGCATATTAGCGCAACCACATTATAATTGTTAGAATGTAGTGGTGACAATCCATTAAAATGGCACTCCAATGCATTAAGACACTGCAGCTCCAATGTACGTGCACTGTGTCTACTGTGATAGAGAAAATGTCCTTTTTTTGTCCACTCAAAACAAAAGCCAAAAAGACTGTCATATCTGGTTGATATTCATACAACTCAACTCCAAGGTTGATAAACTCTAATTAAAATCTCGGACATTCCCTGATATGATGACGTGTCCCGCAATATGGGCCTTCCTTTATGAATCCATTAAGTCCCTTAAGAGGCAACAATGGCCAGAATCACCCTCCAACTTAAATCAGCAACAGAACAGAGCAATCAAAACACTGCAAAGAAACTTGGACCTAGTTATCAAAGAATCCGACAAAGGAGGCAACTTGGTGCTCATGACACACCAGCAATATCAAACTATGTGTCTACAGGTTCTACACAACACCACCTGGTATATACCCATTAATCATGCCTTGATACAGAGCTACATTGCAGAGTATCGTGGTCTAATTACTGGTGCCTTTTTGCAGGGCCTTATTGACGATGACACTTTCAAATTTATCAACACTCAAAAACCCTGGACCCCTACGTTTTACACTCTACCCAAGACCCACAAGAACTTTAGGACTCCACCAGGGTGTCCAATCGTCTCAGGCATTGGGTCATTGACCGAAAACGCCAGTAAACTTGTCGACGCGTTCTTAATGCCCCATGTCCTCAGCCTGCCTTCTTATATCAGGGACACCACGGACCTGCTCCGTCATATCGAAGGGGTCCAGATCCCTCCGGACGCCCTCCTCGTGGCTATCGATGTCGAGGCTCTGTACTCGAGCATCCCCCACGAGCAGGGCGTCCGGATGGCTGATACCTTCCTCATGGAGCAGGACCATAATACTTGGCCCCTAAACCGGTTTATGCTAAAACTCCTTAAGTTTATCCTTACGAAAAATTACTTTATGTTCATGGACCAAACCATTTTGCAAATCCAGGGAGTAGCAATGGGTACTTCCTGCGCACCCTCCTACGCAAATTTGTTTCTGGAGGGATAGGAGCGATCAGTGTTTGGTGAAGTAACGTTGCAACCTTTCTTGAACTATGTACTTAGTTGGCATCGATTCATAGACAACTTGTTCATCATATGGATCGGCACCGAGCAATTACTTACTGAATTCATCAGACTTCTAAATATCAACCAATTTAATTTGCGATTTACGTTCTCTTTTGACCCTCAATGTATTTCCTTTTTGGATCTCAACATCATTAAAAACAAAACGGGTGGTCTGGTGACTGAACTCTTCTGTAAGCCGACTGCGGGCAACACTTTGTTACACGCCTCAAACATACATCCCCACCCGTTGGTGCGGAGTATACCCTACGCCCAGTATCTTAGCCTGAGGCGTAACTGCTCAGAGGACAGGGATTTCCTCGCCCAGGTGGCTGCTCTTCGTGAACGCCTCCTGACTCGAGGATATACTCGTACAAATCTAAGAAAAGCCTTCAATAAGGCTTATGCCCGCACACGTCAATCCCTACTCTACGGCCCCCCTCGGCCAGCTCAGCCGTCTACGGTGAAGATTTTCCAAATTTTCCACCCACCACAATACACTCCGCACATTATTATCCAACCACTGGCACCTTCTAACGGACCACCATATCCTGGGCAAATATGTAAGATCGACACCTGAATTAGTTTACAAAAGGGCTACCAACCTACGGGCAAACTCACCAGCAGCCATTATAGGGCCAATCAACATCGTTCTGAGGGCCCTCTGGGCACCTTTACATGTGAGACTTGCCCCAAATGCCCATGGATTTTGGAGGGTACAAGCTTCATCCTCCCCAATGGAGAAACCTTCTTCCCTCCCCAACACGCCAATTGTGGTACCAGAGGCATGGTTTACCTGATGGTCTGTGCCTGTAAGGCCTTTTATGTAGGCAAGACTATCAGGGAACTACGCCAAAGGATGAGCGACCACTTATACTATGCGTCCAATGGTAAGCTAACCTTGGTTGGATGCCGTATTGGCATCCACCATCGTTATCAATCAGAATACGTCAAATTCCTAGTGTTGGAGGTTATTCCTGAGGACCCACGAGGTGGGGATTGGGATCACAAGATCCTGAGACTTGAGGCTCTCTGGATCAAGCGACTCGATGCCCTCATCCCTCCAGGACTCAATGAAGCACATTCATATAAACACTTTCTCAAATGAAATGTACTGAAGAAATATGACCTAACCACTTTTCTCCCCCCTTCCATTCCTTTTCACATGACCAAGGTATGCCTAGCCTCACTTAGGCCTGACACCCAGGTGCAAATATCTACATACTTCCCTGCTGCGTCCGATGTCCAATATGTACCACTGTTTTTTGGCTGTATATCATGCTTGATCTAAACCGCTGTTCATATTACTTTGCAGATATTAAACTTTGACCATCCATGGTGAGATCGATTAAATTGTCAAATGTTCTTTATAATTATAATTTTTGTCACTTTCTTTGAATATCGTACTCAACTGAACCACGTTCCCCTCTGTATGTTGTGGCAGTTATCAAGTTATCTCTGCCATTTCTGGGGACACTGATCCAGTTCTGACACGTTTATTCTTAACTTCCTGGTAAACACTTACTATGGATATAGTTAATTGCTTTCTTTACAGTGTAATCTCTCCTCTGTCCACCTGAGGGGGTGCTGGCGGCTGGAGGAGTTTATTCTCCCCACAGTGGCGGACATGCACCTCTCCAGCAGGATGGAGCCTCTCTCATGGAGCGGTTCTCCTTCCCTGCTTCCCCTGCCTTTGGGATCTCCATGACGACAGGGGTCACTGCGCGCGCATCTATTAGTTGACGCGCGCGCACTGGGAGCGGTGGACCCGGTGATGTCGACATCCAGGGTACGCCGGCTTCTTGACATGCTTCCAGGTTGGAGGCTTTTAAGGCGGCTTCGGCAGCCTCTAGTGGAAAGGCCCACACCCAGGAATGCACGCTACTACACATACTATTCAAGGTAAGCTCACTTTGGGGGCATTGACGGCCCCAGCTTTCGGCTCATAGGACGCTGCAGCCAGGCTTTCTCTTCTTCTACGCTCACCCTTTGATCAAAAACCTACTTACTTTGTGCATATTATATTCCTTGTAGATCAAATCAGCCACTGTCTAACCCAGAAGCCAACCAAATTGCTGCTATCTTGCCTCTATATTCTACCTGGGTTTGACCAACATCAACCCTAAAAATCACTACAGTGTGCTGTCATTCCCGGGTGTCAAATCTGACCAAGAATACTACAGGGTGGGTACCTTCTAGTGTAACCCCCCCCCCCTTCTTTACCCTATTCTTCCTGCTATGCTTCATCCCTAGTACCCTTATCAGCTATTTTCTTCCATCCCTTTTCCAATCTCCCCCCCTTTTCCCTACTCTGCCTTTCTGTCCATACCTGTCTCCCCCCCCCCCCCCTTTTCCCCTCTCCCCTCTCCTCTTCCTTCCCCTGCCCCTTCTGCTCCCCCTTTTCCTCCGCATCTTTTCCCCCTTCACTTTACTTTCCCTGGCTTCCATCTCCCAGGGGGTGTGCACAAGTTTGGTCCCCACCATATTGCTATATTTAGATCTTCTTTTATACCATTCCAGCTGGTTCCATGCTCATTGCCTCCTGTGTCCACCTGAGGTGGGACCCCCGCTTCGGGGTGTCTTAATAGCTGTCTTGCACTCTCACTGGGTCTCCATTGGTGAGTCACACTGCTGTCTATCATTCTCCATTAACCCAGCTGTATCTGATAGCTTGGTTTCCACCAAGCTGTCTAATTTAATTTAATTCAATTAATTTGTTCATTTTCTATGTAACTATGAGAGTGTATTTGTTTATTTTAGATGCTCTGGGTAATATCTCCTGAAGAAGCAACACTTGTCGCAAAACTTGTTGAGGAACCATCTCTACCCACATCACTTTGTTCCCACCCACCAGATGGGTTTTAGAGCACATACCTGTTTATATATTTCCTCTAATAAATGTATACTTTTTAATATAACTTCATACGTTTCCAATCACTGGGTACCGAGATAGTCCTCCCATCATTACTGGTGTTACTGGGCAATAATATTTGGAGTAGCTCTAGTTAACCCATCCCTTTTCTCAAATTCTATTAGGATGATGGTACCCACCCCTACCCGATGCTTATATATTAAGTGAGGCACCACAAAATTTAACTGCATACAAAGTGAAGACTGCAAGCATAGCTCCCAACTGTCCCTGATTTTGAGGGACTGTCCCTGATTTGGAACAAAGTCCCTCTGTCCCTGTTTTCTCCTCATTTTGGTCTGATCTATATAGCTGTATATAAAATGCACTTTTTACCTTTCAAAAAGTGTTTCCCAGTGCTAAACCTTTCATCCAGTTTCTAAATTGCTGCATTTGTAAATTTCAAAAGCCAATATAAAGGAATAGTAGTAGTAAAAAAGAGCACTTGTGGGTTTAACTAATCATTTTTTTGTATTTTTTGTATAATTCTCGTTTAAGGGGGCGTGGCAGGGTGTGTGTCCTATGCCTACATACTTTTGCTAATAGGGGTCCCTTGTTCTCTTCTCAAGTAGTTGGGAGGTATGTGCAAGTACCAATATACAAACAAAAGGAAAATCCAGGGTGGCTATGCCTAACTTCTACGTGAAGTCATATGTATTCCAGAAAATCAACGTGATTTAATGAGAAAAAAAATTAATCAATAAATGGATCAATTCCACCATCCCTCTGAGAGCAGTTCAAAAAAGACAGGAAGTCTCTGTCTTGACATGCACTCTCTGTTTCTCTAGAGGTGCTTAAAATTATTGTAGCTGGTTATTACAGCAAAGCCAGGTTGTAAGCAAGCAATATTAATAACACATAAAATCATACGCTTATGTCCGTATGAAAATGTACTTTTATTCATAGGATATATCTTAGGAATATACAGTAAACTGTCATATTATTTTCTTTATCATCCCATTACCCTTCCTATACATTTTAATACATTTAATTTACTTAGTTAACGTATTTATTTTTGCTTTTGTTACTGTTTAAATTGTTTTCATTATCATGGGTAGTAACCTCCGATTATGTTATATCTTTACATATTATTCATGCATTATTTTGTTATGTGTTCAGTGGTTTTCTATCTGATCCAATAAGCTTGTCTTTCCTGAAAAATATACATGCAAAAAAATAAATACGCATACAAAAAACATAAGACATATACTGAATATTACACTTAACATGAATACAATTAGTATCATTGCTAGACAATAAATAATAAATTAATAAAATAAACAATAAAATAATCTAATAGACATACATTTGGTGAGACATAGTTTACCTTCCTAAGGGCAAATGAGTAACAAAAAGCGTGACAATAAATACTAGCTTTAGCCTTCCTAACCACCACCCACTCCCTCATTCGACAGGATAAAACACCTCCCTCTTGCCCTGAATAAAATATCAAGCAGTCATAAACAATAAAAAGACAAAATCTGAAAGAAGAAGAATATCTAAGGAACATGCTTTGAAGGCTGAACATAGAGGAAGAGTGATAATTTAACATGGAGGTAGAATGTATTCTAACCAAGTTTACAACTGAGGGGATCATACAGTGCTCTTTGGTATGGCCAAGCATGACACATGGAAGCAGCAACAGCATGTGACATAATAAATGTGAATGAGGGGTTAAAAACCCCAGAACCAGCGCAAAGTGGAAGAAAAATTAATGCAACTAGAATAATTAAACAGGTGAAAGTTGTTAAGGAGCAGCACGTTGTAGAAAAGAAAAATGGATAAGTAAAAATCAATACTAAATTGATTTCAACTGAGCACCAACATGATAATATAATAAAATGCGTATAAAAAATGAAAATAGTGAATATTCAAACCATGTATCAAAGTCTTCAGACAATGTATCAACTTCTTCAGATATTGTACACAATCTTCAAATCCCTGCTGAACAGTAGGTAAATTTGAATTAAATATCTTTCACCACCATCACCTTTCACACATCCTATTTATCAGACTTCCACTTTATGACCCTTGAAGACGTTGGTGTGTACCAATGAAACCGGTAGGGTGCTTGATTGTGATACATCATCTCCGCTGTTTTTGAAGCGCAGCTGGAATACACCACGGCATTTCCATGCATATGGATTTCTAAGCTGCAAGAATTTGTTGTTTTTATCTTGTTTTTATCTGTTTTTTTGGAATAAAACTGTGACATACTTCACTATGGAAGCCCTTTCTTTTTAATTTTTCCCACTAACCATCCCTTCAGGCGGTGATCAAGTCAGGGACCCAACCAGCGGAAGATACGCTTTCAGAGCAGCCTTGTGTGTCAAGCCAGGGACCGAGCCGGTTAGCAGGGGTGAATCTGGAGGAGTATCTGGAGTGCCAAGCTAGGGACCCAGCAGAGAAGCGGGGGTGACGCTTGAGGGGATACCACCACAAACCTTGGAGGAACTCAAGGGATTCATAGTCAGTGAATCATGGGGTCTAGTGAGATACCAGGAGCTCAATATTGAAGAACTACAAGGAGCAGTTGTGATGGAGCTGAGGAAACTGATATGTTTGAGTTAGGAACTGTTAATGGACTGTTATCATAGGAGACAGCAATCCTGCACGTGCAGAAGTGGTGCCTTGCTGGAGCCTTTCCCTGCACGGCTGTTCTCTGATTGTAGTCTCGGTGTCTGTCAGTTGAGTTTGCAACTATCCAAGGGTGTCCTGGCCCTAACCCCCTTTCCCCCAAAATATATAAAAAGAACTGTCAAAAGAAATAAAACCTCTTTTAAATCCAAGAAGTGTTTGGCGCCCAATGACTTTCATCATCTTTGCACCTACTATGCCTCACAACCTACTACATATTGAAAGCTATCTTTGGCCTTGGAGGTTCTCATTAGACCAAAAGAGGTAAAAGACCTTGCTACATATGCATATCACCACAAAACATAATGAGGCTGATCTGCTAAATGAATTGAGAATGTTCACACAAAAAAAAAAAAAAGAGTGAAGATTAATTTATAAACTTTAATGATGGGCATGAGATATAGATCCAAACTTTGTTTATTTGTACCAACCACCCCAATACATGCTAACAAAAAGACAGGAGAAACTCCAAAAGAATAAATAAATGGAATTTCCAAATGGTACTAAGGGGGAGATTTACTAAAACTGGAGCACTCAGAATCTGTTGCACCTGTGCATGGTAGCCAATCAGCTTCTAACTTTAGCTTGTTAAATTAAAGTGATTGTAAGGGTAATTATTATTTAAAAAAAAAATAACAAACATGTCATACTTACCTCCACTGTGCAGCTCGTTTTGTACAGAATGGCCCCGAACCTACTCTTCTAGGGTCCCCCGGGGGCTCCTCCCCACATCTGATAACCCCCTCGGAGAAGTGCTTCTCCGAGGGGGTTACCTTGCGGGCGCGCTCCAGAGTCCAGCATTTGTGGACTCGGCCCCGCCCCCAGGCGCCCGTGTCATTGGATTTGATTGACAGCAGCGGGAGCCAATGGCTGCACTGCTATCAATCTATCCAATCAAGAGCCGGGAGCCAATGGAGAAGGAGCCAGCGCATCCTCGCTGACTGAATTAAGGGGTTCAGGTAAGTAAAACGGGGGGGGGGGGGCTCTAGGGGGGCGGTGACTGCCAGGTGTTTTTTCCCCTTAATGCATAGGATGCATTAAGGGGAAAAAACGCGTACCTTTACAACCCCTTTAAGCTGGAAGCTGATTGGTTTCTATGCAGAGCTGCACCAGGTTTTGCACTCTCCAGTTTTAGTAAACAACCCCCATATACTGTATAACATACAAATGATATCTTAGAAATATTGTTTTTATTGTACTAAACATTATCTAAATACTGTATCTAAATGCTAAAAAGTGTGTACACACAAACACCTCTTTCCAGCTCACCCCTATCCTGCATGGCATAAATTGTCACCACAACCATTTATTGATTGGGATTATACTGGCAGTTGCATTGGATTACTAAGGATATACGCTTACTAACTGTTTGATTAACTGTTTGAGACATGGATTTGTGGGGGACAGCTATAGGTTAGCACCCTCAGATAAACCAAATGGATTTGAAAAATTAGAACATCACACCCTTTGTTGACTCAGATGGACTTTCAATTTCAAAGATACAGTATATTTCCTACTGCTTTATAGTATAAGGGAATTGGTGGTCTTCACCGCCTCCCCCTGCTCTGTTTATTGACACCATTTGGATGGTAAAGCTGGATGGTGCTTTCCATGACTCCTGGAATTATCATTTTACTGAATGATTTTATTGAATGCCTCTGTCCAGCTCTTGATGAAGATGATTGAAAGTTCAATGAAATGTGTTGATATTTGAGGCTCAGAGATATCTCATCTTCCATGTTTCACACCATGTATTATATGTCAGTATTTTGTAGTGATGACAATTCATGCCATACAGGATAGGGTTTTGCTGAGAGGAGTTGTTCTTGTGTGTATAACCTTTTTGAATTTGTATATATTATTTTTATGATGAATTGTTTGTACAATAAAAAGCAATACTTCTGAGATATCACACGTATGTTATATACTGTATAGTACCATTTGAAGATCCCATTCTTTTGGAGTTTCTTCCTGTCCTGCTGTTATTGAAGGTCAATTTAATTTATCCAATCATGGATAAATCCTGTCCTAAACGGGGGCTGGTGCACACCTCAGAATCAATTGCTGCTGCATTTCAGGTTTACTATTCTGATCTATTTAATATTAGTTACCCAACTGATGGCACCCACCAATGAGCTTGGTTCTGCCCAATTTGCTGGACTACATTATCCACACAGCGTTACCATGGATTGATCGATCCATAGCACAATCTCTGCAAGACCCCTTCTCAACGGAAGTGATGCTTCACATTATTAATTAATTGCCCTTTGGAAAGAACCCAGGCCAGTCAATGGCTACTCCAGCACCTTTTACAAACAATGTAGGGATATCTTATCTCTCATACTAAACACCACCTTTAATGTCATCTCTGAATCTTGCTATAGGCACATATCTCTAATCAACGTTGACCTTAAGGTTTATGCTAAGATATTAGCGAATCGTTTGCAATCTCTCATCCCATCCATTATCAACATAGATCAGATTGGTTCTGTGCTCACGTGTAAAGTCGACATTAATACTATTAGGACACTTTCCCTGATCTCCTACTTACAGAGAAATAAATTCCCCATGTGCTTTTTATCCCATGACGCTGAAAAGTCTATTGACCCCCTTGACTGGAGGTCTTTAATTGCATCCCTGAGGCAAATTGGCCTGTCTCAATCCTTTATCCACAAAATTATGGCCCTATACACATTACCTACAGTCAGGACTAAAGTAAATGGTATGCTATCAGACCAAGTACCCATCTCCAACAGCGGTCTTGGGGATGGCTACTTTTCCTGTTCCTCTTGCATCATTGCAATGGAGCTCTTGGCAATGGCCCTGAGGGCTAATGATTCAATTTAGGGCATTGTGATAAATGGCAGAAATCATAAACTAAGGTTATTCGCAGATGACTTGTTCATCTATATGTCCAATCCTACTATTGCCTTCTCTTCTATTCTGAAAGAATTGGAACAACTTGGTTCCCTAAACAACTTTAAAGTCAATGCCACTAAGGCACAGGGCTTGAACATTTCATTACCCCTGAAGACTCAGCAACCCCTACAGGTTGCCTTCCCTTTTTGCTGGACCCAGCACTCACTAGACAAAATATATGAACTCAGTTATCTTCCTCTCCTGATGTCTACTCATCATAGTTGGTCCCTTTTTAAGACATTCCTGGCTGGAAAGAATACCTCTCAATAAAAGGAACATTCTCCCACATTTTTAAACATTTTCCAAACCTTACCGATTTGGGTCCTACATCAATTCTTCCGTTCTGCGAGAATCACCTTGCTCAGATACCTGTGGCCCCAGACAAATGGCCGAATGTGCCATGATGTTTTGGTTAAAAGGATAACTGAAGGTGGAGCAAGCCTACCTCATTTGAAACTCTACTATACAGCAGCTGTTTTCAGTAGGATCCCTGACTGGTTCCTCCATAAATGGTCTAAGCTCTGGGTAAGTATAGAGTGTAACACTTTGCCACTGCAACATCCCTGCCCTAGATCCACCCAACTCACCATCCAACACACCATTAACACTGCCGTTTAATGGCTTCCCTTTTACATGTGTGGGACTATGCGCTTAGGAAATATGATAAATCATCTCTCAATGGATCTCTCAGCCCCCGATTCTCAGTAATCCTAAATTTCACCTGGGCTTGAGATGCCCAAGCTTTCTAAAGAGGAGGGAATCCAAACCTTCCACAGTTGGACAGGCATTAGGCCCAGCTGGGCTTAAAGTAAAATGAAAAGGCAAAACTTTTTTAGTTCATTTTTGATTGAGTGAGGGAAGGTTATAACCTCTCTCAGATTTTTTTTTTCACCATCTGTTTCCCATTTCCCTTCACTTTCTGCCCCATAGCCAAACAGGAAGTGAGAGGAAATTTCTGAAAATTAAGGGAATTCCTTGGGGACCCCCAGGTCACCAGAACTAGTGTCCCCAATGGAAGATTCCCCCTCTATTACTTTTCTGGGGACAACCCAAAATGTGGGATTTTCTTTTACTTTCACTTTCAATGATAATGGTAAAAAGGAAAAATAGAGGGGGTGAATCTCCATAACAGGGGCAAAGACAGCAATAAAAACTGACAGGGGTTCTTATCCCTCTGCACTCTACCCAAAACTAAAAGAAAAAGTTTTGCCTTTAGTTATACTTTCAATCTCTCGCTCAGATGCTACCACCTGATGTACCACAAAAGAGAAGACGGCTTCACTATTTCCAACTTAAAATGTTACTAAACCCAGGACCCTGCATTCACTATAGCTGGTCTCCCACAGTCTACAGATCATGGGAATGCAATAGTTTTAGTAAATATAAACCGATAAATACCTTTTTTCATCAGCAGCTAGAGCAGTCTTGTGACTTGTATCACTGTCTGCTTAAAGCTTGTAGGAGGAGTTTTCATTTTCCCCTGAACCTCTGTCTGGACATTGCTGATTGGCCCTGTGCTGATCACATGCAGTCGCCCAAAAAAAAAAGACTCTCTAGCAATATACACCAAACTGAGCATGCACAGCTTGTCCCCTAATGCTCTGTTCTATCAGGAAATGGTCTGTAGTCAGCTGAAGAAGAGGGAGATCATGGATACAGGATCACACAGCCTTTTTACACAATGCAGAGGATTAAACCTTTAGGTTCCACAGTGAGTATAACAAGCATGCTTTACTACATATACAGACTGATCTTGCTTTTGTGGGTTTAGTAACACTTTAAATTTACTATATTAAACAAATTACTTCAGAGAAACTTTACACCCTTTGAAGCCCTGTGCCTGCTTGAGGATGACTGCCCAAAACATCATACCCAGTTATATAACATCCTCCTATTACATGTTTTCCTAAAACGTTTGAGATGCGGCTGAGTTCCCTCTCCCAGTCTCCGAGGAGGACTTGGATAAACCTTTTCTACTTATGTTCAAAAAAGGCATAGCCACTCATGCCCAGGAAAGGAAATTGAAACTCCTGACAAGGTGGTACAGAAGCCCAGCCATACTACATAGAATAATATTATCAATTACTGACCGGTGCTGGAGATTCGGGGCATCGGGCAGTGCGCTACTACACCTTTGGAGGTTATTCCTGCGTATCCAACATTTTTGGAAATCCATATTCCAGCTTTGTCGCTTTATTACTAACCACAGACCCCAGAAGTGGCCCATCTCTCAATAATTCATGGATCAATTGCAGTGACCAAAAAGGGTAATCTTTATATCTGAAGGTTGAACTTTAATTCCCAGACATTGGAAAACGACCCCCATCTATGAGGGAATAGGTAATGGAACTCAATCTTATTATGAGGATGCAGGAGATGACTGCTTGTCTTTTTGAATGCTACCCAAACTTTTTAACAATTTGGTTCACTTGAATCTAGTTCTCCGCCTCTTCTAAACTCCAACCTTTCCTCTGACCATTTTACAGAATCTTGGCCTCCTCTTTCCTTTTGTGTGTTTTGCTGAAAGCCACTACTCCCGGGGTAATCTCTCCTCTCTTACCTTCCATTGCTCTCCTCTCACTTTCTATGTTTTCTATGGTTCTTACTCCTCCTCATTATTCTCCAATTTTATCTAGGTACCAGCAATAGCTCAACAGGGGCCCATGTGTCCCACTAGACCCCCTCTTTCAAAGTTGATGATCTCGATTGAAATTGAGTGTTGGGTCTGTAATTGTTAGATAACATCCCTTGCCTATGACCCATGAGCATAGTTGGGTTCCTGATACCACATTTGTAAAATGTTCAAAACCACTCTTTTTTTAATTGTATTTATTATTTTATTTTTTTAATTAAAATCATTCTTAGTAGATGGCACATACCTCTGTCTTTGTGAATATCTACTATCTATTTGTACTGTATTGTTTTAAAAATAAATAAACTTTGTTCTTAAAAAAAAATGTATCCAATCATGGGAAAAGCAAATTACAGTTTATTAATTTTGTTTGTACATGATTTAATAATTGAAGTGAATCTTCACTCTACTTTGTGTGAACAATGAAAAGGATGGTAAAATTCCAGGAGGCTGTGCACTAGTGGCGACTGGTGCTCAAAATTTTTGGGGAGGCGCAAACAAACTGAAAAATTCTGAAAAAAAAACATCAAATGCAGCCACTGTGCCCATCAATTGCAGCCACTGTGCCATCAAACGCAGCCACTATGCCAATCAATTGCAGCCACTGTGCCCATCAAATGCCGTCACTGTGCCTATCAAATGCAGCCACTGTGCCCATCAAATGTTGCCACTGTGCCCATCAAATGCCTCCACTGTGCCCATCAAATGCAGCCATTGTGCCCATCAAATGCTGCCACTGTGCCCATCAATTGCAGTCACTGTGCCCATCAAATGCGGCCACTGTGCCCATCAATTGCAGCCATTGTGCCCATCAAATGCTGCCACTGTGCCCATCAAATGCTGCCACTATGCCATCAAATGAAGCCACTGTGCCCATCAAATGCTGCCACTGTGCCATCGAATGCTGCCACTTTGCCCATCGAATGCTGCCACTGTGCCATCAAATGCTGCCACTGTGCCCCCCCGCCATTTTGCTGTCTGCCCAGCACTTACCATGTCTCGGTGGGGCAGCGGGTGACGACAAGCGGTTTCCTCCATGAGTCTCAGGTGCTCGGGTAACAGACCCGAGCACCTGATTGGCAGAGAGGGGGTTCAGTGTTAGGAAAGCGAATATTCATTCGCTGTTCTAACACACCTGGGTGAACTGCGAGCATGGCACTCGCAGGTCACCTTTTTTGACGCCTATTAGAGCCCATGGCTCATCCTCTGCTTGATGAAAGTGCACACAAGGTGTTTTTTTAACATATTGTACTTTTTAACAGCACACTAACATCCACTATACAGTTATGCTTAATAATATGTATATATTATTTTATTCTGAAAATGAATGTATCACATGTTGGTTTCTTTTATTGTAGCAAACAAGTACAGTAATATGAAAGAGTAAATGGTAAATATAAATGAGTAAATAATATTCCTTTATGTATTTGCCTAGTGGGATTTCTAGGCTCTTTTTTGTATGTGGATTGTATCAGTATTTATTCTTACCTCAAACAATACCTTCTTTATCTCAGTGTCCTTGAAAAAATATCCAAATTCTTTTTTTTTGCTGCTGTAATCTGACTTCCTGTTAGAAGGTGGCTACATTGTTCTCCATGGTCCCACTGTATGTAGGAACATAGCCATCCTCTTTTCCTTGCTCCCAAGATGGACTAGAGACTATGGGATTTGTAGGGTGCATAGAGCAGTGCACGTGAACACAACAAACATGCACTACTTGTTCCAAACAACTGGAAGTGATGGGGAAAAGGAGAGCTTGGGGAACTCACAGAGGACATTACAAGGAGGCAAAAAAAACAAAAAAACAATAAGAAACATGAAATATAGATTGCAGGACCATTAAGTAGGGGATGTGTATGGATTATTTTTTAAAAATAACAATATCTTTTAGGATCACTTTGAAGATGAAGTTTTGCATATATATTTTTGGGTTGCTGTAAGAGTTAACAGCTGCCACAGATACTGAAAAGTTTACCTGCTCACCCACCCCCTTCTGTTCTGTCCCCAACTCATATTGCTTGTATTACTATACTTCCACAATGAATAGTGTTGTGTGAATGGGTGGTCATTCAACTCCTCCTCCTGTCATTCAGCTGCTCCTCCTCCATTCAGAAAATGTGTTGCATTGTGGAAGGATGGTAAAAAGAGAGATTTAAATGGTGGAGAGGGCAGAAGGAGGCAGGTGAGTGGTGCAGCTTTTCTCGGTAGCAGTGACTGCTGTTCATTTTCTGAGACCTGGAGGACAGCCACTCAGGACAGTATGTGGCAGCTCTGAAAGAGGCACAGCAAAGAGGTAATAAAAGAAACATCATTACACATACAGTGCCTTGCAAAAGTATTCAACCCCTTGGCATTTTTCGTGTTTGAGGATTTGCATCATTTAATTTACAGAACATGCCCACAACTTTGAAGATTTTTTTTTTTATTGTGAAGCAAACAACAAATAGGACAAAATAACAGAAAAATTCAATGTGCATAACTATTCACCCCCCTAAAGTCAATACTTTGTAGAACCACCTTTTGCGGCTATCACAGCTCCAAGTCGCTTTGGATACGTCTCCATAAGCTTGCCACAACTTACCACTGGGATTTTTGCGCTATCCTCCTTGCAAAACTGCTCCAGCTCATTCAAGTTGGATGGTTTGCGCTTGTGAACAGCAATCTTTAAGTCTGACCACATATTTTCTATTGGATTGAGGTCTGGGCTTTGACTAGGCCATTCCAACACATTTACATGTTTCCCCTTAAACCAGTCAAGTGTTGTTTTAGCAGTGTGTTTGGGGTCATTGTCCTGCTGGAAGGTGAACCTCTGTTCTAGCCTCAAATCACACACAGAGTAGTACAGGTTTTGCTCCAGAATATCCCTGTATTTAGCACCATCCATCTTTCCCTCAACTCTGACCAGTTTCCCAGTCCCGACTGCTGAAAAACATCCCCACAGCATGATGCTGTCACCACCATGTTTCACTGTAGGGATGGTGTTCTTTGGTTGATGTGATGTGTTGGGTTTCTGCCAGACATAGCGTTTTCTTTGATGGCCAAAAAGTTAAATTTTAGTCTCATCAGACCAGAGCACCTTCCTCCATACATTTTGGGAGTCTCCCACGTGCCTTTTCGCAAACTCAAAATGTGCCATTTTGCTTTTTGCTGAAAGTAATGGCTTTCTTCTGGCCACTCTGCCATAAAGCCTAACTCTATGGAGCGTACGGCTTATTGTTGTCCTATGTACAGATACTCCAGTCTCTGCTGTGGAACTCTGCAGCTCCTCTGGGGTTACCTTAGGTCTCTGTGCTGCCTCTCTGATTAATGCCCTCCTTGCCCGGTCTGTGAGTTTTGGTATGCGGCGGTCTCTTGGCAGGTTTGCTGTTGTGCCATGTTCTTTCCACTTGGTTTTGATGAGTGGTTATATGATTTGATGGTGCTCCTAGGGATCATCAAAGATTTGGATTTTTTTTATAGCCTAACCCTGACTTGTACTTCTCAACAACATTGTCCCTTACTTGTTTGGAGAGTTCCTTGGTCTTAATGGCAGTGTTTTGTTAGTGGCGCCTTTTGCTTAGGTGTTGCAGCCTCTGGGAATCTTTCAAAAAGGTGTGTATATGTAATGACAGACCATGTGACACTTAGATTGCACACAGGTGGACATCATTTCACTAACTATGTATTAGTGTCAGGAAGCTAGTTGTTAGGTAATTTGGACAGGGTATAATCCCCAATCCTCATTAAATTTAATAGGTACGATGCCCGGCGGGTGAGAAGAGAGGTGACTCGTACATCTTGCGGCATGCATGCATTCCTTGATCATCCGATTGAGGGTGAATACTGCTGTGCAAAATGTAAGCGCATTGTTTCCCTGGAAGCCCAGGTTCTGAATCTGGGGAAGCAACTGTCAGCACTGAGAAGTCCCTCCATACTAAAGGAGAGCCAGGAACGTACACGTCAGGTGTCGGCAGGGGCCAGCACAGAGGCGGGTAGAGACAAAGAGGTGCAGGCACTAGCAAAGAGTAGATGGGTGACAGTCAGGAAGGGTAAAGGGGGAAGTGCCAGGGAGGCCGATCCAGGGCTGGAGCATCCCAATAAGTATGCTCCATTGAGTGACATTGGTGAAACCAGTCAGGGACCAGCACTGCTGGAGCTGAGGGACTCTCGTAGGTTCCGGGGGAAGAACTCCTCCAGTGAGAGTGGGGGGGGGGGGAGCGAAGGGAAAGGAAAGACAGATTCTGGTGGTAGGGGACTCAATTTTAAGAAGGACAGAGAGGCCAATCTGTAACAAAGACCTGAAGCGCCGAACAGTATGTTGTCTACCGGGCGCTCGGGTTCGGCACATCACGGATCTGGTGGAAAGATTACTGGGAGGGGCTGGGGAAGACCCAGCTGTCATGGTGCACGTTGGCACCAATGACAAAGTCAGAGGCAGATGGAGTGTCCTGAAGAACGATTATAGGGACTTAGGAGCTAAATTGAGGAAAAGGACCTCCAAGGTAGTATTCTCAGGAATACTACTGGTACATCGAGCCGCACCAGAAAGGCAGAGGGAGATTAGGGAAGTAAACAAGTGGCTGAAGAGCTGGTGTAGTAAGGAGGGGTTTGGGTTCCTGGAGGACTGGGCTGACTTCTCAGTCGATAACCGGTACTATAGAAGGGACGGACTGCACCTAAATGAGGAGGGTGCAGATCAGCTGGGAATGAAGATGGCTAAAAAGTTAGAGGGGTTTTTAAACTAGGCGATGGGGGGGGGTCCAGAGGTAGAGATAGTCAGGCGGAACATATTCCAGAGGGTAGTATTGGGGGCATTAGTGGTGGGTTGACCAAAGCACATAAACCCAAGGTAAGTATAGTAGCAAGTCCTAGTTGCAATCTCGGAACACCCAGTAAGAGGATAATATGCGACCGGTCTAAACTACGTGGCATGTTCACCAATGCCAGGAGCCTGGCGGACAAGATGGGTGAACTAGAAATACTGTTGTACGAGGAGGATTTTGATTTTGTGGGAATTTCAGAGACCTGGTTCAACAGCTCTCATGATCGGCTTGCAAACATTCAAGGGTATACCCTTTATCGCAAGGATAGAGAGGGTAAAAAAGGGGGAGGGGTATGCCTATATAATCAAGAATAATGTACAAGTGAATGTGAGAGATGACATCAATAAGGGAGCTAGGGAGGAGGTGGAATCCTTATGGGTAGAGTTCCAAAGGGATGAGGCTAAGGGGAAAATAATACTGGGAGTATGCTATAGGCCCCCTAACCTGAGGGAGGAAGGGGAGACAGATCTCCTATCACAATTTGGATTAGCAGCAAGGATGGGAAGTGTTATCATAATGGGGGATTTTAACTATTCAGACATAGACTGGGCGGAGGGAACCACGCATTCATCTAAGGCTCACCAGTTCCTAAATGTCTTGCAGGACAATTTTATGGGTCCAACTAGAAATAAAGCGTTACTGGATCTACTGATTACTAACAATACAGACCTGATCACGGATGTGGAAATACGGGGCAATTTAGGTAACTGATCACAGGTCAATTGGCTTCAGTATAAATCACACAAATAGGAAACATAATACAAAGACACTGAATTTCTAAAGAGCCAACTTCCCTAAACAACAAACCTTGCTAGATCACATAAATTGGGATAAAATATTAGGAACAAAGAACACAGAGGAGAGATGGGTTTGCTTTAAGAGCATATTAAATAAGGGCATTAGCCAATGCATCCCATTGGGTAATACATTTAAAAGAGCAAACAAAAGTCCTGGATGGCTTAACTCCAATGTAAAAATGCATATAAAAGCAAAGGAGAAGGCCTTTAAAACATTCAAGGTTGAGGGATCATCATCAGCATTCAGACTTTATAAAGAATGCAACTTTTCCATGTTGCCTAACCCTGACCAGCAGTCTCCTGCTGATCAGCACAACTAATTGGTTTAAAATATCTAGATAATACTTCTAGGTGATGCATTTACTGTTTCTGCTTCATAGAACTTGTACTATTCTTTCCCAGGATACAAAATCATTCTATGAATGGTGTATGAACAAATGAATAACAGGATCGGCCCCCTCCAATCACAAAACACTGCAGACTTTCTGGAAAATGACAGCATGAGTTCTATAGAGGAGGCTAGCTAGCACAAGGAGCAGGCAAGAAGTGCAATTTATTTACAGTTACAGAAGCGGATGTAAACTCCAGCAGCGCAAGAAGATCAGTAATGTGGGAAGACTCAGCAGCAGTTGTGGAGAAGATTCGTACACTATGCATCACCGAGCTGGACATGGCGCCTACTTCATTAGGGGTAAATTATGTCCCTGGTGCTGCATAGCAAAACAAACAAAGTAACAAAACTTCAACTTTAACGGTAATAGGCAGTACACACAGTAAGGTACAATATTTTTCACACACACAAAAAAAATAATAATAGTGCTTTTACATCATATTTATGTAATTTATTAGTTTATTACATTTCCACTTTATTTTATATTATAGGCAGTATTGTAACTACCTGTTAGTATGCATGTTTAAACATATGTTTTACAATAAAATCATTAAAGTGTATGTTAACCCTTCTTTAAAATCATAATATCACTGAGCAGACCTTTGTCAAACTAATGTTTATAAAATCCCCCCCCCCCCCAGATACTTTTTTTTTCTCATTTCAGTGGCATTTATTTGACTCCTATATTGCCCTGCAACCCTGGGCTTTAAGAGGTGGGGCAAAGACTGCTAGGGGAAAAAAAGTTATATGACGATTGAAATGACCACAAACCAATGGAGATTACCAGTAATAACTAAAGAGCTAATATCAGTCAAGCTGAGAGACTGGGAGGGGGGCTGTGTCAGCAACAGGCTACTACAAATCTACAGGCATGACCTGAAGTTCCCAAGAGGAAACAGGGATGGAAACTGACAACGCTAGAACAAATCTGCTTCTGTGCTTAGTGTTGTCAGAGAACAACAAGAAGAGCTTATTTATGAACAGGACTGGCATGATCAGCAGGTATTTTCCCTGCCTGCCCTTCTTTCCTAAAGAAATGGAAACAAAATATGTAATGTGAGAGACAATGAAAAGTATTTAGCTTAACATACACTTTAAAAGGCACTGAAGGCTACTGCAGGTATACATGCACTATTATATTGCTCTGTTACTGCAATACAACTGTGCTTTTACTGTAGTAGTTATTTTTAATAAAAATATATTATATTTAGAAAAAACTCTATAAATAGGACAATGTACATTAGCACAGTTTCTTAAACATTTCTACTTGTATTAGTTTGATAACCTTATAATCATATTTCAAAGGACATAAGCCACTATAAACTATCCTTACTTTGAGACTTGTATTTGGGGCTGACTGTTGTGGCGCTAGATAATTGTCTTTCTGAATAAGTTAGCTTTGTGGTGTGAAATAAATTAAAAAAACATCCTGGAGTCTGGATTCCCAGCATATATTGTACTTTGCTTACAGAAATGCACTGAGACTTGATACCCTATAGAGAGTTTTCACCTGTGGTTTCAGCTAGCAGACTCATTTCCTGACTTCTCAATAAAATCTGCAATTTTTACTGCACAAACAACAGGAAATTTGAAATACACACATTTCTGAAAACAAGTTCTGGCTTACAAATTGAGAATTCTATGCATGTCATTGTTGATTCTTTTATGATAACAAAGTATAACAGTACTACATAGGATTTTTAAACATGCCCCCCTCATTCTGTACCATGGGACAAGAAGGAGAGTAAATGACAAAACATGTTCTGTCAGTGTAATTTAAAGCATATCAATTTTAAAATGACTCTACTTGCTAGTTGAACCTGAATCAGCCAAATACATTCCAGGTGCATCGAAACAAAAGGTGTTCATAGTCTCACACTTCAATTTCTTAAGAAAGCAGCCACAGCCCAAGCATGCTTGCATTAGATGTGAAAGCGGTGGTCTCACTGCAGAGGGCTCTCATGCTTTCTGTTGATTGAAGAGCTCTGGCATAACAGAGAGCCTGCTGGACCTCTGCACAGAGACCACTGCTTCCACACAGACTGCAAAATTCCTTTTCTATGGCAGGGAACCAGCTTTTCTACTCAGGCTGCGGCTGCTTATTTAGGAAAATAAACTGCTGGACTTTGAAAACCTTGTGTTTGAATGTACCTAAAATGTATTTATCTGATTGAAATTATACGCTAAACTTATAAAAAAACAGTTGGGATTTTAAAGAACTACACAAACTTCAGTTCTGTGGATCAGGGGAGGGGACAGGTAAGGTGTTAACTACATTTATGCTGTGACTCTTCATTTTTGATGCACATTAATAAAGCATCTGTGCAGTAGTGCTTTGGGATACTGTTTTATACTCTACCCAGCACATAGTATGTGGAGTTGATAATCAGGAATCTCTGACATTCAAGCAAATCAAAAGACAAAGCATTGACTGATATTACTTATGGAAGTATACCATGCAAATTAGCTCTAAAGCTCTGGGATACAGAGGTGAGGAAATTTCACTTCTTACACTCACCACAATCCAAGGAAAATGCTTTTTAACTTGTGCCTATGCACTTATAGATGGGAATGTAGCAGTATGGCAGTACCAGTGGATGGCGTGTCAAGGGACAGCTTAGCCCTGTCAGTGCCAAAGGGTAAATGGAGGTGAGAAGGGTAAATGCAGGAGAGTCATGAGCCCCAGAGGCTACAGCTCCTCTTTAAGCATAAAAATTGTAAGATTGATTCCCAATTCTGTAGCAGCATTTGTGACACTCATTTAGATAAACCTGTGAAAAAATATTCCTAATAAAACATCACCCTGTACGATTGTCTGTTATCATAGTCATGGTGAAAACACACTTGTAATGTGCAGCATTTGATGAGTGACAAAATAAAATTCATAAATACACAGTAATATGTTAACTTCACACATCTATAGTGTTGTCCAGCACACTTTCAGTGTTACAGACGTGTTACATATGAAAATACAAAGTAGACAATATTCAAGTTAATAAATTATTACCATTCAGTTAGAATTTTGGATAGAGATTGCAGTTTAATTACCATAGAAATAGATTTTTATCAAATGAGAATGCCAGGGAAGTATTTAAAAACATTCTTTAATCCACTCAGATTAGTGCCCATTCACATCATTGCATGTATGTTTTATTAAAAATGCATAATTTTTAATGCAGTATAATAACATAAAAAGCAGCAAAAGAAGCATTTTCCTTTTTAGGTTTCCAATTTCCTCGCTGAAAACATGAGGAATTGTTGATTTGAAATTGACTGAAAGCTCATTAATTAAATTGTGTATTGTGTTTTTAGTAAATGAATAATATATTGTGCATTTTTCAAGACCTGCAAAAAAAAATGCAACAAAAAAGAACCTTCACATACGAAATGCATTGTACTATAACACGATGCAATAATGTGAGAAGTTTCACAGATTATAATATAAATTATTTTCCCTGTGGTTTTGGGGTGCTGTGAACATGCCTTTAAGCACAGTTACAACATAATGGCGTGAACAGGCCATAAGTCCACATATGTATTGCTTCACAAATCATAACATGCATTTGAACTGCTGCAAGTATAACTACCCAAAATGTAGGTAATTTTATTTTCTCTAAACACCTGCATAGCATAAATCATTGTAATACCAAACCAAGCCCTGTCCCATTGCACGTAGTTCACTAGACATTGAAAGGTAACAGAGTAGGCAGACCTGCCAGGTTTCAACAGCAGTGCTGTCCTCCTTGTTGGATGCTATGGCAGGCATGAGCACTTTATGTGGATTTCCTTTTTAGTTATTAAATGTAGTTTTCAAAAAATTCTGCTTTGTATTGTCTAGCAATTTTCCATTGCTTTGCAATGCACTACAGTATGCAGAATGTATACCTCTGTTATTTACAAATAGATAGTTTGGATACTTTAGGTTTTGGTTAGGTTCTTCAGGCTGGCTATAGACAGTAGCAAAGATCGGCATGTGCATGCTCCTTATGCCCATCTCAGATTTGGCTTTTGGACCAGTTAGACAAGATTGCTCTAGCCACATTACCATTTTAGGTAGTGAAAGGTAGGAAGCGTGCACAGAGACAGGCAGCCCTGGCATTAAGGGTAATATCACACTCGGGTAAGGGTTGTTACCCTGTTCTATCACATTGTGGGCCTTCAGCTGCATGGCACTATCGTATTTAAGACTATCATCTAGTGTTTGTGGGTAATGTATATCTGCCATGTTTACAGAGCTAGTTTATATTAAAGGGTATGTGTTTTTTTTTTCTAGTGGATTTTTTTCAATTTTCACTTAATTTTAATTATACTATGCTAATTGATGTGCACTTCAAATAAACATTTATCTATGATTATGAATACATCTATGAATTCAGGCTGAAGAAAGAACCCTGATACAATATGGTGATAAACTAAAGTAGAGCTTATTTTACTACTGTCCATATAAACACATTTATTTGATATAATTAGTTTATGTAATTAATCACAGTAAAGTGTGTTAGTCTTTTTTTTAAATCTTGTCTCTGCATGTATAGCTTTCAATGGAGAAGTGGCAATTACACATTTCAAAAAATGACCATATAACATAGAAGATTGTGCTTCCTACTTAGAATTAATGATGAAGTTTTATTGTTCCTTTTTCTCAGTGCAAATATATGAATCTGAGCAGAGTGACTGAAAATGACAGACTCTAAATGGATTCTTGCTTATTCCCAGCAGTTGGTTTGTACGGATTGTTCCCACATTGTCTGTTATCAGCATATATATTTTATCACAAGGGCAGATAAAGTCTTCTGATGCATGTACTGACACCCGAAATAAAAACATTAAAGGCCTCTTCAGGTTGTGTTTTTTTTTCAGTTGTTGAAACTTCTGAAGGTTTTCTTGATCTACAAAAAAGTATATGTTTATTTAAAATGAATGTGTTGTTGCATGAAGAGAATAGCATTGCTTTTTGCTACAGTACTTTATTCCACCCAAAGTGAAATCAGTGTGACATTTTTTAAGTATAGTCAGTTTTATATGTCAGTATCTGTAGTTTTATACATAATGAAATACAATGGGCCTAGCAAGAGAACGTGTCCCATCTCTTTTTTCAATTTCCCATAAATCTGTACCTTTTCTGCCTGATCTCCCTGCCTTCCCCTTACTCTGACCATCTTCTTACCCAACTTTCTCACCCCTCAAAGATAAAAAAAAAAAGTATAACATCCCTATTGACCTCCAAACTTGGCAGCGAGTGATAGATTTTAGCTCAAAATGGTTTGGCAAATGACACACCCTTGGTACAACCTTCAGCTAATGCACTTGTACACTTTTCACAACTATTTTTTTCTTTAGAAGAGTATTTAAAAATAGTCAATGCAATCATTTGATGATTGGATGAAAAAATGATTGTAATATAAAAACATTTGGCAATTAATCAGCACATTTTCATACAAGTTTCTATGGCAGATATAACCAACAACAAGACATAAGGCAGGAGTGCCCAAACTTTTAAAGAGGGCCACCTAAGCGACTTGGTAACCCATCGCCGGCCACAATGAGTGGGTGGATGACAAGTCTGTGTCCACTCTGCATATGCAGAATAGACACGGACACAGCCTGCTCTACTCTATGGGCCCTCACATCCACCCAAATGGAAGAGGACAGATTTGCTTCTGTTTTTTTAAACGGATCAGATTGGAGGTAGGCGGGTGTAAAAGGACACAAGTCCGTTTACATCTGCCACTCCATAGAGGTGAATGGAGGGCCCGAAAAATTGACAGTCGGACCCGATCGGACCGATCATTTAAAAAGGGCCTTAGGCTGTTTTCACACTGATGCGCTGCAGTTTACCTGCACCGCGGGTGCAGTGGAGTGCATCTGTGGCTTTCCTGTAGGTTAACTGTACGTTGCCAAGGACTTCTATTATATCCTGCAGGTGTGGTGCACTTTCTAAAAAGTGCATCTTTTTAAAAACATCAAAACTCCTGCATTCAGGAGTTTTGATGTGTTTTCAAAAAGAACACCAAACCTGCAGATAATAACAGAAGTCTATGGCTCAGTGCGGTGCAGCTTAAAAGCAGCTCAGTAACCACTCCAGAAGAGATATGCCCATATATTCAATGTGAATTTAGAATATAAACTGACCTTTAATAATATTTCATTCAGGAATCTCCCTTGCTACAATTGGTATCACTCTGCCCGTGACAGGAGCCGACGCTATACAGGAAGCATTGGCTTATGCAGCATTGCTCCCTCCACAGCCGTACTTCCTCAAGCACTGGCTCCATTCAGAACACTGATGCTCTGAGATGTGGGATTGCGGGTCTGGAACCCACGATCTGAGCTTGCCGACCCACCATCCCAGAGCAGCAGGTCGTGGGCCACATCAGAGCGCGGACCAGCGGTTGGGCACCCCTGCATTAAGGGATGCAGACATTTCAGGTACCCTGAGGAAGATTTACAGGAGTATTCTAAAGTATAATTTTAATAAAATCACATTACATCAAATTAAAGCTCAGTTGCTGATAGATACAGCAATTTATTTGCCCCAGTTGTACAGCTATCCCCCTCCAGTAACCATTAGACATTGATATAGTCATATAATTAACCGGTTCCTGACCGCCGCATGCCGATATACGTCGGCAGAATGGCATGGGTGGGCAAATAGGCATTACTGTACGTCCCTCCCTTCCCGTGGGCGGGGGGTGCGATTGTGCCCCCCCGTGTCTGCGGCGGTCGGATTTGTTAGAGGACCGATTAGTCCCCAAGTCCATACCAATGGTTTATGGTCTGGACCTGGTGATCGCTCCTAACGAACCTTCCCCTGTCTGTAAACACAGACAGGAGGAAGTGATGTCATCTCTCCTCGTGGAGTCTTTTTGATTACAGTGAGAGGAGAGATAACATCTGTGAGTTGCACAACACTACACTAACACCAGTACACATAGGTTTTTCACCGATCACTGCATTGGTGTCATTTGTGACTGAAATAAGTGTTAGGGCAGTTAGTAGTAGGCCCTGTTAGGTCTAGGTTACCACCCCAAACCCCCCTAATAAAGGTTTAACCCCTTGATCGCCCCCCTGTTAACCCTTTCACCCCCTGTCGCCAGTGTCACTAATCGATCGCCGGGTTTGTATCACAGGTGACGCTAGTTAGCCAGTTAATTGATTAGTTTCACCGTCAGGTTTTTATAGCGTCAGGTACCCCCATATATTACCTAATAAAGGTTTTAACCCCCTGATTGCCCCCTAGTTAACCCTTTCACCCCCTGTCACCAGTGATCAACGTATTAGTGTTACGGGTGACGCTGGTTGGTTTGTTTTTTATAGCATCAGGGCACCCGCTGTATATTACCCAATAAGGGTTTAACTCCCTGATTGCCCGGCGGGTGATATCAGTTAGGTTTTAGCGTCAGTCAGGATCTGCGTCGCCCCAGGCAGCGTCAGATTAGTGGCAGTAGCTCTAACACCCACACACGCACCATACACCTCCCTTAGTAGTATAGTGTCTGAACGGATCAATATCTGATCTGACCAAATCTATACTAGCGTCCCCAGCAGTTTATAGTTCCCAAAAACGCAGTGTTAGCAGGATCAACCCAGATACCTGCTAGCACCTGCTTTTAGCCCCTCTGCCCAGCCCAGCCCCGCCAAGTGCAGTATCAATCAGTCACTGTCACTTACAAAAACACAACACACCTAACTGCAGCGCTCGCAGAGTCAGGACTGATCCCTGCGAACGCTAACAGTTTTTTTGGTATCGTTTGAAGCAGTCGCTGACAGTCAGGAGCTCTTTTTCTTTGTCTTACTAGTGTACCAGTAAATTTAGACACCAAAATGTCAAATCGAAGGTACACTAGCGAAGAGGCCTATACGTTTCTGAGCATGACAGATAGTGAAGAGGAAGTCACTCATCTGTCAGATTCAGGCTCAGAATACGATCCTGTAGACAGCAGCGGCACCCTGACAGATAGCTCTGATGGCGGAGTTGTGGTCCTTGTCAAAGTCAGGCGTACCCGACCCCGTTCTTCTGCTGGCTTTGAGGTGCAAGAACTGCAGGGCTCTCGTATGGAGCAGAGAGCCAGTGCTAGTGCTGCTCATCCTTCTGGTGAACTGGCAAGCACCAGCGGCCTAGTACACCCTGGTCGTAGTCAAACCAGCACTGCAGTAACACGTGGTGATGTGGTGAGTCCCATAAGTGCAGTTTAAGCTGGTGAGGTGGCTAGCACTAACTAATGTCCCACAGCCACCAAGAAGACAAAGACAGGCCCATTGAGCCCATAGTGACCTTCCTGCTGCATTTGCCAATCCTAATTGGGAGCCCACCACTTCTGCAGCACCCGTACTTCCCCCATTCACTGGCTAACCCGGAATTCAGGTGGAAACTGTTGATTTTACGTCTCTTGATTTTTATTCGCTGTTTTTTACTAAAAAAAGTGAGTTGCGGTCATATTGGTCCACTGACCCAATTCACCATATGCCCGTGTTCTCTGCCTCCATGACCAGGGCACGATACAAGCAGATCTTGCAGTTCATGCACTTCAATGACAATGAAGTCTGTCGTCCTCGGGGTGACCCTGGATACGATCGGCTCTACAAAAATCAGCCCCTCATCAACCACTTCAACCAACAGTTTGCAGCCTTGTTTACTCCCCATCAAGTTGTCTGCATTGATGAGTCCCTGATTAAGTTTTCTGGCCGCTTGTATTTCAAACAGCATCTTCCCAGCAAGCGTGCCAGATATGGGGTCAAGATGTATAAGCTCTGTGACAGGGCCACAGGCTATACATATAGTTTATGGTTTACAAGGGAAGAGATAGTCACGTAGAGCCGGAGGACTGTCCAGATTACATAGGGAGCACTGGTAAGATTGTGTGGGACTTAGTGTCACCCTTATTCGGAAAGGGGTACTACTTGTATGTGGACAATTATTGCACGAGCGTGCCACTTTTTAGTCACTTGTTTGATCATGGAATTGGCGCATGTGGCTCTGTGCGATCTAATCGCCGGGCCTTATCCCAGCGGCTTGTAGATTCCCATCTTAGGCTGGAGGGAGAGAGCCTACTTGAAGTGTAATAATTTGCTCGCTGTGAAGTGGAGGGATAATCATATTGTTTTCGTTCTTCCTCCCTTCACGCAGACACGACGGTCCAAATTCCTACGGCGACTGGTGTTATGGAGAAACCCCTCTGTGTCCACAAATATAACCTTAATATGGGAGGGGTGGACCTCAAGAACCAGTTGTTGGCACTGTACAAAATTGCCCGTAAGGCCAGACGCTGGTACAAAAAAGTGTCTGTATACTTATTTCAATTGGCACTGCTGAATGCTTATCTGCTATACAAAGCTTCAGGACGAACTGGATCCTTCCTTAAATTCCAGGAAGAGATCATCACAGCCCTTCTCTTTCCAGACGGTGCTGTGGCCCAACTTCAGAATCCAAATGCAGTAAGCTGGCTGCATGAGAGGCATTCTCTGTATGTCCTCTCTGGTACCCCTACCCAACGAGCCCCCCAAAGAAAATGTTGTGTCTGCAGAAAGCGCGAATATAGGCGCGCCACCTGCTATTATTGTCTCCTGTCCTGACCATCCTGGTCTTTGCATAGGTGAATGTTTTGAACGCTACCACACACTAGTGTAGTATTAGCATAGGGTACAGCACTGCACAGACTAGGACACACATTCACAGGGTCTCCAAAGATGCCATCGCATTTTGGGAGACCCGAACCTGGAACAACCGTTACAGTTACAAATAAAAGTGTAAAAAAAAAAAAAGTTAAAAAAACCCCCAAAAAAATATAAAATAAAAAACCCAAAAAGAGTTGTCGTTTTATTGTTCTCTCTCTCTCTATTCTCTCTCTATTGTTCTGCTCTTTTTTACTGTATTCTACAATGCAATGTTTTATTGTTACTAATTTTTTTTTCATGTTTGCTTTTCAGGTATGTAATTCTTTTCTACTTTACTGTTTACTGTGTTTTATTGTTAACCTTTTTTGTTTTCAGGTACGCCATTCAGCTGCAGCACTGATCTTTTATCTTGACAGCAACAGCATTTCCTCCCACGATACGTAATTCAGCGACTCCAGCGCTGTAGAAGGTGATTTCACCATCACAGTTAAAAAAAAAAAAAAAAGAGCATATATGCCGAAGCATGGGGGCAGGAGTGGAGGGGCGATTTGCCCCTAACATTAGGGGCGGATTGCCCCCATGCTTCGGCATATATTTTTTAGGCACAGATTGCGCTAAAAAATGTTTTATTTTTACTATATTTTATTGTATTTGCTTTGCAGGTATGGTTTGTCTTACTGTTATACTGTAATGTTACTTTGTTTTATTGTTAACCATCATTTGCTTAGCAGGTGTGCCATTCAGCTGCAGCATGGGTTTATTTATCTTGACAGCAACAGCGTTTGCAGCCACGATAAAAAAATGGTGCATGTATGCCCATCATTAGAAGTGGGGGGATGAAGAGCGGTATTCTAATGGTGGGCATACCCACCGATCAATCTCTTTTTTTCGTTCAGCCCACAGGCTGCATGAAAAAAAAAGAACATTACAATGTATGCCCAACAAGGACCAGCAAGGTACTGGTATGTTGATGGACTTAGAGTGGTTATACCAAAATGATGCCTGCAGGTTTAGGTATCATCTTGGTATCATTCTTTTCAGCCAGCGGTCGGCTTTCATGTAAAAGCAATCCTAGCGGCTAATTAGCCTCTAGACTGCTTTTACAACTGTGTTCCATGGTTTTCCCGGGCTCTTCTGTCCCAACAGCAAACCCGAGAATGCAGCCGGTGGTTCCGCCAGCTGATCATAGAGCTTATCAAAGAATGGCTCCAATCATCTCTATGGCCTAAGAAACCGGAAGCTACGAGCATTTCATGACTTAGTTTTCGCCAGATATAAACAGCCCTTTTGGGAAATTGGCAAAGCATTTTTATCACACGGATCTTGGTGTGGTCAGATGCTTTGAGGGCAGAGGAGAGATCTAGGGTCTAATAGACCCCATTTTTTTTAAAAAAAGAGTACCTGTCACTACCTATCATAGGGGATATTTACATTCCCTGAGATAACAATAAAAATTATAAAAAAAAAAAAAAATAATGAAAGGAACAGTTTAAAAATATCATAAAAAAGCAAAATAAATAATAATAAAAAAAAAGCACCCCTGTCCCCCCGTGCTCACGCGCAAAGGTGAACGCAAGCGTCGGTCTGGTGTCATATGTAAGCAGCAATTGCACCATGCATGTGAAGTATCACCGCAAAG
Organism: Aquarana catesbeiana; assembly: GCF_042186555.1. Classification (NCBI taxonomy): domain Eukaryota; kingdom Metazoa; phylum Chordata; class Amphibia; order Anura; family Ranidae; genus Aquarana; species Aquarana catesbeiana. The sequence goes on from NC_133328.1 coordinate 220,469,828, forward strand.
GTCAGATCGAAGGAAGTAATTTTAGCAGTAGACCTCCTCTGTAAATCTAAAATGGTAACCTGTAAAGGCTTTTAAACGCTTTTACAAACGTATGTAGTTTGTAGCCGCTGAACGTTTGTGCGCAATTTTAAAGCATGTCCTGTTTGGTATCCATGTACTTGGCATATGATCATCTTTTTTATTTCATCAAACATTTGGGCAATATAGTGTGTTATAGTGCATTAAAATAAAAACAGTGTGTTTTTTCCTAAAAAATAGCGTTTGAAAACTTGCTGCGCAAATACTGTGTGAAAAAAAAAATTGCAACACCCACCATTTTAATCTGTAGGGCCTTTGCTTTAAAAACTATATATAATGTTTGGGGGTTCAAAGAAATTTTTCTTGCAAAAAAGAATATTTTTTCATGTAAACAAAAAGTGTCAGAAAGGGCTTTGTCTTCAAGTGGTTAGAAGAGTGGGTGATGTGTGACATAAGCTTCTAAACGTTGTGCATAAAAAGCCAGGACAGTTAAATCCCCCCCAAATGACCTCTTTTTGGAAAGTTATTTGCTGATAGGCATGTTGAGTCCATGGAATATTTTATATTTTGCCACAAGCTTCGGGAAAATTACACTTTTTTTTTTACACAAAGTTGTCACTAAATGATATATTGTTCAAACATGGCATGATTATATGTGGAATTACACCCCAATATTCATTCTGCTGCTTCTCCTGAGTATGGGTATACCTCATGTGTGAGACTTTTTGGGAGCCTAGCCGCATACAGGCCCCCGAAATCCAAGCACCGCCTTCAGGATTTCTAAGGGTGTAAATTTTTGATTTTACTCCTCACTACCTATCACAGTTTTGAAGGCCATAAAATGCCAAGATAGGACACCCCCCCCCCCCCCCCAAATTAGCTAATTTTGGAAAGTAGACACCCCAAGCTATTTTATGAGAGGCATGTTGAGTCCATGGAATATTTTATATTTTGCCATAAGTTGCGGGAATATAACATTTTTTTTCTTTTTTTTTTGCACAAAGTTGTCACTAAATGATCTATTGCTCAAACATGCCATGGGCATATGTGAAATTACACGCCAAAATACATTCTGCTGCTTCTCTTGAGTACGAGGATACCACATGTGAGACTTTTTGGGAGCCTAGTAGTGTACAGGACCCCGAAAACCAATCACCGCCTTTAGGCTTTCTAAGGGCATAAAATGGTGATTTCACTTCCTCACTACCTATCACCTATCAAGATAGCACAAAACCCCCACAAATGACCCCATTTTGGAAAGAAGACACTTCAAGCTTTTTGCTGAGAGGCATGTTGTGTCCATGGAGTATTTTATATTTTGCCACAAGTTTCGGGAAAATTACATTTATTTATCTTTTACACAAGGTAGTCACTAAATGTTATATTGTTCAAACGTGGCATTGTTATATGTGGAATTACACCCCAAAATACACTCTGTGTATGGGGATACCACATGTGTGAGACTTTTTGGGAGCCTACCCACGTACAGAACCCAAAAAAACATGCACAGCCTTCAGGCTTTCTAAAGGCGTAAAATTGTGATTTTACTTCTCACTATCTATCACAGTTATGGAGGCCCTGAAATGTCCAGATAGCACAAAACCCCCCCAAATGACCCCATATTTTGGAAAATATGGGGTCATTTGGGGGGGTTTCTAAGGGTGTACAAAAATGTACACCCTTAGAAAGCCTGAAGGTGGTGATTGGTTTTCGGGGTCCTGTACACGGTTAGACTGCCAAAAAGTCCCACACATGTGGTATCCCCGTACTCACGAGACGCAGCAGAATGTATTTTGGGGTGTAATTCTACATATAACCATGCCATGTTTGAACAATATATCATTTAGTGACAACTTTGTGTAAAAAACAAAAAAAAACAAAAAAAAATTTAATTTTCCTGAAACTTGTGGCAAAATATAAAATATTCCATGGCCTTAACATGCCTCTCAGCAAATAGCTTGAAGTGTCTTCTTTCCAAAATGGGGTAATTTAGGGGGTGTGCTATCTTGTCATTTCATGGCCTCCGAAACTGTGATAGGTAGTGAGGAAGTGAAATCACCATTTTACGCCCTTAGAAAGCCTGAAGGCGGTGCCTGGTTTTCGGGGTCCTGTACACAGCTAGACTCCCAAAAAGTCTCACACATGTGGTATCCGCATACTCAGGAGAAGCAGCAGAATGTATTTTGGGGTATAATTTCACATATGCCCATGGCATGTTTGAGCAATAATTAATTTAGTGACAACTTTGTGCAAAAAAAAAAATTTAATTTTCCCGCAACTTGTGGCAAAATATAAAATATTCAATGGACTCAACATGCCTATCAGCAAGTAGTTTGGGGTGTCTACTTTCCAAAATGGGGTCATTTGTGGGGGGTTTTGTGCTATCTTGGCATTTTATGGCCTTCGAAACTGTGATAGGTAGTGAGGAGTGAAATCAAAAATTTACACCCTGAGAAATCCTGAAGGTGGTGCTTGGTTTTTTGGGTCCTGTACGCGGCTAGGCTCCCAAAAAGTCTCACACATGAGGTATCCTCATACTCAGAAGAAGCAGCAGAATGTATTTTGGGGTGTAATTCCACATATAACCATGGCATGTGTGAGCAATATATCATTTAGTGACAACTTTGTGTAATTTTTTTTTCAATCACTTGTGACAAAAAAATAAAGTATTCAATGGGCTCAACATGCCTCTCAGCAATTTCCTTGGGGTGTCTACTTTCCAAATTGGGGCCATTTGGGACGGGGTTTGTACTGCCCTGCCATTTTAGCACCTCAAGAAATGAGATAGGTAGTCATAAACTCAATTTTAGTGATACATTTAGGCCAAAATGTATGCAGCCACATGTCTTTGGTAAAAAAATGTCAATAAGCATATTTTTATTGGTTTGCGCAAAAGTTATAGCGTCTACAAACATGGGTACAAGGGTACATTTTCTGGAATTTACGCAGCTTTTAGTTTATGACAGACGCAGCAGTGGGATGGTGCTTCCTCCAGGCCAAATGGGCAGAAAAAGAATGCAGATCGTGCATTCACAGCATTCCACATAGAAAATAACATCAGTACTCAATCCCGAAGCCTTAAGCTTTACCGTAATGAAGATGGCAGAGGCAGGAAATTTTATAAATGACACCAAATTGTAATAACTGTGAAGCTCCCAGGTCTTCAGCCCAACTTTCCTTGCTCATTAGGTGAGCCATTACTCACAGGGTCACACACGAAGGTCACATTAGAGAGCTACCTTGCTATGTTGAGAGGTCTTCTCACTATGTGAGTCTTTAGAGACTGTGTCACACCAGAGGCTATGAAACAGTTCTTGACCTGAAAAGGGCTCTGTGGCTAACTAAGTTCTCTAACAGGAAACAATACGGAAATGAAGTATCCAGGTTAGAGGCACTCACAGGATTTGACCCTAAGTATTGCAAGTGCCACCATTCACTTTATATTTGCCCATATGTTGCTTTCCCAACTATCAGGCTGGTTAACATTTGTTAATCAGAAAATAAAATGACATTAGATTGCAAAGATTGTCTATCTATATTGAACTTTTAACATGAATCCTACTTTCATAAATATTTTTATTGTGTATTATTATCTTATTAACTTACATTCTCTAGAATAGTGCTGAAGTCTATTTTCTGTGACTGTATGCCTGCTTCTGAATTTGTCTTGATTTCAGGATCTTCTTCAGGATCACTCAAATCGGAAGTAGAAGGAACACTTTGGCTTTTGTAGAGATTTTTGCTGTGACCTTCAGCACTCCTTTCTAGTTCCAAGTCAGAAAACTCAAGTTCAGAATAGAGCCTTGACTGCTCTTCCAAAACCTGTTCAAGTTGCTGTAAGCAGGATAATACACATAAAATGATCAATAAAACTATACTGTATAATCATAAATAGAAAATGTAAAAATAGTTTTCCACAACACCTGTGAAAGTGATTCTAAAGGTTGTAATAAAAATAAAAAAAAGCAAAAAAACAAAAAATCAAAAAACACACATTTTACTTGCTTGCTTTGTAAAATGATTTTGCACAGAGCAGCACCAATCCTTTTTTATTTTGGATCCCCTGCTGGCAGTCCTGGCTCCTTCCCCCTTGTCGAGTGCTCCCAATAGCAAGCCTCTTGCTATTTTCTTCAGAGCTTATGTTCTGAATGCTTGGTACAGTGCCCAGCTGTTTCAGCCTGTCATAGATTTTTACAGGGGGCTGGTAGCAGTTTGGACGCTGCACCTATGCCTCCCAGGCTTCTGAAAATGCCTGAATTTGACAGTGATGGGCCAAACCACCCTTGTGTATGCAGCTTAAAGTGGTAATAAAGCCAACTATAACTTAAACATGTATAAAAAAAATTGTGTACTTACATTTCTTTACTCTGGTTTGGTCCAGTCATGTGATCCAGCAGCTCTGACTCCCTTATGTAAGGGAGGGCTCTTCAGCAACTGTAAATTCCATTGTAACATCATCCATAGGCTCCTATGGCCCAACTGTTGTTGTCTATACCTCCTCTTCCTGCTCAATGACACATGGAGCCAGAGCTGCTGGATCATGTGACAGGACCGTATTGAAAATAGGTAAGTACAAAGAATTTTTTTATACAGGGTATGCTGATTAGTTAGGAGGGGGTGGGGAGTAATGTTTTTAAGAACAGCTAAAGATAGGCTTTTCTTCCACTTTAACTGCTATAAACCATTCTTGCCAAAATTAGATATATAGCAATAACATATAACTTAATCAGATACATTGTTGTCAGAATGGAATTGAAAGAAAAAAAAAACAATTGATTACTTTTCATCCATTAATCCAAAAAATCTACAATATTTCTGTTATATTTAATTAGAAGTAAAAAAGATCTGAGCAGATACCACATCCAAATAATCCAGATAGAAAATTCTGAGTTTGAAATATAGAATAGCTACATTTGCAAACAAAATATGCATATTTAATATGCAAAGCTATGACATTGATCGCAGACATACCACTGAAATGGCTTCTTTGACATGGCGCGTTCTTTCATCCAAATTAAATTCTAATTCTGTTGCTTCTTTTAGGACATCTCGACGTAACAAATGCAGTCTTCTAATTTTTTCTCTAAAAAGCAAAAGAACAAACACCAAATCAAGTACCTGATACACTTGGACTTAAAAAAAATGTGAAATTACAGCAAGAGGACTGGTTATATACTACAAATGATAAGCTTTGTTAGTTTAAAGCTAACTATTGGCTAGCCAAAAAAAAGAGAAAGCACATGTGCCCACCAAAGCCAGCGCTGTTGGTGTCAAAACCTAATGCTGCTTTGAAACTCCATCCATCTGCAGCACCAGTGTAATCCCACTAATATAATCAATTAGCAGCCCCTTCCAAATTGTGAGAGAAAGTCTTGCAACAGTGTTCAGAGCCTGAGCCAATCCGAGACATATGATATCTGTATAAACTTTTCATAGGGCTATGTGAGCACCAAGGGTAAATTACTGATGGTTCGGTTGGGACCTGGGTCCAAAGGTAACCCAGCCCAATTGCCATTCTCAAAGCCTCAAACTATTGCTGTGGCCTATGTGCATTTGTCTAAGTGCCCAACACTGTTGTAAATGTTGAGTGACATTGTTTTATGAGTCACGTACCCATATTGGTAAGTAGAGAAATAGTGGTTGACCCTGCGCTATGGTATCTATCAAGCGAAAAGAAAGTGGCTCTAGTAGTAAGGTCCAGTAAATGGATGCCACAGTTATAAAAGGTAATAGGAGATATATAAAGAGATGTAAATATAAAAGTTATAAGAAAAGTGTGTAGGAAAGAGAAAGGAGAATTGCTGCCTCTACATAATACTGCCACCTAGGTGGAGTATACAAGTGAATGATGAAGTGTAGAAATGGCGCTATTCTACTCTTAATAAAATATAATGAAGTGCCTAACAATTTAACTGTGCCTTTGGCTTAACACTAGTCCTGTACAGAAATATTAAGATGTCAAAATATAAAAAACGAGAATAAAACAAAATTTAACAATAAAAAGAAGAAGTGAAGCTGTGAAACCCGGTGTTATACCCTCTGCCTTATAGGGTCAGGCACTAGGCTAAAAAGATTTATGTAGTGGTGTTACTCTCCCTGGAGAATGCGATGAACTTCGGATTTCAGACCAGCTTTGAAATCAGAAGATGTGGTGTAAAATGTGTTACACCCCCTGCCTGTCACAAAGCAAGTGGAATGTGTGCAAGTGGTGCAATTTATTGTTCCTAGTAATATAAAGTTATGTGATAAACTGATACAAATTTTATGCCAAAAACCGTAAAATGGATATGTGTGTTACACCCTCTGGTGGGTGTCAAAGTGATGACTTGAACCCATGAAACAACAATCATGCAGCAAAAATATAATAAAACCAAAAAATAAAAAATAATAGACTAGGAGTGTTACACCCTCTGGGAATAGAGGATGTTTAAAGAAAAAACTTTTTGCAAGTAAAATAATAAGTGTATTTAATCCTCTGTATCAGAATTCAAACCATAAACATATAACCACAAATATAAATAGTGAATATTCCATAATAAACAATTAAATATTGAACATAGAATATTGAATATAAAAAATGTGGGAAAATAGTCCAACTGTTTTAAAAGTGACTTTGTGCTTCAAGCTGTGTTCAGTGACTGTTTAGGTTTAGTGCTGATTATTTTCTCTCAGGTGACAATAGTGCCAAGTGACTTTTCGATGCTGGTAATATATTGCACTCACCAGATAGCATTACCCTGGGTTTCACAACTTCACTTTTTCTTTTCATTGTTAAATTTTGTTTTATTCTCGTTTTTTATATTTTGATATCTTAATATTTCAGTACAGGACTAGTGTTAAGCCAAAGGCACAGTTAAATTGTTAGGTACTTCATTATACTTTATTAAGAGTAGAATAGCGCCATTTCTACACTTCAACATTCATATTGGTAAGTAGCCATCTAAAGTATCTACTTTCTTCTGGTGAATTTTGGAACATTGTATGTACAGTATTTGAGGTAATCACACCTATGGAGGTTCCTTCAGCTAAGATTACAAGTGTTTGTTTACTGGGGTGGGCAACCAGAACTATTGTAGAAGCATGTATTTATGTATGGCAATGCAATGTAATGCTCTGCAACATTGTTAGCTACTGTTCCTGCAAATTATTTATTTTTCCTACATGGGAGAAGTCAAAATAGTGGCAGATAGTATTTTGGCTAAAATTAGGTTATTTTGTAATATATTAGATATGGATGAAAAGCTTCCTAATTTTTAAAAAATGTCATAGATAGGAAAGGTATAATGGGAACTGCATACAAAGCAACCATGCCTGCGGAACATTCTGGTTGGTTCAAGATTCTATCAGGTATCTGTAAGTTTGAGAATCAAGTGTGGAGACCATTTTTAAATGTTTTCCCTCTTTACTAAATAACATATAATAGGAAAAATGTGTAGATTGGATAGGAATGAATCCTGATCTAATAAAATGCTCTAATCTTTAGGCAGTATGAAACTGACTTACCTTTCTTCACTTGTGAGGACATTAAAGCAGCCAGCTTGTTGCTCTAGCAAATGTTGCTCGATTGTTAAAAGCTTCTCTCGATACGTCTGACATGCTTTTTTCATGTTATCCATATCATCATCTCTACTCTGTTCAGGGTAAATACAGATAATTATCAGATAGCCAGCCTTTCCTTCAATGATGAGTTGTGATAATGACAGTACAAGGAGAAACATATGGATTTAATAGCTATTCCAAGAGTAGGCATTTCAAGGTGTTGAAAAGAATGGTTAGAAAAGATTATTTGAAAAAAATTTCAATTTTCGTAAAGATTTTTTCGATTTATCCAGCCAGAACACTCCAGTCAGCGCTCCCAGCCATTAAGTTGAGAGCGCTGATCGGGAGCCTATTGGCAGACCTTTTTCGGTCAAGCCCGTTCCACAGAAGCTGGCTTCTGCTCGACCGACTGCAGTACATACGGGCCGAATGTCAGTTGGTTTCTATTGAAGTCTATTCAGCCCATATGTACTAGGCTTTAAAGTATAGCTAAAGGCAAAACTTTTTTTGTTCAGTGGAGAGGGATTAGAACACCTATCAGATGTGTATTGTGGGATGGGGCATTGTTAAGGAAATTCACTTTTGGTCTTGTTTACTGAAAGTGAATGGAAAAGCCAAATTTTGGGTTGTCGGCAGAACAAGAATAGAGGAAATATCTTCCAATTGTGACATTAATTCTGGTGACAGCCAGGGACTCTCTCATTTGGAGGAACTCATTCTATATTCCTGTTTTGGTTATGGGACAGGAAGTGATGGTAAATCTCCCCATTGAGACGCAGATGGCAAGAAAACAGACTGGGGTTAAAACCCTCCCTTACGCTATCCAAAATGGAAAAAAAAAGGTTTTGTCTTAAGTTCTACATTAATTTGTCCCATGCTTGTTGTTTTGCTAACATTGAATTACTTGCTCACAATGCATTCCATAATGAACTAAGGTAATAGAGAGCAGTATGTGATGATCCAGCAGAACATGACAGAGTCTTAACATGATTTGAACTAATGATATATGATGATATTGAAGCATTTTGGCAGCCTAATCACAAGCCATCTGAAAATTGTGTGAGAATCAATTCTGTGAAGGCCACTTATGTGTCAGAAAATTGACAGTAAAATTCAGCCAAAGGTGCTTATCTCTGAAATATATCTTTATACCATATAGATGAAAAAAAAACATAGTTATATTTTCTACACTTTTAAAAAAATTTATTAAAATTTGAAGGCAATCTCTATCTTCAAATTGTGTTGCTTTATCTCCCATTTAGCTACAGTGCCTTGAAAAAGTAGTCACACCCCTTGAAATCCTCCACATTTTGTCATGTTACAACCAAAAACTTCAATGTATTTTATGTGATAGACCAACACAAAGTGGGACATAATTGTGAAGTGGAAGGAAAATGATAAATTGTTTTTAATTTTGTTTACAAATAAATATGTGAAAAGTGTGGCGTGCATTTGTATTCAGCCCCCCTGAGCCAATATTTTGTAGAACCACCTTTCTCTGCAATTACAGCTGCACGTCTTTTTGAGTATGTCTCTACCAGCCTTGCACATCTAGAGAGTGAAATTTTTGCCAATTCTTTTTTGCAAAATAGCTCAAGCTCTGTCAGATTGGATGGAGAGCGTCTGTGAACAGCAATTTTCAAGTCTTGCCACAGATTGTCATTTGGATTTAGGTCTGGACTTTGACTGGGCCATTCTAACACATGAATATACTATCTAAACCATTCTATTGTAGCTCTGGCTGTATGTTTAGGGTCATTGTCCTGCTGGAAGGTGAACCAGTCTCAAGACTTTTGCAGACTCTAACAGGTTTTCTTCTAAGATTGCCTTGTATTTGGCTCCATCCATCTTCCCTGTCTCTGCTAAAGAAAAGCATTACCACGATATGATGTTGCCACCACCATGTTTCACGGTGGGGATGGTGTGTTCAGGGTGATGTCCAGTGTTAATTTTCCACCACACACAGCATTTTGCGTTTAGGCCAAAAAGTTCAATTTTGGTCTCATCTGACCAGAGCACCTTCTTCCACATGTTTGCTGCGTCCCCCACATGGCTTCTCGCAAACTGCAAACAGGACTTCTTATGGCTTTCTTTCAACAAATGCTTTCTTCTTACCACTCTTCCATAAAGGATTTGTGGAATGCATGACTAATAGTTGTCCTGTGAACAGATTCTCACACCTGAGCTGTGGATCTCTGCAGCTCCTTCAGAGTTACCATGGGCCTCTTGGCTGCTTCTTTGATTAATGCTCTCCTTGCCCAGCCTGTCAGTTTCGGTGGATGGCCACGTCTTGGGATATTTCTTTATAACCTAACCCTGCTTTAAACTTCTCCACAACTTTATCCCGGACCTATCTGGTGTGTTGCTTGGCTTTCATGATGCTGTTTATTCACTAAGGTTCTCTAACAAACCTATGTGGGCTTCACAGAACAGGTTTATTTATACTGAGATTTAATTACAAACAGATGGACTCTATTTACTAATTAGGTGACTTCTGAAGGCAATTGGTTCCATTAGATTTTAGTTAGGGGTATCAGGTAAAGGGGGCTGAATACAAATGCACACCACACTTTTCAGATATTTATTTGTAAAAACATTTGAAAACCATTTATCATTTTCCTTCCACTTCACAATTATGTACCACTTTGTGTTGGTCTATCACATATAATCCCAATAAAATACATTTACGTTTTTGATTGTAACATGACAACATGTGGAAAATTTCAAGGGGTATGAGTACATTTTCAAGACACTGTATATCACATAGATTATTTTGTAAGAAGATGCTGCTAAAAGTATTTTAAAGCCCAACTTCAGCCCCACCTCCTGCTTTCCTCCTTTTCCCCCTTCCCCTTAGTCTAGTGGTAGAGGAATGTACAGAAATACTTACCTTATCCCTCACTCCTGCAAGCTTTTTCCTAGTCACAAGGCTGCTCCCTCGAACCAGCTTTCCTTAGCCGTTCTGCCGGTCACAGGCTTTCATCATGTACATTCTAATGACATTGAAAGCCTGCTTACATTCAGGTGTGGAGGGAAGTGTAGGTTGCCGGAGAAGAAATAATATAAGTATTTCAGCCTATTCCTCTACCATTAGACTTAGGTATCCCAGAGTTTAATTTTAAATTGACAGGGTGTACATCAGTAATGGCATGGCATACAGCACTAAGCAAACTAAACATTGGGTCAAAGTAAAATAAATCAAAATATATTTCTTATACATACCAAAGATACACTGATAAGTGATTCCCTTAACAAGCTCAGTGTGTCTGACAGTTCCTTTTCTATATTGATGTACGAAGACCTAGGTCTGTTGGGTACATTTTGTCTGCACATTGTTGGACATCTTGATACGCAGCAGTGAGGACAGTGGCAGCAATGACAGCAGGCAATATTAGGTGCAGGATGTGAAGAATGATGGTGGCCCCATAGACTCGTATCAAATGAAAGTGACTCAGTGAGAAAGCTGCTTCTTTGATGAGAGCAATGATTGTTAGTATAGCAGTCATTCAACCACCCTGTTTCAGTCTGACTACAAGCATCTTTTCTATCAGCCACACAAGTAAACAAAGCATGCACTTCATTTCGGTTATTGCTTGTGCTGTAAACTGAGTGTTGTCTACTAGCGCTTTCGCCTGGATCTTGTAGAAAGTTTGAAGACATCTGTATTGTTACAGACTTATAAATGTTTGTGTTTAACTCTGTTTGGAATGTACTCTTTTTGTCTTGGTGGCAGTAGTGAAGCTCATGATCTGAGTAATCTACAGACTCTGTTGGAGTCTGTGCATGGAAGCTGAAGTTTTGAGAACTGTTCATGGGAGATGATGTCCATTTCACACTTGATGATACTACTGAACACTCATCATCTGCAAATGAATTACTCTCACTATCACTTTTAACTTGAGGATGACTTACATGTCCCCCAAAACAGTCTTGATCATCACTTGTCTCACTAGAGAATTCACTATTAGTTTTCCTGATGTCACTTAAGTAATGTGTGACATAAACTGGATATTCCATTTCAGAGGACACAGGGGTTTGTGTTTGTCTGTTATCCATCTGGTACTCTTGTTCACCATCCTGAAAGTAACTTACACCATTAGTAATTTCCTCCAGTTCATTCTCAGTATCTTCTAGTATCGATATCTGCTTGTACATTTCCTTCATATTGTCAGCATGACTTTCAAAACTCTGGAAAAAGTCATCACTATTTTCTGTAGTCATTGATAGTGATTTGTACATATGTTTGCCCGTTGGAAGGCTGTGACTTGCAGAAGTTACTGTAGCATTCTCAGTGACCAGGGGATCAGTAAAGTCTTGAACATCATCATATTCTTCACTGATATCTGGAAATTCGGAAGAACTGCTCTTCCCATGGAGAGTCACCTGGCTGTCTAAGCTCTCTGAACTTCCATGCAGATTCTGCAGAGCAAAGAAAAAACATAACATTCCAAAGCACATTATTAGGTTGGATTTAACAGGTTCATCCCTTCAGGATATTAATACTTACTGTGGGGTTGATTCACAAAAACTGTAAAGTGCAAAATCTGGTGCAACTGTGCATGGTAGCCAATCAGCTTCTAACTTCAGCTTGTTCAATTAAGCTTTGACAAAAAAAACCCTGGAAGCTGATTGGTTTCTATACACAGCTCCACCAGATTTTGCACGCCCCGTTTTAGTAAACCAACCCCTGTATGTCTATGCAGATAGAGTCCAGTTTATCCTAAGCATGTGTTAGTAATGACAGTTAAGTAACCCCTACATTCAACCAGAAATAACTACCTGTAATTAAAGTGCATCTCTAGCCAAAACGCAATGTATTGTTTTGGATAGAGAAAGGAAGGTTAGAACTGATGTCAAGTTTATACTGCTATGTGTGCTTCCACTGGGAAGACTACCCCTCATTATTTGTCCTGTTGACCATGACACCGAAAGACAAATGGTATGTTTTGTAATTTCATGTAAATACTGAATGTACTGTAAAGTGGCCCTGGGCCACATAAAACCTTACATTTTCTTTGAATAGAATTAACTTGTTTTTCTTACAAGCATACAGTACATACCAGAAAATATAACCTGACAGGTTATGATGAGATGGCTTTAAATAAACCTCAGAAGGAATTCAAAGCAAAATAAAGCCTTTTTAATTCAATAATACAAAATACACAATACAATTTTTCAACACAAATAATTTATGGATGCCGGCAAAAGACAAACATTTCTTTCTACCACAGGGCCCCAGACCCAGTGTGCATCCAGAACCAATGGTTTAGAACACAGATACAGCCTAATGCCGCGTACACACGATTGGACTTTTCGACCGGACTGGTCCAACGGACGCCGACGGACCAAATCCGGCGGACAATCCGATCATGTGTGGGCTTCACCGGACCTTCAGCAGACTTTTCCAGTCGCAAATCTGACGGACTTTAGATTTGGAACATGCTTCAAATCTTTACATCGTAACTCCGCCGGACCCAGAAATCCGCTCGTCTGTATGCTAGTCCGACGGACAAAAACCCACACTAGGGCAGCTATTGGCTAATGGCTATCAACTTCCTCATTTTAGTCCAGTTGTACGTCATCACGTACGAATCCGTCGGACTTTTGTGTGATCGTATGTAGTTAAGTCCGTTCGTTAGAAAGTCCGCCGCAAGTCCGCCAAAAGTCTGTCGAAAGTCTGTCGGGACGGGCTGTCGGACTTTTGTAGCCGAAAAGTCCGACCGCATGTATGCGGCATAACAGTATAGAGTTAGTTAGTTCAAACAGCATACAGCTATTTCAGGTTTGTTGTCCATAATTAGTGCAGTGTATGAAAACCATGGCTTCTTTGAGTAGGGCTTATAGCCCAATGAAAAAATATCACCAGGTAGGTTTTGGTTAGGTGGTCTTAACCACTTGACCCCCAGAAGGTTATCCCCCTTCAGGACCAGGACATTTTTTGCTATTAATTGCTTTACTTTAACTGGCAATTGCCTGGTCATACCAAACAGCCCTCCACTGAACCAGTGTGAAGCACAGAGGAGCTTTCTTAAAATGGGTGGTATTTGCTTGCCATCACAATTTAACCATTTCCCGCCCAAGGCCGTCATATGACGGCCTGGACTTTGAGTGGAGATATCTGAATGATGCCTGCAACTACAGGCATTATTCAGATATTTTCTTTTTCAGCCAGCAATTCCCTGCACCGTAAGAACAATCATAGCGGATGTTCAGCCCTCCGGTGCATCTACGAGCTCGCCCGTGCGATCGGCAAGCCAGAGAAGGAATCCACTGGTAGCGGAAGTTCACCATAGAGAATACCACAGGCCAGATGGTCCCTGGCAGTCTCGTTGACCTTCGGAGGCCCGGGCGCGACGTTATCACGTCACGACCAGCCCGGTAGATGTAAACACTGCTGCGTACTCAGCTGGAAAGGCCAAGATCGTTTTTTTTTTTTCTTGATCTCAGTCTTTCCAGCCTAGAGGAGAGATGTGGGGTTTTCTCCATAAAGAGGACCTGTCTTGCCTTACTTCTGTTATAAGGGGTGTTTACATTCCTTGTAATATAAATAAAAGTGATTAAAAAATAAATAAAAAATGTAATTCAAAGGGAAAGTGTAAAAAAAAAAAAAAAAACAATAAAAAAAAAAAAAATTAAAGCGCCCCCGTCCCTGCATGCTCGCTCGCAGAAGCGAACACATACGTACGTCGCGTCCACATTTGTAAACTAAACTGCGAGAGCAACAATTCTAGCCCAAGACCTCTGTAACTCTAAACTGATAACCTGTAACAAAGGTAAAGCTTCGCCTATGGAGATTTTAAAGTACCGAGGTTTGGCACCATTCCACTCGTGTGCGCAATTTTAAAGTGTGACATGTTAGGCATCTGTTTACTCGGCGTAACATCATTTTCACGTTATACAAAAAAATTGGGCTAACTTTAGTGTTTTAAATAAATGTACTAAATATTAGATCCAAAATGCCTGTAACTTCCACAATCCTCCTACAGGCATCCAGGACGAACGAACTTTAGTGTTTTGTTACTTTTTATTTGCCAGAATAGGCCCGTATGGAAGTGGGGACAATAGTGTTTGACTCCTTGTCCAGAGCAACTGCAACCAGTATCTGCAAAGTCTTAGTTTTCTTTCCAACATGTCAAGATTTCTCTTGCTTCCTGATATAATAGTTAACAAATAGCATAGAACTTTATCTTACCTTTAAGGGAAAAGGTTCAGGAGGATCTTCTTGAAAACCACTGCTGTCAGACTGGCAGCTGTTTGTTCGTGTTATTTCTACAAAACATATGAAAAACATTTCATTTATTTAACAAAATCTACAGTGCTTTACAGAGTAGGGGCTTGCAGTCTAATGACGTCAAATGTGCCTACTGCAACTAGATAAGCACACTTATTAGGGTCCACTTTGGGTGCCAGTTGATTTAGCTACCAATATACCAACAATGAACTAACATCCAAACTTCATACAGAACATGGCTTGGTTACAGACATCAGAAAAACACATTTAGGAGGCACTGGATTTCAATGCTTATTCCAATAGTACAAATGCAGTCTTCAAACAAGCTCACTGGCTCTGGTAAGGCAGCTCTCAAACACACAGGAGTGCCTCAGTGGGTACCCGAAAGCAACTCAAAGTAGAGAAATACAAATGGGCTATATAAGAGTGTAAAACTTCCTTAAAAGAGAAGTATGGGAATTGTTTTTTTGAATCATACTTACCTAGGTGGATGCAGCATTGGTCCCCCGCTGGCTCTAACACTGAGAACTGAGTGAACAAACACAGCAGGTCACTCAGTTCCCACAGCTCTCTGCTCTGCCCCCCCCCCCACGCTCACTGGTGGAGGGAGGCAGGAGCGGCCGGCTCAGGCTGTCAGTGGCTCACTGAGAGGCTGAGCCGGTTGCCGGTTCAGGAATATGGGCAGATTCCAACCATATGGTCGCGATGTTTCCCGAGCCTGGACCTGCTCTGTGACATCAGCCGAAAACAGGCTGCACTCCTGTGATCCACAGGAGAAGTATAGCCAAACGAGCTATGGCTGTACTTCTCCTTTAATTGTTTGTAATACCATTGCATAAAAACATTGAATGCATTTCAGGGGCAACATAACCCCACCTTCAATAAGGCTTAGAAGAATAGAATAAGGGACTTGAATGGACTAAGAGTAAACAATACCCAAATGGATCTAAATTTATTCTGATGAAAAAAATTATTTTGGCTTGGGGTTATAAAAATCTAATCAGCAGCAGTTAAAGGAAACTATAACCAGTAGAAAAAGCTTTTGAGTCCACTCAAGTCCTTATTCTATCTTTCAAAGCCATGATGAAGTGGAAGTTTTGTTGCCCCCGAAATGTGTTGGCAGTCTTTCTGTGGCAGCATTACAGTTAAATACACTTTGGACTCTTTCACTTTGTGGTTTGATGCTCATTTGTACATTTATACTGTACTTTGGTCAGAAATATTTAATTCTCTGAATCATAAGGGCAAGAGTGCTTGCCTACACTTTCTACCCCGTTCATTTGGTTTCTACAGGGATATTTCATTTTACAGAAAGCATTGACTTTTTTTTAAAGTAAATTAGACAGCCTTGTTATTCTAATTTAGCATTTTTTTTTCCTACCGATTTTCCCTGCATTCTGAGCAATAATCTAAATGAGAAGATTCTCGTGGCCACCACTAGGGGAGTTTCTAGAGATACAGGATATGGGCAGCTACTTCAGTTTCCTACTAAGCCCCATGTCCCATTTCTCAACAGCTCCCTCTAGTGGTGGACAGAAAGTTCTATAGCAATATAGCCGAATACAAACAGAACCTGGGAAGCTGCAGGCGGTTGGGAAAACATATTCATTTTTTTAAATGCACAATCCTGTTTTGTGTAACAGGCTAGGAAAATGACATCTAAACAATCTAACTGAAATTGCTGTTACTCTGAAGCAGTTAATGGACTGTAAAACCAGTTTGGATGTTGCATTATTTCAACATTTATTTTATTTAAACACTAGTGGTAGAACATTTTCCTGTGTCTGGGTTTGACGTATATACATTTTGAAAAAAAAATAAAAAGCCTGAAATATTTGCTGCGGAGTATATGTTATATGAGCAAAACCCTTGTTTGTAGTTGTGCCAAAAGTGACGTTAAATTAAGATCAAAGAAGGAATGCTGTCCTATGTGATGTGTTAATATTGTCACTGTAATATGGTGAAAATCCACTTGATGGCAGCAAAATTACATATTTTTTTTTATTTGTGAATGTGTATATAGATAACACTATGTATTAGAGTATTAGGTATGTGTAGCTTAAAGCATCATTAAGGTATCACAAATGCAAACTCTGTGCTGATTTTTCTATAGTATGTCAGTGAAAGAAGATTATCAAGGCTGAGTTTTATATTTCTAAATAGCTGTGCTCCTATTAGCCTTGAAAATGAGTGTGTCTATTACAGAACAGCTGTGTTTTGTAGAACAAATATAATGCACATTCTGTATTATTTTCTTTTATTAAACGCATTATAACATTTATCCACAATGTATTGTTTTCAGTATGGCGTGGCTACACATAATTAAAGTGAGCCGAATATTGGGCAATATTGGGCAAACGAACACATCACTTTACAGGAGCCAGCTTTTACTTACTTTCCCACGCCAATTCCTGCCCAGGTTTGCAGCTGCAACCTGGAGAAATACCTAGTATTTGATGGAACGAGGGAATACATGGCATTTCTTGGTCTCCCCCTATAATGCTGAGCATTGTGCTTAAGTGGCCAATGACCAGGCCTAAATATTATTACATGTCGAGTTAAGAGGAGCCTGTGTATACTTCGACTTTCTTGCTGAGAATAAACTGGACTTCAAATGAGCTGTGAACAGATCAGGGGAGTGCGCTGAAGGCAAATAAATACTGCTAACATGGCCGCTTGTACAGCAAACGTGTTATTTTGACCAGCATGGGCAAAGTATAGGTTCACTTTAAATACACATGTACACATAGCATCTATGTGGGTTGAAAAAATGTTAGGGAAATTCACCGCATGATAGCAAAATCTTGGTTAAATGCATTTGTGGCAAAATCTAGACTGAATCTACAGATATATTGTATGACATGTAACCGACCCACTGCCAAAGTGGTAACTTTGACAGAGGTCTCAAATGCTATACATATTATATTTAAATGGTAGGTAGATCTTGCTGTGAGAACTTATGATTAATAATATAGATACATAGAAAGCATACATTGTAATTCACTGTAGAGATCCCAGAGTGAAATAAATGTTGTATAAATATTGTTAATTTAGAAAAAATGACAGTGGCTAAACCACATAAATGGACAAAAATAAATATACAAATGTACATAAATATAAAAATAAAGTATATAAGTAAAAAATATAGTACAAATGTATACAAATGTACATATAAAAGAATATGATTACACAGGAGCAGTGGAATTAAAATGCAAAAAGAAATTACAATTTTAATGTACTGTATGAATGATATAGATAATTGTCATTTGTTACTCTTCCCTTAGGTATCTGGCTCTGTTTGTGTTTATTTCTCATGGGGTTTCTAGGCCTTGAGTGTGTTTGTGAAAAGTGAACACCTTCAGTAAACAAGACATGTTTGCCCATTTTCAATTTAAGTATAAGGACATATTACACTCTCTTAAAAGTGATTGGGTTAAAGGTTTACTTAAAGTATATGTAAGTCCAGTCACTAAAAGGTCATGGTGTTCTATGTTAGCCATCTCATAGATTTAGCCTGCTAATGTAACTTAAACCTCAATCATTTTCAATTTTTTGGGGGCATACCAAAATGTTAATTTTTTTACCTCAAACATTGTTAAAGCCCCCAAAGTATTATATATTTTTCTGAAAGCACCTATAAATAAAATATAGTAAATTATTTTTTTTTTGTCACACTATATTTGCACTGTGCCCCTTATAATAATATTGTATAGTGATAGGTTGGAGACATCAGGAGCCTATCACACCCCATGCTTCTCCTGCACTATGCCAGAGCTTATTGAGGAAAAAAGAGTCCCCAATCAGGTGCTAACCCTGCTTGAGTTTCAAGTATCTGACAGCTCTGAACCTGGAAGCATTCAAAGCAGAGTGCTTCTGGGTTCAGTAACTGAACTGAGAAATTATACTCTCCCCCTCTGCACTTTTATGTGCTCCTGGACCCCAAAAAGTGAGGGGCATTCTGAAGATTGTAGAATTGATTGTTTTAACCCTGTAGCATGCAGCTTAAAAAATAATAATTTTGCATATAAACTTAGAACTGAAAGGTATCTCTCTTTCTCATCTCAGAAAGTTGGGAGGTATGATGGAAGCTCTCATATTTTTATACTTACAGGTTCACAAAACAGCAAGAAAGAGCTATCTAAGATGCCTAGAGCATGGAAAGGATCTTGTTAGCAGACACTGTACATCTGGTGGTAATGTGAATATTGCAGCACTGCCATCTTGTGGTTTAATTCAAGTAATAATTGAAAATAAGCTATTGATACAACAAACATTCTATATCTAAAATGCAGAAGTCATGCAGAAGTCATTTCGCAATGTAATTTACATTTTATGGAAAAGAAAGAAGAAATGAAAAATACAGAACATCCATCTAGTTTACATCTAATTATGTAAATGGTTACATTTTAAAATTTCATTAAATTACACAAACTTTGTGAGAAAAGTAGAAGTGGTAGGAATGATGTTATTAATTTCCTCCAATAAAGAATGCTGGCACACATATTGTTTCTGATTTGTCCTTATCTGTAAACATAAACTCTGGAGTAGATATCGAGGAGCACCTTTTACAATATCTTGTATCACTATAAAGTATTTTTGAAACATTTATTGGTCAAACACAGAGGTCTCCAAACTGCGGCCTTTTGTTTGCCTTTATCCAGCTCTTGGGGCACTATTCATCTATTCATCCTGCTGATATGAGACACTATTCTGCCCTCCGACACCAAAAATAGGGCATAATTCTTGCCACTGACATCAACAATGGGGTGTCATTTCTTTCACTGACACCAACAATGGGGTACTATTCCTCCCCTTAATACCAAAGATGGGGCACAGTTTACTCCCACTGATGCCAGAAAAAAAATTCTATTTCTGTTGGCTACAGTCCGGCCCCCCTAATGTTTAAGGACAGTAAACAAACACTTCCATGGGTTTTGTAGCTTATTGTGAACATTAAACTTGTTTTTTGCTTTTATTTTCTTCAAGACATGGGTTGCCACTGCCCGATAAAAGAAAGTAATGTAAACTTCATGAGCATCATTTGCGCCAACGGGCTGTTTAGAGGAGTGATAATAAGGCCTTAACCCTTTGTTACCTAAAACAGATTTTCAAACAACCTTACAAATCTTTTGTGACTGATCGCTTTGTGATACTTTTCTTCTGTTAGTACAGATGATCTATGAATGGAGAACATGCAGATGATTGAAAGGTCCACCCCCTCCATTCATAGATCGTACTGGCTTCTATGAATGGAGGGGCTGAACGGAAAGGGCAGACATAGTCAGGTTTCTGCTAAACCAGGACACGGCAGCACAAGGACTGCATTACATTAAAGGTAAGTAACATCCCTTGGACTGTTTTTTTTTTTTACAAACCTGGCAATCACACCATGACATCCTCAACTATCTATAATTATTGCCCATTACCTTGGGGTTTTTTCATTGCATACATTTGCATATATGTAAATCTACACTGACATGTCAAGGCACCTTTACAAAGTGTGATACCTAACTCTAAGTTACTGAATATGAGAACTAAATTTGGGACATATATAAAGCAAATAATAAAGTGACACCAGGCTCATCTTGAAGGCAGCCCTACCCACAACAGAGCTTACAATCTGCCTGTACAATATGTGTTCAATCTCCTATAGATTTACCAAAACTAAGAAGATCTACCTACACTGGCCAATTAAATTTGTATCCACTTAGGCAGGCCCTTATCCTACAGTCTTTGGTAGTTCTAAAGTTGAATGCGCAGTCAAATTCTGTAAGACACAGAAACACACATGAAGTCCAGATTCATTCAGGCAGCTGAAGACCCACAATGTGTATCTGATGTGTACCAAAAATGGCAGCTGCTCCATTTATTTATAAAGGAAGATGCCTGTGGGTTGGGCAGTAACAAAGAACTCCAATAAATCATCTTTGGAGAGCACCGTCATCTTCTCTGTCTGCCTCTTACTGTGGCAGACCATGAGGGTCATGTTAGCACAAAGCTAGTGTCAATGACCAGCAATGTAAATTGAAGATTTGTGACAGCATTCATGTAAGTAGGGGCTTTCCACTGACTAACAATTTAAGGGTTGTTTTTAAGTGGGTGTAAACTCCCTTGGCTGATTTCTACATATAGGTAAGCCTTACTATAGGTTTACCTATAGATACAGTTAATATCTCCTAAATGTGCACTGTTTTAGGAGATATTTCCTCGTGAAGCTGCTGCTGACGTCAAAGGGTATGCCGTTCCTTCAGAGCCCTGTGCAGTGAACAGCAACTCCCATGCGCATGTGCTGGAGTGATGTCACTGCGGCTCCTCCACTCAAGGGACTGGAAGCCTGTGAACCCAGAAGGAAGATCGGGTGAATGGATGGAAGCCCTGTCAGCAGTGACATTGCGCCACTAGAGGGCTTCGTTTTAAGGTAAGTTTCACATAATGTGCTAGTATGTGATGCATGCTAGCACATTATAACTTTGCCGTGCAGGAGGAATATATGTTTTTTGTTTTTTTTTATTTAAAGAAGTTTGCTACTGCTTTGAGGTCCCCTTTGGGCTACTTTTCCACAAAAAAAGATCCCCTAGCAGCTCAGGCTTCAATGTGTACTTTCAATCCACTTTATCTCTTCTCTGCCATGAGATGACCTCAGTCTTAAAGGTTAAATGACACCCAGGAAGATAAAGGACAAGTGCAGTGCATCATGGGCATTGCCGCTGTGCCCTTCCTTCACAGTTCTGATCTTAAGAGTATTTTTGACTCCATCTGCATTCGTTTGAAATCAAGACAAAAATCAGATGACCCTGTAGCATCCTGTGACCAGCTTGAAGACATTTGGATAATGTACCACATTGCCACAACAGTTGCTGCTATCTTTACATAGAAAGGAATTTGTACATTAATGTCTGTTTTTGTATGCTTTTCTCATATCGCAAATAACGAGTTTACTAAAGAGACGAAAATTCACGTACGACAGAAGAAAAATTTGGAAGTGATGTAATGTGTTGTAGTGTATTTGTATTGTATATTCAAAAGACAACTGTACTGATTAAATGAAAATCGTACGATCTGGTGTCGTACGAGAAAAAAATGTCATGCTTGTCCTTTCGGATAATATCAGATGAACTGTTGTGTGGTCGGCTCTTCAAAGCTGCGTACTAATGATCAGATTGTCGTATGATCTCTTCAAAAGGGGTATTTTTTGTATGATTTTCTGATCATGTGTACGGGCCATTAGGAAATGTTGTCCACATGGGCTAGTTCAAAATCGGAACTAAAAAAATGCAATGCACAAAGCCTACCAAAAACCGCTTCCATTTTGTAAACACTGGGAAATTCCTACTGTCAGATGAAATCTCAAGAAGCTACCTGACCCCGGTCAAGAAATTAATGATCACATATTGTCTGACTTATCTTCTAATCAGAAGGGATTCCTGTATTTAGATCACAAGCTCTGTGATATAAACAGTCAGCGATATGCTATAGCAATAACATATTCACTGC
Source organism: Aquarana catesbeiana (assembly GCF_042186555.1). Taxonomy (NCBI): domain Eukaryota; kingdom Metazoa; phylum Chordata; class Amphibia; order Anura; family Ranidae; genus Aquarana; species Aquarana catesbeiana. The sequence goes on from NC_133328.1 coordinate 220,492,110, forward strand.
CAGCTCAGCCAGCTTCACAGTTACCAGGTCCTAAAGTAAGTCTGTGAACAGAGCTTCATTGCTGAACAATGATATCGGCTGCCAGTGCCTACAGAACTGAATACACAACAAATAAGCAACATCTGCTTCAGCATATGTGTTTGGTGAAAAAGTCACAAAATAAAAGAATTTGTAAATGCCAAAAGCAACACTAAACTGCCAGTGCGACTGTAGAGTGATTTTTTAATTGCACATGCATGCAGGCAGACTAAGGGTATTAGTCTCACATATGTCTTGTTGCTGCCAACCTGGGAGTATAGATGAATTTTAATTAAATAAGGATTATCCCTTTTCCCCAGCTCCATTACTTATTTATAACAATGGTACAAATGACTGATAATAAGGTGTTCATACATCATATAAGGAGTTAAAAAACCCTGTATATTTTATTGCTAATTAGTCAGATTAGTCCATATCGAGTTACCTTGGTGAATATATATTTTTGTGTTCATCTGTTTCTTTAGCACCTTAGCAAATCTCATCCCCATAACACCTTAAATAACAGAGAAGCCTATGTCAGCTTGATAGCTTCAAAATTCTCCGCCTATAGGCTCCTGAGATGTAAATCTGGCCCTGACTCTGACCCTATGGATAAAAAAATGGGGTCAAAGAGGAGGTAATGGAGGTAAAGTTCCTGAGCTGTTCAGTGATACCATTTCATCTACGCAAGAGAAGTAAACCATGTGCCAAAGCTCTCCTTAGCAATGAAAAATTAAAATAACCAAAACTCAGTTTCAGAAACAGTTGTTTCTGATTTAGGTGGTGTTTGGGTATTCAAAGCAATAGGAGTATAGATGGCAGGCCCTTTTATTTAGCTAGTTGAATTATAGGCTATAATGGAAGTTTTTCCTCCCCTGTCACTTGCATTGAATTGGAGAACTCATGTATGTATAGGTAAATCTAAATCTTTATTTTATTAGTTTTGAATAGAGTAAGGAAGGGTTAGGACCCCATGTCATGATTTTATTGATGTTTGTGTCTCTGCTGGGGTGGCTCACTCTTTCTCTGTATATACAGTCAGGTCCATAAATATTGGGACATCGACACATTTCTAACCTTTTTGGCTCTGTACACCACCACAATGGATTTTAAATGAAACAAACAAGATGTGCTTTAACTGCAGACTTTCAGCTTTAATTTGAAGGTATTTACATCCAAATCAGGTGAATGGTGTAGGAATTACAACAGTTTGTATACGTGCCTCCCACTTTTTAAGGGACCAAAAGTAATGGGACAGATTAACAATCATCCATCAAACTTTCACTTTTTAATACTTGGTTGCAAATCCTTTGCAGTCAATTACAGCCTGAAGTCATAGACATCACCAGACGCTGGGTTTCATCCCTGATGATTCTCTGCCAGGCCTCTACTGCAACTGTCTTCAGTTCCTGCTTGTTCTTGGGGCATTTTCCCTTCAGTTTTGTCTTCAGCAAGTGAAATGCATGCTCAATCGGATTCAGGTCAGGTGATTGACTTGGCCATTGCATAACATTCCACTTCTTTCCCTTAAAAAACTCTTTGGTTGCTTTCGCAGTATGCTTCGGGTCATTGTCCATCTATACTGTGAAGCGCCGACCAATGAGTTCTGAAGCATTTTGCTGAATATGAGCAGATAGTATTGCCCGAAACACTTCAGAATTCATCCTGCTGCTTTTCTCAGCACTCACATCATCAATAAATACAAGAGAACCAGTTCATTTGGCAGCCATACATGCCCACGCCATGACACTACCACCACCATGCTTCACCGATGAGGTGGTATGCTTTGGATCAAGAGCAGTTCCTTTCCTTCTCTATACTCTTCTCTTCCCATCACTCTGGTACAAGTTGATCTTGGTCTCGTCTGTCCAAAGGATGTTGTTCCAGAACTGTGAAGGCTTTTTTAGATGTTGTTTGGCAAACTCTAATCTGGCCTTCCTGTTTTTGAGGCTGACCAATGGTTTACATCTTGTGGTGAACCCTCTGTATTCACTCTGGTGAAGTCTTCTCTTGATTGTTGAATTTGACACACATACACCTACCTCCTGGAGAGTGTTCTTGATCTGGCCAACTGTTGTGAAGGGTGTTTTCTTCACCAGGGAAATAAGTCTTCGGTCATCCACCACAGTTGTTTTCCGTTGTCTTCCGGGTCTCTTGGTGTTGCTGAGCTCACCAGTGCGTTCTTTCTTTTTAAGGATGTTCCAAACAGTTGATTTGGCCACACCTAATGTTTTTGCCATATCTCTGATGGATTTGTTTTGTTTTTTCAGCCTAATGATGGCTTGCTTCACTGATAGTGACAGCTCTTTGGATCTCATATTGAGAGTTGACAGCAACAGATTCCAAATGCAAATAGTACACTTGAAATTAACTCTGGACCTTTTATCTGCTCCTTGTAAATGGGATAATGAGGGAATAATGAGGGAATAACACACACCTGGCCATGGAACAGCTGAGCAGCCAATTGTCCCTACTTTTGGTCCCTTAAAAAAGTGGGAGGCACATATAAAAACTGTTGTAATTTCTACACCGTTCACCTGATTTGGATGTAAATACCCTCAAATTAAAGCTGAAAGTCTGCAGTTAAAGCACATCTTGTTCCTTTCATTTGAAATCTATTGTGGTGGTGTATAGAGCCAAAAAGATTAGAATTGTGTCGATGTCCCAATATTTATGGACCTGACTGTTTTTCTGATGACCATTGTTACTGGGAGTGACAGGAAATCCAGAACAGGAAAAGACTGGAAATGTTTCAGTTTAACAATGGAGACACTTGTTCTGAAGAAACTGTCTAAGATTCCTCTTAAAGAGATGTCCTCTCACTTCCTGTCATGCTACAAGACAGAAAGTAACAGTAAATCTCCCAAATGTGATAAAGATGGCAAATAACTGACTGGGTTGGGTTTCAGATACACTTTAACCACTTCAGCCCCGGAAGGATTTGCCCCCTTCCCGACCAGGCCATTTTTTGCGATACGGCACTGCATCGTTTTAATTGACAATTGCGTGATAATGCAAAGTTGTACCCAAACAAAATGTGTGTCCTTTTTTTCCCACCAATAAAGCTTTCTTTTGGTGGTATTTGATCACCTCTGCGGTTTTTATTTTTTGTGCTATAAACAAAAAAAGAGCAACAATTTTGAAAAAAACTCAATATTTTGTACTTTTGCTATAATAAATATCCCAATTAAAAAAAAAAAAAAAAAATTCTTCATCAGTTTAGGCAGATATATATTCTTCTATTATTTTTTTTACAAGTAATGGCAGTGATTTGCAATTTTTATCGGGACTGAGACATTGCGGCCGACAAATCAGACACTTTTGACACTTTTTTGGGACCATTGACAATTATACAGCGATCAGTGCTATAAATAGCCACTGATTACTGTAAAAATGTCACTGGCAGGGAAGGGGTTAACACTAGGGGGCAATCAAGGGGTTAAATGTGTTCCCTATGTGTGTTCTAACTGTAGGGGGAATGTGGCTGACTATAAGATGAGAGATCTTTGTTCCTACTTGGTAGGAACACACGATCTGTCTCCTCTCCCCTGACAGAACCGGGATTTGTGTTTTTACACACACAGATCCCGTTTCTCGCTCTGTCCTGAGCGATCGCGGGTGCCCGGTGGTCATCGCACCCCCCGGGCACACGCATCGACTCCGGGGATATGCTGCGGGCGCGCGCCTGCAACAGCGTCTTAAAGAGCAGACGTACAGCTACGACGGCTCACGCAGCAGTGCCAACCTGCCGCAGTATAACTGCGGCGGCTGGTCGGGAAGGGGTTAAATGTTATAGTGAAGACTAGTATCGGTATTAGTGCCGATACTGAGCATTTGCACAAGTACTTGTACTCATGAAAATGCTGCAATGCCTAATCTGATACATGGGCAGCCTCAGAGATGATCGGTGTGGGGAGTTACAATCACTGATCTCCCTGTGTGGCTTTCAATAAAGCAGCTGACAGACGCTTCTCCTCCTCTCCCTCCCACGGCTTTCAGCTGCTTTATTGAAAGCCACACAGGGAGATCGTGATTGTAATTCCCCCCCACCATCGCACCAATCACCCCCGGCTGTCCCCTGTATCCTTCTCTGGCTCCCCGGGTCCTCTGTTTCCTCTTCCGGTCTCCATCCATGTCCTCCTCCAGTCCCTGTCTGTGTACTCCTCCGGGTCCACCTCCATGTCCTCCTCCGGGTCCGCCTCTCTGCTCCCCGTGTCCTCTGTTTACTTTTCCGGTCCCCGTCCGTGTCCTCCTCCAGTCCCTGTCTGTGTCCTCCTCCGGGTCCACCTCCGTGTCCTCCTCCAGGTCCCCCTCTGTGCTCCCAATGTCCTCTGTTTACTCTTCCGGTCCTCGTCCATGTCCTCCTCCAGTCCCTGTCCGTGTCCTCCTCCAGGTCCACCTCCGTGTCCCCTCCAGGTCCTTCTCTGTGTCCTCCTCCAACTCCCCCTCCTTGTCCTCCTCCAGGTCCCCCTCTGTGCTCCCTGGGTCCTCTGTGTCCCCCTCCGCCCCCCCCCCATCCCAGATCTGTCAGGATGGAGAGCGGAGGAAAGAGCCGGTAAAGCTGTCAGTTATCGGCTCCTTCCTTTTGTGAATGCATACTGACTCTGTCCATTCATAACTAAGCATTGTAAACTTTGTTTACTATGCTTTAGTTTATGAATGGAAAGGAGCATTCATCTTCAGTGCAGCTGAGGCTGCAGAGAAAGGAACTAGGGAATCCTTAGTCTCTTTCCCTGTCTCAAAGGGGAGATGTCCCTGATATCTCACCAAAGTCCCCCCCCAACAGGACTAATAAAAATAAAAAATAATGAAAAAAAGAAAGGATTGTAATAAATATTTAAAAGTTCAATTGTAAAATATATTTATATATATATATATATATATATATATATATATATATATATATATATATTGTAAAAAATTAAATTATAAAAAATAAACAAAATAGATATACATATACATATATATATATATATATATATATATATATATATATATATATATATATATATATATAATGTATAACGTTTCTTCACGCACCATAAAGTGGAACAATTCAAAGTGACAATGCAGTGAATACATGTGATTAACGTGCTCAGTCCAAAAGTTCATCAATAAAGTGCTTGTGCAAAATAGAATCCATCAAATCCAAATGTTTCCACCATCCGTAGTGCGCCAGTGGTTTGCCCCAGCCTCTCACCCTAGACAAAGACCCTTACAGGTCTAGTTGAGCCTTTGTTTATGCTTGAACCCAAGCTCCAACGCAATGAAAATCCATCTCCTGGGACATCCAGCCAAATAATAAGGCTTCCACTGGTGCTGATATTATAGATCCTCACTCCCCAATAAACTGACAAGCAGCTGGGAAGAATTGTAGGAGATCAGAATCCTGTGAATCTGGCACTGCAGTGTGCAATAATATGGGCACAAACAGTTGTGTGGGCTCTAAAGACACATTAACCTCAGACTTAATCTGCAGGTCCTTTTGAATATAATGGTCATTTGCTTGGCGATGATCTCCCATGTACACAAAACCCACTAGGATTTCAATGGGATAATGGGATATACCAGCACCATTTGGGGGAGCGGGAACCTGGTTCTGATAGCCACGGCGAACTGAGATGGAAGTTCCTTTCCCTGCAGCCGGCCCATTCACAAAGGCAACGCGCTTTGGGCAGTAGTCGAGATGGCAACACCAGCACCCGATAGCTGATTGAAAATTCGGCTCAGGTGAGGTCACCGCTGCATTCCTGGACAGGCAAGTGCCCTAATATTAAAGCTCTAGCAGCTACAGTCGTCAGACAATCAACTGTACAGCGATTAAAAACATTCTAAACACACTTCATGTGCATAAATAGTAGAAATATAAGTATTTTGATGATACCACACAGATATCACTCCATAAGTGAAACCAAAGAAAAAAAAAAACATTGCAGTGCATAAACAATTAAAAAATGAAAAATTTAAAAACAGTTCATACTAAACATTTATTATAGCTTGCAAAAAAATATGGATGTCGATGTTGACTGATGACCATTCTTGTGTGATCAATGTCAAGTTGTATTCATAATTTCTATTTGAATTTGTTTTTCTTTCTATACTACCTTTGTAATTTTTGAAAACTTATTAATAAAAATATATACAACCTAAAGTGTTTCAACTTTCTGTGTGTAGCCCCCCAAGTTCCCCCAATACTTAGAACAGTAGCACTCTGGCCTAGCAGTAAAAAGGTGTCGCTGGTTAGAATCCCAACCATGACACTACCTGCCTGGAGTTTGCATGTCCTCCCTGTGCCTGCGTGGGATTGCTCCGGGTACTCCGGTTTCCTCCAACACTCATAAAGACATGCTGGTAGGTTAATTGGCTTCTGTCCAAAATTGTCCCTAGTAAATGAATGTGAGTTGGGGACCTTGGATTGTGGGTTCCTTGAGGGTAGGGACCGATGTGAGTGTGCGATGTATGTGTGGAGTGCTACGTAAATTACCGGCACTATATGGGTACCTTAAATAAATAGGGATTGTAGACATGCACCCACACTCACTCAGGTTGAACTGGATGGACTGGTGTTTTTATTCAACCTTACTAACTATGTAACTTACCTGAGCCTGATCTTGATCCAGTGATGTGCACTAGAGCAGCTGGACTCCTACCTATCTCCCTCCTCATTGGCTCAGACACAGCAGCGGGAGCCATTGGGGAGGGAGCTGGGGGCTGGGCTGAGCCCCATTCTGTGTGTCAATGGACAATTGGCCAATCAGGAGGCCAGTCTTAAGACCCGAGAGGAGAAGCCAACCGTATTGACCAGGAGCATGGGGGGAGGCGTCGAGGAGGAGACGCAGGGGGAAGCCGCTGAAGCTGCCCGCGGCCTGGATGGGGTAAGTGAGGGGCTGATGGTCGATCGGCCGAGTAAAGGGGGGTGTTCGACTGACCGACTGACTGATCAACCGAGCAACGGGGGGGGGGAATTTGACTGACCGACCGAATGAATGGGGGGGTCAGATGGTTTGTTTGCCGCTTCCCCCTCAAATTAGAGCACCAGCTGCCACTGCTAAGGGGGCATCCTTTGATAACCCTGATATAGCATAAGATATTAGAACAGAACACGATTATACTGTTAACAATTATTGGATACTTTTTTGCATTTGGAATTTCCATTGACCTTTTTATCTTCAAGCTTCCCTTACAATAAATTTGCTTTGTTTATTAAAAGTGAGTTATGATAGCATTGCCAAGAGAAAGTCACCAGTTTGTTTTCCCTCTAAGGTAGCATTTGTATTTCTCAAAACTTATATTGTGCCAAGTCTGAGCTCCAGAAGCCTAAAGATAAATGCAGCTCATGCTGTAACTACCATACAGCTAATTATCGCCTGTAGTAGTGTTCAAATGGAAACTTGGAGTGATGACCACAAAAAAAAAACAGAACGAATTAGGTTAATGTCAGATAAGTATATTTTGACATTCCCTTGCCTGTCTGTAAAATGAAATCTATTACAAACAAATACATATGTTGCCACTGATGACCTATGCCTGGCTATACTGTACTGCTAATCCTCTAGCTGCATTAGTTACTGCTTACTGAAGTTTGCAGCCAGAGAAGTGAGACCTGCTTGCTTGTTCTAGAACATGACTCAGAAAGTACCGAAGGCAAAGACAGTCGGGCAATTAGCATTTTTTGAGGTGGAAGTTAACCATGGCAACCGCCACATTTACTTAATGAAATGTATAGTGTTAGAATGAGGAGGTGTCGTCTTAGCATTGCCCTTGTTTCTGCTGGATTTGAAATGGCAGGTTTTTATCCTGACATCATAACATCAGAAAATCATGACGAAGAATGTGTTATGCAGCAATGTTCTTAGGCTGGGATTTAATTTAATATATACACAGTAGCTCACAAAAGTGAGTACACTTCTCACATTTTTGTAAATATTTTATTATATATTTTCATGTGACAACACTGAAGAAATGACACACACTCAACACACAGCCATTAATGTCTAAAAAGCTGGCAACAAAAGTGAGTACACCCCTAAGTGAAAATGTCCAAATTGGGCCCAAAGTGACAATATTTTGTGTGGCTACCATTATTTTCCTGCACTGCCTTAACCCTCTTGGGCATGGAGTTCACCAGAGCTTCACAGGTTGCTACTGGAGTCCTCTTCCACTCCTCCATGATGACATCACGAAGCTGGTGAATGTTAGAGACCTTGCGCTACTCTACCTTCCGTTTGAGGATGCCCCACAGATGCTCAATAGCGTTTAGGTCTGGAGACATGCTTGGCCAGTCCATCACCTCTAACATGGTCATCTTGGAGGTGTGTTTGGGGTCGTTATGTTGGAATACTGCCCTGCTGCCCAGTCTCCAAAGGGAGGGGATCATGCTCTGCTTCAGTATGTCACAGTACATGTTGGCATTCATGGTTCCCTCAATGAACTGTAGCTTCCCAGTGCTCTCAGCACCAATGCAGCCCCAGACCATGACACTCCCAACACCATGATTGACTCTAGGCAAGACACACTTGTCTTTGTACACCTCACCTGGTTGCCGCCACACACACTTGACACCATCTGAACCAAATAAGTTTATCTTGGTCTCATCAAACCACAGTACATGGTTTCAATAATCCATGTCCTTAGTCTGCTTGTCTTCAGCAAACTGTTTGTGAGTTTTCTAGTGCATTATCTTTAGTAGAGGATTCCTTCTGGCACAAGGGCAATGCAGACCAATTTGATGCAGTGTGTGGCGTATAGTCTGAGCACTGACAGGCTGACCCCCCACCCCTTCAACCCCTGCAGCCATGCTGGCAGCACTCATGAGTCTATTTCCCAAAGACAACCTCTGGATATGACACTGAGTACGTGCACTCAACTTCTTTGGTCGACCATGGTGAGGCCTGTTCTGAGTGGAACCTGTCCTGTTAAACCACTGTATGATCTTGGCCACTGTGCTGCAGCTCAGTTTCAGGGTCTTGGCAATCTTCTTATAGCCTAGGCCATCTTTATGTAGAGCAACAATTCTTTTTTACAGATCCTCAGAGAGTTCTTTGCCATGAACTTCCAGTGACCAGTATGAGAGAGTGAGAGCAATAACACCAAATTTAACACACCTGCTCCCCATTCACACCTTAGACCTTGTAACACTAACGAGTCACATGACATCGGGAAGGGAAAATGTCTAATTGGGTCCAATTTTTACATTTTCACCTAGGGGTGTACTCACTTTTGTTGCCAGTGGTTTAGACATTAATGGCCGTGTGGGGACAGCAAGCTATATATACAAGCTGTACACTCACAACTTTACTTTTGTAGCAAAGTGTCATTTCTTCAGTGTTGTCACATGAAAAAATAGAATAAAATATTTACAAAAATGTGAGGGCTGTACTCACTTTTGTGAGATTCTGTATATATATATATATATATATATATATATATATACGGTACATATACGATATATATGCTGCAAGGACCAAAGGATCATGCACATCGCGGCAGTGAAATGTAAAGTGAGTGAACTTAGTCCCCATTCACGGCATGAACATTTTCAGACGATTTTTGAGTCGTTTATTATAGGTGTTTGTATGCACATTTTTAGTCAATAAAAGGCCAGCTACTAAGAGGAGAGGCAAAAAGTCACACGTCTTTAGGAATTTTTAGGAGCTCCCATTGAAGTCTATAGAGGACAAAAATTTGTGACTCTGCCCCAAAGAAGCTAATGTATTTTTTTGAGCTTCACGTGGCAAGCTTTAAGCAATATGATTATGATGCTCAGGTGTGAATGAGCGCCACTGGATAAAAAGGGAATCCTGATGTTGAAAATACAGATGATGTAGGGCGGCACAGTGGTGTAGTGGGTAGCACTCTCGCCTAGCAGTAAAAAGGGTCGCTGGTTCGAATCCCAACCAGGACACTACCTGCCTGGAGTTTGCATGTTTTCCCTGTGCCTGCGTGGGTTTCCTCCGGGTACTCCGGTTTCCTCCCACACTCCAAAGACATGCTGGTAGGTTAATTGGATCCTGTCTAAATTGTCCCTAGTATGTATGAATGTGAGTTAGGGACCTTAGATTGTAAGCTCCTTGAGGGTAGGGACTGATGTGAATGTACAATGTATATGTTAAGCGCTGCGTAAATTGACGGCGCTATATAAGTACCTGAAATAAATAAAATAAATAAATAAATAAACTGTCCTATCTGATTGTATGTGTATTCTGGGTTTACAGTGTATAGCTCAGATTTCTAAGCAGTCTTTCTTGCTTAAGCTGATACATTGCCATTTTTTGCTCAGTACTAGTAAAACGTGTTTTTCAGGTTAGCAAACCTCGATCGTCTGGCCGGAATTTTTAGACGCTATAAAAATCATTTTCCAAAAAGATTTGTGTTTTTTTCATAAAGTGAAAAAAATGAAAAAGACCTTGTTCACACTTGCTCAAAATACTGAGGCTGAACAAACGCACCTATAGCGTTAATGCGCGTTGTTCATTGTGTTTGTCATGCTTTTAACTTGCGATAAGGCCTGATTCACACTTGTGCAGGTTGCAGTTTGCATATTGCAGGTGCATTTTGCGTTTTTCAATACACATCTTTAACCGCTTAAAGAATGGCTGCCGTCGTATGATGGTGGCACAATGGCTCTCCTGCGGGAATCGCCGTAGGTGTACGGCAGCTTACGCAGGCTCAGCTGCGGATAGGCGCGTGTGGCCGGCGGCACGTGAGCTCGCTCGAGCTGCTCGCTGCAGGAGCGTGCCCGCGGGTCGGGAGCACTCGATGTCCTCCAGCGGCCCGCGATTGCCTTGTACACAGGTAGAACAGGGAAATGCCTATGACAGGAGACATGACAGGGATCTACTGTTCCCAGTGGTCGGGAACGGTGATCTCTGTCATGTCCCAGTAAGCCCATCCCCCCCAGTTAGAAACACTCATAGGGAACACATTTAACCCCTTGATCATACCCTAGTGTTAACCCCTTCCCTGCCAGTGACAATTATACCATACTCAGAGACTATTTTTAGCTCTGATGCCTGTACAAATGTCAATAATCCCAAAAAAGTGTCAAAAGTGTCCGATCTGTCCACTGCAATGTCACAGTCACGATAAAAATCGTAGATCACCGCCATTACTAGTAAAAAAATAATAATAAAAATGCCATAAATCTATTCCCTATTTTTTAGACGCTATAATTTTTGCGTAAACCAATCAATATACCCTTATTGGATTTTTTTTTTTTACCAAAAATATGTAGAAGAATACATATCAGCCTAAACTGATGAAGAAATTTGTTTTAAAAAAAATAAATGTGGGATATTTATTATAGCAAAAAAGTATTTTTTTTTCCAAAATTGACGCTCTTTTTTTGTTTATTGCACAAAAAATAAAAAATGCAGGGGTGATCAAATACCACCAAAAGAAAGCTTTATTTGTGGGGAAAAAAAAGACATCAATTTTGTTTGGGTACAGCATCGCACGACCGCACAATTGTCAGTTAAAGCGATGCAATGCCGAATCACAAAAAATGCTCTGGTCATTAAGGGGGTAAAACCTTCCGGGGCTGAAGTGGTTAAACCATTGAAGTCTTTGGAACCAAAAACCAGAAAAAAAAACCTGGCCCTTTCCATAAAATGTAAAGATATGAACTACATCCATAGGAAACCATGTTAAATGGATTGTAGTGTGTTCCTGCAAAACTGAAAATGCACTAAAAAATGCATAGGTGTGAACCAGGCCTAAAGGCGTGTTAAAACCGCCCGTTGCACCTTTACAAGGGACAAAAGGCATGTTAGCTGTTGTGAACAAGGCCTAAGGCTTGGTTCACATATATGCGGTTTCCCTGCAGCTGTGTTTGCTTGTGCACAGCAGCCCATTCATTTAAATGGGTTGCTGTATCCACTGAAAATGTAGGGAAAAGATGCCTGCAACTTTTTAGAAAAAGCAGCTGCAGGGAACCTGCATAGTACAGTTCGGTTCCCAATGTGGGAAAGCGCGCTGCGATTTCCAGTGCATGGGAGTGCCTGTAGGATTAATGGTACCCCCATGCATCTCCTGAGTGGCAGTGCATTTTTTTTGCGGATGGTTGCAGTAATAGGTGCGGTCCCACAGCGGCAACCAACCACACAACTGTAAACCTAGCATAACGTATCGCAGATGCATCGCATATGTATTGCAAAAGTGTGCGGGCGCATTTATGGTGCATTAAAATACACTTGAAAGGAAGCAGTTGAGATGCTTCAACTCCTTCCAAACTCCACATGCGCAAACGCTTCATGTTGTAATAATGTGAACAGCACTGTGTATTGTCCATATTATCAATCATCTAACTCCCGCTTTACTAGGAATAGAAGGAGTGTTAAAAGTGTGCCTCAAACTGCTGCTTTTCATGCCAGTGTGAACAGGCCAAAGTGTGCCAGCGTGCTGGACTGAATAAAATTCGAAATTCCTAAAAACAAAAAACTCCAGTCTGGGGAATGTAACATATGACATTGGCAAGAGAGCTGCAGTTTGTGGTACATAATGTAAAGCACAGCATGCAGATTTGGTGCACAGGGGTCTAGACTATGCAATGAAAAGTAAAACATACAGAGCACAGTGATCCACTGTATGTATAATAAAAGTCTATTGTATATGTATTTCTATAGCACTTTCCTACCCAAGGGACTCAAAGTGCTTAGGAGGTAAGGTAGTCATCTTGGGTGTGCTCCACTGATCCAGTTAACCTACCAACATGTCTTTATCGTATGGAAGGAAACCAGAGTACCCGGAGGGAACCCACGCAAGCACAGGGGGAACATGCATAACTTACAGCAACATAACATAAGCCAACTGGAGTAAGTACCATAAAGTATAGTGCATACAGTGCAGTGGTCTGGAGTATGTAACATGCAGTGGTATTCATTTTGTAATGTACAACATGGCATATAGAGGGTAAAATTCTCTATACATTGGTATTCATGCTCTTTATGGCTAAATGACCCTTGTATAACTATGCCTAATGGGTAAAGCCCACTTTTAACAAAGCAAGGCCACTAAGAAACGGTTTACACTGGAATACATGTGTTCCATGCAGTCCTGCGCGTTCTGGTTTTGACAGTTTATTCATTCCAATAGGCTACCAAACATACCAGAACACAGAAGAAGTAGTGCAAGCACTAGTTTTTCAGATCGTGCTGCACCAAACTGCATGGTACAGTGGTACACGGCAGTTTGGTGGTTGCAAATGTGCTGTGTTTGCAAGATGCATTTTGGATGACATTAACAATTAGTTGGTACCCACATGTGTATGGCAAGGGCAGTGCACTCATGTGCAGTGCAGGAAACAAGCACAGAATGATCCTTTCCAGCATTGCATTCTGGTGTAAACGGGCCCTAAAACATGCCACAGTGACCCTCCTTGTTTGGTTTTCCTTGGAGCAAATGTGGCAACCAAAGAAAAAGAAAAGCCACATTGTAAAAAATTTGTTTGACTGAACTGTCTGATCAAGAACAATCGGGAAGTGGGGAGGACTGGTTCCCAATCACCTGATTGCTGTGATGGCCTGTGTTTGGTTATTACAGTGATCATTCACTGTATAGCCTGTCCCTGTGTTTTTTTTTTCTCCTCCTGAATGGAAAAAAAAGATACATTGTGGAGGAGAAAATTGTAAACAAAAAAGAAGTGTGTATAAAAATAAATAAATAAATAAAGATTACATAGCTAGATTAGGCTTTGATCTAAGCCAGTGTCAGGGTTAGGGTCAAGGTTAGAGTCAAAGTCAGGGTCAGTGTATTACAGGTAGGACTAAAAAGAAAAGCATTTTTTTAGTTTAGAATTAGTGTCGCTTTTATCCAACCTACAACACACTGATGCTAAGGGGCTGATTTACTAAAACTGGAGAGTGCACAATCTAGTGCAGCTCTGCAGAGAAACCAACCAGCTTCCAGTTTTTTTGTCAAAGCTTAATTGAACAAACTGAACTTAGAAGCCGATTGGCTGCCATGCACAGCTGCACCATATTTTGCACTCTCCAATTTAGTAAATCAACAACTTAGCCTCAGAGTGTTTTACAAAACAAAAGGGTGAACCGCTCCGGGTGGTGTGCTGAAGAAAACGCCCTCCTCAAAGTGGAAGCCAGGTGCAGGCTCAGCACGAGCAATATTGAAGAAATGGATTCTGGACAGCAGCACTCCGATAAAAGCCTTTACTGTAATGAATAGTCAACGTTCATGTAATAACAGAAGCAGGACAAACACTGACGCGTTTCACAACATCATTGTTGCTTAGTCAGAGTGTTTTAGGTAGGATAAAAAAAAGCAAAATGTGCACTATTGTTTCTGGGCTGTACTACGGGTACAACCAACAAATAATATACACTAATGTGGTATCGCTGTGTCCATTAGGAGCAGGGGAATTTGCTTTGGGTAGGTCACGGTGATAGCAAGAAATATACAGTAAATGTTAAAAAAGTAATTGTTTTCATTTTTTGTGATAGTTTTCCTATCACAAAAAAATCAAGAGATATCCATTACTATTTACCACCAAGTGAAAGCCCATTTGTCTTAAAAAACAAGCTATAATTCACCTGGCTACAGTATGTAGTTGAGATATGTACAGTTTAATAACACAAGTCAAAGTTACAAAACTATTCAGGTGTTAGGATTTTTTTTATCTTCATCATGAAAGGGTAAATATGAAAGTCTCTAGTTTACTATTTAAAAATATGCTAGACAAAACTATTTTGTTTATTTTTCCAGCATTTCATATTTTTACTTGTAATTTTTCGTCAAGGTGGCTCTCATTGAACAACCCAACCAGCTTACTGCTAATGCATGCCTACTCCTAATCTGATGCTCATCAAGTTCATGCAAATATAGGAAAATTGAATGCGTCTGCACTTAGAGCTGCTGTTCTGTACAAATGACTCTAAATGACTGTGCTGAACCTTCTTCCTGGCAAATAAGGCTGGCCAGATGTACAGTACCTAAATCTAGCATGAAGAATATGACATTGCTGCTTTGCTTTACCATACAGCCGCATGAGAAGCAACTCTTCTACTGTCTTTACAGAGAGTAATAGCTTATTTTTTTATAACCAAAAGTGATACATTCAGGTAAAAAATGCAGTAATCCATGGAAAAACAGATGATGAACCAAATTATCCTTTTTGTTATTCAACTACGATTAGGTAGATTCATCACAAATATGCTGATGACTAGTTATTCTTTAAGTTTTTTTTTCTGCAAATATCTGAAAAAATATGGGACCTGAGATTTCTGCCCTCTCTCTTAAAATACTAACTAACCTGAAACAAGCATAAAGCAAGCAAAGTCAGTGTAAAATCATAACTTCTGATTTACATACTTTTCTAAATCAGGGACTGATGAATTACTGAAGCATTTGGGTTCCCATGACAAATAAAAGAGCTCAGAATTACAATACAGGCTTCTGCCTGTCACACTAAAGGATATTCCCAAGTTGGGTATACACTAGTAGAATTTAGTTAGCATTTTTCCATTATAATAATGTTTGTTTGCTTTTCTAATCGTTAGTGGGGTTAAATTGACATTTATTCATTTTATCATTTGCAGTGATAAAAAAAAAAAAAAAAAAAATTCTAACATCAAATTTCTTTGTGGCTTCTGTTTGGTAAAGTCTACTCACTACAAATTTGAATGGTAAAAGCAAACAAAGTTTTGAAAGACTTTTGAACAACATCCATCACGCTGTCGAATGTACTGAGAATTTTCATACAGTTTTTCATTTAAAAATCCAATAGTATACAGCCAGCTTTATTCATCAAAAATAATCTATACACATGCGCTGCTGTCCACCCCCAGCAGCTTTAATGCTACAGGGCAGCAGCTTTGCGCTGAATCACGTATATATATACATGACCCAGCCCTTCTGGGTAGCAGGCTAGAATGCGTGCTGCTGGTGGCTCGCTCCCGCTGTGATTATACCCAGCGGGAGCTGATCAGCGGGTACCGTCCACTCGATGTTTGTCGGCACACACCGATCATTCAGTACAGTAAACAAGGCAGATTGCCATTCTGTCAGTAGGGAAGGCATGGATCCTGTGTTCCTGCAAAGCAGGGATTTGTCTCCATGTCTTCCCCT
The DNA here is from genome assembly GCF_042186555.1 of Aquarana catesbeiana. Lineage (NCBI taxonomy): Eukaryota > Metazoa > Chordata > Amphibia > Anura > Ranidae > Aquarana > Aquarana catesbeiana. The sequence goes on from NC_133328.1 coordinate 220,508,205, forward strand.
AGTAAAAGCACCTCCCACACTATATAAAAACACTGGCTAGGCACACAGTTAACCTTCTGATCACCCCTGATGTTAACCCCTTTCATGTCATTAGTACAGTGACAGTGTATATTTTTAGCACTGATCACTGTATTGGTGTCACTGGTTCCCGAAAAATTGTTAAAAGTGTCAGTTAGTGTCCGATTTGTACGCCACATTATCACAGACACACTAAAAGTCGCTGATCACCGCCATTACTAAATAAAATAAATAAATACATTCCATAAATATATCCCATAGTTTGTAGATGCTATACCAATTATTATACGCTTATTGGGATTTTTTTTTTACCAAAAATATGTAGCAGAATACATATTGGCCTAAACTGATGAAGAAATTAGATTTTTTACATTTTTTATTGGATATGTTTTATAACAGAAAGTAAAAAAAAATTTTTTTTTCAAAATTACCAATCTATTTTTGTCTATTTTGCAAAAAAATAAAAAATGCAGAGGAGATTAAAATACCACCAAAAAAGGACATATATTTTATTTGGGTACAATGGCGCATGACCGCGCAATTGTCAATTAAAGTAACGCAGTGGCGCGTCGCAAAAAATGGCCTGGTCATAAAGGGGGGTAAATCCTCCGGCGCTGAAGTGGTTAAAGACCCTATGATCTATTTTTTCTGTGTTTTTCTGCCTCAGTTATGTCCTCTGTGGACTTCAGAACCTCTTCTTTGTCTCTTCATGTTTGGAATGAGCAGTGTACGGTAGTTGTGGTCATGTGCACTTGTAGGCAGGTAGAGTTTAACGCTTCCCCAGCCGGGGAGCCTGGTGTTGATTGTGTTTCCTGGTTCTTTTCTAGGCAGGCTTTTCTGGGTCCCACCCACTGGTTCTGTGTATTATAAAAAGGACAGGGGTCCGTACCCAGGGGGCTCCAGGGACCCACACGCACATGAGAGGTTATTGGAAGTCTGCGGTTGCTGCTGGCACGGTGGCTGGACTCTGTCCTGTTGGCCTGCTGAACATGCCGAGTTCAGAGTGACAATTAATTCACATCCACCCTCAGGACCCTGGAGGAGCTTCTGGGACATGCAGTCCGCCCTAAAGATGTCAATCCTGGTCACTGCCATCATGGACTTAGCCAGAAATAGTACTCCTGCCTGTGTAGGTATGCTGGGGCAGCCACAAGCCTGAAGTTAGGGACTAGGGATGTTAGGAAAAGACTGAACTTTATGTTGAACTGTTATGTTAATTTATTCTTCAGTAAAGCTTTGGAACTTTGCCTGTTCTGAATTTGCTAAAGACGTGTAATGCAAGTATGCTCAGGTCATTAATCACATTGGGGTACGAAGATAAAATTGATACAATGTGAAGATACAGTGGTTACCAAGAATAATGAAGGTTTCTCTAGCAGCCTGTCATAAGTGTGTACATGTGGCGGATGGGACAGCTTCTAGCAGGAGGAGTTGTTTTCTGCACTCTTTCCTTGAGCAGATTTGTCTCCCATAATAATGGGACCAGAACAGTACTGCAGAGGTCTCCAGCCTGTGCATAGGTATGGAAGAGTAAAAGTTAGGTGAAGTGCACGCATAGAGTCCACATTAGGTGCACGGCGGTGCTCCATAACATTACTGGGAGTGAGGAAGCGGTAATACGCTGGACAGGTGGAGAGGGTATTGGCTCTGCGTGTCCCTCCTAAATGCACTGTGACTGTGGGGGTGCATATTACATTGAGAGAATTTATTATTGTTCAGTCATTTATTAAAGGTACCCCATGTGTAAGGCAGAGACCCTGTCTAAAGTGTCTAGCATTGCCCAAAAGAACCCACCCCGGGATAGGAGTCTCATGGGACCCACACTTGGCACCCTTGGTGGTGTAAAAAGACCGAAAAATGTTAAGTGTACCAAAAAAGGTGCATGTGAACATATACAAAAAAAAGTTCACTTAAGCGTGTACTTTTATCTACCCCCAAAGGAGTGGGACCTTTCCCTGAACTCCCGGGGTGCAAGGCACCTGACAGGGGCAAGGTTACGAACTTGGTTCACCTAGCCAGGAGGACTGGTGGACCCCTCTCCTCGTGGCCAGCTGAGGTCGAACTCTGAATAATGGGTCGAGCAGCTCTCCTGAAGAGAGACCCCCCAGGTTCAGGGGAGGAAGGAACCTGATGGAAACATATCCTCACCCTAGACCTCAAGGCAAGTCTGAGGACTCACACCCTCATCCAGTGAAAAAACACACACAAAAGTGAAAAGTGACAAACATGAGGAGAAAAATAAATTAAATCAATAAAGTGGCCATGCAGAGAGGTGTGGAAACAGCACTAGAGATGACGAATATATAAAGAAAGATAATTATATATCCAAACTCATGATGCTCCAAACTTAGCCTAGATATAAATGTAAGTAAAGGGAATGTAATCGGCCATGTGCAGTTGGATAGACGCATTCACCTCATCCAAAGTGAAAATAAAGATGACATGGTATGTTTATAGGATCCTTGCAGGCCATGTTGGCCGAGATATGTTCCTCCCCCCTTTTTTTACGTTCCTCTACTATTTTTGTACTCAAAGAATGTATGATGTGTATTTTGTACATGCTATTCTCAATAAAAATCATTGGAAATGAAAGTGGCCATGCAATGTACACTGGCTAGGCCCTGAGGCCTGGTAGCAAACATTGACCTGAACTTAGCTAGCTCAAGAGTTGCAGTGCAGAAAAGGTTTTTAATGCTGTGACCATGTGTCTGTTCACACAGTGGGGGTTGCACACCCAAGTGTTACTAAGGCCACCCCTGGGGTGACCACTCCCAGGGGGCACAGACACCGCAGATTCTCTGTCTTCCCAGCCCATGGCCAGACAAGGTAGATCCATTCAAATCAGGAGGAACTGGGCCCATCCAGTTTTTCAGAGGGATTTACTCCTGTGCCTGAACTGCCTGTGGGCGCCCTAGTTTCTGTTCCATCCGGTACTAGCCTTCAGAGCAAGTAGGAATAATACCAGCAGTCATACTATACAGCTAGTTTTTCCTACCCTAATGCCAGAATGATGGCGTAGCATCCCTACTGGACACTGATAAGAACAGATACTACACTTGATCTTAGTCAAAAGACACTATGCATGCTACAAATCCCATTGTCTATAGTCCAGAGTCCCTAGGTCATCTCAGGAGTGAGCAAATAGAGGTTGGCTACATTACTATTTGCTGCAAGACCATGGAGAACGAACATAGCCAATAAAAAATATGAAATCTAATAGTTAATAAATACCACCAAAAGAAAGTTCTACCTGTCTCAAAAAATGCTAAAAAAATCATTTTGGTACAGTGTTACATGATTGTGTAATTGTCAATCAAAGTATCAAAGTGCTAAAAATGTAAAAATGACCTGGTAATGAATGGGGTAAACATACTAGTACTGAGGTGGTTAAGCCCCGTTGTGTGTGACAACACACAGCTTTTTTGTAGACTGAGTGTTGTCAGACCTGCCCACTGCCTTTTACTACTAGTAGTCCAATATAAGAACTAGGAGTGCACTTTGAGATAACACATGAAGTCAGCAGAGGACACAGGACAACTCTGAATGTCTGACAAGATCAGCAGTGTTTTTTTGCAGTTATCAAACACATTTAACAAAATCCTTCCCACCCCCGCCATAGAGCGAAATGATGGCTGGAAAGTGGTTTCATTATCCTGACTTGGCGTCATATGACATCCAGCAGGATAAGCCACTGTCACGCGCCCGTGGGGGGGGGCGCAGCGTGACGATCGGTGGTGTGGTGTGTCAGTCTGACACAACGCATCTTCAACTGAGGTAAAGAGCCTCTGAGGGAGGCTCTTTACTGCCTGATCAGCTGTGTCCAATCACAGTGTAAACAGGAAAATCCGTGTATCGGCTTTTCCTCTACTCTCCCTGACAGACGCAAGTAGAGGAGAGCAGATCGGCTGCTTTCCTGACAGGGGGGTCTGCACTGATTAGTGCAGCCCTCCCGAGGATGGCCGCCCAGGACTACCAGGGATGCCCACCCATGGCCACCAAGGATGCCCACTCATGACCACCAGGTAAGCCCACTAGAGCCCACCAGGAATGGCAATCATTGCCCATTAGTGATGGCACTCTGTGCCCATCAGTGATGCCTGCCAACGCCTCTGATCAGTGCTGTCTATCAGTGCCATCTATCAGTGCCGCCCAACAGTGCCCACCAGTGCTGCCTATACATGCCCTCCAGTGCCACCTATCAGTGCCGTCTATGAGTGCCTATCAGTGCTGCCTATGAGTGCCCATCAGTGCCACCTATCAGTGCCCATCAGTGCTGTACATCAGTGTCACCTATCAGTGCCCATCAGTGCTGCTTATCAGTGCTTCATATAAGTGCTACCTCATCAGTGCCAATCAGTACTGCCTTATCAGTGCCTGTCAGTGCAGCCTCATCAGTGCCTGTCAGTGCAGCCTCATCAGTGAAGGAGAAAACTTACTGATTTACAAAGTTTTGTAACAGAAACGAAAAAAATAACGTTTTTTTCCCCAAATTTTCGTTCTTTTTTTTTAATTTGTAGCGCAAAAAATAAAAACCCCAGAGGTGATCAAATACCACCAAAAGAAAGCTCTATTTGTGTGAAAAAAAAATTATAAAAATGTTGTTTGGGTACAGTGTCGCATGACCATGCAATTGTCATTCAAAATGTGATAGCGCTGAAAGCTGAAAATTGGTCTGGGCAGGAAGTGCCCTGTAAGTGCCCTGTATTGAAGTGGTTAAACAAACCAAAAGGAAGCAAATTGGAGAAGCACATTGTTGAGTTTAACATACACTTTAGGATGTCTAAATTTATTTAGCAACAAAACTTAGGCCACAGAGTTATAGCTTGGTTGACTGAGACCATCTTCTACATTCTAGAATAAACTCTGACCTAATAAATGAATAAAAGAGAGACCTACCGGAAATTCTGTCCTGACTGAGTGTCCTTGGGAAGTCCTCTTCAAAACTCTGCACCTAAAATACACAAAATTGGGAAGATTCACTGCCAAAGAACTATGCTATCACATACTGTACATTTTGTTAGCTAAAGTTGTAATGTTTCTAAAAGAAAACTTATCTAGGGAAAAGTACAGGGTTGTCATTCCTAACCTCCTTCTAAAAACGCTAGTATTCTGGCTGGCTTTAGATTTAATACTTTTAGAATTATTGACCTATAACAAATATGCACTTTGTGAAGTTAGAGTGAATTTAAAACCTCTGGGTACATATTTGATCTAGGTTGTTTACTTACTATTAAAGGCAGAGGATTGACAAACTAGCAACTACCATCATTCAGAGTGGTCAGCAGTGGTAGCCCCCATAGTTCTCCCAGCACAAATTACCTTTAAAGCATATATAAACCCAATCTTTAAAATCCCTTATAATCTTTAATGTGATAATTCATTTCAAAAGTTGTTTTCAGTCTTTTTAAGATTGTCACTTTTTTGAAATATCTGGTGATTTTCCTATGGAGGTCCTTGTATAGACACCAGCTGTTATAACTCTCTGTTCCTGTCTCCTAATTGTGCTCCTACCTTGTCATCCTGTTATGCCGCGTACACACGAGCGGAATTTCCGTCAGAAAAAACTTGGATGGTTTTTCCGACGGAATTCCACTCAAGCTTGCCTTGCATACACACGGTCATACAAAAGTTCTCTGAACTTCCGACCGTCAAGAACGTGGTAACGTACAAACTACGACGCACTTGCTTCAGAAAAAACTACTAGTAGCCATTTTAACACACATCACACAGGTGTTGACCACTACTGTCACCATCTAAAAGCCTACCCAGGTACAGAAGATGACTGCAAAGAGACTGTTGGAAAAATCACTTTGAAAAATATCCCCTTGGCATTTCTATCTGTGAAGCCATAAAGGTAGATGACTCATGTAGCATTTACTTCCTGGAATCCATCTCCCTTTCAGCTCATGCAGGCAGGAGGGTGTGCCTAGCTGAGAAAGCCCATTCTCCCTTCCTCCAGATGAAAGAAAATGTCCATGAAGATTTCTAGGATGTATGACATAACTTTGGTCTAGACCAGGAACCAGGAAGCAACTGAATAAATGTAAAAAAAAGTTTAAAACAAGTAAATATAATATACCTTCCTATCTATTTATTAAAATGAGCGGCATAAGGATTAAAAATAGTTAATGTTGATTGAGAGAGCTTAGTTCTGCTTAAAGGAACTACTCAACAAAGCATATACAGTGCCTTGAAAAATAATTCATACCTCTCATTTCCACATGTTGTCATGTTACAACCAAAAACGTAAATGTATTTTAATGGGATTTTATGTGATAGACCAACACAATATGTCACATAATTGTGAAGTGGAAGGAAAATGATAAATGGTTTTCAAAACGTTTTACAAATAAATATGTGAAAAGTGTGGTGTGCATTTGTATTCAACACCCTTTACTCTGATACTCCTAACTAAAATATAGTGGAACCAAGTGCCTTCAGAAGTCCCCTAATTAGTAAATAGAGTCTACCTGTGTGTAATTTAATCTCAGTATAAATACAACTGTTCTGTGAAGCCCTCAGATGTTTGTTAGAGAATCTTAGTGAAGAAACAGCATCATGAAGGCAAAGGAACACGAAATGTAATATATTGCATCTGACAGTCCTTAGATGTGATGACTACATTCATTTTCTTTTTTTTTTTTCAGGCTGAGTATTTTCAGCAAATGAAGAAAATATTTGTTGATCTTGCCAAACATGTCGCGTCCTTGTCACTTTCTGTGAGCAGCACTGAAGCATATCTTTCTTCCCAGTTATTATCTGTAAACTACCAATTACCCTGCCCCACACATAATGGAGATGATGAAATAGACATGTTTGTAGCCCATATAAGGAGAGCAGCCTAGGGTGATAGCTATGGTTCCCGCCATAGATACAGTAGAGGAGGGATGTAGCCACCCAGGGACAGTGTGTTATTTGCAGGATTTGTGGAGTGCATGACTAATAGTTGTCCTGTGGACAGATTCTCCCACCTGAGCTGTGGATCTCTGCAGCTCCTCTAGAATTACCTTGGGCCTCTCGGTTGCTTCTCTGATTAATGCTCTCCTTGCCAGGCCTATCAGTTTAGGTGGACAGCCATGTCTTGGTAGGTTTGCAGTTGTGCCATACTCTTTCCATTTTCGGATGATGGATTGAACAGTGCTCCGTGGGATGTTCAAAGCTTGGGATATCTCTTTATAACCTAACCCTGCTTTAAACGTCTCCATAACTTTATCCCTGACCTGTCCGTTGTGTTCCTTGGCCTTCATGATGCTGTTTCTTCACTAAGATTCTCTAGCAAACCTCTGAGGGCTTCACAGAACAGTTATATTTATACTGAGATTAAATTACACACAGGTGGACTCTATTTACTAATTAGGTGACTTTGGAAGGCAATAGGCTCCATGATTTTAGTTAGGGATATCAGAGTAAAGGGGGCTAAATACACACGCACGCCTTTTCACATATTTATTTGTATAAAAAAATTTGAAACCATTTATCTTTAACCTTCCACTTCACAATTATGTGCCATTTTGTGTTGGTATATCACCTAAAATCCCAATAAAATACATTTGTTTTTGGTTGTAACATGACAAAATGTGGAAAATTTCAAGGGGTATGAATACTTTTTCAAGGAACTGTAAAGTATACATATATACTGTGTGTGTATATATATATATATATATATATATATATATATACACTGTATCTCACAAAAGTGAGTACACCCTTTACATTTTTGTAAATATTTTATTATATCTTTTCATGTGACAACAATGAAGAAATGACACTTTGCTACAGTGTAAAGTAGTGAGTGTACAGCTTGTATAACAGTGTAAATTTACTGTCCCCTCAAAATAACTCAACACACAGCCATTAATGTCTAAACCGCTGGCAACAAAAGTGAGTACACCCCTAAGTGTCCAAATTGGGCCCAATTAGCCATTATCCCTCCCCGGTTTGATGTGACTCGTTAGTGTTACAGGGTCTCAGGTATGAATGGGGAGCAGATGTGTTAAATTTGGTGTTATCGCTCTCACTCACTCATACTGGTCACTGGAAGTTCAACGTGGCACCTCATGGCAAAGAACTCTCTGAGGATCTGAAAAAAGAAAAGAATTGTTGCTCTACATAAAGATGGCCTAGGCTACAAGAAGATTGCCAAGACCCTGAAAGTGAGCTGCAGCACGGTGGCCAAGACTGTACAACGATTTAACAGGACAGGTTCCACTCAGAACACTCCTCGTCATGGTCGACCAAAGCAGTTGAGTGCACATGCTCAGCATCATATCCAGAGGTTGTCTTTGGGAATTAGACGTATGAGTGCTGCCAGCATTGCTGCAGAGGTTGAAGGGGTGGGGGGGTCAGCCTGTCAGTGGTCAGACCATATGCCGCACAATGCATCTAATTGGTCTGCATGACTGTTGTCCCAGAAGGAGGCCTCTTCTACAGATGATGCACAAAAAAGCCCACAACAGTTTGCTGAAGACAAGCAGACTAAGGACATGCATTACTGGAACCATGTCCTGTGGTCTGATAAGTCCAAGATAAACTTATTTGATTCAGATGGTGTCAAGCGTGTGTGGTGGCAACCAGGTGAGGAGTACAAAGACAAATGTGTCTTGTCTACAGTCAAGCATGGTGGTGGGAGTGTCATGGTCTGGGGCTGCATGAGTGCTGCCAGCACTGGGGAGCTACAGTTCATTGAGGGAACCATGAATGCCAACATGTACTGTGACATACTGAGGCAGAGCATGATCCCCTCCCTTCAGAGACTGGGCCGCAGGGCAGTATTCCAACATGATAACAACCCCAAACACACCTCCAAGACGACCACTGCCTTGATAAAGAAGCTGAGGATAAAGGTGATGGATTGGCCAAGCATGTCTCCAAACCTAAGCCCTATTGAGCATCTGTGGGGCATCCTCAAATGGAAGGTGGAGGAGCTCAAGGTCTCTAACATCCACCAGCAATGTGATGTTGTCATGGAGGAGTGGAAGAGGACTCCAGTGGCAACCTGTGAAGCTCTGGTGAACTCCATGCCCAAGAAGGTTAAGGCAGTGCTGGAAAATAATGGTGGAAACACAAAATATTGACACTTTGGGCCCAATTTGGATATTTTCACTTAGGGGTGTACTCACTTTTGTTGCCAGCGGTTTAGACATTAATGGCTGCATGTTGAGTTATTTTGAGAGGACAGCAAATTTACACGGTTATACAAGCTGTTCACTCACTACTTTACATTGTAGCAAAGTGTCATTTCTTCAGTGTTGTCACATGAAAATATATAATAAAATATTTACAAAAATGTGAGGGGTGTACTCACTTTTGTGAGATACTGTATATACACACACATACTGTATACATATAAAGTAGAGAATATTATATACATTTTTATTCTATATTCTTCTTACTTCGGAAAAAAAATGCAAATTCTTCCAATGTTTTGCTTTGCAGTTTGTAATCTGTGCTGCTAATCAGCAGGTTGCAATGAATGGAATGGGCGGAATCACAGAATGTGTGTGGATGTTCCACTGCAAGCAAAGCAGGTAAAAGTGTTAATTGGTTGTTTTCAGTGACTTCAACAGTTCTTCACTTTAAAACATAAACTGGTTTTTAATTAGGTCAGGCTTTTTCTTTAAGGGTTGGTATTTTTCTTTCAAGTTTGGTAAATAATGTATACATTGTTCTGATACAATGGAAGAGAAACAAGAATAAGTGTGGTTCCATATTAACAGTGAAATGGCTTAATGATTGAACCCAAATAAAAAATGTAATACACTGAAGCTTACTAGTCCTTGGTGTGGTGTCTGCATTTTTTTCCTTTTGATGTATTTTCTACCGGTAATCCTGCAAATAACACACTGTCCCTGGGTGGCTACATCCCTCCTCTACTGTATCTATGGCGGGAGCCATAGCTATCACCCTAGGCTGCTCTCCTTATATGGGCTACAAACATGTCTATTTCATCATCTCCATTATGTGTGGGGCAGGGTAATTGGTAGTTTACAGATAATAACTGGGAAGAAAGATATGCTTCAGTGCAGCTCACAGAAAGTGACAAGGACGCAACATGTTTGGCAAGATCAACAAATATTTTCTTCATTTGCTGAAAATACTCAGCCTGAAAAAAAAAGAAAATGAATGTAGTCATCACAGCTAAGGACTGTCAGATGCAATATATTACATTTTGCTCCTGGGTTTCGTTATTTTATTTTTTTACCAAGTGGCCTTTAGGCCTGCCATACACGGTTTGAATCGTTAATGGGCTGGCTGAATGTACCAAGTAGATCAATCAACTTGTGTACAACCAACATGCCGTATTCTTTGCGATTATCGCTAGCGCGTAGCAATGATCACTGTCTTCACTCGGGAGAAGACAAGGGTCTGGCAGGAGGGATTCCTGCACCAACACAGTCTGTGTTGATGGGGAATCAAGCAAATTTCTTTCCTGCAACCAGTGGTTGCAGGAAAGAAATTTGCTCCGTGTATGGCCGGCCTTATGCCCCGTACACACGGTCGGAGCGTGTTGTCGGAAATTCCGACCGTGTTTGGGCTCCATCGGACATTTTCCAGCGGATTTTCGGACACACAAAGTTTGAGAGCAGGATATAAAATTTTCTGACAACAAAATCCGTTGTCGGAAATTCCGATCGTGTGTACACAAATCCGACGGACAAAGTGCCACGCATGCTCAGAATAAATAAAGAGATGAAAGCTATTGGCCACTGCACCGTTTATAGTCCCGACGTACGTGTTTTACGTCACCGCGTTCAGAATGATCGGATTTTCCGACAACTTTGTGTGACCGTGTGTATGCAAGACAAGTTTGAGCCAACATCCGTCGGAAAAAATCCTAGGATTTTGTTGTCGGAATGTCCAAACAAAGTCCGACCGTGTGTACGGGGCATAAGTCTCGTGCTCATTTCAGAAAACCCAATGCAATCTATTATGCAAATTCTGACCACATCTTACTTGTTGGAGAACTTATCCAAATCATCCCATTCTTCACAGTTTTCTGTTGCTCATTGAGGATGTCCAACAAAAAGGGTAGAGAGCTGGAAGAAAGCACACTTGGTCTCAACCATAAAAGCTATGGTTGATATTTACACAACAGAGTGCCTCCAGATTTTGGGATGGAATCAGGTTTATATGTTTAATTATGACAGTTTGTAATTCTTTGGAGTAATGATGTGATCATTTGCATGTTCATAGCATCTATTAAGAGTATATGTTAAAAAAAAACCCAAAAAACTGGAAACTGTAGCATTCTGTAAAGGTGCTGCTTGTTTTGCATTGTTTATACACTTGAGTCAGCTGATTATCCAATATAAAGTTGGCTGTTTACTGCCTAGGAATAGCTTAAATTTAAACTGAAGATCAGTAGCCAATAGCCCTAAGGGCAATCTAATAGACAAGCCTAGGTTTACAAAGACAAACCAAGCATCTGCTAAGTGTTGTTTCCATTTGTCACATCTATTATATTTTATGGACTGCGAACTAGTATAAAGTAACTTAAGTAATAAAATATTATGTTTTTTTATTTTTTTTCTAAGGACCTGCCCTTATCATGGATCAAAAATTCAAGCAGACGGTTATGTGTATACTGTATGTACACACATTTTTTTTTAACAATGTGAGAATCAAGTATAGCTTGTGCACTTACAATGATTGCTTCATTTACCTTACCCACTGCCACCAGCAATAAAGATTAAACTAACGGCCTAAACTTTAAAGAGTTTTTATTAATTCTATAACTTCTTATAACTTAACTTATAACTTCTATAAGTTTAATAAATATATATTTATTTTAGTATTAAAAAGCATATGTCAGTATTCCAAACACTTATGCAAAAAGCGAAATAGCCCATGTCTTTAACATTGCAATAAATCATTTTCTAGTCAAAAATCTTAAGTTCTTTAAGGCATAAAGCCCAGTGCTTAATTATGAATATAATAAACAAGTGTTAAGGATCAATGACATTGTGTGTTGTTGTACCAAACTGAATAACTGAACAGCAGCGTTGTGGGAAAAAACTAGGCAAGGGACAGCCATACTAAAAAGATGAGGTCATGGAACATGTGGCGATTTAACATTTATATTTTACACTGTGGAAAATAAGAACAAGAATAATAACAAGAAACGGGATGGTCATCTTGCGTGAGTGAGGTCTCCCCCAAGCAGAGATTTTGATAGGAGACAGACAGTTCCAGATGTACTGGTCAGCCATGGAAACAGGGTGAGAAAATTACATAAAGCTGACTTCTCTTCAAAACCAGAAGATGCTCAGCACCATCAGCTCTGCACTAGCAGAAATCATAGGGACCTTGATATATATACAGTATATGTGTATATATCTTTACGCTCGTGAGAAGTCTTAATAGGCATGATCTGCGTGATCGTGACCAAAAAGTTGTTCTTCTGACATGGAAACAAAGCCAGATGACACATCTATAAGTAAAACACGAAGACCAATGTGCAGAAAACTGGCAGCAGGTGCTCTAAACAATTGAACCCCAAGTGAAATACTTGGCTTTAACATAAGGCAGTTTATTGGCTAAAAGCTCAACAAATTGTCTTATAAGAATGATACATGGATGAGTGTCTACAGGCATCAGTGAAGCATGGTGGAGCTTTCCTGCAGGTTTAGGACTACATTTCTGCAAATAAAATTGGTGTTTTGATCAAACCGATTGCCTCTCACTTCAAAGAAGTACAGACTAATTCTTACTCATCATACAATAACCATCTGTGAGGCATCTGATCAATCTTAACTAAGCTTAACAATCTTAACAGATAAAAACTGATCTGCAATGAAAAGAACAAGAATTTGTGCAACAGATGGTTTGGTCCCCACAGAGCCACGCTCTCATCATCTAGCCTGGGATCACTTACACAGACAGAAGTACAACAGACAAAGTGTGCATGGGAATTATGGCAAGTTCTCTGAAGGTACAATACAAGTACCTTCAGACATTGAATGCAAGTGTACCTACAAAAAATACTGCTGTGTTAAAGTATAGCTCAAGGCAAAACTTTTTTTTTTTTTTTTTAGTTATGATTAGTGTGGAGAGGGATTAGAACACAGTAATAGAGCTAAAGTCTTTCAATGGGCACACTAGTTCAAGTGACTCTGGTGGCAACCAGGGATTCCCACACTTTAGAGGGATTTTCTCTCATTTCCTGATTTAGCTATGGGACATTAAGGGGAAATCTCCCCAAAGCGACACAGGTGGCAAAAAAATAACTGTAAAAAAATTATAAAAATTAAAAGAAAAGAAAGTTCTGCTTTAGTATTATTTTAAAGGTGGTCATATCAAAGATTGATTTATTTTATGCTCTTTTCCATTTACTGCACTTTCTGGGAAGTTTCTAGGAGAAATACAAAACAATAATGGGCACTATGTTTAAAGAATAACCAGTTTTGCCACGTTATTGTTAATCTTAGACACACCATAATGCAAAGGGAAAATTGACAGTTTTGTAACAGAAAAGGGGGGTGAGAGGGAAAGGTTTACTGAAAATTAAAGTACATAAACATTGTTAATGTCTTGAAGACAAGTTTTATGACAGCTGTCCTTTTATTTGCAAGACTAATAAATGTCCAGAGCTTTATTTTTAGCAAGTAAAAAAGAAACTTGCTCAAGAAGTTGTTAAAACCAATGTATTCCACAATAATCAAATTAAAAATGTTCTTTACCTTAACAAATAAAATAGGGCATGGGGAATAATGTTGGGGTGGGGGAGGGGGGGAGATGGGGAGGATTGGGGGTTAAAAGGATTAGATCCACGCCAATAGGTCCATAGTTATTAAGACAAAGCAACCATATCACCATACAATGCTACACACCCTCATTCTCAGTTGTCTGTGCTGTCCCAAGATTTTCTTTTGTATAGTATGTTTTCCTTCTAACACTAGGGTTCATTCATTAAACTATAATAACACTGAAGTGACCTCTAAATATATTGTTATAAATGATAATGGGCTCCATTCACAGAACCAGATCGCTTGTGATATTTAGATGTTTTCCCAAATACCGCATACCGCAGCGGGGTTCCCCACTGACAGTTGAAAGTAAAAGAAAACTATTGCTGGCAATTTAAAAAAATCTGAAAAAAAGGTGTGGGGTCCTCCTCCAAATCCATACCAGGCCCTTTGGGTCTGGTATTGATTTTGAAAGGAACCCCCATGGCAAATAAAAAAAAAGCAGTGGGGTCCCCCCTAAAATCCATACCAGACCCTTATCTGAGCATGCAGCCTGGTCAGGAAAGGGAGGGGATGAGCGAGCCACCCCCCTGCACCAGAGCAGGCCAACTGTCCTCAACATGGGGGAGAGTGCTTTGGGGCAGGGGGGCTCTGCCAAAACACTGCTGCTCCTAGATGCACTGGCAGTGTTGTTTTTTTTTCTACCTCTAAATGCCCCTACCTCTAAACTCCTCTAAACGCCTATGTGTGCACATGGGGGAGATTTATTAAAACTGGCACACAAAGAATCTGGTGAAGCTATGCATAGTAACCAATCAGCTTCTAACTTCAGCTTGTTTAATTAAGCTTTGACAATAAAGCGTAGAAGCTGATTCACGGCTGCATCAGATTCTATGTGCACCAGTTTTAGTAAATCTCTCCTATAAGCTAACAGGCAGGGGTGTTTAGAGGCAGAAAAAAAAGTCAGGCTCTCCTAAATGCACTGTCAAAAACTGTCAATGCTGCTGGTTCCTGCTGTCTAAGAGCTGTTTCCCTAAACTTCCAGTTTTCATAGGTAAAGGTTAAAACTGGACAGTGCAGCCTTGAGACAGTCTGTTAGCTAGTAGAAGCAAAGGGGGAGGAGGGAGGAGCAGGGAAATGCCTTGCCCTCCTGGCTATGGGGCTGTATGTTTCTATTGATGCACACAATGTAGGGAGACACAGCTATAGATCTTGCATGCAAGGGTGGCTCCATAGGACGCTGCAAGAGAAAGGAGCCACCATTAAACAGGAAACCTAGGACAGCAGTCATGGCACAAGCTTAAACTGGACCATAGGCAAGGATTAAAACATAAAGATGGTCATTATTAAATCAGGATCTGAATATAATGAAAAAAACTGAGGGTTTAATATCACTTTAATGCAATTATTGCAATGTAAAAGAAGGACTGGCCATAGAGGGATCACTTTGACGCAGATGTCCAGCAAGAACATCTATTGAAATACATGAAAATTATTATTTTACTTTTTTTATTCCTTGTTTTTCATCTAATGTTGAAAAATACTGAACAACTTGAGAACTAGTGACCACAGGATAATTACATTCAGCATAAATTATAGGAAAAGGTGGCACAAGGGTAGTACAAGAACACAAGTTTCAGGTGAGCCAACTTTTCAAAACCGCGCTCAATATTGCAAGATATTAAATGGGACCGAATCCTAGATACATTGAATATGAAGGAAAAATGGGAGTGGTTTAGGAACATATTAATTAAAGGTATCAACGAGTGTATTCCAATGGGTAATAAATATAGAAGAACAAAGATTAAACCTGGTTGGCTGAACCATAACATAAAGTCATAATAAAGACAAAAAATGGGCTTTGAAAAAATATAAAGCAGAAGGGTCATTGTCAGCATTCCAACACTACAAGGAATGCAACACGAAGCTTAAGAACGCAAGATAGACCACGAGAGACACATAGCGGAGAGAGTAAAAAAAATCCCAAGAAATGTTTTAAATATATCAACAGTAAAAAAGCCAGGTCAGAACACATAGGCCCATAAAGAATGATTAAGGTAATTTGGTTACAGATGACAAAGAGAAGGCAACTGTACTAAATGCTTTTTTCTCCTCAGTTTTACACAGGAAATGGACAGGAAATAAAAGGATGTAACCTTGTGGCTAACTGAAGCTGGTGTTCAGAAAAAAACTAGAAAAACTTAACACAAACAAATCACCAGGACCGGTTGGCTTACACCCAATAGTCCTCAAAGAACTCAGATAGGTTATAGCCAGACCACTATTCTTAATCTTTATGGACAGCATACTGACAGGAATGGTACCAGCTGATTGGCAAAAAGCCCACGTTGTACCAATATTCAAAAAAGGGCAGAGTTATTGTCCTGGAAACTACAGACCTGTCAGTCTAACATCAATAGTTTGTAAACTTTTTGAGGGGAGGATAAGGGACTATATACAAGAACTTGCTGATGAAAACAGTATAATTAGTAGTGATCAGCATGGGTTTACAAAAGGTCGTTCTTGCCAAACCAACCTGTTAATATTCTACAAGGAAGTAAGCTGCCACCTGGACAAAGGTAGGTTTGTGGATGTGGTGTATCTGGATTTTGCAAAAACATTTGATACAGTGCCCCACAAACACTTAGTCTACAAACTAGTCTGTGGGCATGGACCATAGGGTTTGTTCTTGGATAGAAAACTGGCTACAGGAGTGCGTCCAAAGGGTGCTGATAAATAACATGTAGTCAAAAATGGTCTAGAGTGGTAACTGGGGTACCCTGTCCTGGGACCAACTTTGTTTAATTTATTTATAAATGATATAGAGGATGGGATAAGTAGCTCAATACCAGTGTTTGCTAATGACACACAAAGGAGTAGGGCAATAACATCACGGCAGGATACAGGAACCTTACAAGAGGACCTGAATTAATAATGGAGTGGGCAACTAGATGGCAAATGAGGTTTAACATTGAAAAATGTAAAGTAATGCACTTGGGGGTTCAAAAATATAAATGCAAGTTACTCACTAGGGGAAAATCTCTGGGGGAATTCAGGATGAAGAAGGATCTGGGTGTTCCAGTAAAAGATAGACTGAGCAATAGCATACAATGTCAAGCTGCAGCAAGCAAAGCCAGTAGAATATTAGCATGTATTAAAAGGGGGATTTACTCCAGAGATAAAACAATAATTCTGCCACTTTATAAAACTCTGGTTCGGCCACATCTGGAGTATTCTGTCCAGTTCTGGTCACCAATCCTTAGGAAGGATGCACTGGAACTGGAGAGGGTCCAGAGAAGGGAAAAAAATAAATAAGGGGGCTAGAGAACCTCAATTATGAGGAATGATTACAAGCACTAAATGTATTCTCCCTAGAGAAGAGACGCGTCAGGGGAGATATGATAGCAATATACAAATATCTCAATAGTGATTCCAGTGTACTGTAGGTATAGGAAACTATTCAGTCTCTAGGAGAGTAAGAAGACACGGGGATAGGTAATGAGACTGGAAGAGAAGTGGTTTAACCTTAAGCTGCCTAGGGGGGTTTTCGCTGTCAGGGAGGTAAGGGTGTGAAACTCTCTTCCATAATCAGTGGTGTCAACAGGAAGTATTATTCATTTTAAAAGTCTCTTGGACATGAATCTTAGCAAACACGATATACAGGGATATGGGAAATGATTATTGACACAAACACACACCCACACAGGTTTGAACTGGATGGACTATTGTCTTTATTCAACCTTGCCAACTATGTAGCTATGTAACTGTGAAAATGATGAACCACAAAAAGATAACTTACCTCTTCCAATTCAAATGAATCTGGTGGTTGGAGTCTGTTTTGGACAAATGCTTTTCTGAATGGTTTAGAAAGGACTTTAGGGCCTCTCAATGTTCTGATTTTGCCAGCCATTTCACTAAGGTTGTATGGTTTTACAGGTGCAGACAGTGCACTCAAGGCTTCTGGCCTTAAAGGACTAACATTTTCATTGTCTGTGTTTGGGAGTTGTTCTTTTGATAAATCCTCTGCATTTTCCTTATCTGTGCTGTGACTTCTTTTGCTGAAATCATTTACATTTGCTGTATCTTTTAATGGCTCACAATGGTCTTGCTTCTCAGTTGGTCCATCACTAACCATACAAGGGCTTAGATTCTCATCAGCTATTTTCATTTGCCTAGAAAACTTCCAGAGAAGCTGTCGTATTTGCTTTCGCTTTTCCGGGGATAGTGTAGATTTTTTCACATTCTTTTCTTCAACTTTATGAACATCTTTAAGCAAAGATGAAATGCAGTTGTCACTTGATCTAGAACTTCCAGCTGACGGAATCGACCTAGAAAATTTAAATATTGTGTGTTAAAATTAAAATTATTTAAATAGTTGCTTTCTTGCTTAGTATTTTTCTTTAGCCTTAGGTCAGATTGCACAATTCAGTTTCATGTCAATTGGCCATTTTATTGTATATTATGGAAAGCTATTTTGTGACAAACCTAAAGGGCATGTTTAGTCTGTTTAATGATTCTAATATATACATGTAAAAATAACATTATAAATACCATCATCAATAAGTATTCATATTTAAAAAACTTTATTTCTATGTATTGGGCAATTATATATGTCCAATATATGGGGACAGCCATATGGTTGTGTTTTACTACTATTTTTCACAATGCAAGTCAACTGTCTTCTCATTATATCAGTGCTATTTTCTTGGTTTAATGGTAACCTTCATGCTTCGGTACTTCACATCAGTAACCCAGAAGGTGCATAAGCCCAGAACAATTATGCAGATAAATACTTTCCTGAAATGCATACTTGGTGGTGGTCAGTAGCTCAGAGATTATTAAGTAAGGGAACATAATAGCCAGATTGCTATGTTTTTATAAACTATCAAGGAAAAAAGAAGGAAGGCAGAAATGATAGCCCCCATTTTTATTCAATGAAAGTGAATGTTTACTTGAAGTGGGGAGGAGGCAGTCCTACCATAAATGTACTGTTTTTTCCAAGGCAGACATATTTTGATTTAAAGCAGAAACTAACTAAACTAAAAAAAAGATTGTATAGCAGTTTGCATTTTTTTTTGGAAGAAGAAACTTTTAAAACCGTTTTACTTGTCTGCCAGCAAATTTTTGAAACCTCTAATCAAATATATTGTTGAGCTGAAATAATATTTGTAAGCATCTGTTATGTACAATTTTTCTTACTGATACCTCTGCACAATATTCTACTGCTAGGACCTATACTTTGTAAGGTAAGTTTGTATTTATTTATTTTTTTTATCATAATACTGTATATACTGTATAATGGCTTTGTATACTGCTGCATTGGAGTGTATACACTGCAGTGTTAATGTCATTTTGTAAACAGGATTACTAGCCTAAAAATATATATTTTTGGAGTAAAATAGGCATCTATACCATCCATAATTGTATTTTGCAGGATTTGAAAAATGGCTAAATATAAGAAAATATTAGATAACATAGTAGATAAATATAGTACAAGAATGATTTTTTTTATTTTACAAACTGTATATATATATATATATATATATATATATATATATATATATATATATATAAATAGCTAATTTATAAGAAGAGATTTTCAGATCCACATATTTAACTGTAATTATAACAAGTAAATAAATCTTAAACTACAAACCACATAAATTAGGGCTCTCAATTTCCATCCGTCTTTTTTGGGCCTCTAAGAAGACACGGGTGTTAATTCCTTTAGCTTCAGAAGGTGTCATGATAAAGCGGGAGGGAATTTTAGTACAGATGCCAGGTTCATCAATGCCAAATCCCAGATCTATAAGGAGTTCAACTGGGTCAGCTTCACAAAGTTTAAGCATTTCCGAGATACTTTGAAGAAAAAGTAAAAAAAATAAAGTAAAATGTAGATTAGTATACTAAAATACATAAGTATAATACAAACAGCTTTTCTCTGTAGCATCTGCTATGCCAAAAACAAGTTTTGCTGAATTCTATCAATTTGCTGTCAGGGGTATGTAAATGTACGAATATTTTTAGAGTGACAGTTTTATGCAGGGTATACAGTATTTTTGCCTCTCAGAGCACTGGTAAGGTAATTATAACAGAAGCATGTACTGTGTGGAGACCAGATCAATAATTGTCACATCAGAAACATCTGGTGTCTTTTTAGGAGGATGCACTAGATGACCTCTGATTGGAAGTTGCTGGAAAACTATAAGAACATGAATAATAATTTGAGGACCCTAGATATACCTGAGTAAAACACTGTGGCTCCCATTTTGGACAGATCAAGCCTAGGAGCAAAAACTGTCTAGTGACAGCTGTAATGTCTTTGCTAATTGCCCTTGCAAAAATACAGTGCAAATAAGGATAATTTACTTAACAGTTGTCATGATTGGTTTTACATAGGGCTCCCATGGGTCCTATTACCTCAATGTATTTACTACTTTAAACCATTTTAATCTAATGTGAAATTGTACCCTTGATATACTTGTCAGTGCACTTAACTAAATTAAACATTGCATTTCCCACTGTACTTATTCATTTTCAGTCTCTTTCTTAGGCATCAGTGCTAACAAAGTTCTTAGTCCTCCATTTCCCTGTTCATTCTGAATCTGTATATTTCATAGTTCTATGGTCTATCATATATTATTAAGTTGAATTATGGGCATAATCAAATATTACACGTGATACACTCTCTTGCTAGCATTAGCAGTTTTTATTTTTATTACCTGTTAATACTGCCAGTGGACCCATTCATTTTCTACTACCTTTAATAGGGTGACAACACTGTTTGCCATGCAGTGAAAATCTGCAGCAGCACAGTAGTGGACACAGTAGTCTTAAATGAACATGCAGTTTCCTGTTCTGCCACCCCCCACCCCTTCTCTTCAACTTATGGTACGTTATTTTTTTGGGGAGGAGTGGGTACAGGATTTTGACAGGTACCCGCTTCCACTTCTGCTTAGATCACCTAGGTGATCTGAGCGGAGGTTCGCCCTCTCCCTTCCTTCCTACAGCCTCTTGACACATGTTACAGCTACCAGAAAGCTGCAGGATATTCACTAAGCACAGTAAGGCTCACGCATGTGCAGTGGGAAGCCAGAAGGAATCACGGCTGTCTTCCCACACTGAAGTTGCTGGCGTCAGGGACCTGAAGACCGGCAAAGAACCGGCTCAGGTGAGGATGGTGCTGAATCAGGTAAGTGTCCTTTTATTAAAAGTCAGCAGCTACAGTATTTGTAGAGCTGACTTTTAATTTTTTGTTATTACTCTTTAAGTACTTGACAAACAAACAAAGCCTAACTTCAGCTAATCTCCTTTTACACAGTTACAGCAAGGAGTTTGTTTTTCTTTTTAAAAATGTATTAATTTATATGAATATAAGCTGACTTTTATAAGCACCCCCAGTAGTGTTTTATAGTTTGTTCTAACCCCTGTCTTGGT
The DNA here is from genome assembly GCF_042186555.1 of Aquarana catesbeiana. Taxonomy (NCBI): domain Eukaryota; kingdom Metazoa; phylum Chordata; class Amphibia; order Anura; family Ranidae; genus Aquarana; species Aquarana catesbeiana. The sequence goes on from NC_133328.1 coordinate 220,529,345, forward strand.
CTACATGTAAATGCGGAGAAACATTATAGATAAAGGCATTTAAAATTAAAAAAAGGAATTCAAATGTTGAATACTGATAGTACTGGTATCAACCACACATACTGTATTTTTGCTGTACTGGCACAGGGCACAACCATAATTATTTTCTTATTACCAATACAGAAGACCCACACCTATCGTTTCTTTTGATACATTCTTAATCATTGAGATCCATGGTTTCAAGCCTCCTATATCACATATTAGCATTATTTCATAAAGCTACTAGAGGTATTTTGCACCTCATCAAAGCCTCTATTTCTAAAAAAAATTGTAGTTTATCTTATGAGTCATTAACCACCTCAGGCTCTTGCTCTTAATAGACCTTTCATATAAACTCACTGTTATTGCCAACCAGAATCTAGAAAAATTATTAGGAACAAAAATAATAATAATACTCACTGTACAATTTCAGCAGATTAGTGCAATAAAATCCGTAGGGCCCATTTACATCTCTACTATCCACAAGGTACAACCACAATGTAATCACTGTGACGTGTTTTGTGAATAACAGAGCTGAGGGAGGGGGAGAAGGTATAATACCAGAACTGTTGTCTACCTTAGATCCTGCTCCAATGCCGCAGTGTGCTGGCAGTGTCGCTCTTTACTCCCCAGCACCAGCTTAGTGGGGCTTATTAACACCAATATAGGTAACACATCAATTAAGGTTTTCGTGAACCTTAGCTAATATTAGGAGGTTGATTTACTAAAACCGGAGAGTGCAAAATCTGCTGTAGCTCTGCATAGAAATCAATCAGCTTCCAGGTTTTTTTTTTGTCAAAGCTTAAAGTTAGAAGCTGATTGGCTACCATACAAAGATGTGCTAGATTTTGCACTCTCCAGTTTTAGTAAATCAACCCCTAAATATTTTTTAAAATGTAAATATATATTTATTAAATATAAATATATATTTTTAAAATATCAATTTAAACATGTATCTATCTATCTTTCTTGCACACAAACACAAAAAGTAGTTTTCCTAACAAATTACTTCAAGACCATGTTGCAAAAATGAACACACCCCAATAAAAAACCCCAATTAAAAAAAGTCTTAAGAGCAAAGCTAAATTTTAGACAATAAAATCCTAATTAACAAGAATTCAACTACAGGTCTAATTATTCATTAAACAAGTGTCCAGCAGACAGTTGATTATAAAAGGGCGTTACTTAACAAAGAAAACCCTTTCCCATTTCATGCTGTCAGCAATGGCACCACATGGAAGAGAAAGAAAATCATTTCTTTACAAAAGAAAGGTGAAGGCTACAACAAGATCAGAAAAGC